>NW_025953251.1:632415-1832415 GCF_022496945.1 Annulohypoxylon maeteangense | reverse complement strand
AACAATTGGGGTACCAAGATTCCTAAAATTCATGTTCTTGCGGTCAACATTTTCCTATTTGAATGCGTCCGCTGCCAGGTTTCCGACCCCGTCTCTGAAATACTGCTGCATCCTCTTCTGCGGAGCAAACGCAACAACTACTCCACGTTTCCACTCCACTTCCTTCATTTCTCCGACAGCAAGGTTCGCAATGGCCTCTAACCTAACAAATGTCAACGCCGCCCGCTCCGAGGCCAACCCCTATAGAGTCCTAATAGCCGGCGGTTGCTACGGCGGTCTAGCAGCAGCTATTAATCTGCTCGAGAAATGCGATACCATTGAGTCGCCCATTCCGGTCGATATCACCATCGTCGACGAGCGCGACGGCTTCTGTATGTGACATATCACAATCACACTACCCACCGTGCATGAACTGCTGCAATCCAGTCCCCGGGCAGCAATTACATCACAAACTCCCACTAATCACCATAATTCTAGATCATGTAATCGGCTCTCCCCTCGCTCTAGCCTCGGCCAGCTATTCCGAGAAGGCTTGGGTGTATTACAAGAACATTCCGATCCTGCAGAGGCCCGACGTGCGCTTCGTGCATGGCACCGTCAGCAAAGTCGACCCCGAGACCAAGACTGCCACCATTATTGAGCAGCCGAACCAGGAGGAACGGGCCGAGGCATACGACTTCTTCGTCGCCGCTACCGGTCTTCGGCGTGTGTGGCCCGTGGTGCCGCAATCGGCCAGGCGAGAGGACTACCTCGAGGAAGCCCGTCGACACATCAGTGCCGTGTCTAAGAGCACCGCGCCCGTATTAATCGTCGGTGGTGGTAAGTAAACCCATCATTACTCATCTCACCAATCTCACTATGAGTTTCTCCAATTCAGTCGAAGCCTTATTCACACATATACAGGCGCCGTGGGTATTGAGATGGCCGCCGAGCTGAAGGAAGTGCAGCCCAACGTCAAGGTCACCTTAGCCCACTCCCGGAGCAAACTCCTGTCAGCCGAGCCGCTTCCCGATAACGTCAAGGACTGCGCGCTAGATCTGACCCGCGAGGCCGGTGTCGAGGTTCTCCTAAACCACCGACTGAAGAGCCAAACCCCGGTCAAGAACGAGGACGGCACCGAGGTCTTTGAGGTGGAGTTCGAGAACGGCCACAAGATGATAGCGAGCTTAGTCGTCATGGCCATCTCGCGCAGCGTGCCAACGTCGACGTACCTACCTTCGGAGACGCTCAGCGAGCAGGGCTACGTCAACATCCGGCCGTCGCTGCAATTCAAGTCCGACAAGATTCGTGATTCGACGAAGCATTTCGCCGTCGGTGACATGATTAACTGGTCGGGCATCAAGCGATGCGGTGGGGCCATGCACCAGGGCAAATACGCCGGCCTCAACATCCACCAGCTCATGCTACAGGAGATCCAGGGCAAGGAGCCCGTCTTCAACGAGATTGCCGAGGTCCCTCCCATGATCGGCCTCGCTGTCGGCAAGAATGCGCTCTCGTACGGCAGCGATGGCGTTAACCATGGCAAGCAGGTGATGGAGTGGTTTTTCGAGGAGGATCTGGGTTTCAGAAGTAAGTCTTTCCACTTTCCACATCCAATACTCACCTTATCTTGATGATTTCGAAATTCGTGGCTAACATGTCATCTCGCAGTCGTCTGGGACCATCTCAACCTCGGTGGTACGAAGGCATGACGGTCTGTCCTTTAGTCTGGGTCTGGGTGGTATCGGCGCAATCGGAGTTAGTAAGGTAAAATAGCACCCAGCAGCGCGCTCATTTACGATCGACACACTAGACAGATCGTGAAAATTTGATGATGTTCTTCAGATAGACCATGATATTTGTTTCTCTGTCTTTTCGTTTTTTTTAAAAAAAATTCCGTGAACATATTGGTCAAAGTATGAAGGCAGTTAAATATTTTCGTAGGTGAATGAATATACAAACATTTAATGAACCGTATTATTTTTCCGCGATGACCAATTTTAGCAGAGATAAGCGCTGACTGGCAGGTATGAATGATGACACCTTTTTTAATCGCTCCCTTCCCCCTCCCTTCCTCGACGCGTAACAATATTGCTACCTAACACGTGACAAACCGCGCTCACAACTTCGGGATTAGCCCGACCAACGTGCCGCCCACGAACTTCTCACTCTCAGCAAGGGGTGCGAGCTGGAAGAAACGTTCGCGGGAGCAAGTCACAAAAGCAGATCGCTTATGCGGCAAGTCAACGAACTTGTCAAGCCCGAAGCCATGCATGAAGTCGTACATAAGCACGGAGCTATTTATGTACTTAGGCTCACCCACGACTTGCATAGTACGAGGGTCATCCAGGAACAAGTAATGCATCAAGCTCGACCACCACGCCGTCACACGATGCGGGCCACGGAACCTTACATCGCCAACAAGCGAATGTCGGCCACGATCGAAGTCTCCAGCGCTATAATACGCGCCCAAACGATCTTCCTAAACACCAAAGCACATTAGTACAACCTCCACAAAACCCCCAAAACAATCTCACGTACCTTAGCCCAATAAACCTCGAAATACGCAAAAAACGTATCATCAAACGCCGCCAACAGCGTAATCTGATGGGGATCCACATGCGCTTTCCTGAGATACTCACGATGCTGCTCCAACGAGCCCGTCTCATTCCAGCCCTGGGAAACCCTCGGATCATTCTGCCACGTATGGAACAAATCCAAATGTTCGGCATTCTCCCAATCGAGGGCAACCATACTAAATGTCTCGCGCAAATGCGGGATCCACCGACTATACACGACGCTCCCCGGACGCGGCTTCGCAGGGCGGCGCGGGTGCCAGGAGAGCGCGCCGGCTTCGGAGGTCATGTTGTGGTCGAGCGGCGTGAGGGGGTACGCGGACAGCGGCTTCGTCAGGGGCGCGGTGGACTCCGGGACCCAGACGCTGCGGGGTCCGAAGGGCGAGCCGGCGCCTTGCCAGAAGGTGCTTCGGAGGACGAGAAGCTCATCGGTGAGACCGGCTGCAGTGGGGTGGTCGACGGCGAGGAGGACGGCTTTGAGTTGTGCTCCGAGAGATTCTTTACCGGGTCCGCTGAGGGTTAGGCGAAGGCCTTCTGTGGACGGGCGGATGGTCAGGAGCACGTATACGACGAGCCAGGCCTGGGCGAGAGTCGGGGTCGTCGAGTCCCATGTTATGGTCGAGCTGGGGGAGCGGCGAGCGCGGCCCCAAGGCGTGTTGTTCGAGTCGGCGGGACGCTCGCTGGACTTGAGGTCCGCGGGCTCGGTGAAGAAGAGGGTGTCGCTGTGGAGGGGTTCAGGTAGGGGCGTGGCGTTCTTCGTCTTGTCTGAGGCGACGGCTTCTTGCGGTTTTACTTGGAACCAAGGAGCTGACGATTCCGAAGGACGGTCTGTCTTGACGAGAAGATAGGGCACGAGGTACGGGTGCGGTAGGCTGAGTACCGGCTCATTTATAGGTGGCGCCGCCATTGCTTACGAGGATTTCAGCTGGACGTGTGGTGTAACGTGAGCGGGAGACGCAATTGGATTATCAGATACGCCTTCAATTGCAGATTTTTCTTCCCGTGATCTTCCTACGAGACTTTTTGTTTATTCGGCTCGATGTAAACACTGGAAAGAGAATTTCTTATTTGCCTAGAAAAGCCGAGTGTTCTCCTTGGCCAGCAAAACTTGAGCATGCATAGGTACAAACTTCCAGCAGGCCTAGGCCGAGTTATTCCGCCATCACCCCGGTACGGGGCTACTCAGCTAGTGTCTACCTAGCTATAGCAGGTAGCTTCACTTACGAGGTAGCATTGTGGTAGCATAAGTACCTCGAAGTACAATACTTTATTCGACTTGCCTTTTTGGAAGGGGGGTTCTTGGTCTTTTGGGTCTTCATTCCCACTTTCCATCTCCGTAAAGGTTCAACGCTCAAAACTTTTTCGTGCGCTAATGCAAGGGATCGTCCGGTCAAACGTCAACTGGTCAACGTGTCTCAACGGTCGCGCAGCTTGATCTTCTTTCTAGCCTAGTCCCAAACTTGACCAGCCGAATACATAAGTAGTACACATCCCCAGCGGAATACACGAGGTATTTGGGGAAGCTTGCGTATTAAGGTGTGTCAGCAAAATCAAGACCATGTCTCTTGGCGGTCTGCAGAGGCGGATCAGATAACTTTAAGCGGATGGATCGGGGACGATACCCACGTTTCGTCGTTTGGAATGATGGGCCAACGGACGGTGCGCGATGGTGGGATGGCTAGCAGCGGATCAGATAAAAATTTCCCAAGTTTCATTTTAATGGCGCGGCCAATCACTTTGTGGGGCGTATTCGGATCTGATAAAAATCATTCTCGGACCGGTATCGGACTGTACTTAGTACTTGAGAAGTACAAAGGTACATCATTAACCCGCCCATTGATGTCATCGTCGTTCATTAAGATGCAAGATGGATAATTAGACTAAATTATTCATTATTCATCATTTATTATTATCAACTATCTAATAATTCAAGGATATATTACCCCAGTGTGACATTGGGACGCATTGCTACTCGAATTGCCTTAGGATCTGGGTACCGAAGTAGTATTGCAGCAGACGCAACAATTACCCGCACGCGTAGTAAAACCCGTGTGCTTGGGAATGCCACGATCGTAGGCGTGATAACGAGAAATATGAGCGCGCCGTCTAATTCAAAGCTTGAAAACACTCGAATAAACGAAATCAAGGCCTGAGAAGTTGATAACCGCACCCGACACATTCAAACTATGATACAGGTTGCAGTTTTCTGAGGAATATCAGGACATTACAGACTTCGGCAAAATTCAAGGTGCCTGGTCTCTCTCACATAGAACGGTATGATTTATCAAGTAAAAGGGAGCTTTGCTCATAATTAATGATAGCTCGAACTAATCCTATCCACGTTATGCTGACATAATCAAGGAGCAATGCTTTAGGTCAATCAACTTGGAAGTGATCTAGCTAGTATTACCCAACTGCCCCGTAACAAGTATCAAGTACCTAGGTATCTTAACAATACTAGGTAACACCATATAAGTATATCATTACTAATCATGCTAGAAATTTCAAATACCTAGTAGGAAGGAAAAATAACTTGGGTGAGAATCGAATCTGCGACGTGACGATAAATATGTACCTAACAATAAAATAATCTACGGATCTATAATCTAAAATAATTAATTCATACTCTTGAGTACTTTCCTACGTACCAAATACCTACCTACCTACCAATTATGTTACCTCATTAACATTCAAAGTTAAAATTTAAATATGAGAAATATTCGTATCGTGGACCCTTATTATCCCTAAACTCCATCGATCGTGTAAAATATTAAAGATGATACCTGTACGTCCAAACTCCAAAGGACTACATCTGAAATGCCCAAATAATCCATTAGGTTAGTTTGGTACTTTGGTACTTACATGTTGGTCTTGTAGTGGTGCAAACTGTACGCAAATACCCCTATTTACTACGTACCTACACATCTTAAATTGACCGGTTGCTTAAATCCGATAGCGACCGATATCCCGTCAAAATCATTGAACTGATATATTTAGAGAGTTTCGAGACCTAGAGAAATGATAACGGGAATGTAAAAAAAAATACATCCTCTATACCATATTAATGGTGGTGTTTAACATTGAAGTCGAAAAAAACATTATTGATTAGCCAATCATATCAGTCAACTGTTTAAAAGTGGAGAATTGCCCCCCTGAAATCACCGATTATGTAATCCTCCTAACAACAATTGTACCATTGACAGTGACAATATTGTGAAGTATTATTTGCGTACCTATGTAGATTGCCCTAGAAGGTAGAAGGTTGAATAAAATTCATTTACAATTAATGTTATAAATACTTAGGAAGGTCTCGTAAATGTATTATTTCATGTACAAGATGGCCAGCATACTAACATACCAGTTCAAACTACACAATATATATATATGCTACCTTAATACATAAGAAATCTCTAGTTTATTGCAATGAACATCAGTAGCCATCCTTCTATTTTTTAGATGGTATTCAATGAGAATAGTAGAAAATACCTAGTAGTACATGCGTACATATTCGTACTTGCGCAGATGTCACGATAATGGCGGATATAGGGAACCATAGAGCCGTAAGCAGGTACCTATTGGCGTTGAGAGGCACTTGTACATGATGGATTTAATGAGTACCCTGGTACGTACCTATGTAAGTACCTAGTAGAACACCAAATTCTATCGCGTCTCGTACAATACCTCTGTAAACTGAGTTGACAATAATACCTGGCAGAATCTGTTGACCGCCCGCCCTACTGATTTCGAGACTCGCTGCCGACCTTAAAACTCCGGCTTCCATTCTGAATTGTAAAACTTCTTTTCCTTTTCTTCCCCACGCACACAACATTGGTTCACAGAAACGTTTACTTCCCAACCACCAACGAACCAACCAGACCAATTCCTTGTGTGTGTAATACTCTGCGCCTGTTGCCGGCGAATTACTAGAAGTAATTCGAGAGTTTTTTAGGCCTTCCGTTTTCTCGTGTGCGCCCTGCCATCACCAAAGATGGCACCCATCGACCTCCGCCTCCCCGCCAAGCCCCCCGCGGTGAAGTTCCCAGATGTCAACTTTAAGGAACTTCACCGAGGAATCGGTATCCCGATTCCCCCGGCTTTCTCTCCTCCCTCTCCTCCCACCTCCTCCCCCCTCGCCACGTCTGCCCCTCTGGGAACTCACCAGACGTCGGCGGGCGACTTGTACCCGTCGCCCGAATCCGCCTCTTCTCTCGAGGCTTTCGGAGATCGTCGACGCCCCCACGACCGACACCGTGGACGACGAGAGAGGTAAGTTCAATATAACTTTCTTATCATATACCCTCACCATACTCATCATACAATTAATTAATTAATTAATTAATTAATTCAATGATGATGGTAATATTTCTTTTCCCTTTGTTCATTCATCCATCAATTAATTTCCATACACATACACACATACACCTCCCACAAATCCATATATATATTCATCTACCCATATACCCATACCCATTCACCAATCCATCCATCTATCCATCCATCCATCCATCCATCCATCCACCCACACATCCATATACCTATCCATTCATCAATCCATTCATCAATCCATCAAACAATTTCTTCACCTCATCACGTGACCAACCTCTCGTCACCGACCCCCCTATCTAACAAAACTTTCCTACAGAGATGTTGCGGCACGCAACCAGGGCAGTAGGGCCCAAGCCTCCCACCGACAACGCTCTCCGTACGAGAGCTCCTCGCCTTGCCAGCGAGGCCAAGTGGGACGCCGCCACCGCTCGACAAGGACTTCTCGCCGAGCATCTCCGCGTTCCCCCTCTCCCACCAGCCACCTCTCTGCCGCAGCCAAAGAGCGGCAAGAAGTACACGAGTACTTCTTCTCGTGCCTGCGCACCGGCAGCACGGAGCTCACGGCAGAGGAGCAAGAATTCCTGGTGGGATACCTCTCGGTGTCGCGGGAAGACGAGCGGGAGCTCGTGCGCGGCCTGGTCAGGCAGCTTGAGTGGTCAGGGTGCAGTGTCGCCCTGATCTACAAGCTCGCCGCGTGGATTCATTTCCACGACGGTTGTGACCAGACCGTTGTCGGGCTCCTGACGAGCCGTCTCTCCCTCCCCGATGCCCTCGATCGGATGAGATCCATCGAGAAGGAGGAGGAACTGGTGATGTGCCGAACTATAATCGGCATCAGCGAGAAGCGGCTCGCTAAGCGAGGCCGCCAGTAGATGGTGGTGGCGAAGGGGCTTGGTGCCCGCCAGCGTTGTTTTTTTGTTTTTCTTTTGGCCTTCGCCTGTGAGTTGGTAAGTGTAACATGATTAGTCATAATAATATTGTGTGAGTATTAGCTAACGGTTTATCAGAGCATAGCTCCTCACCAGGCGTGAGGCTATGCCGCACGAGACGGCAGAGGAAGGCGGGTTCGCACCCCGACCTTCTTGGTTTTCTCCAACGAGAGGTAAGAATACTTGCATATTAATATTAATATTATGTACTTGACATTAGCTAACCTCACTCAACTAGGATGGGGGGATCCCCGTTGGAAGACGCGCGTAGTTTGTTTCGGCTTTCGTCTGGGAGAGGTAAGGACATACAAGACCTTCAAGATATCAAACACATATGCTAATCAGTTGACCAGATGTTTATTCCTCCCCAGGCGTGGGGCTATGCTGAGCTTCGGCCAGCAGGGGAAGACGGGCTCGCTCCCCGTTCTTCTTGCGTCTTTTTTTTCGGTTTTGTTTTGTTTTTGTGTTCAAGATATTCTTGAACAAGGCTGGGATTTTGTTTTTTGCCTTTTTTTATAAATACCTATGGCATAAATTGCCATAGACGAACAGAGTTTTTTTCCCGTTACCTAATATCTAGTATTTGAAGTGATTCGTTAAACATTATAACTATGAGGAGCTAATTAACGGGGCAATTATCCCTATTATCATCTAGTAAGCACCCTCCCGCTTGTTATACGGTGGGCTCTCCACAAGCTCGACGGTCTCCCTGCTCGTCCAAACTGGCACACCGGCTACGAGTTCTAGAGCGGGGATCTTAGCACCACCTGCTTCAAGCGCCCATAGTGAGATGCCGACATAATTCGAGCCGTTATAGTTAAGGATACCTTCTGGGACCGGGAACACAGTCTGAGGTCCGATATTGCTGGCGATTTTACCGTACTGCCATCCATTGACATACAGCTGAGCACGGTAGATGCCGGACGTGGCAGTGTTGTTGGTGAACGAGAAAGAGAGTGGGATATCCCACTCAGCAGAAGGAAGGTTTAGGTCGAATGTAGCAGAGTAAAAACCAACACCGGGCGCGCCAATGCCTTCGAGAGGGGAGTGAGATTCCCAATCAGCTGTTGGTGTACCAGGAAGATGGAAACCTTGGCGTTCGGCGAACAGACCACCCTCATTCAGCGGGCCACGGGCGCGGTCCAAGTAGTCCTCGCCACCAAGATTACCCGTCAACTTCCAAGAAATAGGAGTGTTGGTCGCTTTGGATGTTGCAAGTCGCCATCCTAAAATACCTCGTGGAGCTTTCTCCTCATCAAATCCATGATCTTCATTAAGACCCATGTTCTCTACTACGACAGTAAAGACGTGTTCCGTTCCAGCCTTGAACCCAGGACCAGTGACATCGTATTTTCCTTGGAAGCTTTCGTTTGCTGGGTTGCCGCCGTATGATGAGAGTAGGTAGTCGTCTACCCAAATCGACGCGGCGAATCCAGTTCCACCTGATTGCCAAAGCGCAAAGGTTGTCTCGTAACCTGTGGCATTGAAATGGCCTCGGTACACTAGAACACCAGTATGGAAGCCGTAGTCAGACGCATACGTCGAGACTGGAGTTCGAAGGTATTGATACGTGTTATCAGTAGATGTCTTGTCGGCACTTGGCCATGCCGAGTCGTCGAAACCTGTGGTAATCTCCGGAAGCGAGTCGATGTACTTCCAATCGAGATCCGAGAGCTTAGGAACAGTAAATGACGGGGCAGTTATCGATACATTGGCAACCTTAGCAAGACCTGCTGTCTCTGTTGGAGTCTCCTTGCCATTTATAAAGAGCTTAGAAACAGTTTCCGGAACACCCAGAATCTCAACCTTTGTGGTAGCGTTGAAATCGGCCTTAATGTGTAATTCGTCAGCATCTATAGAGGCAGAGCGTACAAGATAAGGCCCATTGATGATTAGCTTGGAGGTTGTGTTGGCGATATCGGTAGCCCAGTAGTTGTAGGCGGTGTTGCGATCTAGTAACTATTAGTATCATAAAATGTGCTTCAGAGGATAGACAAACCAAGCAAATAAACATAGAGACCGCTGCCAATTTGAAGGATATAACCCTCTGAAGATGCTGTCCAGTTTACTGTGATGTAATCAGACGAGTTGCTGCTTGTGGCCTGGAAAGATGTTCCTCCCGAGATCTTCTTGACCTCCCCGCCTGTCGATCCTTGAATAGCAAATTCATTGTTTTCGCCAGCTCCAGCATATAAAATGAGTACTGTATGATTTTCTTGCTTCACATGTGTGAAGACATCAGCAGTAGAGTAAAGCAACTTGCTGCCTTGAATATCGTAGTCCGTAACGACCACTTTAGAGTCTCGGCCATTTAGGCTGAGCGATTGGTTCAACTGAGGGACAGTGAGAGTTCCTTTGGAGGTAGGTAATTTTAGGCGGTACTGAGTCGACGCGAAACTGGAGTAGTTGGTATGTCGTACGATGAAGAATGAGGCATCATCTGTGGTGTTTCCAAGCACAGGAGTAACGGTTATATCGGGGTTGTCGCTGTATATGCTGGTAGAGCTGTTACCAGGGGTTGCGGTAAGATATCCAGGGCTCGACACCAGGAAGGTCGCTTGTAACTTCAACTCTGAGTATTTTTCTCGGGTAACAGTTCGATCCTCCTTGATAACACTACCATAGTCATATGAAGTGTATCCACCTGGGTGTCCTAGGTTGCCCCAATTGGTGCCACCAAAGATCATGTAAAGGTTGTAAATTGTTACACCCTTTGTTAAAATGTTAGATAGTTTCCCCATCACCATCATTTCTTAGGAATTGATGCTTACTGCAGCGTAGTTGTTCTTGTAGAACACTCGTTCGAATTCATGGTTGACGAGCTCGCTACACTATTATTTTGTTAGTCGAAGATCTTGAGATAAACTATCAGAATTACTTAAACATACCTGATCAAAGCCCCAACCGCCCCAGGGATCGAAAGACCCTCCTTGGAACTCGACAATGGAATAAGGCGTAGTTGGACTCTGCTTTAAATGGAGGCTTCTATACGTTGTGGGGAGGTTATTCGCAGGCCACACTGTAGGATGCGCGCAGTCGAAGCCTAGGGGGTATCCATCATGTCCGTATATGTCGACCTCGCCTTCTCCAGTTCCTGGAGCATTGTGTCCTGCAGCGCTAGCATCGTTGCTAATGAAAGGAACGACTACACCAGCATCTCGAGATTGCTTCATGACATATTCCATGTATGATCCATCGGGGAAAGGAATAAAAGGTTCGGCATTCGTATACTCATTCTCTGGCTGGATCAGAATAATTGGACCGCCATTCGTGATTTGATTTTGCGCAATTATCTTGGCGATGTTCGACATGTAAAAGTCGGTCGCATTGAGGAAATCTGGTGCAACAGTCCTAAGGGAGCCACGATTTCTTTGCAGCCAGCCAGGGAAACCACCTCCGCTGACCTGTTGGGGTTCTTTTTAGCTAAATGTCTCAGATGACTCGACCCGAAGCTTCCTTAAACTTACTTCGGCATTGATGTAAGGGCCGGGCCTGGCAATGAGGTAGATTCCAGCCTTTGTAGCGGCGTCGAAGAACGGCTGGAGATCAAAAACACCATCTGCACGGAATTCACCGGGCTTTCCTTCTAAAAGAGCCCAGTCGACATAAAATGAGCAGGCATTGAATCCAAGTGCCTTCACTTTCTGCAAGAGATCGATCCATAGTGATGGGACAGGAAGTCTGAAAGGGTGGATCTCTCCGCTGAAGATCATCACCCTCTCACCGTGGACAAAGAGCGAATGGGAGTCCCAAGTAACAATGTCTTGGGCAAGCGATCTCTTCTCGGCATATTCCCAGATCATAGCATCCGGTCGCCCTCCAGAGCCAAATGCATGGCTTAGGAGAGCGTGGACGGCGACAGCCAGAAACAATGGCGACCTCATTGCCAATTCCTACTGTAATCCGAAGAAATCCGGTAACTCGGAAGTGGTGAAGAAAGAAAAAGAAAGCTACATTCTGACTATTTATGTAGCTACAGCAGCTGCCTTGCAAGCCCGGGTTACACTCGCATCGGAGCTCACCTGGTTCGTCATACAAAGAAACCCCTGACCTGTAGCCGGGTTGGGGTATTGTGGGGTAACGAGGGCGTAAAGATCGGCCACACACGGCCGTATTTGGTCATATTTGGAGATCGTTGGAGATGACAAACTACCCCATCCGGTTCACAAGGAGAACAAAATAGCAGAAAAACAGGTATGTTTGTTGGACCGCGGCACGGCACACATGGGCGAGTTTGTAAGAGGATCTTCGGTGAGGGATCGGACGGTGTAGAAGGATCATCCCCACAGCGGCAGCGTAACGTTAACGTCGTAACGAGAAACGGAATAATAACAGCTAAGCTTCCAATAGGACGGCTTATTTGTTGCTTATTTTTCAATAACAGGGGTTCTCATTGATCAATTCCTTCGGGTTGACTTCATCGTTCGGTACATCCCATCCCGCCAACGCGGATCTAGCTCACAAATTTCGTATGATTGTCGTGCCTTATTTCCTATAGCGAACGAGTGACTCGATCTAGATCTGGAAGAAAAGACGAATATTCCAGTATTTTGGCTAACCGACGCGCCGTAGATCATTCCGGAAAATCCGCACATTGGTGCGCATAAGAGTCTCGCATTCTTGTGAGCTCTCGCATCATCGGATGAGCTAATAAGTCTCAGACCCGAGGTATATGTACCTAGTATGCAAGATGGGTTTAATTTCCGTCGATACAACTCATGTAGGTATTAATGTTTGGCTACAAACATGGAGATATAAAGATGGAAGAAGGGTTGAAGATTGCTAAAGTTAAGTTAATGAAACAGTGTCCAATTAAATGACTTGAACATCTTAATAATACTAAAATGCACTATCCCCTCCATTATGTAAACAGCGCCTTCCAGCAGTCATGACCCCTGTAAAAGTCGCGTTTAGGTGAAGCAGGGTATACATAACCGAGGTGTATTATGTAATTTCTTTACTAAGCATATATTACATAATAATGTTTCCGATTAGGTAATCTCTAAAATTCTCATATTTCAAAGTTCTTTTATGTTTTTATTATTTCTAAGCTAAATTGAATTGAAATGAGGGGAAGATGACATAATCTCTTTGATTACATAACACACCAGTTCCAAGATTCCAACTTCGAAGGTCTATGCTTGAATTTACTTCACATTCCAGAATCCAGACACTTCAGAATTACAGCACATCTACGCCTACGACCTTCAACACTTCATCGCGCAAAATGTTGGTCACTTCCAAGGTCCATAAATATGGAATTTGAGAGATCCATAAGTCGCGACAGACATCCATGAATGCCCTTCAATACATTTATCATATTTCGTCTTTCGGCAGCCGTTAGCTGTAACGCCAACCGCAAACTCTTAGCCGCCAACTGGTACCCTTCAATTTACCTCAGTACGCTCTTCACATTAAGTGGGTATTGTATAGCATATCTTGATTTTAAATTGATAAAACCCTTTTGTGAGTAGTTCTTATTGATTTGGGATTGTTATTATTCAAAGCCTGAAACCTTCTTAGGTTAAATATTAGGAGACATAAGTAAGTGAAGCTGATGGCTGATTTGAAGTAATGCGGCAGCTGTTCTGGCAGCTGGCATCTGAGCCAAAATGAGTGTCTCGCAGCTGACAAGGACTGGTGCATAGAATATCTCTTGAAAGGTACCTCTAGACTGACCTCTCTAGGAAGCGTATCTCTTTTTTCTAATTAGACGATTGCCATATCAATCTAACTAACTTTCTTATGGTGTTGCTTCCCGGAATCTATGGCTCTTAAGAAGCTTGATATCCTAGCCACAGCCACACCACGATCATCGGAATACACCATGCCTTACCAACCTATCCTAGGCTAGCGACTATGAACGCCATTCTTTTTTCTTGGGTGTAAAATCTAACTGGGTGGATATAATGAACCATCATCTCAAGAAATATGACATTGAAGGCGTGTGTATGGGTTTCAGCAAGTTCAGAAAGCAGGGCCTGGACGCTTGGATAAAAGATTCCCGACGAGCTCGAAGGACTCTTCCCATCCCAGGGGAAAAAACGGAAATATGATGATAAATTCCTACTTCGGCCTATTTCACCCCTCAATAAACAAGATAGAGCAAGGTGTATTGGTATATGAGGAGATTACGACGGTTATTGGGAGGATCAGAGCATGCCAATAGCTCTGGCTCACTACTAAGTATGCCTCTCATGGTTCGTTCAAGGCCACATGGTCTTTCAACCACAAAACGAAGGAGGGAGTAAAAGAAAATATAATTATTCTTGAACATACATCTAGGTGCTCTACTATATATACCAAACAACTATCAGACACCATTATCGTCGCCCCATTTTCAACATTTTTACAGCCACAAAGTTCCTCAAATTGCTTAACGTGGCACTCCCCGTTCTACCCCTTTACTCAGAGATTCCAAGCATGCATGGGACCTCACCATCCTCTCCAGAACAGCCTTTACAGCTTCTCCAACCTTCTCGTCCGAAGAATCTCCTCCCCAAACCTCGCCATCTCAAACTTCTTCACCTTCCCGCTCCCTGTAAGCGGGACCACCTTCGGCACACCCGCCTCACCAAGCCAAAACACATGTGCGGGCGCCTTATGCCGACCCAGCTTCTGCTGCACCCACTCCCTAACCTCCTGATCCGTCGGTCTTTTCCCCTCTCCCTCCTCCGCAACCTCCAAGAACGCGCCCACAACCTCCCCATAATGCGCATCCTTAAGCCCCGTAACCACCGCCCCACTAATCTTCGGGTGTTTAAGCAGACGTTCCTCGATCTCAAGGGGATAAATATTCTCTCCACCACGAATAATAATATCCTTAAACCGGCCCGTAATACTACAATACCCCGCATCATCGAACACAGCCTCATCACCAGTCCTCAGCCAAAGCACACCCTCTGCATCCCGCGCCATGACCTCGGCCGTCTTCTCCGAGTTATTCCAGTACCCAGCCTGGAGCTGGTACCCCGCAATACACAGCTCGCCGCGCTGGCCAATCGGCACGATATTCCCATCATGGTCCACGATCTTCGCCCTTGCATGCGGCATCAGCGTTCCCACCGTCGTCAACCTCCTCTCAATCGCATCATCCGTAAACGCATTAAAGCAAGTCGGACTTGCCTCCGTCAACCCGTAACTACTCGTGAACTCCGTCATGCCAAAGCGATCAATAAGCAATTCCATCAAATACCTCGGCACGGGAGCGCCGGCGATAATGCCCGTGCGCAGGTTCGCGCAGTTGAAGCCCGGGGGCGGCTCCAGGCTGAACAGGGTGTCGAACATAGCCGGGACGCCGTGGACGGCGGTGCAGCGCTCGTCGGAGATGGCGCGCAGGACAGCGGCCGGGTCGAAGGTCTCCTCCGGGTACACGATTTTCGCGCCGTGGGTGATCACCGCCATCATGCCTAGCACGAGGCCGAAGCAGTGGAATAGTGGGGGCGGACAGCAGAGGATGTCGTCGGGAGTCAGACGCATGCGGTCGCCGATGAAGCGCGCGTTGTTCACGATGTTGTGGTGGGTTAGCATGGCTGCTTTCGGGAGCCCGGTTGTGCCGCTTGTGAATTGCAGATTGCACACGTTGTGCGCGAGGACCTTCTTGCTCACGCGGTTGACGTCCTCGGGGTTGATGCCGCGACCTTGTTTGATGAGGTCTGCGTACGTTGGGTAGGACCCGGATTCGCCTCGTAGGATAACGATGTTGGGGCCTTGCTTTTCCTTCGCGAGTTCACCCAGGATCTTGGTGTTGTCTGTTCTTCCGATCTTTTTTGTTGTGAAGAATACCTTACAATCTAGAAAACGTTTAATAATCACGTAATTGGTTGGAACTTAGTGGAAGATAGCTTACCAGAGAACTTCAACGCGTACATCGCTTCCGTCGGCGTGTATGTGTTGTTTAGGATCACGAGGATAGCACCAATTCGGGTGACGGCGAAGAAAACCGCAGCGTACTGCTCGCAATTACCGGCCATGATACCAACGCGATCACCAACTCCAATCCCGAGCGACATCAACGCCCTCGCCAACTGAGAGCTCTGCTGATTCAGCTCATTGTACGTCCACCTAGCACCCGTCCATGGTGTGACGATACACTCCTGGCTACCATGGTGTTGACATTGTAGATCCAACAGCTCGCCGAGTGTCAAATCTACCAATGGAGGGTCTACCGGTCCTTCCAAATACGACAACTTCTCCCTCTGGAACTGAGGATTTGGAGAGGACGAGGGGACAAGCGATTGTGTAGACATCTCGAAGGATCGTTGGCGCGAGGAAGAGGAGGGTGTGTGTGACTTGTCTAGTGTAAAGATACACAAGACTTCTCCTCCTATCGGGATCTTCACTACGCACTCGAGCTATGTATGAGAATAGAAGAATCAGGGTCTAGCCTTGCCGTGATCTTCCTTTCGAAGGTTCCAAAGAATGTCGTGCGAGGGAGCTAACCAGACATGCAGAACCCGATCTCCATACCCATGCAACCTGTCTTAGCTGCAGCTGTACCTAGTATACACGGGCGGGCCTGACAGCGGATGTCAAAATACGACTTCACGTACGCAACCTGACAAATTTCTCGGCCGCCGCAGGAATTATTAACGCACTAGTAGCCTTGGGATATGTGTTCGATGCTTAGCAGTCGATCCCTCATAAAATCCAAACAACTAAAAGTCCATAGTCCAAATGAGAGAACAAGTCCCACCAGTCTCGGCGATCGTCCTTCGTCGAGCTACCTGATCATCTTCTCGAAGAAATCCTTAGCCCACCTTAAGACACGAGGCTTCTCGGTGGGTAGTATCCGTACGTAAGAACGAGGCTAATAAAAGACAAGCGCATGAAACCGACAGAGGTAATAACCAAGTAGGGGTAGCGACCGAGCAAAAAAATTTCCCTCCCTGGTCCATGTACGTAGCACCATCAGATTTTGCTGGGACCGGCTTTGTTCAACAATGAAGCCTGTGGGTCTCAGACGGGAAACAAGAAATCTAATCATCGGATCTGATAAGATCAATCAAAAAGAATCCCGACATGGTCAACCAATCGTGATCGTACCTGGCCCCGTACCATAGTTGCATCCGGTTGCGAGATCGGAGTGTGCGAAGGGTGGGATTGCAGCTCTTGCCCGTTATAGTGGAACGTCCAACCTACCGGATCTGTTATGACGGCTGTCTTACCTGCCCTAGATGGCAACCTATGCGTGGATGCTATACAAAAGAGTACATAACCGGTACTTCCAGATACTCTGCAGTGTATTTCCTTCCCGATGTACCCACCGATATAATTACTTAATTAGCATAGTTAGTCCAAGCTAGTGCAGTGACTAAATTTTATGTTTCTAACTCGAATCGTGTTCAGATTGATATTATACATGATGCATAATTCTATGTGATTAGCTCTGTTGCGGTTTTGTAGAAATTTGAGCATTCCGAAAAAAAACTTCACGATACTTCAAAAATCGTGTATCCTATCAAAACAAATGCCAGCGTTACGTTACGCCGTCGTAAGCATAAGCATAGATGTGTATCTCTAATGTAATGTACGCCAAGAAACGCAATTCTATACGATACGTCATAAATCATCACAGCACAGTCCCTTTAACCTGCTTGGACTGGCTTACTCTGACGTCCCTCCATATACTCACTGCAAATATCTCAAAAAGGGATATAATCGTCCCCGTAATGCACATCCGTCTTTGCGCTTCGCCGTACGCGAAGATAATAGCATTCCGGGTCGCCGAACCCAAGGGATGGCTTAGTTGCTCCTTTAAATCTTGCCCGAGATGGACCAGTTCTTCAGGCGATAATTGGGGCAACTGCTCGGCGAGGATTCGTGGGAGTGTCGTGTTCCAAATCGCACCGCTAAGCGAGTTACCTATAGCTGAGCCGATATAGTAAGCGAGCCCTAGGATAGCCATGACAGAGGCCAGCTCTGCGTGGCTCGCGACGGCCTGCACGGCTATCTGTTCACACATAACGAGAGTGCTGCCGCCAACAGTGATCATAATCTGACACATGATAACCCATGCAATATGGGTCTCGGGTGTTCGGAAGACAATCATCAACGCGCCGCCAACTAAATGTACCGGAAGAGCAGATAAGGCGAGCCACTTGAATCTGTCCGATCGTCTAATCAGGTATCCAACAGCCACGGACCAGATGCACGAACCGAGGCCGTAGATGTGGCCAACATATCCAGCTTGGGCGACGTTCAAGTTATGCACAACTTGTAGGTACGACGTATAGTACCCATCCCATGCGAAATAAGCGATGAAGATTGTGATGGACAGCAAAGCAGACCCTGCTACATTCCTCGAGCAAAGGAGCGAAAATCTTATAAACGGTCGCTTTGTCTTGCGTTCGTGGACACCGAATGTGATCAAGAAGAGGACGCCGAATATAGGAGTGATAGCAACCGAGCTGTTAAACGAGGCTTCAGCACCGTGCAGCGAAAATGGCACCAGAATCAAAGTCAAACCGGCGGCGGCGAGAAACATCCCCACAGCTACTAGAAATTAGCTACCTGCTAACGTTGTGGGACTCAATACATAAATCGTCAACCTACCGTCAAAATCAATCAACGCTTGTCGCAATCTCGAAAGAGTCCATGGTCTACTTGGAGAATCGGCAAGAAGACCGAGTTTTCTCGCTTTACGAGCATTAACGGCGAGGATGGAAAGTATCGGCAACGAAAGCACGACAAAAAGTGTCGCGGAGAAACCGAATGCCCATCTCCAAGTACTCCCGTCCAGGAACGCCTTGGCGATGATGGGACCAACAAAAGTCGTGATCAGAGTCGGAGAAGAATTAAATGCAAACGCGAGAGTCCGATCCCTCAAAGACGAAGTATCGGCGATAATAATATCGAGGACGTAGGTGAAGCCGCTGATTCCAGTTTGGTAGATGACCTCGGCCGCGGCGTAAGTCTGGACATCCTGGCAAGCGGCCATTAGCACGAGGCCGAACGTCGCAAGCGCGATCATAACTGCGAGACCCTGCGGACGGCCCCAGGAATCGATCATCTTGGCTATCGGCAACTTGAAGATACCACTCATTATAGATGCCACTATCCCGATCGTCGGTATTAAAGAATGAGCGCTAAATTCGCTGACGACGAACGGCGTCAGGTTCGACATGATCTGGTATTGTAGGGTATTCGCGAACGAGCACAGGAATATGCTACGGCGCGATAAACGGTCAGCAAGAAAGAACTGCGACCCCGATTGCGAAACCTATATATCGCTCGTTTTCTGTGTTGTGGTTACGACTTACAAGCAGTATGCTAGAATGAGCGCAGCTCTCGACCAAACCTGATTGATGGCATCGGCCTGTCTGATACCATTTTGCACCGGGGCATCCGGTGCCTCATCATCTTCTCTCGGATCGATAGTAACTATCGTGTCATCTTTGCTTGAATTAGATCCGTACGATCCACTCCGGTTATGATTGCTACCTTCGCCATTACTTAAATCCCGACCTAGCAGCGGCTCCTGGCTGCCGCTGTCTTCCATATTGAACGATGGAGATGGTGTACCGGTAACACGTCGATGGAGGTTTGACATATCATAACCTCGAAGGAAGGAAAAAGATTAGGGTAGCAATACAGCAGGGTGCGCTAACTTTTATTGAGGAAGAGATATGTATGTCTCAGGATTCTAGGTAGATAGGCAGATAATAACAGTCATCAGGCCACCATGTACCATGTCAGCTGGTAGGATTTCAGCTCCCCCTAAACAGGGCAAAGGCACACACGGGGGGTGTTGTGGTGCCTTATTCGCGCAGCTTGAACCCGGCGGGGCTTAGACACAGGGGGGTCTCGCAGGTCTTGCGCGTACTTATTCCGCAGTGCTGTATTGTACAATGCTAAGTATAGAAAAAGAAAAGAAAAATCAATCATAACATTTAGGTTGATGTGGTAATACAAGACAATCTCACATTCCAAAAAATAGTCCGGCTGATTTAACTCAAACTATCACATGAGGCGATCCGGATATTAGGCAGGTACGTCGTCGGACGGGTAAGGTCGAAACTCTAAAGGCCAAAAGCCAAAAACATCATCGCATCTCGCCTTAACGCGGTACATGCTAAAATGAACGAAGCGACCACCCATCTTAAAAAAAGATGATGTGTTGTCCTTGTGGGTCGAAGACCAGTAGCGCGGTCTCTAGCGCCATCAGATAATGAAATAAATTAGAATAAAGCAAAGATCCACATCCTATCTCGGATTAGTGCCGGAAATCTTATCAGATGCTGCATGCCAAGACTTCGAAACAAGCCATCGCCTCCCAGGACATGACTGGAAATGCCAGGACCTACCTCACCAAGGTTAGTGGCTGCAGTCACCCCCGTCCTCGGAGCCAGGGCATCCTAGGGCATCGCAGGGCATCCCTAATGTGCCTTATGCCCTCTCCCTACTCTCGCGAGTGTACAGATTTGTACTTTCTTCATCTTGGTATTTGCGTTACATCATAGAAACTACTGCATAGTAAATACCGACGCAAACTCGCCGAAATGAGAAGGACTCTTTTCGTTATTTGGCTTGTGGACTCCGGCCCTTGGCTCAATTCTAGTAACTCTAGCCCTTTAGCCTCGTATCTCCACTGGTTAGTATTCGTAGTGCTGTAACATTAGTATTAGGAATTGATTGCGGGACATCATGCTACCGAGTGGACCCTTGGGGTTTGGCTCCGTTGAGGAGAAAATGGAAAAAAACTCTGATGTTCTCGAAGATCATGTTGAAGATTTCCAAGGTTGTTCTTTCTACGTTTCTGCATCTTTCCCGTGCGGTACGTTAGACGTCTTCCGAACCACAGACTTCTAAATGGCGAAGGATTCTGTATCAGATCCCGCGATGGATGTCGTGCCTCGCAGCAGTGGCTCGAGTAACAACGGAAGCGGAAATGATTCGATTTTTAAGACAGTCGGGGAAAGGGCGTCACATGTAAATCACCAGCATCCAACTTACCACATGCACAGTAACCGATAAAACTAACTGATCGAATTTTGAAGGGCGTACGAGGACTCTTAGGATATTTCCGCCTTCTTACTTGCGCCGAACCGAGCAAGGTAGACATTGCATTGCTGGTAGTTGGTGCGATCTCATCAATTGCAGCCGGTATACCGTTCCCGCTTCTCGGAATCCTGTTTGGACAGCTATTGGACGACCTTGACTCTGCAACATGTGCATCCCAAGAATCCATCTCGCCTGCCGAGTACCAGGACTCGGTCAACTCGAAGGTCTTGCTGGTAATGGCATGTGCTCTAGCCCAGATGGCGCTCGTTTACACCTATATCGTCTGCTTCAATCTATTCGGCGAAAGGCTTGCTCACCGACTACGAGATCGGTATTTTCGTTCCCTGCTTCGCCAGGAGGTATCTTTCTTCGACAAGTTGCCCGCTGGAGAGGTTTCCTCGCGTCTCAGCGCCGATATCAATGTCATTAAAAGCGGCACATCAGAGAAAGTCGGAGTATACATGGGTTCGCTCGCTATGTTCATCACCTCCTATGTCGTGGCATTTATCAAAGATGCAAGACTTGCTGGTATCTTGGTCTCCTTGGTCCCTGCATTCATGTTGATGTCTTTGGTCGGTGGCCACTTCGTCGGAAAGTACACCGCCGTGGCATCGCAGCACGTCGCGGCTGCATCATCCATCGCCCTGGAGAGTTTGTCAAATGTGATGGTTGTACATGCGTTCAGAGCCAACGATCGGCTAGAAGAGAAGTTTTCCAAGGAACTTGTTGCCGCAAAGACGGGCGGAGCGAAGAAAGCTATGGTATCCGCTATACAATCTGGAGTACTATATTTCATTGCTTATGCGGCAAGCGGATTGGCATATTGGCAAGGAAGCAAGATCATCGCAGATGTTGTTGGAGGTAGAGCAGAGGGCGTGACGGTTGGCACGGTATACACAATCATCTTTCTTCTTGTTGACGGTAAGTTTTCTCTATGCAGCGAACATAATGATCTCGTATTGACTTTCTAGCCTCCCTTGTGCTTAGCCAAATATCGCCTTACCTGCAAATCTTCGGATCCGCCACTGCAGCGTTAGAGAAACTTGAGGTAGATATGGAGCGCCGGTCTAAAATTGACGGAACTATTGCTCTAGTAGGCGACGATTTCGAATCATTCGAGGGCGACATCAAACTTGAAAACGTGGACTTCACCTACCCATCTCGACCGGACGTTCCTGTGATCCAAGGTGTCTCGCTTCATTTGCCGGCCGGCCAACACACTGCAGTCGTCGGTTTATCTGGAAGCGGAAAATCCACAATTGCTGGTCTACTGACTCGACTATACGACCCCGATAAGGGTGTCGTGTACGTGGACGGCCGAAATATTTGCGATGCTAACGTGCGCCAGTTACGGAGTTTCATTGGCCTTGTTCAGCAAGACCCCCTACTTTTGGATCGATCAGTCCTGGAGAACATTGCTCTTGGCCTTATAAATTCATCGCGTCCGGAGCATGCGCCTTTGCAATCAGTCCTTCTAGGTACTCAGTTATCTTTGATAGCCGAATCTGTGCGAGCCGGAATGGATATAATAGCCGCAGCAGAGCCTCATGGCGAACAGGCACTTGAAATCGTAAAAATGGTTCAACGGGCAGCAGATCTTGCTGATGCCGGGGTCTTCCTAGGTCTTTTGGAATACGGTCTTGGTACAAGCGTCGGTCCTAACGGTGACTTGCTAAGCGGTGGACAGAAGCAACGAGTGGCACTAGCAAGAGCTCTTGTCAAAGACCCAAAGATTCTTATCTTAGATGAAGCAACCTCGTCCCTCGATTCGGCAAGCGAACAACGCATCCAGGGGGCTATCGAAAAGGTTTGTGTGGGCAGGACAGTTGTATCGATCGCACATCGCTTAGCGACCGTAAAGAACGCCGACAACATCGTCGTTATGCGCAATGGAAAGGTTATGGAGCAAGGCAGTCATCTTGATCTGATCGCAAAAGACGGCGACTACGCTGCTCTCGTCCGGTTGCAGAATATGGGTTCGGAAACCTCGAGCGTTAGTACCGCCAGGGGAAGCCTAACAAAGGACGCGAATCACTCGGAAATCGACTTGGAAAAGGTATCGGACACTCTCACGATCGCCGACGAGAAAACACAGGAGGTAGCCGCGTGCGAGACCGAAAAAGAGACGAAGAAAGAGAAAGAAGAAAAAGCACCTGAAAAATCGAGGCCAACATGGGCAACAATCAAAAGCATGGCCTCTATAACTCGGCCTCATCTATTCTGGCTGTTTGTCGCGTTGTTCGCGTCTGTAATTGTCGGCGGAACTTATTCTTCAGCAGCGCTGATTTTCGGTCACACGATTGGTGCCCTCAGCCCTTGCAATTCTGAAGACTCTATCAGAGCGGCGGGTAGCTTCTTCGGCCTGATGTTCTTGGTACTTGCTATTGCTGAATTCTTTGCCAATGGGGTGAGCTGGTCAGCCTTTGGCTGGGTGTCGCAAAAAGTTTTATACACGATCAGGGTCCTTTCTTTCCGTTCACTGTTTGAGCAAGACCTTCAATGGCATCAATCCGAGAATCGTACCCCGTCATTATTGTTATCATACATAACGAGCGATTCGGCTGCTGTTGAAGGCCTGACGGGTTCCATTATCGGGTCCATGTTTTCCATCTGCATCAATTTCCTCGTTGCAGTTATCCTGACACTTATCATCGCCTGGAAAATTGCCATCGTCTGTCTTGCGACGGTACCGCTTATGCTGGGCTCTGGAATAATGCAGATCCGTATCCTCACTAAGTTTGCGGAGCGACACGAGAAAGCGTTTGCAAAGTCCGTAAGTATCACCGTTGAGGCTGTTAACTCGATCAAGACCGTCGCTGCACTATCTCTAGAGCATGAAGTCCTCGAGACATACCGTCGTTCGCTCTCGGCTCCGCGGAAAGAAATGACGCGTTCGAGTCTGTGGGCCAACCTCTTCCTCGCAATCGCCTTCAGTCTTTCGAATCTTATTTATGCTTTCATCTATTGGTGGGGAGCAAAACAGATTATTTCAAGCCACTATACACAGGTCCAATTCTTTATCGTCTTAATCGCGCTTCTTGTCAGCGCACAACTCTGGGGTCAACTTTTCACACTTGCGCCCGAGATCACGAAGGCCGGTAGATCGGTAGGACGGATCTTCGATCTGATCGACTTGGGCTCATCGAAAACATCTTCTGTCAAACATTCTGACTCTCATGATCCGGAAGCTGCAGTCGAATCTAAGAGAGCCGCGGTATCGAATGGTCAGGGTCTTGCAGTGAGCTTCAAGCAAGTAAAATTCTCATACCCGGCGCGACCGAATCGACGAATTTTGAAGGGATTAGACATCGACATTCAACCAGGACAATTTTGCGCTCTCGTCGGTCCTAGTGGTGCTGGTAAATCGACCGTCATCTCGTTGTTAGAACGCATGTACAGTGTCGAGTCAGGTAGCATCGAAGTGGATGGTCTAAATATTTCGGCTAAGAAAGAGCCCATTTTTCGCGACGATATTGGTTTAGTGCCACAAGATAGCGTCCTTTTCGACGGTACCATCCGGTTTAACATCGCACTCGGAGCGCGCCCTGGCGAAGAGCCATCGGACGCAGATATCGAAGAAGCATGCAAGTTGGCCAATATCCACGACACTATCGCTGCTCTACCGGACGGCTACGAGACACAGTGTGGACCTAGCGGTGGGCAACTGTCAGGTGGGCAAAAGCAACGACTCTCTATTGCAAGAGCTCTTGTACGCAAGCCACGTCTCTTGCTCCTAGACGAGTCAACTAGCGCCTTAGACGCAGAATCGGAGAGGTTGCTGCAGGACGGACTGGAGAAGGCAACGCGGGGTATAACAGTCGTGGCCATCGCGCATCGACTACATACAATCCGCCGTGCCGACGTGATCTTCATGATTGAGGATGGACAATGTGTCGAGAGGGGTACACACGAAGAGTTGTTAATTCGTAGCGAGAGCTATCGTGTTAATGTTCTGCATCAAACTTTGGATGGTTGATAACGGGCCGAAAAGGGCTTTCAATCATGTCGTATATATATGGGACTTTTCTTTTTCTAAAAAAAAAATTAATGGGATCTGTTGAGATCTCTCGGTAATGGTATGTTCATAGAGAGGCTAAGGGGAAATGGATTGCATGGGGAATACATAGAATAGTACGTGTGTACTGCATATTGTACATACATACACCTGTAATAAAACGTGTTATGATTATTTAAGAAACGATTATGACCATGATTAGACTAACTGAAGTTATCACGAGAGAATGGCCAGGTCTATCACCGCTTCGTTTTTGTTTTTGTTTTTGTTTTTGCATCGAAAGAAATGAGTTTCAAGGCTTTGGCTTGTAGGAATTAAACTCTGGTATGTTTCCGAGTCTCAGAACTCCGAGACCGAGGCCGAGCCGTAGGTGAATTCCATTTGTTCATAGTATATTATGTAATCATGGCATATTAAGTTTTTTCGTGTTTAAGAATTACGCGAAACTCTATTCTTTGCGAAGAAAACAAAAGTTATTCTCAATTATCTTTTCTTAACTCTATTCTTCAATTCTTTCTGTTCGATCCGTTACTCATTTACTACAAATCAATAATTTCGTAAATCAAATATCCCATACTCTGAAAACAGCATTTAATAGGAGTGGGATGCCATTTCAATATTCGATCCATTGCCTCGGCATGTCTAAAATTTAGCTGCAGCATTAGAACCTATCAGAGCTGTCTGGCTTTAGGGTTTCGGTTTTGCCCTGTTTTCAACTCTTTATGGCGATCCAGTTTCGCAACCATGAGGTGTCTCTCATGTAATAATTCCCAAATCCTCTCTGACAAACAAGACTACGCATCAATTTTTCATCTTATGTGGTCCAGTTAGTCCTTAGCTGCAAGGGAACTCATATCGGGGCACATGATGCATCTCCCACTTCCATTCCACCGGACACCAGCGAAAGAGCTGAGAGGCTGGAGGACAGCGAAGTCCCACCCCCGCTGAGTGGTTGTGGACTGACACTGGCGCGCTGTAAAACCCCCTGTCCCTTGTCCGTCACCCGCTGCCCAGAATCATACGACTAGCTACCGCCAGAAGCTCGAGTCTAGCCCTATCCGTTTCCATCCATCTCCAAATTCCAGACAATTCCTTCATTTGCAAGCGAAACTCTGCATAGTCCGTGCATAGCTGGAGTAATCCGCTGAAATGGAAGTCAACATCAACATGCAGGTAGTCGACATCGCATATTCCATTTCCCCGCGTTTGAATCTGTGCGTATCGGACACTAATTCCCCAGCTTCAAGATGCTCTAATAGGAAATATCTTCGAAACGCAGTGACGCGGATGGCATTCGGGATGAGTAAACGGCACCGGCGGGGTTCCGCGCGGCCGAAGGCTCGACGCTATCTAGAACTTTTGGACCCTAATCTGCAACGCTAAGCAGGGCACCTTTCCAGACTGCCAGACCTGAGGCTTGTTGGCCAGTTGTACTATGTAAAAGTGGCGCGGGTCTGGTGAGGATGCTCCGGCCGGAGCCAGATCTGCACCATAAGCACGAGCCAAAGAAAGCGCCTGACATTTTTTTGACGGTTCTCAGCGCCGCGCTGATCTCCCCCTTACTGTCCTTACTATGCCCTTAAGCCGTACCAACACCGACTAGCCTAGGATTTTCCACTCCCGGCCTCTTCCGTGTCTGCACTCGAAGGCCAGAATTCCTAGCTAAAACTCTAGGTCGACTGGCCAACATGGATTTGATTCTAACTAGAGTAAGAGGACCCATTGTAATGGAATTCACTGCGCCCATCCGGCGTCGTGAGAGGGGTAAGGTGACGTTGTGCATGCCATCCAGAAAAGTCTCGCCGGGCGGCCGCGAGCTGTGTAAGGTGGCATTTATCTCATGTAGGTAGTTGTCATAGATTCAACCATTGGGTCGTATTTGTATTACCACCAGGACTACTATATAATTCACCATGCTAGCCGCTTTACATCCTCTCAAGCTTGCATCATCAGCAACAATCAGACCACTCGGTTATAGAATCATCAGACGAGGTATCACACAAGGTACCAGACATCGCTTACCGAAAATTACTCCCATCCATCCTAGATTTTATTCAACCTCAACAACCATGAGCGCTCCCCAGATTCCGACAGAGCAATGGGCGCAGGTCGTCGAGCAGAAAGGCGGACGTGAGTATAGCCTTACCTTACCTAAGCCATGTTTACGTGGGAATAATCACCGATCAAGCAACTAACATCAACTAGCTGCCGTTTACAAGAGAATTCCGGTTCCTAAGCCGGGTCCCGATGAGGTCCTCATCAACATCAAGTACTCCGGCGTCTGCCACACGGATCTCCACGCTATGAAGGGTGACTGGCCGTTAGCTACGAAGATGCCCTTCGTCGGTGGACACGAAGGCGCTGGTGTCGTCGTCGCACGTGGCGAACTTGTCAAAGACATCGAGATTGGTGACTACGCAGGTATCAAGTGGCTGAACGGTTCATGTTTGAGCTGCTCCTACTGCCAACAGTCCGACGAATCTCTATGCCCCGACGCGTTACTTTCAGGTTACACGGTAGACGGCAGCTTCCAAGAGTACGCCATCGGCAAAGCCGCCCACGTCGCCCGAATCCCCAAGGACTTGAGCCTCGAGGCCGTATCGCCCATCCTATGCGCCGGTCTAACGGTATACAAGGCCCTTAAGGAATCCGGTGCCCGACCCGGCCAGCAAGTCGCCGTCGTCGGTGCCGGTGGTGGTCTTGGCAGCTTGGCCATCCAATACGCCAAGGCTATGGGCCTACACACAATCGCTATCGACGGTGGTGCGGAGAAGGGCGAGATGTGCAAGACCCTCGGAGCCGAAGACTATATTGACTTTACTACGACTAAAAACCTAGTCCAGGACGTTAAGAGTAAGACACCCGACGGATTCGGACCCCACGCCGTCCTATTACTCGCCGTCAGCGAAGGCCCCTTCCAACAGGCTAGCGAGTACGTGCGAAGTCGCGGCAGCATCGTCTGCGTCGGTCTACCCGGCAATGCCTTCCTGAAGGCGCCCGTCTTCGACACAGTCGTCCGTATGATCAACATCAAGGGCAGCTACGTCGGAAACCGACAAGACACCGCCGAGGCCATCGACTTCTTCCGAAGAGGTCTCATCCAGGCCCCCTACAAGGTCGTCGGCCTGAGCCAGCTCCAGGAGATCTTCGAGCTGATGAAGGAGAGCAAGATCGCCGGTCGGTACGTCGTCGACACGAGCAGATAAGACGGAGACGTGGAGTTTTCTTTGGAGATACCATAAACTTTGGAGTTTTTGCTCTGTTTCTATTGTATATATATGTCGAGGCCGGTAGAGCAATGGGGCGAAATATTTTTATACAATATCAAATAGGATGAGTGTATAAAGGACCAATGATTAAATACAGTTAAACCATATTCAAACATCAATTCTGCTGTTGTTCCCCGCGCCCCTTGTGTTTACGCTTACTTTCTTGCATGGACTCCACCTTCGATGGTAAGTCTCATCGCCAAGGGTTTATTCTCATTTGTAATCACTACCATTGATTGGCGAACTGTTGCATCGGTACCTGACGCTAAACGTCATATTAGAATATGTAAGTCATGTACGTTCACATGCCCTTGACATGGGCGATTACTCATCGCAAAATGGATATGTATAACCTTGGCTGAAAACCAGTAGATTTTCTCGCTGCGGTTAATAATCTATAGACGGTGACGATGATTTCCCTGTACGGTGAGTATCTCATATCGTCTGTCAAGGTTCAGCAAGGCAGCAGTCTCCAATTGAGAAGATTGACATATTCCAAAATCCCTAAAACCCGAACCCCTAATGAGACTAATAGGTGCCCAAAGGTAAAAAATCCCATCTCATATCAAGCCTCTAAACATAATTCGGAGGTGAATATTCGCCTTGCCCGGTTTCTATCAATAGGGACGTAAATCTTCACGGTAAATATTTACTTCCATCACCCTCCGCTCCTAAATCTCACATATAAACCCACCAATCCACTACCCCCCCATCACCATGACAACCACATACAGGCGAGTAGACGAATGGTGCAAATGGTGCTGGGCCTCCCCCTCCCCCAACAACGACGACCTCGTCGACAAGCTCGGCAACATCCTCCACCGACTCTTCAACCCAGACCTAACACCAATATACAAGCACGTGCCTAGCCACTACCTCGTGCTGTACAACTCCAACAAGCAAGTGTCACAACTGCAGTACATCGACCAGACGTACAACGAGTACCGGCTCAACGCGTCGTCCCTGGTCGTCTACATCGACGGCACCTGTCGCAGCAGCGGCACGGCGTTCGCACAGGGGGCCTGGGGCGTCTTTTTCGGGGACAAATCGCGCTGGAATCGCGGGGGCTTGCTGCGTGACCTGCTGCCGCAGACGAGTGTGCGGGCGGAGCTCGAGGCGTTATCGCAGGCGTTAGATGTCGTGGATGAGATCCGCGTCAGCCACCCGGAGTTAACGCAGGTGCGGATCGCGTCCGATTGTATGTACCTGGTCAACGCGATCGCGATATGGATATGGGAGTGGAAGCCGAGGGGTGGGGTTATGACGAGTCGTCGTAAGGCGAGGCATTATGGGCATATTTGTGGGATTCATGATAGGTTGGAACGGATGTGGAGTGTGGGCTGTATGGACCGTGGTGCTAATGATTTGGCTGACCGGGCTTTCGGACCTTGATTGGGGTGCGGTTGCACAGCAGTAGGGCGTGGCAGCGTGGGTAAGTACACCGAGAACCGTGCCGTACGACGGAGATAAATTTCAGTTAGCCTCCGATTCCGATGTGCCTTTCCAAAAAGAAAGAAAAAGCCATGACAAGGTACATACATGCATCAGCCCGTCTCTTGGCAGTAAGGCGTATTCTGTGGCTGCCTGGCAGCCTGGCTACCGATTAGGGGCCTACATCCAGGTTTGCGAAAATTTTCTTTTCTGCCTCTCCTCCAAAAGTTCTACGTTACCAAATACATACCCCTTTCCTCTCTCACAAGGCCATATTAATCGACATAATCTTACCCCTCTGTTGGTTGTCGCAAATACGTTCGTGAAGCTTCCCCAAATAGCACTGTTTTAGTCATCAAATAAACTGCCTACCTCCTAACTACTCTCCACAACTACCTAATCATCTTCAACGCCTATAGAACTTCTAGAGTTTATAGCTTAACTAGTACTTGGGTCGGCATCTTTGAACGTAGACCCAGAAGCAATCTGGTCGTACCAAATTTGTCTAGTTCCTTGAGTTCCCTCATACCCATGATCGTGCCAACCGTTGGCGTATAATCCGACCCTGAACTGAAAATACCGACCATCCCCTACCGTCGTCGGAAGGTTGTATGCCTCAACCACCTTCTCCCCATCATACCACAACTTGAAGTAGCCGGTGTTATCACTCTTCCAGCTAGCCTGAATCTCGATACGATGCCAAGCCCCCGCCGTTACTTTCTTGAGATTCGAGAAGGACTTGATCTTCTGGCTGGTAGTAGGACACACGTTGCCGTACTTCACCCGCGTCTCAAGCTGGTCCCCAACAATCCACACCATCGTACTCGGCATATAATCTTCGCCACATTTGAGGTCCGAGAAATCTGCGATGAACTGCGCAATGTTGAACTCCTGAGCGGGGTTGAACTGCCAGTTATCCTGGAGCCGGAAGGCGAACCCGTAAAACCCCGTGTTCCCTTTCTGGTAGGCGTTGTACTTGACTGCTTCGGAGTGGTAGCGGCCGTTGTAAGATGAGTCGTGGATTTGGGTCATTCGCAGAGCTGTAGGACCCTTGTAGACGATGTCGGTCACCTCATCAACAGTACCCTTGTGTTCGTGTGTAAATGTATCCCAACCGGCTTTCGTCCCTGTGTTATTCCAGAATTGGACTGCTTGAACAGCTGTCAAGCCTAGCGCCATCACTAATCTTGATAGATTAAAGACAGCCATCTTAACTAATTCACTACCGTAGCGAGATCTAACGTCCGAATACTTAATAGTTTGAAACAGTAGTTGATACAATACTACACCTATACAATCAGGGCGACTTTCTACCCTTTATAATCTGAAGAATTCACGAAGACGCAGCGTGGGTGCCAATGGTTTGCCTCTCTTTACGAGCTCACCAATCCCAGCCCAGGAGAAACGGTAGAATGGGGAAAGTGTTCACAGAACCCCAGAAAAGGAATTGCTTTATCCAATACCACCCTCTCGTCATTTTCTTGGCCACCTAAATAAGGAAAATGAGATTGACTTTTATCGATTTCAGATAAACTTCTGACACAATATTGTAAGGCTGATATCCCAAACAGGGACTCAAATTCTCATGAGGCGGCTGATTAAGCTGATATTTCGGGTTTCTCACGGACGAGGTCAAGAATGACCCAATTTATTGGAACGAAACAAATTATTTCCCTTTTAGCTGGCTCGTTCATCAACCTATTTCGCCGTTTCTTGACCTATTCAAGACCATGAGTTAGGGAATACCCCTTTTTGGAAATGTGGGGTCCATTTGACGATTAACATTACTCAACCGTTCTTCCATACAATGCAACAACGTGATGAACAAGTAAAATGGTTTATTTATTCATAGAATTTACAAAGCTATGCTTTGCTTACAAAGGAAGTATGACGGCCTATCTACTAGGTACCTACTAGGTATCTACCATAAAGGCCTAAGCGTGGTTCCAGCCTATCAATCCAGGGCACCGAAATGGCCATCGACGAGAACATAGGGTACCTATCCACGCAATTTACCAGTACATTTCCTAACACCCAATCCAGACTCTTAGGAAACCCATTAAGGATCGACGAAGAAACCATGCCTAAACCATACCTACCTAGGTAGTGCCTACCCACCGACATCCCGGACAGCCTGTTGATACAACAATATTCCCGCTTACTCCACCTTCTGAGGAACAGGAGTCATGTAAAGGTTCAATGACGGCTTGTCCCACAGCAGGTACGTCTTCTGGTCTCCTATCCACCTCAAGCTGTCATCGCAGATGCTCATATCGAAATTGTAAATGATCCTAGCCAAGATGAGGCGCATTTCCGCATACGCCAGACTAGATTATCACGAATCAGCAACTTCATCCATCATCTTCCATAAGGGGTCTGAACTTACTTCCTCCCAATACAATTCCGAGGACCAAAGCTAAACGGCTGCATAGCTTCCAGCGCGTCGTTCTGGTACTTCGGGTCGCCCAGCCAGCGCTCTGGGATGTACTTCTCAGGTTCCGTCCAGTGCTGCGGGTTACGGTTGATGGCCCATTGCCAGACGGAGACGACGGTCTATTGGGGTGAATCAAGTCAGTATAAAATACATCTTCAGCGCATGGGAAGGGTCAACTCACGTTTTCAGCGACGTATTTTCCTCCGATAGTAGCACCTCCCTTGGGCACAGTCCTGGGCAGATCAGCGGCGACGGGAGGGTACATGCGGAAAGCCTCGTTAAGGCACGCAAGCATACTGCGTAAAGAACCCCGCGTTAGCAAGCCGCTCAATAAACGAGATAGCACCCCGATAGGGCAAGAAGAGAAAAACTCACTAAGACAGGTTATTGACCGAAAGCAGCGTAATCTCCTCATCGCTCTTAAAGCTCGACCTGACCTCCTGGACCAACTTATCCAGCTTATCCCTATTCGTAGTGAGTAAGTAGACCGCGCCACTAAGCAGGGTAGCCGTAGTCTCCGACCCCGCAATAATAACCACATTCGCATTAACAGCGAGTCTATCATCATCCATCTGCCACTCATTCTTCTTCCTGATCAGGCCCTCCATGAAATCCGGGCGCTCCATACCGAGCTTCATGCGCTGGTGGACCTTATTCCTGACCAGGTCCATGTTTTCGTTGTTCTTATTCGTGCCGCCGAGCTTATTCATCAAGTCCACTACGGGGCGAAGGTTGAGGATGCCGAGGGCGCGGAAGGCCGCGGCCTCGTGGAGCGCGCTGCCGATGAGCTTGACCCACGGGTGGTAGTCCGAGTGCTGGAGGCAGTCGAACGAGGATCCGAAGCCCAGGTCGCCGATGATGTCGAAGGTCGTCCAGTTGAACCACTCGCGCATGTTGAGCGGGACGGTGCCGTTCTTGCCGTGCTCGTGTAACCTCTGGATTAGCAGGTTGACGTAATCCCCGATGATGCTCTCTTGGCCCCGTAGAGACTTCTCCGAGAATCCGTGCGATAGCTGGCGCCGGATGAGATTGTGTTCCTCGCGCTCCGCTTCGATGATGGATGGGGGAAGGTGTGATTGCACGAAGTAAGAGCCTGTAATGTGGTCTTAGTCGCTGTACCCCCTCTAGCATGTGAAAAGGGGGGTCTCCAAAAATTGTGTTCAACCAACGTTTCCAGACATAATAGTTTGTTGGACAAGTGGGAACGAAAAGAGTACCGCTCATTAAACGTCAAATTGGGAGTGGCTTACCTTTGTACTTCGGCATCTCCTGGAGGCCACCCGTCCGATGGCCATAGATGTCCTTCCACGCTTGAGGATCATTGCAAGCGAGCTCGTTAGGTGTGAGCCGAACGAACTTTCCGTACTTTGCTTGAAGTTCCAGTACTTTGAACGGAAGGTCGCCTATCATAAGATGGTACACTCGTGGGAGAGGAGAGATCTTCCATAGAAGAGGTCCAGGGAACTTGCGAAGAGGGTGTAGGAAGATCCTATAGACGGCAACTCCTACAAGATATAGTGTCACCTAGTTGAAGTGTTAGTATGGGTTATGTAATACTCTGCGGCACAGGTAGTTGACTTACTAATAGGGCACCTGCCAGTGTGGCGCTAACAGGACTGACGATAGGAAGCGGAGGCGCCATGATTATTAAGGTTATAATGTTGTTGTTTCTCTTCAGATGGTGTTCAGGGAAATGTTTGTGTAACTCGAAGCTCTAATCCTCAACTCTCAACCCAGGACACAGGTAGACTTTATATATGTCTGTTCGCATCGTGTTTCTGGTACTTATCGTACAGCCAAGCCATGCCATGCGCCACTTAGTCCTACGAAACGACAAATTGTCCCATGCATATACAGTAGTTATACAGTATACAGCATACGATGCCTTCAACCTTGATCAACCAAGCATAAAAACCCTCCGAAGAGCACATCTTCGCGTTATCCTTCCATCCGCTATACTATTACACAATATGTCCGTGCTATACAGATACGACGATTAGCAGACCGACCCTCCGACAGGGTGTAGTCGCATACGCTCTGCCGCGCTCGAAGCAACGTCGTTGATAAAATAAGCCGCCAGCCAATAGCAGTATTTGTTTTGCTAAAGAAGTGACATGGGCTAGCCTGGCTGCATGTCAGAAGTCCCGGCAGATCACCCGCTAGTTAGCGCAAGGGACACCAAACGGTTTGTGTAAATACCTTCGCCCCCCCCTCTCCCCTACAAGATCTCGGCTAGGGTCGTCTCGATACATGAATTATGTTTCAATAAGAAATCTACCGTACGACACATTTCTTCGCCCGAGTCTTAGACTCGGAAATTTTAAGCATATATGCTTTGCCGCAAAACTACTAATTAGCGTTTCCGTGATGATCGACCGTAGCCATTTTTCTATCGTAAAAGAGTTAGGGGCTTCACCGGCAGACGTTCCCGAGCGCTATCTAGGTCTAGAATTAGTGCCCGTTGACGGGAACTACGGGGTCTTCCTAGAACCCGAGACCCCCCGGACCTGCCCCGGTTATTGCAGCAAACCAGAGCCGGGATATTGTTGAGCCGCCTTAACCACAATGTCTCCGAAGTGACGACGTCAGAACTTTTTATTCCTATTCCGGAAAGCTTTTAGAGATTTGTTTCGCACTATTATATGCACAGGTCTTGCAGCAAGGGTTGCCTTGAGCACTCCATTAAAACAAGGTTGGATGCCAACAAGGTCCTGTATCATGTATGTCAAGAATCCAAGATCTTATCAGGATCAAGTCCGGACCCGAGATACCCTATACGAACAGGGCAGATTTGCGAATATCGCAAGAGTTACCTAAAAAGAAGAATCTCGTTTTCATAAAGCAGCTACGGATGAGCGCAGAAACCGAGTTGGATGAGAAACCTCGTACCTGCAGATGAACGGGCAACTTCGTATGTACCAGGTAGTTAAGATACTAAACAGTGAATAAATGTATAAAAGTGCTCGGATGGGGTATGTATGAAGAGGCCCCAAGACCTGAGAACGCCTGACGCCATTATGAATCATCCACTACATGTCTCCTGCAAATACGATAGCAAGGACTAAGCATAGTATGCGAGGGATAGTTATCGTCAACAGATGCACTAACCCCCGCCTACAACGCCACAATACAACCTCGAGTAGTGCCCTATTTCATATCTACACCTTTCCTGGACTTCATTGCACTAGGCTCCAACCTTAACCCTGGTCGAGGGCTGGATGCTTCTTTCTGTCGAGCCACCGGTCTCAGAGTCTTGCGCTGCTTCACCATCTGGCTGACGCGGCATCAGTGGCTTCTTGGGATCATAACCGACTGATTTAACAATGCCCAGACCTTTAGTTCGCCCTTCGCGGAATAAGAGTCTGTCACCAGGAGCCAGGTATTCTGGACGCTGAACGAATCGGAATGCCACCGTTGCGCGGTCACCGGTTCGTATAAAAGGGCGATCAACATCGATTATTGAACATGTCTGTGAGACTGGACCAACGTGAAGCATAGCTTGATATTTAGTCTTGATGGTGGTTGCGTGTGACAGGATTAAAACTTCCGCAACGAATTCACGATAAACCTTGGGGAGCGGCTGCCCTTCAATCTTTGGCAGGACCACCATTCCTTTACGCACGTCTTTTCGACGTACTTTCTTCAATGCGAAGCTAGCTGATTGGCCCGCGGAGGCTGCGGGGACGCCGATTCGTTTTCGCTCGATGGAACAAATACTGATTTGAGTAAATTGGCCCAGCGAATCAGGACCAACTAGCACACTATCACCGGAGTGAACTACCCCAGATTTGACTATTCCGCTTACAACCGTGCCGACAAACGGGACGGAGAAAGTGTCATTAACATGGAACTCAAAAGGGGCATCTGAATCGTAGCGACCATGATGCGGAAGTATGTTGAGGAATGTACGGACAAGGTCGAGGTTCTTGCCAGTGACATTTGAAACCTGGAATATCGGGCATATTCGCTGGCTGACAAACTGAGTCGCAGTGTTTATACATTCTTCCCGGTCGTTGATGAATATGGGCATTTTACGCGCCGCCGGGGATTTAAGAATTTTGGTTATCTGCTGAATGGTTTGCTCCAAAATATTTGGAGGGCAGATATCAATTTTGGTGACTACCACCATGATTGGCACGTTCAAGGCCAAGGCGATGCCGAGATGTTCTTTACACATGCCAATGAGCCCATTATTGGCAGCAACCATGAGTAAGCAGTAATTGGGGCTGCTAGATAAGAGGCCGAATACGGTGGTACGAAGATAGCGTTCGTGACCTGCCAAGTCTGTGAAAGTGATCACTTTTGCACTGCGCTTGCCGATCTCTTCCCACGAGAGTTTTCCTACATGTATATACTAGGTAAGCAAAGGGAGTGCGAAAAGAGTATACCTAGCTCGCTTAGCTGGGCATGCACATCAGAGGATAACTTACTACCTGGAGTGTCGGACGTTACAACGTTTCCGACGGTATCGAACCCCATGATTTCCATCCCGACTGAACTGGTCCGACCGGTCTCCATCTCATGCTTGTGGCGGAAAAGGTTAACACGAGCTTTCCCTCGCCCATCGTCGAGATCACCCTTAACCAAGACACCCAACATGGAGCTTTTTCCGGCATCAACTGTGCTCTATATTTAGTATAGCTATATTTCATATCTGGATCTGTGTATAACTCACCATTGCCAACGACAGCTATCCTGGTCTCGATGACAGTTTCAATCGTCGAGGGGGCCTGCCGTATCAATATTTTGCCGGTGCAATCTGTCTCTTTAATCGTATTCCCCGATTTTGTTGACTCAGCCTCAGCGTCACCGCCAACATTCTTGGTCAGTAAAATATCGCAATCGCCGCGCGCTTTCTTAGCCGTTTCTTTCAACCGATTCAAGGCAATGTCCCATTCTTCGCGAGTGAGGCGCATTGACTCGCCATTGTTCTCGAACCCCAAGTCAAAGACAGCTTCCCCATGGCCTTCTAAGAGCCGTTCATCGATATGTTCCTTAAGTTTCTCCTGGGATGTTGCATCCTCGTCAGGGGCCAATAGAAGATCTCGCAGTGGTACGCGTGGTTTCGATTCGCCAAGGTTTAAAGAGTCAAGTATGTCGAGCTCTTCATGGTGTTCAGTCTGGTCGGACCCGGTTGTTGGTGTCGAGGTCGTGGGTTTGGAGCTAGGATAGCGTAAGGCTTGCTGCTTCTCAACGAATTCGGCAAAGTCGCTTAATGCCTAATTGCCATATTAGAATTAGAATTGGAGTGGAAGTGGATAGGGCATTAGTGGATCTCCGTACGGCTTCTCCTTTTCGCCGCTCATGCGGCAACTGTTTTGCGCTTTTGCTAGTCATGTTTTACAGATCTAAGATGGAGACTCTCGAATGGAGCAGAGATGCTAATGTATTCGGGTGATCATTGAGACAATATATTGATACAGAGTGTGTTGGGAAAAGCGCTAGGTATCAATATCAAACAGGAGTGTGAGATGGGAAGAAAAGCTTCAGATATATTACAAGAAGATCACGAGGTTTAGATGGAAGAGGGTAGAATTAGAAGTTCGAGTCATAAGTCGTAAGTTCCTCTATGAGTAACACGGTCAACGATTGGGAAGTTGTCGGGGCAAGCGCAACAGCACCGTCATAACTTAGAATTACGAACTGCCAATCAACGAGACAGGTGGAGTCTAAGAGGACACGCTAAAGGAAGCTCCCCGCAAATTATTATCGATAATAGACCGGATAAAGAGCCTCAGCCACCCCGGTTTCTCGTTTGAAACTCTGAATTAAGGTAAGGAAGGTGAAATTGAAATCTGAGTCATCACGAAAGTCCTACGAAACTCTTTTCAAAGACTGAGAGTTTAGGTAACCAGAATCGGTTTCTTTCACTTTATTAAAGACTCAACCGTCCGTTTCCCTCAATTACCAGTTAGCAAACGTCACAAACACCACCAACACGCATCGCATTAGGGACCGGAGTTAACGTAAGTCTTGCCTTATCTGTCTATTTTATTCGTCCAATTACCTATGAAATAGCCCTAGTAAGGGATGCATGTGTGTTCTCGCTATACTCCAAGCAGTTTTACTACCCCGCCAATCGCCTTATCAACCTCAAATATTCAGCAGAAACCCCCGAAATGTCTATTCTATACAATGATGATGAATGAATGACCTGTGGTCCGTGTATTCGTCTCCTTACACAGCCGTCAGCACAGCCCTGAGATGAATCGCACCGCTCTCCAGCCTCTCAATCGCGTTCTTGATACCCTCTTCCGTCATAGGGAAAACCTCCGTGATCGGCTTAATGTTGTGCAGCGCCGCAAACGCGAGCATCTCTCGGTGCAAGATCCTCGACGCCACAAGAGAGCCCTTAACCGCGATACCCTGGTACACCAAGGGCATGTACGGAACCTCCATGTTGCCGCTCGCGACCGACATTAGGTAGACGGCAGACCTAGGCGCCATGATCGGCATAAGTAACTCCCAGTTTGGCTGCGCCGAAGTCGTTACCAAAAGTCGGTTGATAGGGAATTCCACCTCGATCTTGTCCTTGCCCTTGATAGCAACGAATTCGTGGGCGCCGAGCTTCATGGCTTCTTCGCGCTTCCTTTCCGTGCCGGACAATACTACGACGCGGTTTCCCATCTTAGCTGCGAATTGGATTGCCATGTGTCCAAGACCACCTAGTCCGATAACTGCGATGTACTGGATCAGCGAAATGGTTCCAATTTACAAAAGCAATGGGAGGTTTCTAGAAACTTACCTCCAATCGTCTCGGTAGGTTGCGTGTCATGAGCCCTTAGAGCCGCAAATACCGTGGCACCGGCACATTGCAGGGGTGCGGCGTCGATATCGCTCATACCCTCTGGGATCTGGTGCAGGAACGATTCGCGCACAACTGCGTATGAGGCAAAGCTGCCCTGATCAACCTTCTCCGTACCGTAGATAGCTCGCTCCGCGCAGTATGTCTCATTACCAGTAAGACATTCTTGGCAGTGGCCACAGCTGTCGTGCTCGTAACCAAATCCCACGCGATCGCCTTTCTTTAGGTACTTGGCCTCTGGGCCGACTTCCTCAACAACACCGACACCCTCATGGCCGAGGACGATGTCATGGTCCATCTGTGGCTTATCGTTAGCAAATAAGACTCATTATAAATCTAGATAAGGAAGTGTGACGAACGTAATGTAAATCAGTCCCGCAGAGTCCCGATGCCGTAATTTTCATCAAGACCTTATCACCGGTGAGTTGTGGCTTGGTGGCAGTGCTCTTTACAGCGACGCCCTCTTTGGATCCCTTGAAAACGGTGAATGAAGTCATTTCGAACTAGGTGGTTATGCGAGTTTTGGAGAATGGCGAAGGAGTAACAGTAAGACTGGTTCTTGGTAAGAGGGGTAAGTTGGATATCTTGTACAACTGCTTGATTGTTTGCTTATGTCTGTCGATGAGATAATTTGATCCATTGTTCTCGAGGTTGTCGGTTTATATATACATCGTTCAAGGCTTCATAGGACCAATGGCCCGCCACCATTGCGACTTGCTGCAACTTACTCATGCTTCATGCTTAGACATGCCTAATCACCGGTCTTTGTAATCCGGCCAATAGTAAATGCTACGGCTCATTTACTTTTGTTTAAGATCTTTTACGTCGCTAGGTTTATAATGCGGGAAAAAGTTATGATATAAATTTATCATGGTCGAGACTCCCTTACGTGCTCCGGTCTCTCCGGTTTCTCCTTTGGGACATACCGACTCCACCGAACGCCGGAGATAGTGACATCCCACATTAACGTACCTGCATCCCTACGTCACCACTTTCCATCATCAAGAAATTACCTAGGGGGTAGTCGGCGATATTTTATTTTGCGCGGCAGCGCGGGCACTAAAAAATATATGCAATTGAACGTCGGCGGGAGTACTTTGAAGCGTGCTATGGCCCTTTACGCTCCTTACCTATCAATATGCACCTTCCGTTAGTAGAGATAGGCGTGTTACACGACGGGAAAGGTTATCTCGTGCTAATGAAAAGTCATCCTTGATACATCAGGATATACCTCCCCCTTAAACTTTACATAGCATCCTCCTTTAAGAGCCTTGATCATCTATCGCCTGCCGACCCTTTCTACCACGTTTTTCACAGCCATGGTCCGAGTGAAGCTTCAGCCACTCATCATATAACTAGCGATACATGCCTCCCGTTCAACGCTAAAAAACTAAACAGCCCTGCGACAGAGTGAATACAGTTTTTAAGCTAATTTGACCTCGAACTAAGATCCTCTACAACTTCCACGACATCGAAGTAATCAGTCACTAGGAAACCTTCAGATAAACTACCCAGCCCCTCAACATGAATCCTCCGATTTATAACACGGCATCCCCGGCCATCCAGATAGCTGAAATAATAGGTCCGATCAAACTCACTGATATTCCACCTCGTGAAACCCAGTCCCACAGACCTATTACTTCCCACAGCATTCCCACTATTTATCCTCCACAATATGAGGCCAACTCGTCTCGTGTCCTACAAAAAACACGCAATCATGAGTTCCAAGCGTCGTCATGAAGATGTCTCGGAATCTTCCGACAGTAACACGCCGACCAAGAGGAGCAGGCTCCTCAACCACAGTAACGTTGACGGGGATATCTCCCCGAACCTACAAAATCCCAGCACATCCAACGAGGCCGCGGAACCAGAATCCGAATCCGAACCCAAAGAAACCGAGCCAGCAGCTGTGACAGCGACCGCATTAATCAACGCACAGCTAGGACAAGTCGAATTCGAAAACGCTATGATCACGTCCTACGACATCAAAGATCACCTAGGCAGAGCCTGGGACTGCGCCTTCGGGATGTACGTGCCAACGCAGGACATGCGCACCCTACCTCTCGTCTCCCCGCGCTTCGGCGACGGATTCATGCGCACGACATTCGGGGACAAGTACGCCAACGACATGTACTCCGCGCGGAACGGTCTCGCATTCCCATACCCCGTAAAACAAGCCCTCGAAGCCGGAGCTCTGGTAATCGTGCCCGCGATCCCGAACAAGCCGTCTTACGCGGACGTAGAAGCATGGGAGAACGCGCGGCCACGAGACTACAAGTTCCGGGTGACGAAGCCGGAGATAGAATCGTTCACGCGACAGCACTACCACGTCTTTGAGATCGCGTCCCTCGACAACCGGAAACTAACATTCAGGAACAACTTCCGGCCGCGCACGCGGTTCCTGTATTTCCTATTCATGATGACAATGTTTCGCCGCGCCAAGGGCGCGGGTCCTAGCGACAATGACTTGTTCAGGCTATTGGTGGCGCACCAGGATAAGCTGGCTCATGAGTATTGGGGCGTTGAAGAGGCGAGTACGAAGAATGATATTTGGGGAGATTTGCTAAGCGATAGCCCCCTGGACCTTACAAAGGTGGATCACGTCCGGACTTTGCTTAGAACCCCAATATGGACAATGGTAAGGGGTAAGTATGTGTACGTGGGGGAGGATGAGTTGGAGCAGGAGGAGGTGGAGTAGGAGTAATTCGAGGGAGAATTCGACGGTAGAAGGTGTATCATCAAGGTCATATGGATGCATGACTGGATAAGTTCTAGTGTTGGGAGTTTTTACCGGGAGGTCAGCATAGAGATTCCACGCAAGGGAAATGTAGATTTAGTATCTTATATAGGTGTATATTAAATGTTCCTCCCATACGATTACTAACACGTGGTCGGTAGCTTGTTAAGTTAGGCCTATATCTGTGGATAGGTCCATTGAGACGATATGTCACTGTTCATGTTTGGCCAATACAATATCCCGAAATCCTGCGTGTCGACGGATAACGCCATGTCGATTGAGTCTGCCCAAAAGCCCTGAAGTGGCACCGAAGTCCCGTCATCGCTGTTCCATATGCTGGCTGCTGTCTGCGGTGTAATGGGGTTGCTACCCATGATATTTCCCTCGCTCAATGATTCCCAACTTCCAGTAGTCGGCGGAGAGATGACTGTCTTTGACGTCGAATCTTGCTGGCCATGTATTTTCTTGGCAAGCAAATCGGCTTGTGCCCCAAGACCCCGCGCGATAGTAGCTGCGCTTGTGGCAGATGGGAGGCTCCTCTCAAAAATTTCAAATACGGCAATGGACATGTCAATTGCATTCCTGGCCTCTGGTGCAGAAGCGTGCTGAGGATACGCAATCGCAAAGCCGATAAGCGACATTGTGGCATTCCACTGCCACTGGAACGATTCGTGCCAACCTGTGAGAATAGTCGTCGACGACAGTACTTGATACATAATGCGCGTTAATGTGATAGCGTGGGCGGCGCAATCCGCTGCGGTCTTATCGGCCGTTGGTGTGGGCTTTGTAGCGGAAATAAAGCGGATGAAGGGACGGAAGAGGTTGATACATAGATTGTGGTACATAAGCTCTAGTAACAAGCGTTGCCGCTGTAGCCAGAGAGATGCGAATGGCTCAATCTCCAAGGGGGTAAAGTCGGTAGAAAAGGGAGTACCGTCATCCTGGCGTTTTGTTTTAAGAGGACCGGGAACCGCCTTCACCCACTCTTCTATTCGGTCGATATACAAGCCCAAGTATTCAGCATGAGATTCGATGATCTCCGATTCACCCCGTGGGGCTTGTTTGTTGGAGTTGTTAGTAGTGTTCAATTGTTTCTTATAGAACGCTGTATAAGCTGCGCGGACTGCCAAGAAGAGTTTGATGTTCTCGACGTGAAAGGTCAGCCAAGTCGCACCCTGTCCGAGAGGAGTGAATGCGGAACCAGATAACGTCACGCTTTCCCGGTCGTCTCTCGGTAGACTGCAGGTTGTATCGGAGTGATCTAGCAAAAACGGACGGCCTAGCTTCATGCTGATTTTACTCTCCAAGATATACAGTGTCCACCATAAACGCTTGCGCAATTCTCTCTCCCTCGGCGAAGTCTCTTCGGGTGGATCTAGATGGAGACCAAGCATATAAGCTGTTCGTACAGCTAATGTGCAAGTGCTATCGGCCATGTTCGGAAAGGAGCCAGCACACAAATATACAGTCGACAAGATGTGACACTGCAGCGTAAATACGGTAGGGCTTTCCAATTCGTTCGTCAGTAATCTCTGACAACGCTGATAATGCCACCGTCCAGCTATAGACGTATTATTTGCACCATTGCTGTCGGATTTCGGGCTGGGCGCGATGCTATTTGCCTGCCCAGTGCCCGATTGCTGTGCCATGCCGTACTGCATACATAGCGCAATGACTATGTCAACCAACGCTGACGGCTTTCGCTCTCCGCTTGATGTCTCCCATAGGGATTGGTAATGTTCCTTAAAGGCGACTTCATCTATAACTGGAAGTGTGGTATGAAATGATTGCCAAAAGAGGCTAATGAAATACTCCTCTTGTGTCGGTGTTAAGTAGTCGTTTTCTGTGACTCGTCCTTCGGCGGCATGAGTATGGCGATGGCTTTGTTCATTCTCGGAGATTTGGGCGGGTCCGTCAAATAGCTTATTTGAGTCGGGAAGCATGCGATTAATCGGATGTGTTTGTTGAAAGGAATCATTCAGGAACGTGTTTACGCGCCTAATGAAATAGAATAGAGACGATGGCCCGTACCAGGTTTCCTGTCGTCGTGCAGTGCGAATGCGTACTCCATCCCCCGATCGTTTCTTCTCCGGACTGCTTTCATCGTCGCTCGGAGGACTTAAAACCCCAGTGATTCCAAGGCTAGAGGATCCAGAAGAGGCCAGGCTCGATTGCCTATTTTGAAGTAGTCCATGCCCGGCGCTTGACTTTGTATTCCTACGCTCGTTCTCAAGCTCCCGTTCTAATTCTTTGATTCGTGTCTCTAAATGCTCAATTTTCCGAAAAGCATGAGGAAGGGTACGGACTTCGACCTCGCCTTGGTTGCATTGGCCGTCTCTTTTCCTACAGTTTGAACACGGGACGTGATTGTCGCATTTGATGCGATGTACACGACACCAATCACAGGCTCTAGCCACTTGGCTCCGCTTTTGTCTCCTAGGGAATTTCGGAGTTTCCGGAGGGGAGGGAGCGCTGGAGTCAGTAACCCCCGGAGCCATCCCAATAAATGTTGTAAACATTGACCCCCGAGTTTTATTGATTTGAAATGGAAAGGGGACAATTAACTGTTGGTTGTCATAATTCTCGCAGTATCGAAGAGGCAGTCAGAAATGTGAATGAGGGGGCGAACATTCTCACACTTGGCGTCGGAGATACCAAATTCCAAGGTTGGTAGGTAAGTACCTAGTAATGATGAAATGCTTACATAACAGGTAATACTGGATAATCATTTTACCGTAAAATCCCTTTTATGTCTTGTCAACGTCTGAACGTCTACGTAATCATTTATATTTATATCTGAAACAATGCAATTGATGCTCCAGAACGTTCTCTATTATTACAAATATTGCGCAAAAAAATCAAAAAAATTGTAGGCTTAAAATGAATTCATGTAACGTTGTGAGCAAAGTTAGAGTCAGAAAGAATGACCATGTGCTAATACTACTGTACCACACTGTATCACACTGTGACAAGCGCTATCCCCTGTGTTACATGGTCAACATCCACTACCTATCGTAACAAGTATAAGTTACCTATATGGGTGGGGAAGAGGATATTTAGGCATATATCTCAATATTACCACGCATCCCATTATGATATTTTCGTAATCGGAATCATAAAAGTAGGGTATCACAAGGTACTCTACTTTATGAAATCATTATAGGATGGTAACTGCATAAGTTGTTTCAATATGATTTCGGATACCATACTTATGCTCTCCATCCATTTACAAGTAGTGACCTTCTAATATATAGAATAGGGCCTTCAACGAGTGACCAGGCAGAGAAAAGTGCCCCTTAAGCAGGCAACATCAATACTCATTTCTTGTGGTGTTATATCTTACACATATATAAATTCATTGAATAATTGAGTGACTCGTATTCTATTATGCTTATCGGTCAGAACTTCTAATATTGGATGATGTTTGTGTGGAGATACTGTGTCAAACTACAAGAAAATAGGTAGCGACTTGTGTCAGCTACAGAATGAATCTGAGTATGAGCAGATAGCTAATCCCCTGAGTACCACCTATGTATGGATGACTTCAAATTTAATGAACTGCTATATTTTAATAGGTATACAATCAGTGTAACTAGAAGTAAACAGGAAAATATAAATCTATAAGATAGAACCCTCTATTCGAGTTGTTCCGCTCGCTACCTAACCATCCTTCTATTCTTCAACAGTACTTATACGACACTCAATTTTACAGACAAGTTTAAGTGCTTAGTTAAGAAAGGAGTATCCTCAATATGCCGCGAAGAAAGGATGGATTAGTAAAACTTTGCCATGCCAACAGTGAAAACTCAAAGAAATATCCGCCCAACTCGACATATTACGTTAACCACTCCGACAAGGAATTGCCCAAGCCTCGGGGCAAGGCTTTGGATAAGACTTCAGATAAAGTCTCCAATGGCGCCTATACCTCTTCGGGCTCCGGTGATACCTTCATGGGTTATAATCCGAAACAAGGAAGTTCTTAGGCATTTGGATGGGTTGCTCTGAAAAGCTGTGATTATATCAGATTAGAGATTGCGTGGACGAAATATATTTAATTAGAACCATATTAACATTGGCCATGTGTACAGGGAGGTGAAATTCCTGGTAGCTGCCTACCTAATTACCGGTGAGAAGCATTATGTAGCTAAACAGCGCGCTCATAGAAACGTTTAATGTTCAGCACATGTTATAAACCCTATTTTAGATGTTGGTAAGCCAGCCTAGGACCACGCTGGAAGTCTTTTTTTTCATTCCAGCCTTATATCGTCTCATCGACTGGCTCGAGTTGCCTTCGTTCGCCATAGAGATGGATATAGTGGCTTGGCTTCGAGAAACCATTACTGGGTAATGGCGTTGATGGAGAGGGACCATCGATGTTCCTAGAATATCACCTGAGTCCCCCGTTAACCAGTTAACCCAATGTATCTCCTGTCCAGGAGGTAGATTCGCTAACCTTTTGATACCCTCCACATACAGCATAAACCTATGGGCCAAGTAGTTTAGCAACAAGCCTCCAAGATAGCCAAGATCAAGCTAGGGTTAGTGCGGTCTGGGGAACATGCGGTCTCCAAGCATACCAAGAACCCACGAAGCGGGGAATCCGTGGGGATGGATGATGGGGAAGAGGTGATCGTGTGGAGAAAACTGGGGAGCTACCCCTAAACGGCAGTAAGAACCAAGGGTACGGTCGACGAATACATAGTATACGACCGGCAATGGTATCCGATCTATGACCCACGTTCAAAATCTAGCGCAGTAGATTTTCGAAGGGTTACAGCCGTGAGAAGTGGAACATCGATCGTCAGTCTAGACCTTACCGGTGAGAAACTTTAATACACGAGACCCAGACTGCTGGAAACGCTGATCATCACCATTTTAAGTCTTGACTGCATAAACCGAAGCTCCATCTCACCGATGATGATATTTTAACGTAGTTCATGTTTCGCTATCGTGGCGGTTAACTGGGCTGTCGTTATTGGGTAGGTTGCCGTGGTGATCAAAGAAAAAAACTTCGACAGAACTTCACTGAACCCTAGATTAGCTATTGTAGTCCTAAATAATTGACATAGGTCTAGTCTATTGGATGACTAGGAGATAGGGGTCCGGCAAGATCGGAGTTCGGTTCAAGGTGAGACCATGAGGACTCCTAGGAGACGTATTGGCGGCTAGCCCGGGAACGTAGTAGATAAACGGCTCTTCCTGTATGCATGTCATGCTCACTAGGCAAGAGTAATTGAGAGTTCCTTGCCCGTCATTTCCGCCTCGTGACAATTCTGTTATATCTTATTTCTCGACCCAGCTTAGGAAGTCAGCAAGCTTGGTGCGACTGGGATAAGACGGCTTGCTCGGACTAGCTACTCCACACACTATGAACCGCGCCGCTAGTGTGATCGTTTATTCGGTAAACTGAACTGTTACGACTGCTAACAAAGCCGTAAAGATGAGAGTCTGTAACAGACATCGGTATAGAGTTAAATGTTGACTGACGCTGACAAGTACCGCATGTTTACTGCTAATGGTAACGGAACATATAATGTCGAAAACGCCGACTTGGCCTGTAGCGTTAGTAGCATTAAATACCTCGTCTATAAATGAAAATGGAGGAAAGCCCCACTATTTCGACATGATTCTGGTTCCTGAGACTCGTGCTGCCGAAATCCGAGTATAGCGAGAGACCAAAACACGGCCAACGAGATTCAAGCTGTGTCGGCATCTGAGTTGCGCGGCAGCTGACTTCGTTATGCCCTCTTAGATTTATATCGATAGATGAAGGTTACCATACACAGGTAATAATAGCTTAGGCATTGACAGCACTAGGACGGCGCTTTTTGTGCAGATATGAATTCATATGAAGCCGACATGTCCTTCGCGTCGATACTCCATCCTTATTATAAGACTGGATACTTCATTCGCAAGACGTTCGACCACGATGGTACACACTTGGGTATGTAATTGCTACTCCGGTAGCCATAATTCCGACAGTTGAGACTTGGACCTGTTCATCACAGAAACACCGGGTTCTACAGCAAAGGCAGGGGTATCTATACAAGCAAAAGGTCCACCGGTCCCACGGCTCTGGCGAGCACCTTATAAACCTGTTCTAGTGGCAGGTGGAGGCATATTACTGTTAAAAGTTTAGTAACATGAATGGAATATATGTTGTTAATGATGGATTCAGGGGTAATAAGAGATTTGAAGAAATAAGCGGGTTGATGTGTAGTAACGGGTAAAGTCGCCAACAGGACCATGATCTTGTTTAAGTATGTTTAGGAGATGTAAGTGGAATTTACCCCTTAATAACAGCTGAGAGCAGATTCTGATGTCTTGACAGGCCTACGACACATGCCTACGACAACATACTCCGGCTGGATGGCCAGGAGTGTCTATGACCGTAGCCTGTCTGAGTCTGGCGTGTTGCGTGGCAATGCGACGTTGATGACAGCAGACCCGACCAAACCCGGGATAAGTTCAAGAATATCGAAGTCACTTACAGCAACTTCAAAGTTCGGCCCCATCGGATCGACGTATAATGCATGAGGTGATAGCGCTCCCGCTGTCCCGCCCGCTATCCCGAGAAACGCTAAGACATAGCCAGTGTCCCTTCATTTCATCATAGCTTCCTCCAACCCAAGAGCCAACTTGTTTGGATGGAACTGAGGATATGGGAGATATTCGTGGTTGAGGGAGAAGGCGTCTCCTAGAAACGGCAATATAGCACTTGAGACAGACATCTCAATGCTTGCATGAACGTAACATGGTACCTACATAGATCGACGATCGATCAGGTAATAGCGTACGACGGGTCCCACAAGGAAATGCTGTCAGCGTGATCGACGCTGCATCTAACATTGCGTGCTAGTCTTGTAAAAGAGCCGATGGCCTTATTATCGACTTTGATAATTGCCATAGCAAAGATCTGTGCTTCGGAGAAGTGAAATGTCAACGATCACGATGCCAAGTACACCGACGTTGAAGGTCTCCGATCCGATTGATTTTTTTACCTTGAATCTCGCCCGGTAGAAAATTCTTTCCCCCTTGTTTCTCTTTTTTTCTTCTTTAATTTAGCCCCGGGGTGGAGTAGCGGCATGCTTCGGCCTACCTAGGTGGTGGATACAGAGCTATTCGTTCACCGATACAAAGCAACATAGAAAAAAGATCGTGAAGGTGGATATGGTGTGGAGAGGTGAGACGGTCAAGGAAAAAAGTTTTGTGAAAAGTTTTGAGCTTGTGACTTTAGGTGGGTCCCGATTTTTACATAAGGTCGAGTTCCAGGTTCGGCGAGCCCCGCTGCCCCGCCGGATTACTGTACTAGGAAAAAAGAATAAAATTTCTAACGGCAAGAGATGCCTTAAGAGGACACCCCAAAGTAAAGCTTTACAGCACTACCGTAGGCGGGCTGTAGTGCAAATTTACCCCATAATATTTTCTCTTTCATTTCCAATTATCAACTTCATACATTCTCAGCTAGAACAGCCCTACGAGTCTACGAGTTTCTTTCATCTCGGTATTCGGTATTTTTCACAAGCTCATTCAAAAACATTCCATGTACACGTTTCAAAATCGCCGAATGTCAATCACAAATGACAATTTCGGAATCTTGGTTTTATTTCTTTGCCGCCGATTTCCTTGTCTCTGTAACTTCCAGAACCCGTTTTAGAGCACTTCCACTTCCTTCGCTTAGTCCCGCGCGCCCCAATTTGGTATCGGATGCGCCGCGGTGGATCTTATTGGGTAACGATCGAGTAACATAGCCCACTAGTCGACGGATCGTGGCCCTTCTATGGCTCTCTAGTGGTTCCAGATTGCCATCGTACGGTTCTCAGTCAATCTACCTCCTTCACGATGGCTTCGCTCAAGTGGGTCTATAGAAAATTTTGGCCAGACGACCAGCCCGTCTTTAGCCTTTTACAGCCCGCCACGGTCCACGAATGCATACAGAGATTTTTCCATGTCTTAAATAAGTCAAGTGTATAGATGGTCCGAGCTCATGAGTTTGTCCGGTGTTTTGGTAGCCAACATTGTATCACCACATCTGATGAAGGCGTCATCGTCAGTATATTTAGGTCTTCGGTACATTGCGATTGTTTGTCTGCATTGCCAATTATCTGCACAATGGTCAATATCACATCAGCTGTTACGCCTTAGAAGCTAGCCTTATGCGGTGACTTTCCAATTCCATCCAACTTGATATCCCCGGAATTGTGATAGGGCGCACGGGGCTGATTGCGCCCTCCTTTTGTCCTTCATCTCTATGATATTGTAGTTTTTTGCTCCAACAAGGCTTCAGAGAGATGAATTCAAATTTGAACCTCTTCGAAAAAAATTTAACTGATACCTTAACACAAGTACCTGATGTACCGAGTAAGCATCATGCTTCTAAAAAAATATTAAATTTAGTGGACCTGATATACCCTGATCCTGGTTTCCAGGCCCGCTTACGTAAATTCGGCGCCCCTCAATAAAGTGTAAGCTGTAGGAACGATACAAAAAAAATAATCGCTAAAGGAAAGAGGTAACAAATCAGTTACAGGCGCTTGAGTACGTGCTCAGGTACCCTAGGTACCCCTTGTCTGCTTGTGACCTTTGTGGCATTTGTGGCACCCGGCGGATGGAGTTTGAGGGCCTTGAACGCTGAAAATTGTCGAGTTTGCGCTGTAGCTACAAGGAACCGGCCCCAGTCCGCCTCAATTCATGACACATAATTACTTGATGGAAAGCTCTGGGGAAAGCATGATGTGAAAGAGCCTATTAATTACGCCAGCTACATAACATCACGACTGCCCATAAAACTTACGGAGTTTACGATGGAAAGTTTATTTCTAGGTACCTAGTTCAACATAATTGCATAAGGAGACGCAAGCAGTTGACGACGAAAGTTGAAGTTCTTGGAAATCTTTAAACATTATATCACCATTCGCCACTACTATAATTCTCTTCCCTACCACTTACACGATCTGCCCCGCAACCAACCTTGGAAACCAGGACACAAAATATTATACCTACCTATATATCACAAGGCAGAATAACTTCGTGACTCAACGGTTTTGAGGGTCATCGAAAGTGATTATCGATATTCAAACGGTTACCAACGAATTTTTTGAGCCGCCTTTTTAATCATCGTCCCATCACGATACGGCCGTTGCAGACAACTAGGTACCCATTTCGCCATAGCCAATCAGAGCCACCAACGAATCTCGAACAATCCGAATCGGGATACAAACAATATTCACCCTCAAACAAACTCGACATTAGCCGCATCGAGGCGGAGAGGTGTATTCCGTAAATCGGAACGTCGAAGAATCAAATAAAATCCATAAGAGAGCCAGCTGGACGATATCCATTCCTCAAGTCATCGAAAGAGTCATCCATCAGACTATTACTTCCATCCATACGAGTCTGCCACATATTTGACCAGCTAGTTGCATTAGCTGTTTGTATACGACTCAGCCATATCCTGGGCATCACATCAGCCGACACAATATATTTTTTGCGATAGGATTGGGTTGCATTACGCCATTGCCCTGAAATTAGGCGTTGTTCCCCAGATTTTCCCACCGTCACCGGTCGCCGCTTGGATGCATTAGCTACAAGCTACACACTATACGCTAGAAGTTATTGGTTATTAGCGAAATCGCAACTGCGCCTTTCCTTCGCCAACCACCAACCCGAAGCTAATATTAGGCCAGTCCAGGCCAGAAGGGTCCAAGAAAAGGAAGTCACAAGGCAAGAAGAACATTGAAGAATTAAGGAGGAAGGATCCACAAGGTCTTTTTAGACCTTAAGCCATCGGTTCAACATGCCACACAGGGTAGTAGATTTCTTCCGGTCTTCCAACGACAGCATTCACAACATCAAGGCCTCGGTACAACGGAGGAGTAACCCTAACTCAAGATCCGCCTCTAGAGAACGGCCCACTCGCCACTCATCTGCCGCATCTTCGGTACTAGAGGACGTCACCGATCACAACAACGCACAAACCCCGATTTACACCGCACTTCCCGTAAAGATGTCCGAAGTAAAGGAAAAGCTGAAGGAGAAGGAGTCTCACACGCATCACCGTCTGAGTTTCCCGAGCTTGCATCTCGGCAGCTCTAAGGCTTCAAAGGAGCAGCCTCAAAACCCTAATGCGTCGCTCAGCTGGAAAATTGAGTCGCCCCCTGCAGTAATGCACGGCGAACCGGAAAACAGCACAGGCGCATTGGTATCCGGGCAATTATTACTGGACGTCAAGGAAGAAGGCTTCGAGGTTGATAATTTCTCGGCCAAATTAGAGATTCATGTCGTGCAGAAGAGACCATTTGCCGGTCATTGCCAAAGCTGCTCAAACCAAACGACAGAGCTAAAATCCTGGACGTTCCTGAGTGAGCCCACAATCCTCACCAAACGTAAGTCCCCTTTTTTTCCACCTCCGACACCGGCACTTAACTTACACGACACACAGGCATCCACGAATTCCCCTTTTCCGTCTTGTTAGATGGTCATCTACCTGCATCGACTGACAATCCAGTCGTCGCTATCCGGTATGACTTCTCTGCCGAAGTCACACCGAGGACATCCGGTCCTGCAATTAAGTTCACCAAGAACATAGACGTAAAACGGTCACTACAGGTCCCAGAGCTTCCTCATCACAGCATCCGCATCTTCCCGCCCACCAACATCGCAGCCAGCGTGCACTTCTCGCAGGTCATGCATCCCATTAGCACCAACACAGTTACCCTCCGTCTGGATGGCGTCGTCAAGCACAACCCCGATGCAAAGAGCGTAGAGTACTGGAAGCTCAAACGCCTCTCCTGGAAACTCGAGGAGAATATGGAGACCGTAGCACCAGCCTGCGACAAGCACGCGCCCAAGGATCCGGAAACTGGTCTTCCCACGAAAAAAGGATCCAAGCGCACAGACTCCCGTATCATTGCACATGCTGACATGCATACTGGATGGAAATCAGACTACTCGCCATCCGGATGCATCGAAATGGAGATCCAGTGCGCGCTACCGCCAGCTACCAAAGCTGCCTGCGATTTGAAGAGCGAGGACGGGACAGAGGTTACACACCAACTCGTCGTGGAGATGGTCGTGGTCCAAGAGTACGCACCCACTGCGCACCCTAAGCATATCACGCCTACGGGTGTAGCTCGTATCCTGCGCATGCACTTTGGTGTGGTGATTACAGAGCGAGCGGGCCTTGGTGTCAGCTGGGATAACGAGGCACCCCCAATTTACCAAGACGTTCCCCCAAGCCCGCCTTCCTACTCTTGCGATATTCCCTACGAGAGCGTCGAGGATTTGAGCTTGAGCCGGAGGAGCGCGGAGTCGGGTAGAACAGCAAGTCCGGCCTACGAGGGGCTAGCGCCGCCGACGTCACCAACACCACCAGCATTAGGAGCCGATGATACCGCGCGCTAGGAAACGGCGGATCAGAGGCGATGCATACCTGCGAGATGGGTTTTGAAGACCTCGAAGAGGAAGATGAAGTAATACTAGCTACGGCTATAATTTTTTTTCTTTGTCATAAGATGATTTTTGATAACGAATTATACCCCACAAGGCGATGGCCCCGAGAATGGGCTAAGTCGGAGCGCTTCTTGCATTGGAAGAGGAAATTTTGAGACGCGAAGATTTAGATTTGACTTTTAAAACCTCCAAGGACACCTTGGTGATGGATTTTACTTGGATAGGCATTACATGAATTGAAATGTGATGAAATGGGACGGAGTTTGAAGACCATGATCTGGTCTGAGATAATAAAAGATGGTTGGGAATATTTGAGGTCTTGACTCACCTCACAACTTGCCGCTTGCTAGGAATGCTTGCGATGACACATTTTATAGTTAATATTAATGACCAGAATGATATGGTATGAGTAATTTGAGATGAAATGGTGTATGAATTGAGAGTTTGTGATTATTGGTGACTTATATCGTATGGCATATTGGTTTGGTGCGCGATGCTCCTTTTTAGGACGGTTGTGTCCCACATTCCACAAGCGCCCTAGCTTGAGATACGCGGGAGTGATAATATATTAAGAGTACCTTCCCGTCCATTTGGATATGTAGGTAGGTAAGATACCTAGGTATCTACTGCCGTATATTTTCAATATGGGTCCCTGTCGGGATAGACATGATGAAAATTATATATATCAGAAAATAAAAATTTGAACAACTTTTTTCTTATCGTTTTCAGTCACAACCGTGGAGATAATAGCTTTGGTAGTCGTGTTCACCCATTGCCCAAGATCACGGCGACGTCACTACGTCATTCTAGAAGGCTCTCCGTCGTCGTACTAGCCAGACGCAGGTACGCAGGAAATTCAACGCTATCTACTCTACTGAGGAGATGATGCGGCATAGAGCATGTTTAAGAGACAACATGCTTCTTCCATGGAGGAGCCAACACGATCTTGAGCTAGGTAGCAAAGTTCCTCCTCCTTGTCCAAGGCAAGAAGAAAATAAGCAAAGAAAGACCTTTCGCGTATGGGGAGTGAATCCCATTTAAGCCGAGTTAACTGTTGAAGTTCTGATGACTTTGCCACGAGCTTCAACGCGTTTGCGTTCCTGTTTCCGCTGGTGAGTTACCCATTTGGTCTACCGCCGAGCATGGCATTTGGATGAGACACAATTTAGAGCTATGTCAGTTCTTCTACTTATCTCTAAGTTTGCGTTTCTAAATTTCGCAAATGAATGTGAATATCCGCTTCCAGATACGAATATAGGTTAACTAACATATATAGCATACTACAAATAGACACCGTCGTCAGTGACAAGGTCGTAAAGACTTACAGCCAGCTTTACCGGATCTTGCTGATCTAGTTCGTACCTGCCCACGCACTTATATTCAGTCGCTAGTTCTTTCCCATGCTAATGTATTAACAAGAGAGCACGACGGAGTATTGTGGGGTCGTTGCGTTTTTTTATATCTGTTTGATTTAACGAAAAAAAAACAAACTGAGGCTAGGAATTTCATGTAGTTGTAGAATTAGGTGTTCTAGAAATTGCTTGGAAACGTTGAAAGAAAGAGCAGAAAGAGAAAGTATGAGTTCTCCGCAGACATTTTGCTCCTCCCCCGCCCCCTTTTTTTTTGTGACGCTTGGTTGTACATAGGTACCTAGTACCTTGGAGAATCAAGGATTTGAACTTATAGGGCGAATATGACGATATAGTAGGTAATAGTAATTGAATTCTAATTGGAATCTAATGATTTGATCTAATCGTCTTATCACCGAAAAAACATGGGAAGCCTTTCTTCCATTTGAAACGACAATTTGAGCACCTAAATTTATATGAGCTCATGCATCAAAATACTGATTATCTAATTGGAAGTTTTGAGATTTCAACCAACCACAGCCCGAATGATTGATAAAAGTGGGGTGCTATTTCACACATAGAAGTTTTTCAAGAGCACATCATATTATAGGTGCTTGCATATCTGAATTGATCGACTTATAGAACATTCTGAAAATTACCAATGTGTTCAATTGGGGTGATTACGAAATGTGGAATATAAATGTGCAGCAGGAGGGCGCCGACGTAACCTTTCAATTACGCCCTTTTGTCGCCGCTTAACTCCGATTACGCCATCAACCTTGCCTAAGTCGGCAGCATTGAAATCGAGGCGGGGAATTTCATGTCCAATTTGTACCACAATCGACACAATTAACAATCCTCAACCTAAACTGCAACTCCGAGAAATGAGAAATATTCTGCAAGAAAACCCATCAGGCACTGCCGACGCGGAGATGTCGTCGAACAAGGATCTGAAAGGGCACAAGCTGCTAATGCTCGTACCCTGGGAACCGCCAACGGGGTACATTGACGGATTACACAAGACGTTTCCCGGTCTGGAAGTCACACACGCCAATTGGGACACGTGGAAGGAGAGTTCTTTACCAACCCATATCGATGAGAAGGATTGGAAGACCGTCACCATTCTCCTCACTGGTCCAAAGTTCCCTACCAAGGAGGCGGCACCAAACCTCAAGCTAGTACAACTCCAGAGTGCGGGCGCAAACTACATCCTGAACAACCCGCTATTCACAGATACAGATGTTGCTTTTTGTACCGCGAATGGCGTTCATCCGTAAGTCGTGACACCCTCATTCAATTTTGCAGTATGTAGAAATCGTTGTGAAGTTGACATTGTTCTACTTGTGATAGACCTCAGATTGCGGAATGGGTCATAACCACATTCCTAGCCTTTCAACATCACAGTGAGTTATTTCTAGCATGAGAATCTCGTAGTGGTATCTTATTAATTCATTCCCAGTTCCGCGTTTCCTTAATCAAATGAAGGAACACAAATGGGTGCGTAGCTTTGACGACTCAGACACTCAAGATGCCGTCAACCAGCGAGTGTAAGTTCATAGACTAATTCTATAAGTCCACATATGAATTTCGAAATTGACAGCGATCCGCAGCGGTATCTTTGGATATGGAAGTATCGGTAGGCAGGTAGCGCGATTGGCTAAAGCCCTCGGGATGGATGTCTACGCCTACACGAACAGGCCCAGACCCACTCCCGAGTCACGACGGGATAATTCCTACATAGTTCCCGGCCTCGGCGACCCGGATGGTGTTCTTCCATCAAAGTGGTTTTCAGGAACTAAGCCGGAGGAGGTAATCGAGTTCCTGTCCTCGGATCTCGATCTCCTAGTTCTTGCCGTACCCCTGACGCCTCAGACGCAGGGGCTGATTTCGGCCCCGCAGCTCACGGCTCTCAAGGGAAAGAAGACGTATGTGGTCAACATAGGACGGGGTCCGGTCATCAATACCGGTGACTTGATAACGGCTCTTAACGAGAACTGGATCCGAGGAGCTGCCTTGGACGTAACCGATCCCGAACCCCTGCCCAAGGAACACCCTCTGTGGGATGCGAAAAACCTAATCATCACGCCACATGTCAGCGGTAACTCGACGAGCTATAATACTCGTCTCTTAGATATTCTGAACATCAATCTCCATAGACTGAGCGAGGGTAAGGGGTATTTGAATAGAGTAAGCAGGTCGAGAGGATACTAGATTTATAGTTCGATAGGTATTCCATTCCAATAGACGGTTCAGGTATAACTTCCAAGTCAGGGTAAAGAGAAAGGAAAATCATCAATACATATTTCACTCAAACCCATGATGCTTTTATATGTGCAAATGGAACAATACGCAACGGCGATATGGATATTCATAGCACTGTTACTTGTCTCTGACTCAGCGATACATACTTCATCTTAAGTTACAAGAGCCCTCTTATTCAACAACACGGAACTGCGTTACATAATCTACAGCACTACCGAACCCCAATGGGCCACTCCTGGGCGAGAAGAAGATGATGCAAATTATCAATAACGCAGCTAATGAAAACCGGGCGTTGAATGCGACCCTCTCTTACCAGACGTTATCGGCGACCGAATGGAATAGTCCACTAGGAAAAAAATCCAAAGCAAGAGGCTTGTTCGACACTATATTTATCTTCCAGCAATCTATCCCGAGGGATGTGGACCAGATCACGCTTGAGGCGATCCTAGATACGATGATGGGTATCAACAACGATGTGACCGAGTCGGCTTCGCTTGTCGATGAAAAACCTGGGGTGCTGGATGCTCTCGACCCAATCATCAATGATGTTTGTGATCAAACTGGGGGCAGTAAAGTTGACCGACAACTCCAAAAGAACGTCGACATCGTGTAAGTTGGGCTACACACTATCACCGCCTCACTAGATATTATCAATACCTTCTCCATGCCATTGTCTAGCTCATTCCCACCCCCCAAAAATGTTATAGTATGCGTAAAGGAAGCAATCATACAGGAAATTGATATTTATGATCCTCGTACTCAACAATCAAAGTCAAGGTCACAAGCTGATATACCGTACTCGACCGAGGGGGCGTTACCTCGCAATCATCTGGAAGTCAGAATCAACAGAATCAATCAGACGAGCATCAACAAAGCGAACGAGCGATTGTCTACAATACTTATCAAGTCACAATATAACACTTCTCATCATTTTGACCCAGTAAAAGTTCTCTTCGTTATAACTCACTGGAAGTTTCTTACTCCGGCGCCTATTTCATCATATCCCATAATGCCTTGCCAATTTCAACGAGACCAATGATAAACCGCGTCAAACCCCCACAAATAATAGAAAACACAATTAGCTTCGCCTGACTCGGAGTAATAGATGAGAATAAACTGGTTAATGATACGATCTCTGGTTGGCTAAGTATTGTTCATTAGCAATTCTATCCACGACATAAGGTTCTTAGTTTATACTATTAAGGATATCAACTTACATGGACATTGTGGTGGCGGTGGCGGTGGCGGTGATGGTGACGGTAGTTGTTGCTGTGTCGACGGTGGTGATGGTGGTGGTGGTGGTAGTGGTGATGGCAGGGACCGCAGGACACGAAAAGATTGTACTTGTCCTGTTCTCGCTGTTATTGAAAGAGTCTAAGACTTATGGAAATATCGAATAAAAGCACTTACATATCTCTGGGAGGTGTGGAAAGGGAGGCGAATGAGAAATCAGCTTGTTGAGATAGTTGTGTCGCCATTTTTGCAGTATGTGGAAGATCTGGAGAGGAAGGGAAGAAAAGAGAGATTGAAACAGTCCAGCGTTCTAGCTAGAATTTATGTCTACCTCTAGATCTCAACCTTAGGATTGAGATCTTAGGAAGGAACACATCATTTTGTCAAGCAGGTGGTTGTCATTTCAAAAGTTACTTGAGTTTATGGAAGGGGGCATTGAACAAGCACTTAAGGTTCACAGCATCTAGAAACTGCATGTTAGGCAATTGCGACCTCCCAGCGGATTATGCTAGGGAGAGTTATAGCTGTTAATCTGCGTACCTAGTACCTATGTCAATTATCCTATGCAGTCGCCATATATTTGGACCGTATTTGGTGTTGACAAATTTATGTAGGTAGGTAGAGCAAGAGGAATGTAGATATCAGGAAGAACATTAAATAATTACCAAACGTATCAAGAAGAAACAGGTCAACTAAAAATTGCGTAAAGATACATACATACATACATATTCGTTCGTCATCACACATTCGCTCACTAGGTAGATAGGTTCCAATCCTCAAGACCCTAACAGTTCGTCCACAATCGCTCGTCCCGCAGCTCTCCCCGAGAAAATACAGCCACCGAGGAAAGTCCCCTCGAGGGAGTTGTATCCGTGAACACCACCGCCTCCGAATCCAGCCGCCTCGCCCGCCGCGTATAAACCTGGGAACTTCTCGCCATTGGCCTTCATCACATTGCTTTCGAGATTCGTCTCGAGTCCTCCGAGAGTTTTTCGCGTAAGCAGGTTCATCCGCACTGCGATTAGGGGCCCGTGTTTCGGATCTAGAAGTTGATGTGGCGGCGCAACACGGCTTCGGGCTTCAGCCCAGTAATTTCGGCCGTTGCGGATCAACATTGCCTGTGAGTCCTTGCAGTATTCGTTTACCATCTGTCCGTCGCGTGTCTCGACGGTTTCCCTAATCGCTTTAGGGTCAAGTAAAGGCCCATTTACAGTCTTGGCGAGCTCATTCATGCCTTCGACTAAGTCCTCGAGGTTGTCGCGCACAACGAAGTCCTTGCCATGCTTTTGGAAGTTCTGAACGGGCACGGTTCCCTTGGAACTGAAAAGACGGTTCTTGAGTACCTGCCAAATACTCTTCGATGATATATCGGGGTTTTGCTCTGAACCCGAGAGAGCGAATTCGCGCGCGATGATGGTTTGGTCGAGAACGAACCAGGTGTAGTCGTAGCCTGTACTGCATATGTACTTGAGTGTTGCTAGGGTATCACATCCAGGATAGAGCCAGGGAGGAAGTCTCTTGCCAGTCGCATCCAACCATAGAGAGGAGGGCGCCGGCAAAACGCGGATTCCGTGGTCTGGCCAAATAGAATTCCAGTTCTGCAAGCCTTCGGTGTAGTGCCACATTCTGTCGCGATTGACGAAATTGGCGCCAGCCTCCTCGGCGATCCCCACCATTCGGCCATCAACATGCGCCGGTACGCCGATGACGAAATTCTCTGGTACTTTCGGTCCTAGACGGTCCACAGGCCAAGCCTTTTTCACTGCCTCCACATTACCTCCAATACCTCCAGACGATACTACTATAGCTGCGCCGTGTAATTCAAAGTCACCGACTTCCGCCCTGGATGTCTTCACTCCCCTAGGCGATGCATCTTCCTCAAGGACCTTTCCTCTAACCCCAGACGCTCTGCCATTTTCATCGACCAACAGCTTGTCCACCCTATGCCTAAATTTGAATTCAATTATCCCCTTCTTTGCTGCTTCTTTGACAGGATCGGCGAACACACGCACGATCTCAGGTCCAGCGCCCCAAGTAATATGAAAACGCGGGACCGAATTGCCGTGGCCGTCAGCCGTCCCATCGCCACGCTCAGCCCAGCCGACATTGACCACTACAAAAGAAAGTTAGCGATGCTTTGCGGGGGAATTTCTGGCGGTTATGTCAATGGTTTAGGGGTGGCTGTACTGAATTACAGGGCCTTTGTCATGTCCTAACGCATCATGCCAACATCCGAGACAGAGTGGGGAAAGAAAAGCAACTAGAGGAAAGGTACATACTGAATCCAGCGCCACGAGCCTTGAGATACTTCTCCATATCGTCCGTAGCGAAATTGACAAAGGCTTCAGCCCACTTACTCGGCCAAATGTCCTCGCCGTCGAGACGGTCGAAGCGCGCCGAGCCGAACCAATCGCGCATAGCCAACTTCCGGCTATCCTTAATCCCCAAGCGCCGTTGCTCGGTCGAGTCGACGCAGAAGATACCGCCAAGAGACCAGAACGCCTGTCCACCGAGGTTCTGTTCTCCTTCTTGGTCTACTATCAGTGTTCGCACGCCACGTTCCGATAGCTCGAAAGCCGCGACCAATCCGGCTAAGCCACCGCCCACGATAATGACGGGGAGCTTTTGCTCCGAGGTTTCATTCTCAGCTGCCATTGTTGTCGATCCTGCCGCTCTTCAAAATTGAGGATTCTTAAATGGTGAATATACAATTGCAGCTAATTATCTACTGGCCTATACATTTAGATGAAATGCGCAGTGGAACGTGAGAAAGCAAAAGATGAAAGGGACAAAGGGGGGTGATTAGCTGGTGTAACTTGATGTATTATCAGGATTTGGTCGGAGCATTAGGGGTGGCTGAAGCCGACGTGGAACTCCGTAAAGGCCGTTCCACTTTTATCCGCCTCAGTAAGAACCCCAGATTTTCTCAAGTTCACTGCCCTGGCTGCCTTCCTAAATAGGTAAATACCTAGGTCCTAACGATTAAGACTTAACCCGTTACTCGTTAGAGTCGTTGAGAATTTACCATTTTGAATGTTCAATAGCATGGTTAAATCTCGCTGACGCTTTATACCGAAATCTCTATTTCAAAATGTACAAGTCCAATTGGTCCATGTGAGAAACGTTACGAGTGCACCTGAAGGATTTTGAGGTGTAGGGCGAAACTCGGTACGGTGAACGGCGGGGTTACAGCGGTAATAGGGTAACGGTAGGTGCGCTTACACATGTGCCGAGGCTTGTTCCCTCGAATGATTATCACCATTTCTCTCTTCACCTTTGGCCATTTGAGAAACAAATATGTTTATCATTTCTTGTCATCTGATTCTCGCCTGTTTTGTCTTCAATACGAGAAAGGAGGCGACATTCATATTGGATGCATCTTTCAAGTAAAATATTGACGCACAATCCAACTCAATAACACATTATCATGATACCAATATGTCACACCCTGCAAGGGCTAGAATGAGGCATGATATAGTGAGCAAAAGCTGAGGTTGTTCTTATTCTTGGAGTTGTTTCTAATTAGCTACCTAACGTAAGTAGAAGAAATCACTGAAAGCGTTCCTTCAGCTTAATTAAGTACCTAGTAAGCAGTTTCTCCCCATTTAAGCCCAGAAAATATTGTCTTCATTATTATTTATAGGGTGCTCATTCCGGTGCTCCTCTCATTATATTCCATGCTGCCTTTCCAACTTTGACCAGCCCGGTAACGAAAGGCGTAAGACCTCTGCAAATAACAACAACTGAACACAGCCTGTGCGAAAGTCAATCGCAGGCGCTCGGTCTGATACAAGGTACACGATTACCTTGTCGCTGAGGTTCGTAACGGTTCCCCCAAGGTATGACGTCCAGATTGGCTGTGGGCTTGTGGGTGGTATGGGTGTTTATCGTAGGCGACTTAATAAGATCCATACCGGAGTTCCTCCAGTATCTATTCCCGAACTTTACTTCCTTGTTTATATCGATTCTTCTTGTCGGCTTATTGCGGTAAGATAAGTTTACTACCGCGTTTAAATATGTTTACTATATAAACCGAGCGCGAAGATGAAAGTTGGTGCGGAATATGAGCCGCTTTCCGTTAAGATATTCGACGGATTGGATATTATATACTTATTCAAGAGAATCGGAATACGCTTTTTAGTCTTTCCTTAAGGCTTTCGAATTTTCGAGGACTATGAGTTTATATTCTTTGGGATTCGAATTCTCCTAATCCTTGACGTGTTGTCGTTGGTTAATCATATCCGTAGTAAGGGTTTCGTTGGCGTTTGGTACTATGGCGAGGTACCCTAGCTCTAGCGCTTGTTCGATATCGGGACATAAAAATAACCCATTAAAGGCGCTTGGTTATTAACCCCTTCTTTGCTCCCTCCCCGAAGATGAGATTCATGTGCTTGATAGAGAGTCATCGCAAAAGATATCTTGTGGTTCTGACGCCATCCTAATGGTGTTTACTAAGGTCGGGCTTGCAAGATCCTAGCAAGTTGTGTTAGCACCCCGAACTAATGGCCATCGTTTACGATAAACTATACCGCTTTCCATGACACGGAAGAGATCTAGACGCGAGGTTCGGTGTCTATTGCGGCCATCCTGGATACTCCTCGAGTGTGGTGTGTGCGGAGTGATGGAGCGGATGAGGCGAGCCTTTGAACCCCCCCCCAATCATAGTTGCTGTTCTTGCAGTGCACTTACTAACAGAAGTCATCGATGCCTTTAGGAGAAGGAGGCATTGTTCCGAATCCTGACACCGCGTCTCTTAGGACTCGCATTGCTTCCCGGAAAGTTGAATCTAGCTCCTTAGGTCCTCTGTAGATTGGGACTTTCGCCGAGTCCCATCGTGTTTTGCTTATTTTTTACTCTGTATTCACTATTGTTAAAGGAACCGAAAAATAGGCACCGGGGGTGGGTATACTTACATACCACCACCAGGAGTCGCGAGGGGAAGGCAAACGACCCGAGTGAAAATTGGGCTGTCAAGGTTCCGTAATGTATATAATTAGTAGGGTATCTCCCCTCGCATGATTTCATCACAATAGAGGTGTAGTAATATAATTGATGTATTGGACAAGAAGTGAAGTTGACATAGGAAATTTGGTCGACACTATCCATGCTATGTGAAAGATGGCTTGAGGTTAATAGGAAATGAATGTATAGGTTCTGTTGGCGAATATGATTGATCCGAGGAGCGAATGAAATTGATTGGGGTAATCATTGAAGATGATGTTCGAAAGGGGGATGGACAGTAGGGGTAAGTTCGTGGTATATATATATATACGCATTGAAGCGTTTCTCTATGCCTTATGAGCTAGTTTCGTCATTCGATGTTGCCTTTCAGTCTAATTCAATTGCCTCAAGAGAGGGAGATGGGGTAGTTCCAGTTTCCCACTATATCATGAAGGTAGAAAATATAGGCACCTACACGATACCTTGGTATAGAGAACATTGAATGTTTATCCAACTTTGAGTTTCTTCTGGACATGGAATTAGCTCATATGATGCGCAAGATAATTAAATTCAAGGGTTGAACTATATACTTAGGTAGGTACTAGGTACTAGGTAGTCTAGCTGTGTTGAAGTAAGTACGACTATTATGGCAATTATTTGGCTCCGTAAATGTCTAGTTGTCGACATCGCGCCTGACTGAGCATGAAACGACTCGTGATAGCTCCTGAGGAAACTGGCGTCATACTCCAACGAGCAAGTAATCGCGTAAAAAACACAATGCATATGCATAAACCGCAAATCAAGGTAGCCAACCCATCCCATTACCCCCTAGATAGTCCCTTACCACCAATTTAATTCTTCGTACTTTCCAACACCGCCTTAACCATCTTGTTACCAACCTCTACAGCCGTCGGAAACCTCTCCTCAAAGAATTTCTGCGTGACCATGAACCTCTCCCTCCACGTCTCAAAGTGTCCCAACCCAACACACTCGGCCCATCCTCTTGCCGCAAATGTGAACTCAAGGTCGTCGCTCCTGAACGTGTTATCCTCTACTGCAATCCGCAGCGCCTCGTCCAGCCGATCCGGGTCCCGGAATAAGTGTTCGGTGACGCCTAGCCATAGGCGGAACAGCGGCGTACTACAGATCATATGATCGTATGGCACAATACCCAGGGCGCTCCAACAATCCACCATCGCCAGAAGACTTAGGTGATTATTCGGTAAGGGCTTGCTATCGGGTCTCGGTGCACCCAAGCTAAACTGATCCAACACCTCGTCCTCAAGCAAAGGTTTATCAGCCCACTTCGGTTTATGCTCCTTCCCAAACACCTTCTCCTTAGCACTTAGGACACGTGCCCGTAACTCATCGAGGTGTCCGCCGAGCATCATCTTGTACAGCTCCGTGACGCTCTTCGCGTACTGGTCGATCTGCTTGCGGGCCTCGGGGTTGAGGATGGCCAGGCCGGCGTAGACGTGCCACTTCTGGCTGTAGATACGCATAGTTAGGTTGATCTTGACGTTCTCGATACCGCCCACGTAGCGCGTGTTCTCCCATGGGAATTGGCGCATCGAGTGCCACGCCTTGCCCATGCTAAGGAAGGCTGCGTGCGTTACGGCTTGTGTATCCGCCGTGATGCGATCGTGCTCGTGCGCTGACAGGTATACGTGCTTCGACTCAAGGCATTTCAGGACGGTTTCGACTTTTTTAAAGGAGCCTCGTGAATCACGATGCTTGATTATGACCTAATCGCGGTAAGCAGGGGAATAGCTAAACGTGCCTTAGGATAGTTACTAATGGTTGATCTTTCGTATCGACTTTTGGGCCATGTAGAGAATGACAAGAGACGATATCTACGTCTGCTGGGAGATGGTCTTCGAAGGCCTTAATCTCGGGATCTTTACACGATGTCTGGCCACCGACGATGGCACCGAGCTTGGTTGCTGCTCATACTTAGTTACGTCTCTAATCAACTTAGATATATCATCTCATACAAGGGCCATACTCGGCGACAACACGGTCGATAGCCGCAGCTTCTACGCTGTAGATGATATAATCACTTGCGCGGGATACGAGATGGCCATTTCGAAGAATTTGTATATTGCTCTAGACACCTCTCAGCATGGGCTACGTTCTGAGAAGGGAGCTATATATATGTACCCTGCTGGCGAACTCCTTCTGCAGACCATCATATAGCTCTTCTCTATCACAGGCTATCACTCTAGCAAATAGTGTCGTTAGTACACCAGGAAAATGCTTTGTGAAATTACTAAAATCTGTAGACCACATGTTAGCAGACTGAAACGAACGTCGATATCAAACGAATGTGGTGGTGTGTTGAAGCTTCAGACAAGAAAAAGTAAGGTAGCTGAGAAGTTACATCATGGAAAGCGATCAACCGCCGGGAACCAGAATGGTCGACCCCGACAATTGAGGGCAATGCTCGAGCCAAATGCACTCAAGTCATCATATGCGAAGAAATTGTGCTAGATTAGAAAATTTGACTTACCAGGTAGATTGAAAGAAGTTGGATGCTGAAGACAACAATTGCAGCCATGTTGGATACGTCTTACCTCCAGCCCGCATCGCTAAGCTTCTGCGCATACATCTTTCCCATGTCGCCCATGCCAATGATACCGACGATGAATTTCTCCATGTCGGGAGACTCACTAGAGTTGCTGTCTGTTGCCATGGTCGACGTTATTTTCCCACGGATATTGACTAGAAAGAAGTCATAGGTAACAGAGAGTTCACATTCTTTATATCTTGCGCAGCTCCGACACAGGATCAGATGAGTCAGAGCGCGGTCAAGCTTCAGACTGTGAATTGCTCATGGAACCTTGGAAAATTTAAAGTGAAGAAACAAGAAAATTTCGGCCACGCTTGAAAAGATATGGAAAAATTAAGTGGACCTCGCGTTGGTGGGACGGCTTATCTGCTAGGTGCGGAACAATTCAATCCCGGAAGGAAATGTGGCTTGTGTAGATCATCGATTTTCAGCCACTACAATCAGATCCACCAATGAGAAGCTAAGCCACAAGTTCGGGCATCTCACGGTCGACTTGTGTCACAGCTCGTACACAATTTCATGACTTTCGCACGGTGATTTAATCAAGTATGGACGGCCTCTTCGCACTCGGCTCAAACGGGTCGGGCCAGTTGGGCATAGGGCACAAAGAGGACGTCTCCGTACCAAAACAAGTCGAGTTCGCCGGCGAGGCTCCTAAGGACGAGGTCGTGCAAATTGCTGCGGGAGGCAATCATACCATTCTCCTTACGAAATCCGGAAAAGCATACTGGTCCGGTGACTCGTCAAGTGGCGCCTGTGGAATCGTGCAAGACACTGAAAATACGGAAGTGTCTAAGTTTCGCGAACTAATCCTCTCGAACTCGGAGCGCCTTGGCCCTGTCGCTCACGTAGCTTGTACCTGGGACTCGTCTGTCCTCGTTCTGAAGGATGAGAATAACAGGGCGACGCGAGTCTACATGTGCGGGGTAGCTGATATGGGATCGGCAAGCGCAAACTCGGAATCAGCCACTTCCGGAACGCCGCATTTACTCAGTGGTTTCCCTCCGCAAGGAACAGAAGTACAAAGCCTTGCTACTGGATTTAGGCATGTTATCGCCTTATTAGACAATGGGGACATTTATGGCTGGGGTAACGGGCGAAAGGGTCAACTAGGAGAATTAGCTGATACGGCTGATTTAAAAGGTGTAATACACCATCCTCAGAAAATCAATGGAATTCCTTTCAAGGTATCTCGTGCCGTATGTTGCCAGTATACGACCTGTCTCATTAGTGAGCCTGGAGATGGTCGGATACTTGTTCTCGGAGCAGATAAATGGGGACTCAGAAGCGCCGCACCTATTGAGATACCTAACTGGAATATGATAGGCGCAAGTTGGGGGAGTATTTATATCCTACAGCGAAACGGTCAACTCGTCGCGTGGGGTCGGGATGACCACGGCCAGCTCCCACCCCTGTTACTTCCAGAAATAGAGAATATCGCTGTTGGAAGTGAGCATGTTCTAGCGTTAACTAAGGACGGTGATGTGTTGTCCTGGGGTTGGGGTGAGCACGGAAACTGCGGGCCACAAATCGAGAAATACGGAGATGTCAAGGGACGATGGAATATATTGGCATCTCTAAAGAACTTGCCGGAGGGATCCAAGATTACAGCTATTGGAGCTGGATGTGCTACGAGCTGGATCAATATTACTACAGAAGGCGTTTACCTCTGAACTATTATTCTACCACAGTCAGACTTCGAAGACCCACCTAATCAGCCATAGCCTAACCTCCAGGTACTCGCCCACAACAAAATGAGTCGTAAGGACCCTATGTACCTGCATAGCCCGCTAATCATTAAAGAAGCCAAATTTACGAACTTGCGAGAGTCGTTGTGTCGGTTCAAGATGATAAGGAGGGGGTTCAGTCGCGTCATTGGTACTCGGTCTCTGGGTGTTCTGATCTGCCATCATATTTCTTCTATTCGTGGCTGGTTGGTCTCGGTTCTGGAATGATGTCAGCCACCTTGATGCAAACAACCAGATCAAAGGGGATACTCACAAAATCTCCACTGACATCCCACTCAAGACGGGCATTTTCTTCCTCGTCTTCATCTTCGCCGACATTCACAGGATCCCACTGTTGTTCGTCATCTTGAGGCACGAAGAGAGACTCGGATTGCATTGTGGCCGGAGGTGGTCGTTGAGAAGGACGGGTAATCGGTGGTCTCAGAGAAGGAACAGGATCGACTCGTGGCCCCTGTGATTTGGGGGGAGGTATACGAGGCGCCGGTGTAGATGCATGTGATGCGGCTCTACTAGTAGAAGCCTCGAGCTGAGGCGGCTTCGCCCCTTTAGCACCACCGCGGGTCTTCTTGGCCTTCTGGCCGGGTGCGCCTCTTTCGCCAACCGTCATTAGAAGGAATTCACAGCCGATTCCATCACCTTCATACTTGAATTGCAAAGGCTTGGACGGGATCGAATAGTACGCTGAAATTGGGCAACCGATGAATCCCGCATGCTGGATGATTGCTCTAAAGTCTTTGACGCTGATGACGATATGCAACTTATCCTCTTCGACGACGAAATCCTCGAACTCATCTCGTTCGACAGCAATAGACGTGTGGAGCGGCTTTTTCAGCACTTCCTCGCCGTTTTTAACTTTCTCGGTGAAACATGTGAAGCTGACCGTATCGTCGTCTTCTGAATGAATATCGAGATATTCTATTCCGGGACCAAAGTGGTCCATGAGCTGTCGCAGTGTTCGAGATGGAATAGACCAATGGTTTATTGCTTGGTCCCTATCAAATTTGGCGTGGACTGGTGGAGTGACTTCGAAGGGAAGACGGTATTTAGTTGTGATTCCTACATCCCCGTCAGCTAGTAGCGCGTGGTGGACTATCCAGTATGGATTACTTGCCATTTCGGAAGACGATCTTGGCGATGAACCGACTTTTCTTGCCGGGTTCGTCTACGATGGCGACATCGCAGTGTTCAATAACCGTGTCCTTCTCTCTGTCATGTCCACTATCGCCGCTCCTAGCTCTGAATAGAGACAGCAGAGCCTAGAAATACTCATGTAAGAATAGAATATAAGACATAGTTGAGTAAATTGCATACCCGATTGTACAACTTGCAAAAAAACTTTTCGCGGTTCTGAGGCACACCTTCAAAATGGTACTTGGAGAAGAAACGTCTAGCTTGAAAGGAGAAGGATGCATATGCCGACTTGGAGAGATTTAGAGTGGTGAATACTAGCTACGTAGAAGACTCAGCGACGGATCTCAATTAAACCAGAAGGACAGCCGTACCGTATCCTTCTTAGCCTCGAGAGAAACTTCTTCACTAAATTTACCGAGGCATGATAATGCATCTCTCAGAGCATTGACGCCTTCTTCGCTCAATGTAAAGTTCAGGACAGCCATAGCTTTGACTATCCAGAAGAAGCCGAGCTTCCCACCATTTCCTTTCGAATAATTTCTGAAATAGGCCGACTACTTGAATATAATAGGGTCGCGATCGATCTGATTGATTGGCTCTTATACAGATAGTCCTAGAGTTTTAATTCGAGGCAACATGATTGGTAATATATTCCGTATCCCATCAAATAATGATATAGTTGATTGAGTTGATGTGTTCAGCTAGAGTGCAGGGATGTTGAGTAATGTGGGAATACAGCACCCTAGCACCCTAGTCCACTATTAGTCCGCTGTCCAATCAAGGTCGCGTTAAGCTTATTCAACGCGTCGCGGGGTGCTAATCCGTAGCTCATACAGTGCTCCGTACGATGACATAGCCTTTCAATATACCTTTTCAATACTTGAAATCCCGATTGACCGTCGGCTTTTACAGAGTACATGAAGGTACTAGACAGTGCTAAAATTGACGTTACACGCGGTAGATTCAAATCCCGAGAATAACCTTACTTTGGAAGGTAACTGTAACATCAACGCTGCAAGACAGACTGCAATTGCCATGCATCTAGATTAACGAACCTTATAAATTTTCGACTTCAGACAAACCACACATCGCTTTTACACATTCTATTCATCTTCGTTGTTACTTGGAAAAATTTCCAACTACTCCGAAAATGAGCTCTATCTCTCTACCACAAGAGATATTTCTCTTGTTATGCCAGGAGCTTGCTGCACGTCGTGACTTCGGTACTCTTTTCAACTGTTCTCTCGTCAGTAAAAGGGTTGCCCCTATCGCTTTGGAACAGCTCTACAGGTAAGTCTTATATTAGTAATGCACATTTATACTTGAGTTGACAAATCTTGCCATCTAAAGCATCCAAGAATTATCCTCGATCAGCATCGGTGACGATTACAATAGACTCGAATGGTCGCGATTATGGCGATCTATCATCCTCTCCAGTATTGGGAAAACCGCATATCCATATTGCGTCTATGTCCGATCCCTATCAATTGGCAATCTTGAGGATTGCCTTTCAGATATTCCCCGGGACACACATGTTAGAAGTTTCTTTTTCGAAGGCCCTATGGAACAATTCCATCTGGTACGAGATGGACGTCTGTCAATCATGTCTATACTGATTATGTGCGCCGATTCCATCATAAAATGTATAAAAAGATCGGCAGATTCTGCAGGTGCAGCAGTAGCTTTGGAGCATTTAGAGGGGACTTATATTCCCCACGACGTATTGCCAGGTTGGATTGCACAACTTCGCGGTCTTAGATCATTGCGTATCAGAGACGGATCCGTACTAGGTCTCGATGCTGCCACAGCCATATCTCAGCATTGTCCTGATTTTACGGATCTGACTTGCTACTACTGGTAAGTTTGTTGAACTACCTACCTACCTACAGTATTCCGTTATTCATACAAAGACTAATCTATCTCTAGTATGTTACGACGCCTTTCACTCTTACCTTCTTTCATGCGTGACCAAGATCCGAAGACCTTCATAAGATATATTAACAGACAACAGATAGTAGTCCTGATGCCGATACCGATCTAGCCGCTTTCTTCCTAGCGCTCCGCCCGAATAGCCTTCGAAGTTTTGAAATTATTAGCAAGAATGAAATTGGACCGGCCGCGTTGACGGCGCTGAATACCCATTCGAAATCGCTCCGGAGTCTCTCGTTTAGAAGTATAAGCGCGCAAGCAAAAGCTGCTCTCCCTCACTTATCAAGTTGTACTGCTCTAGAAACTCTTGTTATCGAGAACAGGGATTTCTTCAACTATCAAGATTCAGATGACGCCGAGAGCAAAGAGGTACTCCAAAGGATCATTGCTTGGATAAGCAACTGTAAATCTCTTAAAGACCTAAACTTACGCATAAAGGATGCCTTATCCATAGCCAAGGGAGTGCTATTGTCGCCTGACATTCGCTTCACATCATTATCTATGGTGGATGTTGGACCCACGTCCGAAGCAATGGAGGGCGTAGACTGGACGGCGCTTGGCTCTCAAGATCGTCTCGAATCGCTTACTCTCGGTTCCGGAGACACTGGCGCAATCAGCTTCATCCAGTCCGAATTCCGATTGGCGGAGTCAATCTGCAATCTGAAGAACCTGACATCCCTAAACCTCATGCTGACGTATATTACCTCTGATGTATTAGAACGCATTGCCACATCGCTACCTAAACTATCCGAATTCATCTTCTCCGGCGACTCGATGACTGACTCTATGCTACAACCTCTGGGAAATATCCCCCAGTTAAAATTACTTTCCATCAACACTTTTACTTCTTTTAGTTTTGAAGGATTATACGAGTTTGCCATGAAGCTTAACAGGCCGAATTGTATGGGCATCAGGGTGGATATCTTGAACCAAATAGGAGAGCTCAAACTTAAGGAGTCCGACTACGCTCGGTTACAACAATACTTCGCGGAAACGCTCCAAGGTCGGATTGAGATAGCCTACTACCACGACCCAGACGAACTTCACGAGATGGACTTCTCCGACACCGACTAGGGAATTTAGACTGTCGGGGGCATGGTTATATAGTTGACCGTACTTACGTTTAAGAATCACATTATTCAGAGAGTCGGGATTTTATTCATGTATTATCAAGGTATCTAACCCATGTAGACGCCTCAGTTCACGTATTCCTAGCGTATCAGAGTAGGTTCTTTCCCATCAATAGGCAACTCGTGCTGCCGGTTTCCTCGGACTACACATGTCCGCGAGACCTTCTGTTGTGTGCTTAGCTTAGTTAAACACATCGCCGTCAGCCATGTTTTCCGCGCTCATAGTAACCAGAACACGATCATCAGAGTCATCGGAATCGTCAGAATCAGAGCCGTCGTCACACTTGGTAGAATGGTCGTCCTTTTCATCCTCCATCTGGGAGTGGGGAGTCGGAGACAGTTGAGTACGCACGCGACGGGTCATGATTTCGCGCTGGGCGTTAGTCAGATCCTGCGTCTCGGTTCCCATTCGACTTGTTCCCGCCGTGCCGAGTGGAGCGCCACGAGGTTGGGTGTGCGGCTGTCGGATACGCGCGAATCTGTGGGCGGTGCCGAACTCCGAGATGGACTGAGGGTAGGTAGGACCGTTGCCGGGCATACCGTTGTCGTTGGCGCTAGAGGTCGGGGCGCCGCCGATGTACTGGTTGTAGTAGTATGGCTGGCTTTCCGTGCCCGGGTGGTAGTACGGCGCATTGTTGCTGTTGGTGCCGATGCGGCTGGCGTCGCTGGTGTTGTTGACGTTGCGAGTACTGCCGATGTTGCCGGTAAGACGGGCACCGCCGGTGCTGTTACCAGTGTTGTTACCGGTACTAGTGTAGTTACCGTAACCACCGGTGCCAGTGTAGTTACCGTAGCTACCGGTGCCGGTGTAGCTACCCGCACCGGTGTGGCTACCGATACCGGTGTGGCTACCAGTACTAGTGTAGTTACCAGTGTGACTACCAGTGTAGTTACTAGTGTAGCTGCCAGGATAGTTACTCATGTAGTTACCAGTGCGGTTACCGGTACCAGTATGGCTACCAGTGTGGCTACCAGCCTGGTTACCCGTATAGTAACCAGTGTTGCTACCGGTACTAGTGCTGTTACCGGTACCAGTGTAGTTACCGATACCAGTATAGTTACCGGTACCGGTGTTGTTACCCACACCAGTGTTGTTACCGGTACCGGCACCACTATCACGGGCACGGTCAAGCTCATGTTCGCGAATAGCATTGAGCAAGCCATTGCCGGGGCCGGTGTAGTCGCTGCGACCACTGCCTGTTCCGGAACCGTAGCTTTCGGTGGGAGTGTTGCGACTGCTGTTGTCCTGGCGGCCGCTGATGCTGCTCATGTCAGAGGCTGGAGCCATGGCGGGGAGCCACGAGGGAGGCCAGGTAGCTTGGGGCTGGGTAGAGCGGTCCATGGCGTGGGTGGTCTTTGCCTCCTGGGGCTGACTCTTGGGGGCCTCGGTCTTGGCTCGGTCCCGGATGGGGTAGGTAACCTGCATCTTGGCTTGGTCTTGGATGGGGTGGGTGACTTGCATCTTGGGTTGAGCCTGTGCCTGAGTCTGGGCCTGGGCCTGGACTTTGGCGCGAGGATGGATTACCTGAGTCTGGGTCTGAGAAGAGCGAGGACCCTGGGCCTGAGTCTGAGTAGCACGATTCTGGTTCTGAACCTGAACAGTCTGGGTAGAGCTGGAGACCGTATGCTGGACAGTGGCCTTATCCTCGACCTGAGCCTGGGAGTGACTCTGGATTTGAGGCTGGGTATGGCTCTGAATTTGAGGCTGAGGAGGGGCGCTGCTAAGGATCTGGGTGCCGTTAACTCCCTGGATGCCGATACCAAGGGCAGCAAGCTGCTGCGTTATGAGGCGGCCTGAGGAAGCTGCGGACGCAAGGTCGACGTAGAACGTGTTCTCGCATTCCCAGCCACACCAGTGGTTGGAGACAACGCGAGTCGTGTTCTGGCCATTGGGAATGCACTGAGTATAATGTTAGTAATTGATTTTTTGAATCTTTACTTGATGCGTTTTTTTTTCGGGTGTGAAGGGAGGGGGGGCGGTAAAATAAAGCCATATAAACAGCATCGCGTCACGTTCCGCGCCCCATAATGTGGCTCATGGACGTGATTATAAGAAGTCTACCAAAATATTTCATAGGATGAGGAGACGTAGGAGGAAATAATATATGACAAGGGAAAAGAAAAAACAGGAATAAAAGACTTAGTACATACAGCAGCAGGCAGCTCGAGCTGAAGGCGCTGGAAGCCTTCAATGGTCCACGAATTAGTGTCGATATTGATGCCGGCCAGCCTGATGAACATTGGCTGGCAGATCGGACCCGTGGTGATCTCGGAGTGACCGCAACGGTACTCAATCAGGACGAATTGACACATGATGCCAGAATTCTTCGCGTATCTGTATGGCAAGATGGAATCAGAAATTTGCGGGAAAGTGTGTGTATTTTTAGCCGATGCTCAGCGGCTTTCTGCTTACCTGGCTACTCGTAGCTTGGGCGAGTATCTGTTGGTGAGGTGAAGATATCAGAAAAACCAGATCTTGAAAATTGTGTCAAGGACTGGTATCCTACCTGTGGTTAAGTAGAAAAGAGAATTCTCTGGAGACTGGGAGCGTGGGCTTGATTGATCTGTAGTAAAGAAAACGAACTCGGGACTCGAAGCCGAGACGAATCTGAACCGTCCGCGAATAATCGTCACTTCATGGCTTTCCTCGGGGATGTGTAAAGGGAGACGCGAAATTCTGGAAAGGGGAGTTTGTGGTTGATAACTTGAGGCACGAGGGTGTCGGGTATAAAGATGCGTCTACCGACTTTCTTGAGGTAAAGCTTTAGGGTATTAGAGGCCTGTCCAGTATAGCACTTAGCCTCACGGGTATGGTGGTCCTTCACGAAGACTACCTAGGACTTAGGTATGTCTAGGCTTCTGTGGTGTAGTTCTCGCTAGTTTCTAGTTGTATATATCACGCGTGTTTGGCCTATAGGTACAAAGGGTAAATTCACAGGTTAGGATAGGGGGCAGATACCACTAAAGGGGCATTTGTGTTACCCTATTCCAGCTTGTAGTGTCAAGTCAACGTGTAATTGTCTAAACACGGCACAATCATTCAGTGCCTACCTAGGTACTTAGTTAAAAACGAGTATGATACACATGTATTCTTTGATTCAATACATACCTAGTACTAGTTGTAAATACAGAGTAGAAGCTGACTAATAATTTTCGCTTCTGGTACAGTACAAACAGGCCTGTTCATCTTGTTTGTATGCTTGGGATGAAAGCGTAACCTAAGAAATATAGCGACATGTTATATAGGTAGGTTATATTATAGACCTAAAGGGCTCGGTAGAAGAGGAAGAAAGTAATGTTTATTCGCTAGTTCGGCCTTCTATAAGATATGGTGCCTTAGAGTAATATTAAAGGATTGGTGGTAGGAAGCTCAGGCACATCCCTAAGTCAACATTTGATACTGCCTTTATAATCACCGAGCTTACAAGTCGGCTACTATGATATATTCCTAATATTCATGCATAAAGAAAAGACCCGAACATTAATTGCGTAGAAAATGGCGGGAAAAAGCACATCGATGCTGAAAACTAAGGCAGCATCACTAGGCAACGCAAGAAGTTGTCTTCCCAAATGACATCCTTTCCGTGAGATAGCAAAAAGTACAAGCTTCAAATAGATTGAACTTGGTTATTTAACAATACTTCTTTTCGCCAGCCAAGTAGGAATATATTTATGATCTTAGTCTCGGTACAGCTCTGCTCGTGAACGGGTATCAAGTCTTTGGTATTAGTCACCTCTACTCATGCTATGAATGCCAACCTAATGAAGGAACGAATCCAAAAAATGCAGCTCTAGCCCAAAACGGTATAATCCAATCCCAATAAAGCCAAGATCTCATACTTCCACATCTGCGCTCATTCGTTGGGTCTCCATCGCCTCATGCGATACCCAGTGGTCCTCGACCTCGGTAGCTACCGTAGCGGTATCATCCATAAAAGAATCTTGGCCAATCATACCTAGCCTCTTCTTTGATGTCATCTTTTCGTTCAGCTCCTTAGTGATAGCGTCAACGTCGACGTTAAGATATTCCCTCAGGTATTTTCCTACGTCGGTGTTCTCCACATTACCCCGAATAGCGTCGGTACCGGGGCCGCCGGAGCTGTAGATGTTGACGTCCACAGCTGAGTGACCGTGTGTGCTCCAGCCAATCTGTGCGCGAATGCTAATCATGTGTGCGAAGGTATTTTGAGCCTGTTCTGGCTGGGTGGCCAGTGCTGTGAGTTCGTCGTCGGACGCGTCGTGAATACCGAGACCGGGAACGACGAGTTCTTCGTTAATGTACTTCTTGAGCTGATCGACTGAACCGATTGAAGTCTTTGATACGTGGCCGTGAAGTCGATGAGCAAGGTACTCTGATGATGATGAGGCGTTCGCTAATACGGCGGGATACCACAAATATTGTGGGTAATTGGCGTTGATCTCTGGAAACATGGTGAGCAAATATCTATCACGGTTAGAAAGATAGACTTACGTCGCGCAACAGCTAATCCACCTGTTTCATGGTCAGAAGTGGCAACTAGAACACCCGGCGTGCGACTTTCGTCTAGAAAATCTAAAACAGCTTTGAAAGTTCTGTCATATTCGAGGACTTCTCGGACCTGTGCAGCTGGATCGTTTCCGTGTCCGGCATGGTCGATCCTACTACCCTCGATCATCAAGAAGAAGCCTTGGTCACTGCCCTCGGTGGCCTTCTCAAGAGCTCTCAGAGCGGTCTTGGCCATCTCGCTAAGACTTGGGTAGATGTCGTTCATGTTTTGCCTATCGAGTTCGAATGGAATATCCGTATCGGCGAAAAGACCTAGCATGGGAAGTGGAACTTCTTTCTCGCCTTCCCAGAACTCATCAAATCCTGTCCGATCGCTGATGTAGTTCCAACCGTAATCGTTCTTTGCCATTTCCACAACATCAATATTGTCGGCTCGGCATCCGCCATCAGTCCCGTTCGGTAGGAAACGGCATCGTCCACCTCCAAACATCAAATCTACCACACGGCCAAGAGGCCCATTCCCAACCTCTTGTACAGCAACATCATCGTTTTGTGAGCGGATGTCGACATGGCTAGCAAAGCAAGCAGGTGTAGCATCGGTGATATCCGTTGTAACAACAAGTCCAGTCTTGTATCCAGCTTTCTTGGCCGCTTCGAGTACAGTGCCACAAGGGGTGGAATCGGGTAACATAGAAATAGCTCCGTTGTAACTCTTCATCCCACAGCTGAAAGCTGTCGCTCCGGCTGCAGAGTCGGTGACTAAAGAAGAACTGCTTCGTGTTCGGCTGCTACCCCAAAAATGCTTGTCAAGAGTGAGGGTATCGCTATGGTCGAGCCCTTCAGTGTATTGTCTAAAGCTCCGGGTCATCGATAGAGATGCGGGTCCCATGCCGTCAGAGACCATGAAAATTAGATTACGTTTGCCGGCAGGTTTTTCGAACGCGGTTTGTTGTTGATGCGATGCCCAGACAGCGAGAACTAAGACACCGGCGGTCGCGAGAAGTGCCCATGCGAATAAAAGAGATTCCCGTAATCGGTTATGCCATGCTCGGCCATGGTGTGTAGCTCTAGATTGTCCACGTAGAGCATCTTCTTCAGAATCGCTCAGCGAATTAGAATTTGCGTCGGGATCGCGACGATCGTCGGCGAGGAGAGGCGTCGTCGCATTAGCCTAGATAATCAAGGATATTGTCAGCTTAGTCTGATATTTAAGACACGTTTTTGTAAGAGTTTCGCGATGAAATTTAGGGTGTAAGTCGGCGGCATACTCACCATATTGATCAAGTTTCTTTGATCGTAAGGCTTTAGATAGGGAGAGGTAAGAAGGAGGTGAAGAATGAGATCTACCTACCCAAGATACATGTTGGGATAATGAAGGTTGCACAAGTCGGAGCTTATCATACCTACTGTTTAGGTTCGATAAGTCCCTGAAACGGGACTGCATGCATAAGCCCCACAACACGGTTCCCATGACGTTATCATGCGTACCTAACAACTAGGTTACATCGGGCTGTTGTACCAATATGAGACCTCGTTTAATTTAATAATATGGGTTTAGAGCCAATTACATAAGTCGTATCACTCTATTCAATTATCCCGTTTCCCCTAAAAAGGGGCATACCTGTATGGTCTTTGTATTTGATATTGAAGAGAATTGAATGATGAATTTTAATTTGCCTGTGAGTATACCTTAGGCTATGTGTCGAAAAGAGTGAATCTAAGGTGTCCAGATACTTTGGTCTTTTAAACTTCGTTGAGGAAGAATTGAGCTTAAAGGGGCAGATATAGCATCTCAAAATTTCAACTAGTATCTATACAAATATTCTTAATTTCTAATGTTCCTCATGTCGGGAATCAACTTAATTGCTAGGCATAAGAGATCTTTGAGCAGGTTTCCAGGGCTCTTTGAAAATCGATTCACAATATCAAGCATTAGGTACTCTCAAGAGAGTACAGATTCTTCAGTCCAGTATGCTTCTCATTAAACCTTGGGACATCGTTCGCGAACTACGTCAGTAACTTTAAGACACAAGCAACTCTCACTATCTCATTGACGGATTTTTGGGGATTTTTCTTGCGACATAGGACCCTACCTCAGGAACAAGATAATACTAACTAAGGATTATGCGCTTGGACAATGCCTTTGGATTCCGTCGCTTATCTCTCGTTATTTCTCGAAGAAACAATGCGACAATGTAAATTGTTTGTTCCTCAAGAATTATTCAATGGTGTTTGTTAACACTGCTTTGTGTATTAGCGTTTTTCGAGAACAATCCATACAGACTTTTTGTATGCAGTATCTCCATAGGGGTATAAGAGACTTAGATCCTGGTCTCAAACATCAGTCAGTTGATTTATTCTTCCTCACTCCTATTACTTACCTCCCAATTCACTCCATTTCACAATCGACAATTAAGCGAGCCGGTCTCATAATACGTCGATACTAGTCTGGTACTTTTTTTCACAAGCAAGTATATTTCCCCCTCAAAAAAAAATAAAAATGATCTTTAAATCCATCACAGGCACCTTCATTCTGGCCTCCACGGCCGTGAATGGCCATATGATTATGGCAAAGCCCAAGCCTTTCGGCGGCGCCGACCTTGACAACTCTCCGTTGACCTCCGGCAACTTTCCGTGTAAGTTGAAAGGCGACCCGGCAACGTTTTACAAGACTGATGGCCTTGATAACACGATGGCGGTTGGAGAGAGTCAAACCCTGTCCTTCAAAGGCTCAGCCGTGCACGGTGGTGGATCCTGTCAATTAGCCATCACGAAAGACATGCAACCCAGTGCGTCGACATCTTGGCAAGTAATCGAATCTATCGAAGGCGGTTGCCCGAGTAAATCCGGCCAAGGGGCGGATACCTACGACTGGAAAATTCCCGATGGAGTAGCGCCTGGGAAGTACGTTTTCTCGTGGTCGTGGATCAGCAAGCTCGCGGGACAGCCCGAGTACTACCAGAACTGTGCCCCCATCACAGTTACGGGAGGTAAAAAGCGATCTAACGCTAATGAGACATACGAGCTTCTCTCGCGAGATAATTCCTTCCCCGAGCTTTTTGTAGCTAACCTCGCTGATATCAATTCATGCAAGACCGAACCCGGTACAGACCCCGAGTACCCTAACCCCGGATCTAACGTCGTTCGTCCTGGCACGAACAACAAGTTCGCGAAGGTCCAAGGAGATTGCGTTCCCAAGGGGGCAAAGTCTGGAGGATCGAGCGGAAACGTTGATGTGAACGCTGGTAGCGGGTCAAGCGACAGTGGAAACTCGGGATCAGCTCCGGCCTCAAGCAGCAGCAGTGCCTCTGCAGCAGCGAGTTCGCCAGCAGGTCCCCCCACGCCTTCGGGGTTCATAACGAGCGTTATCCCCGCGGGTAACAGTGCTCCTGCATCCCAGGCTCCTTCTTCCGCCGCAGCTGCTAGCTCCGCTCCGTCCCCGGCAGGATCCTCGAGCCCAGCGGGTAGTAGCTCTCCCGGATCGGGTTCCGCCGGAGGACTTACGGGAGCTTGTACTTCTGAAGGTATGTTTAATTGTATTGATGGTACCTCGTACCAGCAGTGCGCGTCTGGGAGCTGGTCGGTTGTTATGCAGATGGCTGCGACAACTAAGTGTGCCCTCGGACAGACAATGACCCTTTGGGGCCGAGACGAGATGAAGTCCGAGTAATGTAGGAGATGGCGATAAGGTAATTAGAATATGACTGAACTGCAGAGAAGAGTTTCACTGGGCTCAAATTCTGTGTTTTTGATGATAGTCATATAACCTGGACATAACGGTCCTTCATAAACTTAGAATAAATCAACTAGCTCAGTCAATCTACATAATTCCCATTTCATAGGTCCCTTTATATTAACTCAACATGGTATATCAAGCAGTATCGCATCCTCCACATCTTGTGTGCTGATTACAGAATATGCACGACGGAGTAGTGTTGATGATCATCGGGCCTAGCCCACATTGACACTGAAATAATTAGAGATATTTTTCTTCATATCTTCCAGTTTTAGGGGATAATAAGACGTAAGAATATGTGATACTAGTACTTACGCAATACCATATAGGTTTGCCTCCCTTTTTCTCACCCAAACTATCTTTGGTCTTTCTCAATGGATTATCACACACGATATCCATAGCAGATGGAGAAGGGTGGCTATCTCGTTTGGACTTATCAAACGAATCGAAGATAGCTATCGAGATCTGATATTGAGCTTTGTGGTGATATCGAGGCGTTTTTCTTTATAGTATTGTTAGAGTGACATGAAGATGCGTGGCGAGAGATTCCTTCTGGATGTTCCTTATCGCTACAATAGTAGTCTCATAGGGGTTATCGGAACACATACTTGTCTGAAAGCCGGAGTTCTCAAAAGCGGTTGTTGCATTAACAACTACCTACTCTTTCCTTTACTTTATTCCTGGCACCTTCGATGTCTGCTTATCTTGAAGGTGTTCTTGCAACCCAAAGAATGGACTTGTAGTTGGGCATTAACCAAAGGATTGTGGCTTTATTGTGGCGCTGGGCTAACTTGCAACGGAACGGAAACAGCCGGAAAGAAACGGTTATATTTCGATTTATAGAAAATGGCTGTCTAGGTCCATGTACATGAAAGATACATGCAGTAGGTATCTATATGTACCAGCACTAGTAGGCATGTAAGACATACATATCTGGATACTAGGTATCTAGGCTGATACTCCCACCGGAAGGGGCATACCTATCGCAACATATTTCGATATACTAGAAAGGTACATACCTAACTAGCACGTTTATAAGGCGGTAGGTTTGCCTAGAAAAAACACATTAATACAAAATAGTATATCCTGATTTGTTGATGCTAGGTACCTACTAGTACGTTCTACAATCCGCGCCCACGCCGGACTCCCAATACTCCGAGGCGTTGAGCTCACAGGGATGATAGTTCGCCAAATTCTGCATGGCTACCGGTGAGAACGGCGTTTGTAGGCTCGTACAGCAGAGAAAGAGAAATCCTCATCCCTGTTGTCATCGCCACCGCCGTTATGCAAGCCCATGACACCGAACAAGTTGAAAGATTAGCTAGAGTCGGCGACAAAAGGAGTAGGTGTGACACATTATCGGTTCCTGCATCTGAAGAAATTTATAGAGGAAGTGTGGAGGGATGTCGAGTATAGTTCGGGAGAGCTGGATCGTAGATGCGAAGGCGAAATTTGAGATTTGATGGACCCTGGGGCGTGTGCGCTTGATTAGTGCTATGGCCACTGTAACACAGGGGCTTAGGAGCCCTCCTGGGGGGGGGGGGGGTTCTGAACAACCTTGGAACTTGGAACAACCCTAAATCCATTAATGAACAGGGCTTATATCCACTATAATTACAGCGCACGCCGCTAGAATATAGGTACCTACCTGGTAGGTACCCAGTGATCTGGTAAGGGTTTAAAAGGGTAGTGTATTTCAGTGACGAATATAAATGATAACTATCTTAAACTATTGTATTAAAAATAAACATCTAAATCGATTTTCACTTTTAGCGATCTAAAGCGTTTCGAGTGCTTACTTCTCCCTCGATTTGAATACACACATTACCTTACCCGGCTGGGCTGTGACCTGATCCCTCAAACCGCGCCACATGGTCATCGGGTCGTACCCGGGTGCGAACTCGATATCATATCGGCGAAGAAGAAGTGTCACTATATGACGGAGCTCGACGTATGCTAACATCTTCCCCGTGCACTGGCGAGCGCCGAATGAGAATGGCGCAAACGCCCGCTTGTCGCGGATGAGCTCTGGTTGCGAATACCATCGCTCGGGGATAAACTCATCTGGACGCGGAAATGCGGATTCCACTAGCACCTCATGTTAGCAGCGCCCAATCATGAAAAGGGACCGGATATGGTATCTCATCATCTCTTGTAAGTCCCACATGGCTGATCTCAAGTATCTTGTCTTTACTACCTATTAACATGTGAGATCTCTGGTTGAGCCACTTACTTCTCATGATGATATATCTTGGGGCCGTAACCTTCGTAAACGGGGGTATATAGACATTCTCGAATGTCATCCCCTGCTCACCAGTAATCCTTGCCGTGCCTGTCATACCAGCAGGCGGTATCAGGCGGAGTGTCTCGTCAATGAAAGCATTGAGATGCGGCAAGCTGGCAAGCTTTGCGAAATCTCTTTCATACACGCCACGGGTCTCATCCCTTATTTTGTTGGCGTGTTCTGGGTATTTTGCCAGGAACCAGAAACTTGCAATCAAAGCCGCTCGCGTCGTATCACTGTATGTGCGGCCTACTGTCAGCCAAAGCGCATATTAAGTAGGAAGATACTAACCTGCCTGCGACCACTGCAGTAACCATGGTACCTGCTAGATATAGATCGCGATCCTTCAAGCTCATAGAATCGCTAAGCTTTTGATGTTCTTCAAGGAAATACCCTGACATATCAGGTTTCTCTTTATTCTCCCCTCGCTATATTTGAGCATTGTCAATGACTTTAGCAGTAGGTAACCATCTACTTCTTACGCGTGAGTTTATAGGACTTACATGAATACGAGCCTTGATTCGGTCTTCACAAAATGATACCATGAGATCCCAGTCTTTCACTCTACCATAGAAAGGCACAAGTAGGAAGGCTAGATGTGCAATCCAAGTGGCATCTGAGAGGGGTCCAAGAAGCGCCAGAGCGCCATCACGGTGTTTAATAGCAGGTTCCCACGTTTTAGATTTCAATAGATTGAAATCCTCTCCAAACAAAATATCCCCCATAATGTCGAAGGAAAACCAAGACATAACGTCGTCAACATCAATGGGCTGGGTGTCGTAGGACGCAATACATTCAGACAATGACTGAGCTAACGCTGCGATTCGAGGAAGGAAGGCATCCAGGGCTGAATTGTAAAATCAGCTGAAAATATAAGATTTGAGGGCATCATGTCACGTCATGTTTTGATTGATCTTACATTTCCCTGTCATGGATTGTACCCAGGCCTTGCGACCTTTCTTATGCATGTCTTTGTCACGGCAGAAGACAGCAGAAAATCGAGGTTGTAATAAATCATACCAAATATCCCTTGTGGTAGTATTTCCCCAACCATCGAGCAGACTGTACGCAGATGCTCCGATTATGGTGAGCTCATTTGGACCTAGCCGCAACGCCCTTTTGCTTAGCGGCGATCGGGCATGTAAGGAGTCAGTCTAAAGAGATATGGGTAGATTATCCGCTCACCGGTGCGTATAATATTCCCGTACCTCTTATGAAGCTCCTGCAAAAATATGTAGTTCGTGGATTTTCGGATCTTCCAGACGTGCCAGAGTTTAGTCACGGCTGCGAGTTTGGGGCCTGGGAAGTGGGAAATCCTGTGGAAAAAGAGGCGATAGACAGTTATGCTGGAGAACAAGGCCCCCAAGTAGACTGTGGCCATGGCAGTGATAACATGGAATGCCCCGCCGAAAGATGCATTGTTATCATGTCGGTATATTAAATATAGTATGAGAGCGCTCAGTAGAAGATGTCCAACAATAATTTGTAGGATACGCATATGCCACTCGCCATGAATGAAGATGGCATTGTGAGCGAAAAGGCCAACAAGGGCGACAGCAAGTACGTGATAGTGCATGACGTACTGTGATTGGTTAGGAACAACTATACTTATGAATTCAATTTGTATTAGAATCGTGTTGGGGGGTGGGGAGGTGGTTGAAAGGTAGGTAGATAACCATCAGGAATATGTAGGACAGTGGCCGGAGTTGTAGGTGTGCAACGTACTTAAGTAGGCACCCATCAATAACATACCTTGTGCTACACAAGAGTCATGTCATGTAAGTAACCGTCTTGGTGCATCAAGCTATCCACGGACTTGCGTAACCAGCAAGCGGAATACATGCAGATGATGGATTGGATTTAAGTCCCATAAGGGAAAGCTGTTAAGACAAATATCATACTCAGTGGAGAACATTTGAGACAGACCGAAAGATGGATAATGGGTAGTATCTGAGATGCATATTGTGGCTTCGCGATGTCTTCATTGCTGAGGACGAGAGTCCAAAGCATGTCGGCTGCGTGAATCTTGTTTCCTGGGGGAGAGCGGAGGAAGCGGAGAAGAGGGAAAGAGGCGGGTTACAATACTTAAAACAGGCTCGATGGAACGGAAGTGAGAAAATTGGTGATTAAGAGAGAAGTAAAGATCATCTATCGCTAATACTTACCAGTCTATTCCAGCTTTTTAATGATTTCAAACCTAGGTAGTCACAGGCACGACGGAATGGGTGATAATATCCAGCCGCATCCTGAAGAACAATACCCTAGCATCGAAGGTGAAACCCTCTCTCTGCCATCACCTACTAGAAGCAAGTTCGAGAGCCATGATGAACCGCCTACTCATATTAGGGAGAGCACCAGTCGTCTCGGAAGGTTTTTCAAAATCTTCTGGCTCCTGACCGAGTCGAACGCCCTGACCTTCGTCGGGCCAAACACCATATTCGGCATCTGCGGCGCCCTTTCCGGGCCATGGATAGTAGCGGAGCAAAGCGGCAACAACAACGACGAAATGTCGAAACTCAAAGCATTAGCGCGCCTCGGCCTCGTGATACTTTTCAACTGGTCGAACCTCTTCATCTTCGACCTAGCTAATCAACGGCTGCCGGAGTCGGTGGTCGAAGACGCGCTAAATAAGCCATGGAGACCCGTGCCGAGCGGGTTCATCACAACGGACCACATCCGCTGTGCCATGCTATACCTGATCCCGCTAGTCGTTGCGTTTAATCATTTTGCGCTCGGTGTCGGCATCGAGAGCCTCGTTGTTATGGTGCTCACGTGGCTGTACAATGACCTACGGGGAGGCGATGAGGGCTATATCGCTCGCAACGCGATCATCGCCGCTGCTTTCATGGTATATAACACAGGCTCCGTCAAAGTGGCTGTCGGGGCGCGCGACGGAGGGTTGTTCGCCGGGTTGAGTTCCGAGGGCGTGGTGTGGGCGGCAAGTAAGTTACCCATGTGGTAATAGGAGGGAGTGGAGTATTTCTTATCAAGTAGACTACCTGCTAACTCTGAGTGTGGCCGTAGTGGTCAGCGCCACCATCTTCACCACAATGCAAGTCCAAGATCTACAAGACGTCAAGGGCGACCGCGTGCGCGGACGACGCTCCGCGCCCATCATCATGGGCGACCGGCTGGCGCGCTGGAGCGTCGCGGCACCCATGTTTGTGTGGCCGGCGGCCGGCGCATGGCTCTGGGGCGCGGGTCTTGCTCTGGGTGGTCCCCAGGTCACTCTTGGCGCGCTAGTTGCGGTACGGTGTCTTTGGTATTCGGGCCTGCAGGCCGATAAGTTGACATGGAGGCTTTGGTGTCTCTGGACGGCCATGCTGTATACGCTTCCTCCTCTCTGTTATTACTTACCTACATTTCGGTTCATGTAAAGGTCTAAGAAGAAGTGAATTTTAACTCGAAAAAGTCATGACGCTATAGAATGACTTTATGTCACGTGTTGTTGTCTTGAAGGTTAAATATTCTGTGTTTTGGACTCTGAATGCTTTCTTATCACATGTTTCAGATCAGATTGGATTCAGGTGTGCTAAATAGCTATTCGGTTTATGTTTTGCCATTTGGAGACTGGATCTGAATATTGTTACTTATGTGACTTTCCGGGGACAAGAAGATTTTCCAAAAGACGTTCTGTTGAGACACCCTTAAAACTTGAATGCTTATGTAATCTTCTTTTCGATAAGAAAATTTCAAGTTCAGACCTCGGACCTGCGGGTTAATTACGTAATCAAAATCAATTAGGCTAGATTATGTCATCATTTCCATATTTTAATTTGAACTTAGCAGGTCACGAATTCCTTTCATTGGTTTAGAAACCCCAAGAAACGTCAACGTCCTCTTATTCTCCCTTGCTTTTATAACATAGTTATCTTGTGCCTGATCTCTCGCATTATAAAAGGTAGGTCCTAAAAGCGAGCTGTTCTAATATGGATCTACCCTTAGCTGACATAATCCGGAAGCTGAGTCCTGATTCCCAAGGGCACCTGGCAATCAGGTGACCTTCACCAGTATTACCTAATCGCCCTGTCACAGCTTTCAATCAAAACTGAAATCCATTCCAACAATGCCCCCCGACTACTAGTCCTTGACATCTGACGGCAAGTATGGTGATCTCTGAGAAGCCTCTCGGTAGTTGAAGGCTCTTTCACAGAGTGAGTGATGGTGTCAGCTACCTAGTCACTATAGGTTCATGGAACAGTGGTGATAATAATTAAAAAATTATTGACGCGTATATACAGCTATTATTCTGTTACATGGCGTGTCCCTAGAAAAACGACCGACGCTTTCCCCGATTATCTATTCCATTTTTCCTACAGTTCACTCAACAACATCGAATCTTTAACATTAAACTTATCTAATAACTCTATTTGCATCTCTATGAGTACCTCGCAAGTATGACATGTTGTACGTTGCTGACTAATCTTCATAATGCATGAGATTCTCGATATTCGGACATCTACTTCATACGATAAGTATCAGGTATTCATAGGCGATCGCTCGCTTCAATCGTACCTTGTAATTCGTCTAGCTTATAGCTTCCTACGTCGTCGTCGCCGTTACACCCGTCCTTGGATTTTCGAACATGATTGTCTCCACCTCATTAATATCGGATAGGTCAGACAACACATTCTACTTCGATCGAAGGCTTCTAAGAATGAACTCCCTTAGTTCATGATGACCCTCCTTTTCCTCCTCGGGAACTTCCATGTCCTCTTGGTGGAACTTCTTGTTTTCCCGCCTAGCCAAGTCCAAGTACTCCTTTCTCTCGCTTTCGGTTTTACCGAATGCACTAATCCGGCCACCGTACTTTAGGAGGATGATGTTTAGTAAGATTCGGCACATGCGACCGTTTCCGTCGCCGAATGGGTGGATACAGACGAAGCGGTGACAGTATCTGCTTGCCATATCGAGTGCCAGATCGAATGGATCGGTAATCTTTGACTCCTCCATTTTTATCACGTCGTTTTTGAGGTCGCTAACAAATGCTTCCATGTATTGAGGTACAGACGATGCCCGTATAAACACTGACTTGGATTTCATATCCTTTCCGTGCCGTGCCGCGATCTCCCATGTTCGGTAAACGCCCGGATTGCCGGCGTCTTCTCCAAGCACCTTGCAGCAAAGCTTCGTGTGGACCTCTTTCAAGAAGTCTTCGGTTATCTCCTTTCCGTCAATAACAAAGTGGTCGATCGCGTAGCTTAGGGCTTGTGCGTGGTTTATGACTTCTTGTCGGCTTAGTACCACGTCTTGGAAGGAGCTTGGCCGCTTAAGGGCTACGAGAGCGGCTTGTGCCATCCCATAGTCAGCACTTCTTTCTTCCACTTGTGCGGAGACCTTTTCCCCTTTGAATATCCTACGACAAAGTGTCTCGGTCACATCGAAGCCTGAACCGGTAACTTCGATGTAGTTGGATCCGTATATGAACTCAATCAAGTCTCCTTCGAATTTAGAACGTATATCCGAAAAGCTTGTGTATCTTGGGACAGGAGTCGCCGGTGTTGCCGGATCTTGTTCATTTTTTACACCCATTCTTGTTGGTAAGTACTTAGATTAGGTAGAAAACTTAATTTGAAAAGAATTTGACCTATTGTCAGCAGTATGGCCGCAATAGTTCATAAATTTCAGGGAAGAAATACAATTGAACGACTTTTGTCGAAGAACGGTGTGTTAAATGACGGGGAGGTAGTGTTATAAATAGTTTGGGATGATGTGTCTGTCAATTTCTTTCGAGAAAATATGAGGGCGGATTTAGAGTTTCGTGGCAACAATGTTTTATTTTGAAAGTTTTGCGCTATATAATACAAGTAGAGTTCATTCTATTAATATATCAAAGTAACACTCTCACGAACTTTACCACCATCTTAGAATCCGAGCGGAAGTAGTTTAGAGAAAGGGTTTCGTGGGTTAGTAAGCGAGATGCGAAGGGGATGAACTGCACCTAGGTACCATCGTCGAATGGCTTCATGGATATGGATGGTACCAAATAAAAGATTTATTACATGAAATGATAAGAAGTTAATAATATTTGATTGTGATATATTAACAAAAAAGATTTGTGTTTTGTTTAGGTATTCAATTCAGCAATTAAGGAGCCATTTGAAAAAGATTAGGTAATATATCTGTAATCCGATTTTTTCTGCGTACGTAATATGCTGACTCAGGTCAAGCCCATCGTATACGTAAGCCGCTGTATTGACATATGCAATGTCGGGGTTTTTCATGATGACAGAAGCTAAAAACGATAAATAAGGATACTGGACTTGATTTTTTTATTCTACACAGGCATCTGATTATTCGTGTCTAAATTTCGAGCGAGAAAATTAAAAGATATAAATCCTGCGATGCACAGCGCGAGATACAAGAAGGTGAAAGACACTTACGTAATTATTTAGATTTGTAATTAAAAGATACATGCTTGGTTGATGATATTCATTTAAACGGCTGGTAAATGGTATAAAGACCGATATGTACATAAGTAAACTAGACACTGGCTAATTTGACTTTGAATAACTTTATCAAACATATCAAAGTTAATTATTGTATTTTCAAGATTTCGTCAATCATCAAAATATATAGGCCATTGTGCGAGGTACATACGAACAGAAACATAAAATATGCAGCATCGAAGCCATTGTAGTTACCTATCGGCTGCTCTGCAGGACCCGATAAGAAAGTACCTTGTATCGAATGACGCGTAATACAAAGTGAGCTAGGCCTACACCACGTCGACGATGATCATAAGGTGAACCACAATTAAATTATTTATATTCTGCTCTTCTTGTCTTTGTTTATGTATTTTGCGTGTTTCCCTAGTTATACTATTGATTTGGGACAAGGAACTCTTGGCTGTTTCCAATGAGAATGATCTCAACTACTCCGAACCGGCTGGCAGCGCTGGTACTAGCGGTGAGCTCGCTTGGCTTCAGCAGTGCTGAGCCTCAGAAGAGTTTCGGTCCAACGCTCGAGAGCGCCCGAGAGAATGGACTTCAAATCTTTAATTCCATCCATAATGCGATGCGCGAATTCGGATCCGCCTTACATCACAATGGCATGTCATTATATCCTGGAGTTATCCCAAAGGGTGTTCTCTTGTACCATGGAACTAGCACCAAGGAAATACCGACTTCTTTCGAATGGCTCGCATTTGAGATAGAGCATGCAGAGGGCTTTGCTCGTGGCGGTCCCCCAGGCCCCAAACGTAACCACAGAAAACCGCCTCCAGGCCCTCCTCCAATGGGTATGGAAATGCAAGACGGCCATCCTCCGCCTAACAAACGTCTTCCACGCTTAAGAGGGGGAGGCTACTTACATATCTATCAGTCAGTGCGACCGCTCAATGTATTGTACATAGACGGCATGGCAGCTGGTAAGACCGACATGGGGACGGTAGATACGCAGGACATTTTGCTAGCCGGCAACAAGACCCGTACCGCTTGGGATGAGTGGATAAGGGCCGAAGAGCTATGCACGTTAGCTCAGCAATGGAAGATTGACGGGTTTATTCGCATGGAACCTGGTTTTGAGATTATATACTGCGACTTTACAGACGGGCTCAGGCTTGTATCTGCCAATAAACGGCCGCCGATGGACGAATCCGGTTCAGAGAACGACCTTATTTCTGGATTTGAGTGGGTGAGAGCGGCCTCGCAGCGCTATAATGGGATCGGATCGTCGCGTGTCGTGCTCGACTATTCCTCTATGGTGTCCGCATTTTTCTACCCGATCAATCTCACCAACCCGGATCCGAAGAGACCTGAACTACCTAGATTATTGGGTGCCAGCAGTGAAGAGATGGATGTCGTGAGGGAACATGTGGCCGAGTCGGTAGCCCGATCGATATCACACCTGCAAGCTCCCATAGATTGGCAAGGAGTCTCCGATATGATCGTCACTCGATACATCAAACAGCTCCCCTTCATTGCCCAGACTGATTCGATCGAGATTATCAAGGCTGAAATGAACAGCCTTCTGAACGTCTACATTGACTATTCCGAGACAGATGACGGACTCGCTGGCGCACGACAACGCTGCGTCGAGTTCTTCCTCCAGCCAGTCCAGCCACAAACTTCGGAGGACAAACTCATCTATGCGGCGTTTGAGAACACGACTGCTACGATCTGTGCAGCACTTTTCAAAGTTCGAGAGATTGTCATCGAGGACCCGGATGTAGACGAATCAGCCGCGATGGGCGCCACTAAGCAAATAATTGGCGAGCTAATGGAATCCCTCAGCTGGTCGAACTGGAAAGAGTGCGGCGCATGTAAAGCCGACGAGGTATGTTTCATTGCTATGTGGCCGATGGGAAATGTCGAAGACCATTACAACCCCAGCTGCTTGAACTTCACAGCCCTGGCCCGCGGCCGTAACACTTACTGGAGGTTTTCTGGGGGCCCTCCTCACGGACCGCCACCGCCTTCAACCTTCTGCGCGGATGGACAGCCGTGTGAGGAACACGAGGATTTCGGTAGCGAAGAACTGTGATGGCGAGGGTGATGAGCACATCGATATACCCCTTCAGGCCAGAATATTGGACGGCTTTTCCTTTCACATTGGCTACAATACCCCTCTACGGTCTTTCCAATTGGTTACCTAGTGCCACAATGTCTCGGTATCGGAATTACCCGGCCCGTATTGGATCACATCGAGGAGAGATATCGATCTTTGGCGATTATCAAGTGGTGTTCGATGAGGCGTATATTGAGACAATTGGTGGGCATTTGTTTACATTTTTAAATATCTAAGTCATCGTTTCGGAGGTTCCGTTTATGGCACATATCTACATACAAGTAGGTTCATAGTCTGTCGTTAGCATTGCCTCTTCCAAGTGGAGATTGAAGTCAGCTGTTTTTTATGATATCCATTGAATAAAACTCCCGTATATTTCTCTTTTATTTGCTTTCTCGGTACTATTGCCCCTCTCGGCGTCACGTTAAGACGGGCCTGGCCCGAAAGGCATCGGGCGTAACCACGGATATTAAGAGAAAATCCATATCATTCGTACACTTCGTAGTAAGTACTAACCTAGTGTAACTTGTGCTAGGTAATTGTGACTTGGTGCGCACTTTCTTAATCCTTCGGACATATCCAAAGAGACATCCATGGATTAAGATCGTCACCAGCCACCAATACTCTGATCCTTGGTACAATACGGCCATGAAGTTCAAGTTCAATCCAAGGCCTAGCATTTATGTATCATGTAGTTGATAAGACAATCGAACCTCTTATCCAGACGGAGTTCCAATTACCTAATCATCAACATGACCCCAGGTCCAGATGACGAAGCATCTAGGCCGACAAGAGTCTAACGCGACGCGTAGAACTACCCAGATCGGTTTATCAGTGGGACGGGGCTAAAGCGTACCCAGGTTAGTGTAATCGGTACCTGAATGCGACGATGAGCTTCTCGAAATCGCCTAGCCCCGCGCGCGAAAAAGCCAAGGATCGTACCGCAGCGCAGATCATGCAGGTGAGATATCGGAAGTCGTATCGCAGCTCCTATGTAGGTGTGAGCTCAGCTCAGCTAGCCACCACTGCCGCAGTACATACATACATACGGAGATGGGCAATCTTGCTTATCAGCTGTAGGGGAGAGCAGGATGTTGTCATTTAAATTGTTGCTGTTGTCACTTGTTTTACCTGTTAGAAAATGTCTGTCACACTTCACCCGCAGCTACAGCTCCCTCTGTACAGTCCGTTAAGACGACATATTTCGGTTGTGAGGACGTAATTACATCGCGATGAGATATACGGACGGGCGATTACTCGCCGCGTGTTGCGCGCTCGTCGCGCCTCTCGGATGTACTGCTAGAGTGGTGGCGCGTGGAGGAAATGATGCGACGGTGTGCCGTAAAACGACCGTAGCAGTTCTCGGCGCGGGGGTTGCCGGTATCACGGCCGCTCAGGCGCTGTCGAATGCGTCGGTCCCGGAGTTCCTGATTGTCGAGCGCAATGACTATATCGGAGGTCGCGGTATGCTTAACGTCTCCTAATTATTCCTTTTATGTCATTTAATGGTTTTGAATTGAACACCCATGCTCCAATTCGAGACCTTGAAACTACACAGACGAGAAATTTTACCGAACTGACTCAAATGTTGAAATTTAGTGAGGCATGCAAACTTCGGCAAAAAGCCCGACGGAACTCCCTACGTGGTAGAGCTCGGCGCGAACTGGGTACAGGGTCTTGGTTCTGAAGGTGGTCCAGAAAACCCGGTTTGGACGCTGGCGAAGAAGTATGGCGTGAATAACACCTACTCGAATTATAGCTCCATCCTAACATACGATGAAACCGGCGCCAACAATTATACTGGTCTATTCCGTGACTACGAAGATGCGTACGGCACGATGGAGCAGGACGCTGGGTACATTCTCACAGAGAACCTCCAGGACACGAGTGTGCGTGCCGGCCTAAGCCTCGCTGGCTGGAAGCCCAAGAAGAATATGCATGCCCAAGCCCTGGAGTGGTGGGAGTGGGATTGGGAGACTGCTTATCCACCTGAGCAGAGCGGTCTGTTGTACGGTATTACCGGGTATAACTTGACGTTCTATCAGTTTAGCGACCAGAACAACTTCGTCTGGGACCAGCGCGGTTTCAATACATGGGTGATCGGGGAGGCGTACGAGTTCCTTAAGGAGAATGACCCGAGGCTCTTGCTAAACACCACTGTGGAAACTATCTCGTACGGCCCTGAGGGCGTCATTGTCCAGCTTAAGGATGGCGGTTGCATTGAAGCTCAACGTTAGTTCCCTCTCCTTCGTTCAGGAAAACCCCTAACCGGAACCGCATCTGATGAGCTGTTGCTAATTTAATGGACTGTAGACGCTATCGCAACGTTCTCTGTCGGAGTCTTGCAGAACGAAGTGGTCAAATTCGACCCGGTGCTACCGCGATGGAAGCGCGAGGCAATCGAGCAATTCCAAATGGGCACATACACCAAGATCTTCCTGCAGTTCAACGAGACCTTTTGGGATCGGGATACCCAATTCTTCTTATACGCTGACAACAAAACTCGAGGTTATTACCCTGTCTGGCAGTCGCTTTCGGCTCCAGGCTTTATCGAGGAATCCAACATAATCTTCGTTACCGTCGTCGGCGACAAATCATACAAGGTCGAGCAACAAACCGACGAAGAGACCAAGGCGGAAGTTATGAAAGTTATCCGTTCCATGTTTCCTAACATAACGGTTCCTGATCCCACCGCCTTCATGTACCCACGATGGAGCACAGAAGAGTAAGCCGTACCCCAATATCCCCAATGAATCGTAACTAACAGTTTCGCAAAGGTGGGCCTATGGCTCATACAGCAACTGGCCCGTCGGTATGACACTAGAAAAACACCAGAACCTGCGCGCGAACGTGGGCCGGCTCTGGTTCGCCGGGGAAGCCACCTCGGCGCAATACTACGGGTTCCTGCACGGAGCCTGGTTTGAAGGCCGCGACGTCGGAGAGCGTGTTGCCGGATTAGTTAGCAAGAACCATAGCCACGAATGCGATGGTAATTCGACGATAGGTTGCGGGGCGATGAACGACTACAAGGTGCTCCACGGAACCACCTCGCTGGATGAATACACCGTGGCGAATGGGTGGGCGGCGAGTAGTTTTCTGACATACGGTTATGAGGAGGAGTGAAAGTCGTGTGCTTGCAACCATATTTGCGATAATACATACCTTAATCCAAACAATCTGATCCGTTTGATAAAACACCAATTTTAGTCGATTTATCGCAAACCATGACCGTTTGTAGCAGTGAACACAATAGTGAGGGGATCGCAAACGTGGCGTTACTTCCCCTCCACCCAAAACCGATCCAGCGCCTGCTGCCGGACCTCCCAACCCCAATGATGGCACGTCTGGTGCACGACGGGACTCACATCGCCCGCGCGCTCCTCGTCCCCATCGTCTCCCTCATCCATAACACTGCGTATGCCCATCTGCACATACTTCCTCAGCAACGTCCTCCTCCAGCGCCCCGTCTCCCCAACACACTTCCTCCACCGACTGATCTGGCGCTCGTCATCCGCGCAGCGCCGCCCAAGCCAGAACCGGCAGTACCACTGGAACCACCCGCGCACGTCGTACTCGTGCGCGATCCACCCCGCCGCTTCCCATTCTTCGATGGATTGTCCGCAGGATACGCCGTATTTGTTGATCTCCGGGTTGTATGTTTTGTTAGAAAGGTATTTCTGAACGTCGAGGCCTGAGGTCCAGGATGTGGGTAACTCTCGCCAGTCCTCGGAGATCGTGGTGCGTAGGTGCCGGGAGTATAGGGGGCGCCAGTATGTTCCGCCGAATGAACCCTCCTGGATTATGGCTTCGGGGGACTTGTTTGGGGTGAATTGGGGGTGGGATGGGAAGTGGTAGGTCCCCTCCACGTCGCGGGTTGGGGGAGGTGCTTCGGGTTTCCAGGATGACCAGCTTGCGATCAAGGTTTTGAGATCTTTACTGGGCGGTGGCTGCGGGCTGGGGCTTCTGGGAATTGATGATTGATCATTAGATGTTTGATTTTTGCGAGGCTTCCGTTTTGAGACAGATGTTTCGTTTTGGGCATCTTCGTTATAAATTGGTTGTGTAGATGAATTTGCGATTCGGGCCGATGTTCGCGTAGGTTGGGAAGTAGGATGAAGCTTGCGACGTTTCGCAGCGGGCGGCTTCCGCCCCGCACTTTTTCTCTCATCTTCATTTGTAAGAGAATCATTCTGAAGCCCAAGATCCTTTACAAGCGCCTCATTTCGCTTGATGTTCTCCAGGCGGAGAGCTTCGTATTTAGACATGGTGACTTGAAAGTTTCCATTTCCTTTAGTTGTTGTTAAAGTGGAAGGAAGTGAAATCTATAGCTTAGGATTGCCAAATACGTCATCCCTTCGTTCTACCTTTAGTGCCAGCGCTAGTCGATTGAACCACTAGTTGACTGCTAAGGATTTCCTAATAGGTCACATTGGCTTAAATTTGATTGGCTATTCTTCACGATTTAAAGTTTTTGAGCGAATGTAACAATGGGGAAACAATCATGGAATCAGAGTTATAAGATTTATGTTTGCTCTATGAATACTAGGTTGCCATCCATTGATTACCTAGGTAAATATAGCATTACCAGGTAAGGTTCATATCTATTAGGCAGGCATGGTAAGTGTGTTCAAAAGAGTCTATATAAATCGTATCCCAAGGCCACTTGCTAAACTCCTAAGCATACCTATACATACCTAGTGATTAAAAGGTATGAATAGCTTCTAATGTAAGAACGATACGGTGTACTATATTAACCCACCTAGTAATAGGTATAATATAAATAACTTTGTATATAGAGGTAAAATACTCTTATTGAATACCAAGCATATCTATTTTTATTCTTTTAATCCATAAATATGCTAAGAAACGCAAGAAAGGCGGCGTTATTTTTGACGGTAAAACTTTATCATTGTCGACAGTGCTAAATCGTTATTATCCAGGCGCCCCAAGACAGCACTGTGGAGACCCCTGTGGAAGGCCCTGCACCCATACTGTTAGTGCTTTTAGCGCGTCAAAAAAATGCTCAAAGCTCAACCCATCATACACAACTTCAGATCTAGCAATTTTGACTAAAACAACTTCAACTTTTTCTAAGGTTAACCTTCTAATAAATCCTACACCCATTTTATTTTGCCAAATTTACGACCAAGAGGCACACGACTATAATGAAGAAACAACACCATATCCTGCTTATTTCTGCTTTCTTGAAGTCTTGGCGTCATCTTTTTTAGGGTCCTTCAGCTGGAAGGTCACAGCCATGTCTCATAAATCTACCGATAGCTGCGAGACCAGCGCGAGCATGGCAGACACCACGCCCATCAATTTAGCTTCCCTGTCTCGGTCATCTTCGCCACACACAGATCATGCTGCTGATGGCGTTGACCCACCAACTATCCTGCAGTTTCCACGATCTTCAGTGTCTGGTATTCGTCACCGTCCTCGGTCCGGGACCTTCAAAACCGTTATGGATTTTAAAGATTTCGAGGGCCATCCGGTATGGCAACCCGGAGCCGAACCGGGAATTGACCCCTCAAAACCGGATGGTGGGCAGGGAACAGTACCCAACCTCCAGGCTCGGTGTCACATCACAATTGTAGACTTTTCGCAAGAACAATTGCAAGTGTCTAGATTGGACAATGACGAGCTTGTTGAATTCATCAAGGCACCACAACCTAGTTGGGCGCAATGTCGTTGGATCAATGTTAACGGCTTGTCGTGGGATGTGATACAGGTGTTGGGCTCATATAAAGGCCTCGATCCATTAAACATTGAAGATACAATGACTACGAGCAACCTTCCAAAGGTTGACTGGTAAGATTTCTCCACTTCCTGTCAAAATAAGCGCAATAACTAACCCCAATCCCATTATAGGAGGCATGATCAAGCATTTATAACCCTTACATGCCAAAAGTTGATGCGTCGAATAGAAGACGATGGTAGTGACGAGAGTGACGAAGCCCGGAGTATGGAAAGCTTTAACTCCGTGAAAAGCACCGTCAAAAAGGTTCGGCAATGGTTCACAAGCGAGGAGACTGAACCACCTGTTACTCCCTCTGGGGTTGAAAATGGGACAAGTCCATCAACACATCGTCACAGTGCTACACATAGACGCCGCAACTTCCAAAATGTCTCTGGACCAAACAGACTCCACACGTTACAAGGTTATCGTTCTTCGCGGAACACCATAAGAACGGAATACATGGAGGAGAACTCAGCCCTGTCTTCCCGGGGACTAGCGGTGATGGTCGAACAAGTATCTATGTTCATGACTACAGATAACACGGTCATATCATTCTTTGAGCAGTCTGCTGATGACGTCGAGAAGCCTATTCTCGCCAGGTTAGCGACCCCAGCTACTGTTATACGACAGTCATGCAATGCATCGATGGTCATCCAGGCTATCCTCGATGCGATAATCGATATGGCTATGCCTGTAACTTCATGTTACGCAGACGTATTGGGTGACTTGGAGCTAGACGTCCTTAATAAACCAAGAGCTAAGGATACGCAAAAACTGTACATCATTGTGACAGAGATCAACAAGATGTTCAGCCTTTTGAATCCCATCCAAACCCTGGTTAAAGCGCTTCGGGATAGAGCGAAGCTAACGCGGAAAGCCACGTCAAACGAAACTCAAACCCCACCAAATGGCATCACCATTGCGTCCGAAACTTATCCGTACCTGAGCGATGTGGTGAGTACATAAAAGTTTAGATATCTTGCGATCAATAGTGTATGACTTACTGACATTCATTTCAGTACGATCATTGTATCCTAGTCACTGGGGATCTAGCGTCGCTGAAACAATCAGCTGAGAATATGGTACAATTGATATTCAACGCTGTCCTGGCCAAACAGAGTGGCATCATGACAAGTCTCTCGATTATGAGTGCCATCGTTTTACCATTGATGCTCATGACCAGTTATTTTGGCCAGAACTTCGAAGACTTCCCATCAGTCAAGGAACATAGTGTGGGATACTTGTGAGCCTAGCTTCTTCCCAATACGGTGACCTGAGAGAATAGTATACTAACACAAAATAGTTGGCACATCGCCGTTCCAGTCGTTATTGGGACTATTCTAGTCGTTAAATACGAAACGGTATTAGAGTTATTGGGAAGATTACTCCGACGATGCAGGAAGAGACGAGTAAAGAAGGTTACTTGGGAAAAGTTGCATAAAATTGGATAGTCGATACAGGGTTTGTTTTGCAGTGCTAGAGCCAGATGGATATTTCCAGGTTTATTCATCGGTGCGTATGCCACTATACAATTAATGAACTTATATATCAGTGAGACAGTGGAGGGGGCGAACGATACGACGGCATGATGATAAAGGAACCATACGATACTTTGCGAAATGGTAGGTGAGATGTTTTAATGTGGATAGAAACTGGGGCAGAGAGACCGCGAAATGATGCGAAACCACGAAACACGACCGCGAACGATTACAAATATGGCGACGAATTACGAAGTTTTCAGTGAGTCAAGATACCTACCTAACATCTACTGTTTTTTATAAGGATATCCCCTAGCCACAGTCCATTTACCTTACAAGAGGGGTGATAGACGAAGCTCATTGCGTTCTTGTTAGGCTACGTACGCTAGTTGTGTATATGGCTATGATCGCGAGTTTGGTTCAGGACCCTCTCGGTGGCGGTATGTGGTGTCATAATATGCTAATAAATATCCCCCACCTACGGACGCTGGATAAATCGTAAGTTATGTCGGTTTCATTATTTATACTTAATACTTAAATGTGGGAGACTCACCCATTCATAAACGGTAATAATTCCATGAGAAAATCGCGGCTTGAACCCTACCTGGACCTAATAGCAATACCGATGTTAAACCATTATATCAGTCGGCACGATATATAATGGCCAAAAAGTAACTCTTGCAGAAAATAATAGCCTTATTAATTTTAATTATTACATAGACTAATATCTTCTGATCCCCCAAGCCTCAAGTGAAAAATAGGGGTATGATTTACCCCTCGCCAACTGCTCCCAGCTGCAAGGTTGATTAGTCATCTCAGTTCATGATCCATGTTTCAAAATCCAAAATCACGGTTACGTTACGCGAATCTTCGCAATTCAAACTCTAATAGACGCGTCCATTTATAAAAATGGAAGCTCACAATAATGCGGTAACATCCATATCCGGAAGGCTACGGCAATTCTACGCGCAACGCCGGCCTTTCCGCGTTTACCATGGTTCCACGAACAGTACCCGCGCAGCCGAAAAGAGTCGCGACAACACGGTAGACACTAGCAAGCTCAACCATATCCTGGAAGTTGACGAGGATAATAAAATCGCGCTGGTTGAGCCAAATGTGTCAATGGACGCGCTCGTCAACGCGACCGTGCATCACGGATTGGTTCCGTTAGTTGTCATGGAATTCCCTGGCATCACCGTTGGCGGCGGCTTTAGCGGCTCTGCCGGTGAGAGTAGCTCGTGCCGTCACGGACCATTCGATTCAACAATCAATTGGATCGAAATCGTTCTTCCAAATGGTGAAATATCAAAAGCTTCTAAAACTGAAAAGCCGGACCTTTTCTGGGGAGCTGCGTCGGCTTTCGGAACGCTCGGAGTTGTTACTCTTCTTGAAGTTCAGCTGAGAGACGCCGCTGACTTCATCGAACTGACGCATTATCCGGTGAGTGGCGTTCCGGAAGCCTGCAAGAAGATACAAGAAGAAGTTGCAAATCCTGTTGTGGAGTTCGTCGATGCGATCGCATTTTCTCCCAAAACAGCTGTCGTGTGTTCCGGTCGCTTAGTCGATTCCATCCCCACAGGTTCTAAACCAAGGCGATATTTACGACGTCGTGATTCATGGTTCTACCTTGACGTACAGAAAAGAGCTGAAAAGTCGAAACAACCCGTTATCGACTATGTCCCCTTGATTGACTACCTGTTTCGATGGGATCGTGGTGGATTCTGGGTGGCTAGGTATGCCTACAAGTACTTTTTCACGCCATTCAATCGCATCACTCGCAGCATTCTAGATACTTACATGCACGCCCGTGTAATGTACCACGCTTTACATAAGAGTGGGCTATCTGATACTTATATAATCCAAGATGTCGGCGTACCGTACGGCGCCGTCGACAACTTCTATCACTGGGTAGACGAGACCCTAGGCATATACCCCCTCTGGCTGTGTCCAATCCGCACAAAGAGAGACGCGCCCAACTCAGCGCACGGCCTACACGCCGACTTCGCGGACCCCAAAGGCCCTGAGTTCATGCTCAATTTCGGCATCTGGGGACCCGGACCGAATGACTACGAAGAACTAGTCCGTTTAAACCGAGCGATTGAGCAGAAGTTGCGCGAATTAGACGGGAAGAAGACGTTGTATGCGCAGGCCTACTACACCGAGGAGGAGTTCTGGCAGACTTACAACCGCCCCGCATACGAGACTGTTCGTGAGAAGTACCATGCGTCCCACTTACCAAGTATCTACGACAAGGTTAAGGTTGATGAAAGTGCGAAGAAGAATGCTACAGAGAACTCGAGAATGCCTGTCGCTCTCCGCAATGTTAGACCGTTCCAAGGCCTGTATGGTGTCTATAAGGCATGGCGTGGTGGCGACTACCTGCTGCAGAAGAAAGGGGAGAAGGTTGATGTGGAGGGCTCACCTGTGAAGCAAGGTTCATAGGGACTACGATAAGCTCAGAGCTTATAGATGTTTGAGCAGAGCTCTTGGTCTACGGCATTGTACTCGACGTAATACGACTGATGGTGTATTGTGTATATAGGTAGTTGGAAGTAGCGGTGCCTTCCGATTTTCGTGATTTCTATACAGGTGTGTATCTCTACTACCCATAAATTGACTATTAGATGAATTTTAACATTATAGCCACATAGTTTACATGAGTCATGTGCTCAAAGTTTTTGAGCAATTAATATTTTGCTCAGTGAGCGCAATTTTTCGTACCTACTAGGTAGGTAGCTATTGCCTCTTGATTGTCAATCAACTAAGAGCTACAGAAAAACCTGCTCAAATAATTACATAAATTCCCTCTGATGCCACCTCTTTAAACCCCAACTTATTCTCTTCATCATTTCTATCTACCTAGGTATTCTTCCTCTTTCTTATCTTTCTTGAGTACTTTCAGCTTTTATAATCATTCCAAACCTTGGAACTCATGAGGACTCTCCTTTAACAGAGACAGTCCAAGTTCCCTTTCTATGTCCATCCATAGCACATTCTTTATTATGACTTCCTAGCTTTTTCGAAAAGAATATACCCCAGCGACTGCTAAGGGTGAGACCTTTACAGAATCGCAAGTTCAGATGCATTCTCCCAAGAGGGGAACAATCAATGCATAGCGCCCGGGTCTGGCGCGATAGTGATGTGATTACTTTAGTTCTCTTGAAACATGGCCCTATTACTGACTATCGAAACAGGCCCTTTTACTAGAAAGAAACATTACCCACACCATGGCAGGGACGTGCATCCATAATTTGGGCTTCTCGCCACTTCAGACCATTTTCGGCCAGGCACCGGCCAAGACTCCTCTTGCGTGTATTTCAGGAGAGTCCGCTAGACTGTCCCTCCATTAAGCGAAGATTCAATGAATCTTTTATCGCCCACCTAACTCTGGTTCTTGTAGCACCTCCGGCGTGCTTTCTTTATTTCCTAAACTTTTTAACAATTATTTTTACCACAACCGAGTTGATCCAAGAGATTGACTGGGGCGATTCGTACGAGGACATGTACTCTACGATCGTGGGGATGGCGGGGCAATTAGATAAACAAAACTAGGACCCGATCGATATAATGACCAGAGCTGTGAGGCAAGATAGCAAGGCTATGAAGATGCTCTTGCATTCTTCCCTATCAAGAACGCCAACTATTCTCACGATAAAATTACGATCAGAGCATTAACAAATGCTTCAACGAAACATTATTCTTACACATTATAACCCAAATCGGCCACTCTATATCTAGGACATAATATCAGTATAAGATTACAAAAGCGAAGCGAGAACCCTCAGCGGCAGCACCGCGGACGAGGCGGAAACTAAGCATGCCCCATCCACCCAAAGATACTTAACCATACGCAATAGAACTGTTCGCCAAGATGCGCATCGACGGCATGTTCCTGAAGGAACTAGATCCGACTGAGAGGGAACAGCCTGCCACTACACAAGGTTCATCCTTGAAGCTGCATACACATCACACACTGATTCTGGACTCAAACTTCGAAGAGATGGATGAACTGGATGTCGTTGAGTCAGACGATGAGTATTCTTCAGATGAAGAGGAGGAAATCGAGTTTGAGTCGGAAAACTAGATTTCTTATTACGACCTGGTCATGTCTCTAAACTGATTACTGGTGGTCCCAGAGAGGCATTCAATTGATCATCATCTGCGCTGAAGCCATGGAACCGGTCTAAACGGAGGCACTGGACTCCTCCTGAGAAATATTGGTTGACGGAATTGACGCGGGAATGTCTCGATGCCGGAATGTTCGAGTCGAGCATGACAGCAAATGGGAATCTTTCGGATTGGACAGCACAGCCTGTGCTTGTGGCGAAGGACAAGGTCTTGGCCCTGCTATGCCTCGATTATTTGTTTCATTGATTGAAGAGAAATTCGTTTCTGTTTCGTGTTTTAGGACTCTGCTTTGTCCTTTGTTTATCTATGTACCTACATAAATTTCTATGGGTAACTGTGCCTTAAGTATGTATTGATATGAGGTCAGTCTGATCTTACGTTCCGGAGGATTGACGAGCGAACGAGATAATCTCAAAGTGCCACAATGGTTTACCCAAACTTTGAGGGCTATTGTGTATTAAATCAAGCTTTTAAAAATAAAATCAATTGTTTCAAATATGAAAACTCACTTACCTATCTAGTACCATGTTGACAATCCAGTCCAATTACGAAGATTTGGGCCAAAGATTTAGACGTTCCTTGCCTGGTACGCGATTATATACCTAAGCAGCTGATTCGTACTGTGTTTAATCCAAGCTAAAACCGAAACCTAACAGTGATCCCTTCACTAAATTCTCGTGCGTAGCTGCTGGAATGTAAGCCTGCTTAGGGGTCTTGGCCACTAAAGAAAAACGCCACACAGTAATAAAATTGCATCCATTTCTAATTTACACGGCTTTAAGCCATCAGCACCCGTAGCGCATAATCCAAAATTTTGCCCCGAACCTTCCTATACAATCCCTCATCGCAATAAATAGGTCGAGAACATGGGTGCCCTTCTTTCCCACTTCTCACACAGAAACAATCTAACCTAAGAAATACCGCTCTAGGGCTTCACCTCCAGTTCGTCTGTAGTAAGGCTACTGTTTCCATCTCCATCTTCCTGAGCGACCGAAAGTTCTGTAAAGCGCCCCACCTGAAGCCACTCTCTGATCTCATCAGACCCAGCCAAGGCAAGACAGTCTCTAGGACCGTTCGCGCCGACATAACTAGTTGAAGCATCGCGGCTTACCAAAAGCTTCACGGCTTCGAGATGCCCGCAAGCACTTGCTATCATAAGCGCCGATCCAATTGAACAGCCTTCGAAGTCGATGTCAGCTCCGGCCAAGAGGCAATTCTCGATGATCTCCACGAGGCCCCGCGAAGCAGCTTCGCACAGAGGGCTCCGTCCACGTTGCGGCTCCAAGTTCAACATTTTGCGAAGGAGATCACGAGGTAGTGCCCTCGAAAGATCCTTGAACCCCGTTCTTAGGAAGGCTATTGTCCCAAGGGCCTGCCACTGCATATGCCACGGAAACGGAATAATTCGAGAAAGATCCAGGTTGTGGCCTAGCACAAAATCTAATGAGTCTTGTCGACAAATTGCATGATGGATAAGACTCCAGCCGCCTTCCTCCTCCGACATCAAGTCTATGCCATGCTGCAACATAATCTTAATTCTAGACGGACTGAGATCGATCTTCATGCAGAATGCCGGTAATTTTTCAGTCAGTGTTTGCACCTGAGATAAGTCAGGACGATGCTTCAAAAATATCTGAATTAGCTCTTCAAACTTGGGTTTCATAGGTTGAGTCACTAGGAGCTTGAGATCAGACATATCAGCAAGCCATGCTGTTGGTGCCCCCGCGCCAATGAGATATTCTGCCATATCAGCATCAACTACCCGTTCGAGGGGGTATCCGCCGTAAACATCGGGGATATGAACGCTAGCGCCGTGCTCTATAAGTAGCGAAGCGATTTCTATGTCGCCACAAGAAGCAGCAATGTGCAACGGTGTTAAATAATTATCATCGGGATGCCGGCGATTTAGTATTGCTTTGATTGCTTCCGAGGGAGACAGGTCCGATTTGACAATAGTTCTAGAAAAGATATTAGAGAGGAACCCAAAGGTGTTAACATAACGCACCGAAACGTCGCCATTCTATCAACAAGGCTCTTTAGGAGGATCTTGAAATTCTCGTTATTTTCACTCCAGAGGGCATGGTGAAAAGGATAATCATCGTCCACAAGCAGGTTACCGCCTTGAGACCAATATGCCTCCAGAAACTTAGGCACTAGAGACTCGAAGTCAGGCTTCGTTACAACCTTCTCAAACATGCTGATCCCAATCCCAAGGGCGCTTTCTCGCTCGGCCTTTAGAACGTTGACTCCTTGGTCGACAAACCAGGTCGCAATATCAAGCTTGGACTGATTGATTGCCAGAAATAATAGATTCGATCCACGAACATCGGCTAGGGGATCATCGTATTCCCGATGTTTAGCAAATAACTCCTTGCAGCGATTCAAATCTCCTTCACTGATGAATAACTCAACGGCGTATTGGAATAAATCTTGTACTTGGGATCTCGTAGGGTTGCTATCCGGCCAAATTTGGCGTTCTAGCTTTTGGGCAGCATTCTCAGTATCCCGATCTAACCACTCTAGAATGTCTTTATGGCCCAACTTATATGCGTAGCGATACGGAGTGTCACCAGAGGAATCTATTGATAACTTCGCACCGTGCTCTACTAGGAACTTCACTTTCGGTAGAGAGTCCGCAATGACTGCTAAATGTAGAGGAGTTCTGCCGATGTCGTCTTCTGCCGATATATCAGCTCCATGGTCAAGTAGGATTTTGGTTATCTCTACGGAATCGTGAAAAGCGTCGATGTGTAGTGGTGTGAGACCTTCTTCTGATACCGATTCTTCAACAGTCAGTAAATCCTCATCGAGATAAAAGCTGAGACATCCAACGGCACCCTTTGCTGAAGCTAAATGCAAAGCATTTGCCTTGTGAGCATCCACATTATGCTTCTTAGTGCCAGCGAGGACTGATATCTTCCTTTTCCAATCAAATGTTGTTGACATTCGAGAAGTACGCTTTAAAATATTCTTTAGGAAAACCACATTGTCTCCCGTGATTGCCATTTGCGCGGCATCGCGCGAACGGGGAATAGAAAAGCCGGGATCGGCTCCGAGGTCGAGGAGCAACTCGGCACACTGGTAAGAGGCCTTAGACACATGGTAGACGAGGACAGGCTTTTCCTCATCTCGCCCTGTCCCATTAACATCAACGCCTCGCTGAACGAGGGCCTTGACCAACCACAGGATACTAGTGGCATCTTCGCTTGTTGCAAGCCTATGCAGAAGTGAGAGCCCTGATCCATGTGGTGAGTTTTCTCTCAGTTTTCGGTCGTTCGAGTGGTTGAGAAGTTTTTGAAAGAACTTAGAACCTTTGTCGGTTTTGCATAGCCTGAGAGCCCTGTGAGCCTTGAAGGCATACTCCACTGCGGACCCTTCTTTGCCTACACGCTGATGTATATCCACGCCCCGCTCTAGAAGTAGCTGCAGTACCTTTACGTTCACATCGGTGATTGCACGTTTGAAGTAGTTAATCGTGGCATCTGAAATCTTGGCTGGTTCCCACCATTTTGTTTGATCGAGCACATTGCGCAAGGCCTTCACAGGCAAATATCCAGTTGGGTCGTCTCCCAAGTCCTCATATTTCAGCAGACTCGAGAATAGCGGAAGCACACCTGACTGCCGGTTCTGTTCCTCATAAGCCCTCATGGCACCAAGCTTGAGATAAGCCGGGATAATCAATTCAAAGAACACATCCCATTCGTATGAATCGGTGATATCTGAATCGTCGTCACTGATCTCTTGATCAAACTTGGCTAACGAACTTTGTACAGCACAGATAAACTCCCAGCATGACCCTACCTCTCCACCTCTATTACCAATTGATATCAGAGGGAAAAGGGCTTCCACAATATCTAGATCTGGGATATCATTGTGCGATAAAGAGCGTAAGATATACCGTTCGACTGGTAGAAGCCCTTCATAGATGTAATCGCGTGCCTGCTTGTAGTATCTTAGCAGAATCTGAACACAATCAAAAGAAGCTGATCTTGGTATACTGTGCAGCGGAGTGAGGCTGCCGTATTCGGCTTCTTCTGGTATGGCGCCGGCCCTAAGAAGGCCATTGATCACCTCTTCTGAGCCCCCGGCCGCTGCGTCTCCAAATACACGCTCCTGATTCTCCCAGAAATTAGGGATGCTAGGGCACAGATCTAGTAAATGGAAGAGCTTTTGCTTTGATAGGTCAGAGGTGTCTTTTAACAATAGAGATAATGGCGTGTCACCGCCGCTATTCCTCTCTATAAGAGCCTTCGCAGTGGCCTGAGGATCGATTTTGTAGAGAATATCTAATGCGTCGTGTGTCCATCGATAGTCTTCTGCCCAACAATGACAGATATTCGAGCCCCCAGAGTTCGAGGTGAATAAGGAGATTCCACGATTGCCAAAAATATCGAACACTGGCCTGAAGTCGCCATAAGCCGAAATTTGAATCGCGAACCTGCCAACCGAATTCTCTTTGTTTGGGTCACAGCCCATATCTAGTAAAAGCTCCAGGACATCAAGGGCCACATGTTGTACTGCCATGTGTAATAATGTGTTTCCTTCGCTATCAAAAGAGTCCATCACATTGATTCGATCGTCAGCTAGACATTGCTTTGCGACCCCAATCTCATTATTGCGAACAGCAGCAACAGTTCTGGTAGTCAAGGTCTCTGTAGACATGGTGATTCTCGAATCTACGATGAAATCGAGTTGTGTATAGGAAAAGTTCAAGGTGATGGCGAAGTGCCATAAAGTAGAGCTCATTTTTAAGCTCCAATCAGCCCCTTCGGAGGTTACCGCTCGGATGAAGTACAGAATTTCGAGCGTTGAGGACTCGATATTAGGATTGAGGGGTGTTTTAGATGACTTGCAGCGCATCAGGAGTTGATCCACACTTCCAACAAAGATACCAACCTCAGTTTGGCTGGGTATAAACCCGGACTCGAGAAGTTTCAGAACAGCGTTGAAATCTTGCAGTTCTATGACGAGAATACAACATACCGAAAAGATAGAAAGCTCCCCCTCATCAAGTTCATGGTTTGAGGCCTTCGCGCCCCTTTCGATAAGACACTCGATCGTTGAGTTGCGTCGCTCTGTATTCTTAAGAAACTCCGGATACCTAGAAATAAACTCCATAAATTGAGGTTGGTCTGATCTAACACCAAATGGTATTCCTAAAATGGTGACCATGGCAAGATCGATGGGCCTGGCGCGGCGAAAACGCGCGCTTACGGCTGCGCCCTGATTCAATATGGAAGTGCAGACTTGAGGGAGACTTAGAGCCGCAGCCATGTGCAGTGGTTGGAAACTTGGATCCATGACTGCCTTGATGACGAGACGAGAAAGGTCATATGGGAAATGCATGTAACCAAAAGACTCTTTCAGTAGTTCATATATAGCTCCTATCGCCCAGGAGCAGAACCAGGGGGTCTTCTGCGGCTTGAAAAGAGATTGGGAAAGTTCGAGGATGACGGCGTCATATGACTGAACAGGCGCTATAAACCTAAGCCAGTTGATTACTGCATACGGATAGAACGAAAAGGTCTTATTTCTCTTCCTTATGAGGGACTCTTCCTTGCTCGTGTCTTCTGGTCTTCTTTCAAAGTTCTTCAATTGCAAAAATCTCAGGCACTGGGTGGCCAAACGTGTACGGGCACCAGTTCTAGAGACCATATATTTTTTAATATTGGGTTTTCCGACGTCTGCTGTAAGGGCCTCGTGATCCTCAAGAAACTCTCGGACGGAGAAGTGGGCGAACTCGTATGATAATCCATCTTCCGACTTTCGAATGAGACTGCTACACCTTAAGGCTATTTCGTCTTCTGAAACTGTGTTAGACTCGTCGAGGAAGTCTCCGAGTTTGTCTGGTGTGGATACCGCTTGGCGTAGTTGCGTGATAGTCAGTTTAGGCTCATCAATCGCAATGAATTGAAGGCACATTTGCACAAGAGCCTGTACAGCTGGAGAACACCTGTTGACTCTCTCTAGAAGCCGTCGATAACTTTCAGGGAGGTTGGGCGGCAATTTGTGTAATGCTTCTCTTCTCTCTTGATCATGAGCACAATCGCAGAGGTAGTCCAATTGACAAACGACCCACCGGAACCTAGGTTAATCTTGTCAGCGTCTTATAAGTATTTCCCTAGTAACTAGCTACTTAATTATACTCACATCCCCTGTGATCGAATAGTCAGAGTCTCTAATATTTCCTCCTTCATCGTCATATCGGCAAGCCGTAATCGGCGGTTTTGAACTCTCCTTTCGATCTCAGACGCGACATAAAGTTTAACATCCTCTATTTGAGCTTCAATTAGGATCGACTCATAATCCTCACCTAGTCCCTGTCGAATCTCTTGATGACCTCGACTGAGGACGGCTATTGAAAGTGTTTCAGTGTAATCCCCGAGTTCACGTAAAACATCAAGGACGAAATTAACGTTATCTCCACACTCGTCGAGACCATCGAGTACAAGGATGGTCTGGTCAAATAGTTCTGATATTTCAGTGATTTTGGCTCGAAGGTCGTCGGGATCAGGCGATTTGGCGAACCCCGTCGCCGGATGAAGTGTTTCATAATAATCCTTGAGAATCAAAAAGGCCTCCTCTTTCTGACGTGCTAGTTGAGCAGCAATTGCCCCTAGGATATTGACGGGCTCCCAAGTATCAGCGTTCTTGTAGTCGCAGAAGAAAAATGCAACGCTGACTGATGATTCACGGTGGCTACGCTCAAGCGCTTCCTGGATCACCGAGCCCGCTAAGACCGTTTTTCCGGCTCCAGGGATACCAGTTAACCATAGCCTAGACTTCGGGGTCTCAAGCCAGTCCCTAAAATCTGGCGAGTCCATCAACCAAAGCCCAGTCATCGCATGGCGGAGCTTGATGCTCAACTCAAGATACGGCTGAGGACTGATTTTTACAAAATAATCCAGCACACGTTGCTCTTCGTTCTTTACAACGATAATGGTGTTGATCTCAATTCGTCGCGTCGCCTCCTCAATTGAAGAAACCCTTTTACCCAAATCATCAACTTTAGCAAGCGATACTTGTAACTTTTGCATAGTGTCGGCAGATAACGCCATGATGATGGTCTCTTTGTGGCGGGCCAGCTCCGTAAGCAGGTCTTGCGTCTCCGAGGACGAGAATGGCCATTTGAGCTGCTGAACAACCGCGCCGATCTTAGATTTGGCGAGCCGATCGACAGCCTTCCTGACCCTCTTCTCGATCTTGTCGAGCGTCCGGCGACAATGATTAAGATAGTGCAGCCTGAGCGTTGGATCGAATTTGTCTCCTTCCGATTCTAGCGTTGTAGCGATCGCTTCTAGGGTACGTAATACACTAGAAAGGCCATTGATCTCGTCGGCGAGAGATTGAATGTCATTTCTGGCATCTTTCACGCCTCTGACATATTTGTAGACCAGCTTGAACGTCAGGTCGGCCAAAGAGATCAAACCAGCGATGCTGGCTGAGACGGAGAGTGGATCGGACATCGGTTCCGATATCAGCGTGGTTGACCATCGATGAAGGTTCTCGAGGGGAGAAGTCGATCGAGGGGCTGAAGATGGTAGACAAAATCACCAGCGTAGTATTGTACCCGATGCAAACGTGCATGCTTACTTACTCCACGGCGCTTATCCAAGAAAAACCCCCGCCATGCTAACCCAGCACTCATTGGATGCCTTGTTCGAATAGGCGTAATGTGAATAGCTGATGATACATGTACGCTTCTGGGGTGCTTCTGGGGTGCATTTCGTTTCGTTTGCAAATTGCAAAGCGCTATCGCACATCTTAGTAGTATCCATGGATATCTCGAGAAACATTGGCGATACCCTGCTGTAAATTTCTAAGTAAACTAAAAGTGACTGAGCCGAATCAATAGCTAAAATAATTCTCGATCAAGCTTAGCTTTGCTCCCCTCAAAAGAGTGGGTGGTTATAATGAAAAGACACGGTTTTGCTCCTCTATGACAGGTATATACCGATGTTATGTTGGAAGGATAAAAAGTTAAAGTTCAAACTGAAACGATTCAAGGGACGAGGGAGTACCAAATCAATTAGCTTACGTAACACACTCCACAGCCTGTCCCCATCGGAGCTCGGGCACAGTACAGAGGTGCCTTCCTCTGTATGTACGAACCTGTAATTACCAATTAATCATCCTGACTTCTTACCTCAACATTCTCTAGACAACTTTACAACTAAAAAACGACCATTTCAATCATAAAATACGAAGACATGTTAACTTCTTTTCGGTGGCGGCAGATGTCAGGTTTACTAACATAACATGGAAGTTACATGTGTGCTACAGATAGGTAAATGTCACTACTGGTTAATCACAACTCTCTCTAATGAACTTATGAGAATCAACTTACTATATTCCACCAACACTACTATCGCGCCCCTAATTATCGATAGCACCTCGAAAGGCCATCCCATGAGAAGACCATTCAGCAAGTGCAAGGAGAAACCGAAATCTTTCCCGCGGTTGTGCAGAGGAACACTTTTTCTTTCTACCACCAGCTTCTCGTGGCGCTAAACACGAGAGCACATCCCCATCGGATGTCCGAAAAGGCTTGGGCACTATCAAAATACAGGGCGTTTGCACAGGGAGTTCTAAGCATTTCATGAAATTATATCTATCCCGTTAAGACTAACCCAACCAATCCCCCTTTCATGCCCTCTCAGTCATCATATATTTTCCTAGGAAGACAGCTTAACGACATAAGCACCACGCTCAATCGTGTTAATCATGATGTACCCGCTCTTGAAGTACGGGTAATGACTCCAAGTTCCCTGGAACTCGACCTGGCCACCGCCCTCCTCGTCGTCGTCCTCGGGGTAGATGTCGAAGTAAGCGACTTCCTTAACGCCCTTTCCAGTCGGGTCGGAGGGGATAGACGAGATATCCAGGATGTGCAGGCCGCCTCCGTAGTTGCTCTGGTACACGAAGTCCCCGTCGACGAACTGGTTGTGGTCGATGCCCTTGCGCGAGGCTTGGTAGTAGCCCGTCTGCTTGGGCGCCTCGAGCGACGAGATGTCCCAGATGTATGTGATCGGGTATCCCGGGGCTCCGAGGCCGGCGTGGTCGTACTCGTCGTACTCGTCGTCGAGCACGAGGTACTGCTGCCACTGTGTGTCTAGCACCCATCCCTGGTGCGTGTAGCTCGCGCCCTCGTATGAGGTTCGCGAGATGATCGACGGGCTCGCCTTGTCCGTTACGTTGTAGATCGTCAGCGTGTCCTCGTTGTATCCGTAGCAGATGTCCTCGCCCACGTACTTCTCGTCCGGTCCCCGGTAGATCAGGCACTGCGCGTCGTGCACGTAGCCGTCGCCCGCAGCGCAACCTGGAGATGTTAGGTTTGACAAGTCCGACAGGTCGATGAAGATCAGTCCCGAAGCGCAGCTTGAGTTTCGCGGCTGCGCGCCGGATGCTACGGCGTAGTTGCCCTCCTCGTTCGTCTGCACCGTGTGGGAACGTCCCGACGGTAATTCGTTCCAGTACGAGATGTCGTCCACGTTGTTGAACGTCTTAGGGCTAGCCGGGTCGATGTCCAGCAGCTTCGCCATGTCGAATACCTGGATACCGTGGTTGACGGCCTCGGATCCGATCACGATCAAGCTCTTAAGTCCCTTGATCTCTCGCCATAGTGACGGCTGGGCGGTCGGGTATTGGGGTAGGCGACCGAGGTAGATGAGCTTACCCTCGGAGCTAATCTCCGCGAAGGCGGCGCCGTCGGATTGCGCAATCGCGACGAACTCACGGCCGTCGGGGCTCGTCCAGCCCCACGATCCGGAACCCTCGCCACCGTTGCTGCCGAGGTCCGCGTGCGATTGGAAATCGTAGAGGTCTAGCTTGCTGCACTTGAAGCTGTAGAGCGGGTCGCCAGCTACGAGCTCCGCGATGCCGTCCGTGCAGGGGACTGAGGCGACAGCCTTGCTCATGCTCTTGTATTGGGAGGAGTCGAAGAGTCCTTGCTCTCGGCGGCCGGCCCAGTATGACTAGTTCTTGTCAGTGATATTGTGAAAGTGTGCCTTTTTAGGTTTGCTTACCTCCTTAGTAGCCATGATGGTCTCGTGTCGGATACCGCTGTCGAAGAGCTCCGCGGCCAATGCCTCATCTGGCGCCATCTCCTTGGCTACCGCATAGCTGGAGAGTGCCGCAAGGGCGACTGCGTTTAGAGAGTACCTCATCTTGTTTGGCGTCTGGTCACGGGGTCGACTTTACAACTACAGATCCTCGCGATCTTTATTTTCGGGCGTGAGGGACGAGAGAGAGGGAAACTAGTCCACAACTTAAGCGCATCCGGGCGATCCTTAAGTATTCATGGCGCGGGCGCAGACCAAGTTTCCGACGATAAGGCGGCTCGGGTCGACAAGCCGTAACCCCAATACTCCTAGATCGTATAGCGACGAGGGTAGCTTCATCCTGGGCAATGGCATCATGAGCGTAGATACTGTCGTAGCATCTCAATCTACCCAAAGCGGTAGGTGGGCGATTTTAATTTGTAGAGCGCGCGCGGCATCAGGCGAATTCTGGTTCTTTACCCCGGCAAATTGCCTGCGCCCAGCCCTTGGCAGGCGATTCACGGCCACCATCTGATTAGGACGGTTCGAAGAGAATCGACTTTCTCTATAGATGAGCCCTGTCCCGCCCAGCCTGCACTTAGGCCATGTTTTGTCCAATCGGCGCAGGTCTTTTGGATATATAGTACAAGATGCTGGAGGATTAATAAGGTTGGCATCTCTGCCGTTCCTCCTATCAATTGCCGAGAGAGGCAGGAGCGCAATCAAGCATCCCCACGTCGATGGAGGCTCTTGGCGACTCTGTTTACTGCGTGACCCTTCACCTTGGGTGGAAAGAGGGACATCAAAGCGAGGCGGTCGGGAATGAAGAGGGGATAGAGATGGGGTTATGAATGCGGAAGATTGGTCAGGTAAATCGTATGCGCACACACGCCATACACATGCGCATTTGTATCAACGAGGTCTTTTATGGGCTAGATCGCGATATGATCACTATCGTCATTGACGTAGCAGATTCGCACCGGTAACACAATAACAAAGGGCCGAATTCCCACTCGCGATCTCATTCGAAGATAAGTTAGTGTCGCGGGTGTCCTCCCGCCCGGATTTCGACGTCGAAGATCCTTCAGCCTCCGCGACGAGGCGTCCGGGGATTCCAACATGCCTAACCAGTCAGGTATCACCGGATTCCGTAGTTGTGCAACCTCTCCAATGCCAAGGTCCGCTTGGAATCTTCCCTGTCGATCTGCCTCGAATACGGGTTCCGTCGGGCTGACGAAGCCGGGGGGCATCCGACCAATCCAGTCTTCGCTTAGGGATGACAGAGTCCCCATTCAGGAAACTCCTCGTACGACACTCGGTCAACGAATCGACTAGCCGACATAGGAAGCTCGAAATATCTTCAGCTCTTGGGGACCAATACTTAAGACGATGGACCTGCTTGGCAGTGAACATTCAAGACTTCTAGAAGGGGACTCTAAATTCCCTTTCTTCTAGGCAAATTCGGCCTTTTCTTTGCCTTCCTAAATCCGTAGCAGCTAAGGTAAAGGGAAAAGGGGCTCGGTCTTAACTCTAGCGACGAGCGTGGAAGGAGTTAACGTTTACTCGTAAACATTAAAGTAACCGATGTTGGATCGCAGCATTCCAATGCTCTGTTCGGATTTGGATGTAGGTAAGACCGGCCCTTTCGAATAGAGATGTTGCAATCTTTTGATATGTTTAAAACTCCGTTTATGGTTGAGGAACACTATAATATATGGTGTGGAGTGTATACAATATAAATTTATATACTAGCCTCATGATTAACCCGTCAAACAAGGCTTTTCCAACCGCCTTCGAAACAATGTAGCGCGAAGGTACTGATAAATCGAATATTTCACAGGTCAATACCGACCAGGCAACTTACGTCTCACTTCAAAGATCTTGAAGATATCCACTCGATACGAAGGACGATATATTACTGGCAATACTGATATTGCGTACATGTACTCTTTCCATCAGATAAGTAGATATCCAAAGACCGAACATCGCCTAGAACCTCATTGAAAGAAACCGTTCTGACTTCATGTTCATAGGTACTGAGATATGACAATCGACGTTGTCTTTTTTCGTTATGGAAATTCAGTAAACCTACCAATAAGAGGAGCGTTCTCTAATATGGAGCTCGCCTATCGTCGCCGTCTTCGATTTATTTTCATATTATTCGATTAAGGACTCATCAGGAGACAACGGCGTATAAGCAGAAGAGTCTTTGGTGTGACCCTTAGAGGACTCTAACGAGGTAGTATATAAGGAGGACTTCGATCTTTAGAGTTGGAAAAGAATAAATGTTAATATTGTTACCATTGGCTTCGAGACATTTATCGGCATCCAGGTAAGTAAATTGCCACTCATCTAGAATATACAAGATAGTTAGGTATTTATACCTTATATAGGTATTATCAGTAAAGGTTTTATTACAGAGTCAGTGATAACAAAAGCGAGCTCGCTGTAAGGTCGCTCGAGAGTTGTAGAATAGGAGAACCTACCTAGATTTAAACAATTGTTTACATAAGCGTATGTTCCACAACATACTGCTAGCACGCCATTACATTGATTCTCCCTTTTAACCCCTGAAACCTTATTGATACAAATGATGATTATCATGACTATTGATATCTTGCGGTTAATCTTATATCCTATCACGTATTAGATATGAGAAAGAGATACCTAAAAGATGAAGTAGAAAGAGATGAAATGAAGTGTTAAATAAGAACTGTTGTGTCATTTCAACTCATAACTGATAACCATAACTATAATTCGTGATATAATTAGATAATGTTGAAATTTTCCCAATATGACCCCTATTATTCTTTTCCCGGAAATCTAGTAGCCCCCCCTGTTCATATAAGTACCTAGTAGGTACTTACCACATTATTCGGCAATTTTCGAAAATACCTACCTATCAACCGACAAAAAGTAAGAATATTGCCATTCAGATATGACTTGACAATTCGGATAATTGAACATCAAAAGAGGAGATCATGAGCATCGTTGATATGCCATCCTCTTTGTATGCTAGGTTGGCCCTAAATTCTTACACTCTATCCAGATAGGCAACACTTTACGCGTGTGTAACCCCACGTGGCATGCCAAGACCGTCCCTCATATCAACCAACATTTAAACTTCAACATTTGAACTTTGACAACTTCATTCTTTAATATCTATTAGGTAAACACAAAAAATCGGCGTACCTAATATCACGTTTAATTAGATAAGTATTCATAATCTCATAAAAGTGAACCTCATAATTGGAAAATTGACATTTCAACCACTAATTCGCATGATAGGTAATACCGCAGATCAGGTTCAACGGTTTTACCATGCAACTCCCATATGCATATCAGATCAAATAAGGACGCGAATTCTGCACCGTTGAGTCGGTCTAACCCTTTCTGCATAAGTCCACATCACTGGACCCCAAGCATACCGAAAATAAACAAACGTCTCGAATCGCCTGAGGCGGGTAAACGGCAATAGGCGCATGGTATCATGATATATCTAATCATAATAGCTATCTAGGGAAGGAACTATTATCTATGTACTTACCTAAATGCAGAGATAAAAGATCGAGGCTCGAAGATAAAGGAAGATGGAATGGACCGAGGTTATCACGATGAATCCTGCAAACCATTACCTATCACGGAGGCTCCAGTCAATCTATCTCACGTACTCGAGTTTGCTCCATGATAGATGTTTCACAACGGCACAGCAGACGTCTGTGCAACTATAACAGGTGCAGGTGGCGTAATAAAATCTTCAACAATGAATTTGATTCACGATGCCAAGAGAGCTATACTGAGCAAAAGAATATTATTTGTGGACATTTCTCCGTGGTTTAACCCCAGACCGGTTAGACTGACAGCTTACCGACTCGTCGTGCAGTCGTCGTGCAGTTGCTAAGTATCAGCTGGGTATCCAGTCTGCCAATTCCCGGTGTGCGGTACATATGCGTACCTGGAACGCTGTAGGGTGCTACATGCATACCCAGTATCCATCCATGGGTATGTAGGTACTTAGCTAGTACCTAGGTATGTAAGGCTCTGCGTGGTGACCGGAAAAAACTCCGCAGACACTTTATGCCCACCTTGGGGTTCGGCGTCGTTTGGGCGTTTAGGATCGCTGGAACTACTTTATGTATCACGTCACCCAAAAGCCACGGACTTGTAAGAAGGCGTATCTCGTACAACATCAACTCGGGGACACCGGGATACCCCAATCATGGACCGTGGAGAAAGCAGCTCTGGTCCTAATAAACGTCGTCTTCTCCCATTAGCACCGGCTGCCGCAGGCGGCTCAGGACAAGGTGCCGGCGGTGGCACAACCACGAAAGGAAGAAGACAAGTTACCGCAGCGTGTGAAGCATGTCGGAGAAGAAAGTCAAAAGTAAGAACCAGAAAACACGAAATACCTATTTAACCTACATGTAATACCGGGAAACTGTCCAGCATGGTATATGTTTTGTATTAAGCTAAGCTTACTAACCGATCATGTTGTATTTTGTAGTGTAATGCTGAGCGCCCAAAATGCAGCCTCTGTGTCAGACATGATACCGAGTGCAAATATGCAACGGCCCCAACAGAAACACATTCACAGGCATTGAAACGGAAACATAGCGAACTTCAGGACCGTATTACTCCATACGAGGAGCTATTCGACATTCTAAAGTCTAAGTCTGAGACCGAATCTCTCGAAATCCTTAAGAGGATCAGGTCCGGCAACGATGTCGGATCTATCTTGCGTCAGGCGAAGGATGGTGATCTCCTGATGCAGCTTTCCTTGGCCCCTGAGGCCCGTCGCCGATACGAATTCCCTTACATACCCGACATGCCAGCCACGATCATGGTTCCAGATAACTTGTATCTACGTTCTTTCATTTACGAAACTACCTTTCATGCTCATCCTACTCATGGTTCTGCACTTGATGTCAATCGTGAAGGGCACGGTGATGATAGGTATCTCAAGCCGTATCATGCAGCTCAGCTTGTTGAGCCAAGTTTCTCGAATATAAAGGTCTCGGAATGGACTCCAGTGTTAAAGGACGATCACGTATTAAGGAAGCTTCTCCAAGCCTACTTATACTATCAACATTCATGGACTGCCGCATTTCATATGGATTATTTTCTCCAGGATATGGCAGCGGGCCGGACACGTTTCTGCTCTACTCTACTGGTCAACGCCGTCCTTGCTGCTGCATGCGTAAGTCTTATTCCAAAAGTGCAATAATTCTTGTATGTAACTAATTCTATATAGGCCATGAGCCGTGAACTTCCAGACCGAAATAAGTTCTGGGTCCCCCAAACCCTCGGTTACCAATTCCTAGCGGAAGCAAAGAGACTTTGGGAAATCGAAAGTGGAAGTGTACCCGGCAAACTAACAACGATACAAGCAGCCATTATTCTCAGCATTGTGGCAACTACCACCGCCATGGACAAAGTCGGCACATCATACCTACTCCAAGCCATGGCCATGGCAACAAATATAAACCTATTCACGGCTACCTGCGGTACGCGAGATGGGATCACGCGAAAGGCGCGAGCATTCACTGCTTGGGGATTATTTTGTTGGCAAGCGTAAGTACCCCAAAACATAAAGCCGTAGTCACGTTCTCTGCTAACTAAACATATCAAGCTGGCAACGTTTCTACTTCGGGCTCCCCCCTCTCCTCGCAAGTGCCCCAGCGTACCCCCTACCAGACCCGATGGTCGACCCAAAGTGGTTCGGGGAGGTATGGATACGCTACCCTCTAGGCCAGGACATATACCCGACACATCTTGGCTGCACCATGAAAGCGAATTTCGAGTTGCGGAAACTGATGAACGAGATGGCGTCCCAAATCTTCGAAGACAACGGCTCCCCTCACATCACCGTTGAGAAGGCCCTCGAATGCAAGTCTATGTTAGATAATTGGTTCTCCAATCTACCAGAGCCTCTTATCCCGACGAAGGTTGTGCTGCCAGATCATATCAAGATACAGTAAGTACCTATCTACCCACCATAACCACTCACCCACCCCCCCTCACGTATCCAGAACTAACCCACCTCCTCACAACCAACAGCATAGAATACTACGGCACAATGATAACCCTCGTCCGCCTCCTCGCGCAATGCGGCACCCCACTGGACCTAACATGGCAAAACGTAATCACGCACGCCGAAGTGCGTCTCGAGACTCTCCTGCGGCTCTACTACCTCCGACACAGCTTCGAATCCTACGACCCGCTCCTAATGCACTGGCTAATGTTCCTCGGCGACTCCATCCTCCTCAAACTCGACTCACCCCAAGCCATCCTGCAAATCCCCTCCTACCACCCACGCCCGAACCCCGAATCCCTCCGCTCGACCCTAATCCTCTGCGCGAAAGGTCTCTACGACCAATCCCGCAACTTCCACATCGCAGTCCTCCTCTACCGTCTCCTCCGCGACCGCATGAAAGCAAACGACCTCGACCTCCTGCGAACCCACATCTTCGCCTCCCCCTCATCCAGCAGCAGCAGCGGCGTCATCGCCGAAGACGACGAGCCCCTCATGACGCAATACGTGCAAGCGCAATGGCTCGCGCCGATCGTAACCCCCATCGACGGTGGTTCCAGCGACGACAGCTCAAAACGCACCCTCGACTACCTCCTGCGGGAGTACGAAAAACTCTCCATCGACCGCCGCGGAGACGCCGAAGACGTAAGCGAAGCGGAAACGGACACGACTCCTCCGCTAATCACGCCGTCTTCGTCGTCGTCGGTGGCCGCGCAGCGGATCACGCCGCCGCAGCCGCCGCGGCGCACCTGACTATCACGGACGCTGGTCTCCGAGTACCTGACCCGCGTGCTCGGCGCCCGCTTCGGCGACTTCTTGCCTCGGCTGAAGGAGCTGATGGAGGGGTAGCTGAGATTGGGCTGGGGTTGTTTGGGTTGGGTACCTACATACTTACTTAGTACCTAGATATACTCAGCTGCCTAGGTAGGCTTGGGTTGCTGGGAATTTGGATAGTTAGGTGGGTAGGTATCTGCCTAGGGATATATCTAGGGGGGAAGGTTAGGAAGCTACTTATTTCGGTAGATGGAGGATATGTCTCTGGGATCCTGAGCAACAGGTACTATTTCCGGGTTCCGGCGTCCTGATATGAATTTGTCATTTGACATACACACGACACGACACGACACGTTACGGCACGAGCTATTGGCGGCTACTTTGTAGCCATATGTACTGGTTATTTTTACGATATATCTCACGGTGTATCGATTGATATACGACTTACGATGTAAGAGACGAGCAACAATTACGAATCTACGAATTCGACGATTTATTTATTTTAGATTGTTTTTTCTTTCTGTTTTTTTTTGTTTCAAAAGGGGGTGAATTAAGGGGTAGATTTGGAACCTGTTAAGATGAGATCTGCGAAGAAAATTTGGTTTACTCTTATGGGCGGAGAGCGCAGATGATGGGCTAGATATAGAACCTGTAACTATATCTTCTTGGGGAAGGGGGTTTAGATTTGTGTGTAGCAATGGTTGGTGGTCAAAATGATTTTGTTTGAATATATGGTCGCGTTCACTCTAGCATGTATGCTATTGAAATGTCCACTTCACTCGCCATGTTTCGAAACTCATGATTGAGAAGCCAATGCCGATGATCCGACACCCATCACGCTCTAAAGTGAAGCCCGATGACGACCAAAAGATGCTCCCAATGTAAAGCCATTTTGTTCCACCGTGGGGTATACCGGTCATGTCCCTCTATTATCATAAAAGCAATCCAATTCATCTAGCTCACTTTACATGCTGGTTTAGCTCAGCAATTCCTTAATGTCTTCAACTCTCTGGAGTCTCTTTTCTTCGTCCGACATCATACCCAAAGACGTAGCACTAGAGATAGCCGTGTTTAGTAATCGAAGGTCATAGCGTTGAGATGAAAAGGGGTAGGGCCGCTTACATAAACTTCTTCCTATCCTGAACCCTCAACATCCGCTCTTCGACACTTTCCTTCACAATAAACCGATACACTTTTACCTCGTTCTCCTGACCCATTCTGTGCACACGGTCGATGGCCTGCGCCTCGACGGCGAAACTCCACCAAGGATCCATCATAAAGACTCGATTCGCTTGTGTCAGGTTTAGTCCCACGCCACCAGCCCGCAAACTCAGTAACAGAATTGTAAACTTGTCCGACTCTCTGAACTCGCTTAAGATGGCAGACCGAGTCTTTTGGTTGGTGGAGCCATCGAGACGGAGAAAGCGCATGTTTGCCTTGTTGAGTGCGGGTTCGATGAGTGACATGAAGGATGTAAATTGGCTGAACACCACCGATTTGATGCGAGGGTGTTCCCTGCGCAGTTCTCGTAGATGTTTCATGAGTGAGACGACTTTAGACGAAGACTCATTAGTGCCCAGTCTTTGCAAACTGATCTTTGGCGTTGTGTGAAACGAATCCGGGTCATCGTGTCGAACCACTTCAAATAAGTCGCGACCGTTTATAGGCTCACGACAATTGAAGCATTTTGGTACTTGATGATGATCCGCGCTATGCTTAATGAAATCCAGTAAACATTTCTTGCAAGCAGAATGCCAACAACCAGTAACTGTTTGGTCAATCATCGGCTCTTCCGAACAGATGGGACATTCGTTGACAGCCTCGTCCTTGATTTGCTGGAGAACATGTGCGCCAAATGCATTGGCATCCTTTTCATCACCAGTAGTTGCAGTGAATTTTTCGATCAGAGATTGGAGATCCATATCATCACCAAGGCCTGCGGCGGCATCCGCCTCTGCCCCTGCCAATTCTTCTTCGGCCACTATATCTTGATTCCTCACCAAGATTGGGTGACAGCATGTCTGGCGTAGACGGAGAATTTGGGCAAAGATAGTGGTGTATGCTTTCATCACCGTGCCCTTCTCAACATTGGCCGAGAGCGTACGCTTAGCTCTGGTAAAGATATGGTCGTATACAGCTCGCTCGGCCTCGGAGAGTTCGACTTCGACGATTTCCATCGACTTTGGCGGTAAAGGAACAAGTCTAGATATAATTAGCATCGTATTTTTCATTTTAGACAAGTACATAGTCACAACTTACGGTTGTCCATCAGGGGTCTTCATGTCTTTGGTTCTCCTCATCACCAAAGGCTCCAACACCGTCTGTACCACGTCAAGAGCACGAACGAAATCTTTAGACTCGAATGGAACAGTAATAAAAGTCCGCCAGAAGGAAAAGTTGTTCCAAGGTTCCACCCTAAGAAACCTAACTAAACTGAACAGATCCTCTAGACGATTTACAATAGGGGTTCCAGTGAGAACCCATCGGTGAGTTGCTGAAAGACCATAACAAGCCTTAGCTGTCTTCGATTGTCGATTTTTGATGGTATGAGCTTCGTCGAGAATAATGCGGAAGAAGTCTAATGAGAACAGGCCGTTATGTAATTCTTTATAAAAGCCTTGCTTAGAAGCGAGCTGGGTGAATTCCGATAATACCACGCCATAACTTGTAATTACGACATCCGGGGCAGAAGAAATATTAGTCTCGCAGCACAACGCTTGAAGGTTGTCGGTCTTTTCAGTGCCATAGTAAACGATAGATTTTAGCGTGCCTTCTTTCGACGCGTTTTCTGCTTCACTTTGCCATTGGGCAAGTAACGACATAGGAGCAATAACCAGAGTCGTCTTGGGCGCAGGAACGATGCCAGCTCTAGAAAACGTCTTTCGTAGACCATTTGTAGAATTGAGGGGGTTATTTTTGCTTTGAATTGCAGCTTCAGACTTATGGGAATGAATCAAACTCAGCATTTGAATTGTCTTACCAAGACCCATCTCATCGGCAAGGATACCGCCTAAGCAGTGCTGTTCTTGTACAGGGAAATCCAAGGACATCTCACCAGAGTATGGGTTCATGTAAAAGCTAGACTGGCCTTCAACTTGAGGCAACTCTTGATCATCGACATCTTTCGTTGGCCAAGTATATTCTTCCCAGAGTGGATGCATTGAGGCTTCACGGGCTTCATTCGTCCGGTCTTTCTCTTTAGCTAACATCCAATATAGCGATTGCTTTTGGTAGGGACGGAGAGTCATGTTAAATGTCTCTGCTGGCTCGGCTTCGGGTGTGCTAAAATCAAAGGATTGAGCTTTCCGGTAAAGGGCATCTAGTTGATCCTGCTCGAGTTCTTGCCCGTCTTCGGCGTCATCCGCCGGTGGAGATGAGCCTGGTGTACCTTGGCTACTAGGTTTCGGATCGTTATTCTTCTTGTCAATCGTTTCGGCAGCGGAAAGAAGGCCTTGTCTCGCATTCCTAGTTGCGGTCGCGTTGCCTCTTGACGGGTCGAGATTGATCTCCTGGAACAATCGCACAAGTGACACTTGACGCAGACGTAGATCACGTTCCTCGCCTGTTTCCTTCTCCTCGAAGAGGCCAGTCGATCGGTTATCCGATAATTGATAACCTACATTCTGGAAAGTAGAACTTATTAAGAAGCATCGCAACTGCAGGAATACGGTATCATTTGTCCTTAGCCTCTCAGGCGCATATACGCAGCTACCTTCAAACCTGCAGACATTTTGATCCATAAGCGAAGATACCCAATTTGCGGTGTCTTTTGCCAGCCGACCGATCTCAGATCCTCGGGCATCGGTAAAGCGCACAATCACATCAACCCTCCTAGCCGCAGCCGAGTTCACCCTGGGGGTCGGCATTAGCGTACCTGCTTTACCCTTAACATATGAACTTGGTGGCACGATCTTCTGACGCTCGATTTTGACACTGTCTCCGTGTTTGAGAAGGTTTACTCCACTTCGAGTAGCCCATCCCTCTACACCAAAAGCGCCTATATAACGACTACTCATCGAGAGTTGTGACTGTTGGGGCCGTACCGGTAGAGGACGGGGTTGGTTGGAGTTTTTAGTTGAGATCGTTGGGGGTGTTCGGGGCAGGGGAAAAACTGCGGTCTTGTTTGTGGGTTTTGGAGTACGATATTTCTTCCAAGTGCCGTCGAAGTACATGTTAACAGCTCGCTCAAGATTGCCTTCACAGTTACTACCGATGATACTCAGAGCCTCGGGATCGACCTGGTCGCCAACAATGCTTTGAAATGCATTTGCGTCAAGATTCGTATTGTTATCCGAGGTAGAAGAAGACATTGCCGAGAGTGGACCAGCAGTGCCCGCGATGGGCGCCTCGTTAATGACATTGTCAACCTTCTTCTCTGCAAGAGGCGGCTTTCTTTGTAAACAATGAGGGGTCGGATCATTTTCTTCCTCTGGGTCTGCAAAAAATCTTCTTTTCTTGAATGGAGGTTCTCCTGATTCTTCTAAATTCATGGTGAAATCATTGAGGCACTTGCGGATCGCAAGCAGAGGATATACTGTATATACAGGTCGAATAGCAAAATGAAAAAAGTTGATCTGTTCGAATGTGAATAGGCAGACAGGGTCCGTAAATGGCCAGAGACCAATCAATTGTTTAGTAGGCGAAATACTAGATACCCAGTGAATAATTGAAAAAAATCTTGTTTACTGGAAGAAATTGACAAGAAAAACAATTAGTCGGCAACAGGTAAGAAAAATAAGACCCAGTTCAAGAAAAGGAAGCCTCGATGCTTGAACAGCATGGCACGTCGCGTTAATATTTCCCAATTAGTAATTAAAATAAATCCAGACGCGATTTCCTCAACACGGGTCATCATGTGATCGCGTCTCAATTAAAACCGAAAGAGGAAAGGTCAGATCCTGCCATGGCCCCACATCCCGCTATCCGTGATATCATTTTTACTTTACCTAGCTCATCCTTGCCATCGGAAAGCCACCAATTGCAGAAGTCCGATTTAGAGATTTTCCATCTCGAAACTTTCAATTCTCGACATCGAACACATTAACGCCATGGATCTTTTATAAAGGAGAATCTCAATTTCTTATGTATCGTGCAATTCGAGCACGCCAAGGCCTTAGCTGGCCTAGAGACCTTTTACGATCCTCACGAAGATATTACGTCACTGATGTCGAAATAGAAAAGGCGCGGCAATATTGTATTGCGCAGTTGAGGTACGGCTTAAGACTCCCACAACAAATATTAATATGACATTATGAGTGTATGAGGCTAACTGAAATAGACAGTCTGACTATGATTCCTATTTAATTCGGAATCTGCTGCCAAAGTCGCGGCAAGATATCTACGATGCATTACGAGCATTCAATCTTGAGTTGGTGCGACTCCCGGAGCTCGTCTCAAATCCGACGATCGGCCAATTGCGAATGCAGTTCTGGAGAGATGCTGTGAACAAGACATTCGCCGGCAACCCACCTAAAGAGCCTATCATGATCCTACTATACAAGGTCATCAAGGAGCTTACTGAGAAAGGCGGCGCACCTAGTTCCATCAAGTTTTGGCTCTTACGTGTGATTAATACTCGGGAGAAGTATATGGATAATCGGCCATTCACCAGCTTAGCTTCGTTAGAGGAATACGCAGAAAACACATATTCGACCCTTATGTATTCGAACCTGGCAGCACTCCCTATTCAATCCATGCATATGGATCACTTAGCCAGCCACATCGGCAAGGCGTGCGGTATAGTGGCCGTCCTTAGGGGCATACCGGTCTTGGCAGCGCCTTCGCCTCCCGTGAAGTCGCCTGAGGGAGCTAGCGTGGGTAGCGGTAGGAATCCCGTCTTATTATTACCACTGGACGTGATGGCGGAAACAGGTCTAAAAGAGGAGGACGTATATCGCAATGGCCCTCAAGCGGAAGGTTTCCAAGACGCCATCTTTAAAGTTGCCACCCGGGCCCATGACCATCTTATTACCGCAAGGGAGATGTTGAAAAACCTCCAGGCGGGACAGCATCCGGGCCACGAATATGAGCACCATGGCGAGGAGCAACACGATTACCCGTTGGTAACTGTTGAAGACGATGACACAAAACGAAACCTCCGTCGGGGATTCGGCGTCCTAATGGAGGGTGTCCCGGTCGGCGATTACTTGACAAGGCTTGAAGCTCAAAACTTCGACCCTTTTATGGTGAAAAGTAGCTGGAAGCTACCATGGCGATTATGGAGGGCAGCCAAAACCCAGCAAATATGAAGCTAGGGTTAGCTGATTGTGTACTAATGTATGATACGGCCGCAAGTAAGCGATCTCTTATTAGAAAAAGCATATGAAATATCTTGGCATGGTAACCACGGAGTTAAGCTAAGATACATACCTTCAGTGTCATAAATACGAATCTCATCAAGCTAATTATTCCCGAATTCACATGTTATTGTTCTAGTTTGTTTCTTTAATAAGTACCTCCTACATGTAAGGGGCCGAAATATTCACTCGTATCCGAAATTCGCGTTAATGAAGCCGGGATCCCGACGCCATTCTGGGACATGCGTCAGCATCACCGCTGTCTTTGTTTTTAATATTATGAGCGGCACAAATCACCAACACGCAATAATTAGCTCTTAAGACGGCATATTAATAGCACCTCGAATGTCACACCTCAACCGATTGTGTTCTGAATCCTTAATCATTGCGTCTGTAAACAACCCATTAACTACCGCCAAACTCCGAAAGGAAAAACCGAGATAACCGAGATAACCAGCCCAATGCGTTTTAATTCCGTACGCCTCGGCCCTGTCGGCCTATTAATCAGCGCGTACGCAGCCGCCACAACTGCGTACCCCAACTCCTCCATCCCAATCAACGACCGTACCGCCGCCGAGGTCGTCGCACAGCTTAACCTAATACCCAACGACGAGAAAGGGTACTACGTGCAGACGTTCGAGGACCCAGAAACCGTCATCCGGACCGCGGCAAACGGCACCCAATCCACGCGGTCTGCCAGCACCGAGATCTTCTACCTCCTCGAGGGCAGCGTCGGCGATTCGTATTGGCATCGCGTCGACGCCGTCGAGGTCTGGCATTACTATGCCGGCGCACCCCTGACCCTATCGTTGTCGGAAAACGACGGCACCCCGCCGACGAAGAAACTGCTCGGTCCTGACGTGTTCGATAGTCAGACCCCGCAGGTTGCGATTCCGAAGGGGACGTGGCAGAGCGCCCTTTCGCATGGATCGTGGACTTTGGTCGGGACAACCGGTACGAAACATTTCTTTTTCTTTCTTCCGTGATTTTCTTTTGTGGCGTAATCGTGTTTCTTTCTTCTCGTCCCCTGACCGTTAAGGAAATGACTCAATGAAACTAATTGCCGATGAAGTGGCGCCTGGTTTTGTCCCAGGTGGTGTCGAACTTGCGCCTCCTGACTGGAAGCCGAATGGAGCTTAAGACGCCGTTGTGAAGTGTGTCTCGGTGATAGAGTAGCTAGATATTCGATGCGGGGAGTTGGAAGCTAAGTCCCCGTCGTACTCCAATATCTATTCGTCTCTTATACCTACAACGACGATTCAGCGTCGAGAGAGTCTGGATCCCCCTGTGATGACTGAATAGTACGCTCATGGTCCTCCCGCTCCTGCTGCCGTCTTTCGAAGTCAGCACCTCGTTTTTGGAGCTCTGTCCAATAATCCTCGCCAAGGAGAAGGCTCGCCACTGTGTGTACCAGTTCATAATACTCCGGCCCTTCCTGGTAATCGTATTTACCTTTGGTTTTTATGTGGGCAAGCTCGAGTGGGCGAGGTGGTACGTAAATGTCGCTCTGGTTGCGGTGGGACAGATATTGATAGCAATCACCACTATACCACAAATAAGGCCACAGCGTATGCTTTGCGTTCGAGACTTTGCTGTAGTCCGCCCCATAGTACAGAAGACAGCACAGCGGAAGAAGATTCTTGAAACGCCGAGTCACCAGTGCGTATTCCAGCAGTGGCATGTGTTTGACTGAATACTCATACTCATCGTACTTATTCAACACCATTGATTCGACTGTGCAAATCGAGTTGGCTGGGACACCCGAGTCGATCGCGTCGATCATTATTTCGGTATTGTTTAAGTTTATAGCGGATGTTAAGTGGTCCAGAGTGTAGTTGACTCCACTTAATCTCGCGAGAAATCGAACTTGCTCAGTGGAACCCGCGCCTGCGGCAATATCCATGAGATCTTTCTTGCGATCCAACCGATCCCATCGGCCGAAACCTATTCTCCATGCCCCCCCTGAAAGCAGGTATTTGAGGACTTCAACTCTGTCTTCTCGGGTTTCGACAGCTGCCTTGGCTAGAATGGCCGAATCGATTGGCCTATCACGGACCAGTTTAACGTAGATCTTCAATAAGTAGATCGTCCGGGCGGCCAAGTCGTTCGTATTGGTGGTATACGGCACTTGCTCCTGAGAATGGCTTGTCGGCGTGCTTATCATGGAATGAATAAGCCATTCCACGTACGTTGCTCTCTCTTCCCGGTTGGGGATGGCACCTAAAAGGGACATAATAATATCCAGATTTTCGAAGCTCTTGTGCCGGCTGATGATATGGAACACCGTCCCCTCGATCACAGCTTGGGGAGTATCGGTCAGGAATTGGTTGACAATATCGAAAAAGCCGGCTTTGGCAGCCAACCATAGGTCCCAGAAGTTCCGAGGAACACCTTTAGATATCAAGAGTCTGGCGATATCTTCGCGGCCTGACTCGCAAGCGCCTCTAAACAAAGTGTATTGAGACTTGCGTAAACTTATCTCCCCGGCGATATGCTGGGGATTCCTTCCTACTGCGTCGGTACGATTGTCTATATTCCCAGGCGTGAGATTAGCGCCGCGTCGGAGCAGCGCTTCAAAAAGATCAACTCTTCCTTCCTTCAAAGCCATGTATGCTGGCGAAGGGAAATATGAGGATCCATTTCGGATCTTAGGGTACCACATACCATGGATGGCGTTGATAGACATGTCTTGGTATAACTCGATGCAGTACATAATATAGTTTATGTCTTTCCCTGATTCGATGGCCCAGAGAACTGCCGGTCGCCAACTGGGTCGCCAGCTGGGTAGCTTTTGTGGGATTTCCGTCCGTTGTCGTTTGACGTCCATTTGTACCATTTGGTACAGGCCGACAGCGGGATAGGCACTCTTACAAGTGCAGGCGAACTCGAGAAGCTGTCGCTGAGTGTTAAAGTTGCGTCCAATCGCTTGGATCAACTCAGCTGGTGCGGTCGCGAGAGAACCCTCTCGAGGGCCGTTGTGGGCGTCCATTTTTTCCATAATCGTAAAATGTTGAATCCTGTTATGGGTAGATTATGAAAGTGTTAAAGGTGTATGTTTTGAGTTGGGAATTAATTAATCTTGGTGCACGAAGGGTGATGACTCTAGCACGACGCACCGTGGCTGTTATATAATAGCAGATTATTGTCAGAGTATTGTGGAATCACTGTAAAAGCATTGTCAAGGTGTTGTCAAAGTATTATTGTCAAATCACTACCAAAATATTGTCAAAATATTATCGTCGAATCACTACAAAGATACTGTCAAATCACTACAAAGGTATTGTCAAAGTATCATTGTCAAATTATTGTCTTCTCGTACTAGGTACTGTTTAAACCCTCACAACTTAGGTAGAAGTCCTTGCTCACATGTATTCAAAGGGGCATTTGGATAAAAGGGGGACAATACTCGAACCTTAATTATGTGGATTTTATTTTATTTATCTTTATTTAAATACTAGGTACTTAGGTACCTAGTAACCTAGGTATAATTAAAATAGGTTCATATGTACAGAGTACCTCTATACCTTAACAATTCCAGTCACTCTCACCTCTGTCATCGGTGGAGCTACTGTCGGTAGAACAATACCTACATAGGTATGTACCTACCTACTCACAGGTATTTTGACGGAGCAGGGCTACCTAGTACGATATAAGCTATATTCGCACATACCGCTGCTGATTCACCCGCATTCTACCGCAAACGTAAAATAATATCACTGATCGGGAAGCAATAGTAAAGATGCAAAAGAGTGTATATAAAACTCATCACTGAAAATGATGCTATCGTACAACGCTGTGCTAATAGTCACTGATTAATAGCTGAAGGCTATTAATCAAGATATATATCACCATCCCATGCATCTATATCATCATCCCATGCATCTCTACCAACATCCCATGGATATACCTCACCATGATCATGTATGGAGTCCGGCTCCATAATACTATCAAGGTCATGGTGTACAAACGCGTACCCTTTCGGTTTGAGGTGCGGTTCGTCATAAGGATAATCACTTGCCAAAATTTTCTCTCGATAGTCGTCGCCTATTACCAACTGGGCCATCGCGTGTACCATTTTCAGATTATCTGCGCAAGCACTAAATTTCTTATAATGCTTCAATCGACGTACCCCGGCAAAATTGAGTCGGCTTGGGTTTGTCACCAAATTTCTCTCGTCGTTGTAACGACTTTTCTTAATGAAATACATAGGGAAATGGTGACAATATAGACGCACCGCGACCCAATCCTTCTCCTCTTGTGTGAGATTAGTAAAATCGGCACCAAGATGTATTAGCTCAAATGCTGCTAAGAAGCTTCTCCCCCCTCGGAGGATGTGTAGTGCTAGCTTGAGTGGAGTTTCGAAGAAGGTAGCGGTAGGACCCTGTGTATACTGCCAATATTCTTGGGGTCCCGAAAGTAATAATTCGCGTTCGAAATCGAAAGTACAATTTACTGAGATGCCGGACCTAGTTATCTCTCTTATGGCATCAAGATGGGCGGACAATATTGCTTCGTACAAGTGGAATGTAGAATATTTACCGCCTTGCTGAACGAGGTATCGCATAATCCCGCCACAACCAGCACGGATAGCGGCGCTCAACGCTCTATCCATCGTCTGTGATCGCTCTTCACCTGTTCCTATCGTACATGTATTTCTACATAATATGAACTTGATGACGTTTAGACATTCAACGTGCTTCGCAGCTTCTTGAAGAATATCACCTGCTTCGATTGGTAAACTCGTCAACTTCTCCCATACTTCTAGTAGACAGATTATCTTCAAAGATGTCAGGCGTCGACGGAAGATATAACGCTTGGGACCAAACGATGCAATGACAGCCCTTCTAAGGCGGGGCCCTCTCTCAAAATCATAGGTTTGTGCTTTGATAATGCGTAGTATAATCTCTTTGTTGAAGATATCGTAAGAGTAAAGGGCCTTCCAAAGGATATAAGCCCCGTTCTTTCTACCCTCTTCGTCGTTGAGGGATGGAAGGAGCATCACCGATGATAAAAGTTCGCAATGGCCATGTTCGGCAGCTGTCAATAGATTTCTCTCCGTTGACAGTAGTCCGTTAGCTACTAAACAACTTGCGATATCTAGAAGTCCTTTCCTACATGCGAATTTGAATGCGTCATCCATGGATACTCGTTTCCCTGCTTCAGCCTCACGTCCGCAGTCACGTCCGATAAGCTCTCTTAGAACATCGAGCCTTCCAGCTCTCGTGGCTACGACAATTGCTGGGCGAAAGCGCTTTGCAACAAATATGCCATAACTAGGTCTATCGCTGTTAAACAACCAATAATCTTGGAGAAGAGTAGGGAAATTCTTTTGATAAATATCGATATAGCGCTTGATGTTCTGGAAATCCTTGCCTGTTTCAATCGCCCAAAGGAGAATAGGCTCATAAGCGTCGACCGGAGGCTTTTCATTACCAATACCCCTAAATATAGATAGGGGTTTACTGCGGTCGAATTTCCGGAGCGCGGCCAGACGCTTTGCGTCCACGGTAGCCAACTCTGTCACGGTCAAGGCCGAATGAAAATGCTTGCAAAGGGTGGAAAATATCAGGAGCTGTGACGGGGAGTCTAGGTTAATCCCGATTTTTCGAATTAATTCAACTGGTAAGGTCGATAGGGGAACCATATTGGAGCTATTTCCAGAATTCATGATATGATTGTCTAGGTATGCTCGGTAGGTAATGTGGTGATCGATCGAAAAACCACATATGTACTCGGTCGTCAACCTTATATAAAAATCGTAAACTGTTTTAAAATTAGATAAATACATGACTGTTGTCTTACAATGCCATTGTGCTTACAAACGATTTATAAACGATTTATAAGTGGTCTTTGTTTGAAAAAGTCCTCGGTAGGTACCTTCCTACGCATTGTATAACTACTGTCAACTTTAAAATAGTATCATTATTGACATAAAAAAGAATAAAGTGTTTGTTTATGTACTAACCTATATGTGGGTAGACACCTGAGTAGCTTCCAAGGTTATCTTGCAAACTAGGTAGGTAGGTAGGTGCTCTAAATGTAGAGTGGTTCGTGGTTGCCGAAAGTGAAAGAGTAAAGTTTACAAGCCCCTAAATTACCAGGTACATACCTAGTACTAATAACTTAGTCACCATAGATCGTCTTCCAACCTCTCTTATGATAATCTATTTCTTTTCAAACGCGCATAATAACCGAATAAGTAACAATGGATTCTCGCGACGTAAATTTAATTATCTTTGAGCAGGCGATGGAACAGATCTATGGCCCGTACACACGGAACCCGGTATATTAGCAGCCGCCGGAGGATCCCGGGACAGGAGGGCACCGCGGTCGGTACCTCTGGACCGATGCGTTTGGCGTTATCAATTTCATCACTCTGTCTCGCTTAAAAGAAGGCTGTAATTCTCGGAAACTCTACCTCGGAATGGCCAAGGGACTTGTAGATACGGTGCATTCCGTCCTCAGCCACACTCGAGATGGCTGTTTACGGCTCCCTGGCGCAACTAGTAAGGAGCCACTGAAAGGAGGTCTCCGCGCCGGGATGCCAGATAACATGGACCGTGATATTGATGGCCAGTACCACCACTGTCTAACTCTCTGGATGTTCGCCTTGAATCGGCTATCTCTAGCGACCGACGAGCCGCATTAGAACGCGCTTGCCATCCAGCTAGCCAAAGCCATACACCCCCACTTCATCATCACACGACACGGCCGAGACAGGGTAGCCTGGAAGGTATCGATGGATATGCAGCGCGTCCTCATCGCTAGAGACGAAAATCTAAACGACGTAATCGGGTATTTCATGTATAAGCTTCTCCAAGACACTGTGGAGCACTTTACCCAACGGGGTACCCCTAATAACTCGCCGTCGCTAGATGCGGAGATCCAACAATACGACCGCATCATGTCTACCCACGTTATAGACATCCCAGAAAACCCGCTAGATCTTAGTATGAGCCTGTGGTTAAGCCACTTCGACCGGTCGGCGGCGTGGTCGCGCAATCTCTCCGAGGCAGGTCTTTTCGCCGTGTGCGACAACTTCCTCAATAAGCATTCGTCCACCTCTTGGGGCCGGAGTCAGTTTCGCGACTACTTCGCCTGTCTAGGGATCAAGTGCTACCTAAATGACCCGAACGAGCCTCTGCAGATGGGTTTAGAGGCTATACTTGATAAGTGGGAAGATTCGGGGCCGACGTATTTGGCTATGTTCGCTGCGGCGTTGATTCCTGGAGGTCAGTACAATGAAGAGTTGAAGATGTTGATCAACAGTCGTAAAATGGCTGACTGTGTCATGTAGCGTTTCGAAAGGGATTCTTGGACGAGTGGAAGTGATTCGCGATGGGAGCTTCGGCTACGGTAAAAGGCGGCTGGGAAAAGTAAAAGGTCAGCTACCTGCAGTTGCTCAACATTGACTCGCCACATAGTGTACTTGAGCATCAAATCGAAGCGGCTATATTCTACTTAGTTTATTGTTTTTGAGTGGCATTAGTGAATAACTCAATCGGCAGTGCCGTCTCGTTTGTTGCCTACCAAGCAGCCAAGGTAGGTAGCTTTACTGGGTCCAAAACCTGTACACGATCCGGGCAATCTCACTTGTTGTAGTACCACGTACAAACCCATGATTTGCCTTTTCTACGACTTCAACGTCGGTAAACCCAACATCAGTTAGCTGGGCCTTGCTACAAACAGCATCCAACTCAGCAACGATTCCGATCTTTTTTACTGGTAATTGTGCGAATTTCCGAAAGTCCTCCACACAGCCAGTAACCCCGCCTTCTCGAAACATGCTTAGGACGCTATGGGGATATCCAGAATGATGCTGCAGCTCCCATTCTCGAAGTACTTCGGCGACGACCTCACCAGCCTCGACTCGTTCTCGCCAATCCGTCGGAACAATAAGCGGACCACCTTCAAGCCAATCTAGTACAGCATCTATCGCCTGAGCGTCTCCGCCTTCCGAGTTTTCCAAGAGTTCTTGCATCTTCTCACCCCAGAGCTCCTTGTCGCACAAGCCAGCGGGCGCTAATAACGCCACGGACAGCACAGCCCAGGGATTGTGAAGAGCAAATCTCACCGCTGTCGACGCGCCAAAGGAATAGCCAATGATATGCGCACGTGTCCACTGTAGAAATCCCAATACTTGGAAGATCTGAAAGTGGAAGATCTGCGGCGTGTGCGCCACCAGAGGCGTGGAGGAGAAACCATGACCCCAAAGATCGAAGAGGACTACATAGGCATCCGGGTCCAAAGCCTGCAGTTCCTTCGCCAGAGGCAACATTCCAATAGCAGGCGTGTTCAGTCCGTGGATGATTAATACGTGGCGTTTCGATTGGCCCGAAGGAGGGGGGACGTCGTAGAGAGCTGTGGTCCCCAGATCGGACTCGAGGTACTGCGGCTTCGGGGACGCATGCCCGAATACCGACGTGGACGATTCATAACTAGGAGCAGCGATGAAGTTCTTGTGGTGCCCCCGGATCATTCGTTGGGGGAGCTTGAGGTCTGGTGGTGACTGAGACATGATGGCGCTTTATGAGGACGGTTGGTGGTGCCGCTTCCCGTGTCCGATGTCGCAAAAAGCCGACTTGTCGAAATACTTAATTCTTATTTTAACACCTAGTGAGACAAGAGTAGATGAAGAATAATCTAACGATCTTCAAATAGATACACATATGCCACCTATATTTTTATAGTTTATACAACTGTATTCAATCAGTTTTGATCGGTAGACTGCTTCTTGCCTGGCGCTACGGTACTGTATGTACCACATGATAAGATACCTAGGTGGCTTTTCTAGCCAATCAGAACGGATTATCTATCATATATCAACTTGGTCATTATCCGAGACACGCAGCACGCAGGCGGGTTCCCGCCGCTGTTCGCTAGGTGAAAATATGGCCAAAATAAGGACAAGTTATTTGTTCAATAAGGATCCCTTTGTTATGAAATTTCCATATGAATTCTTAAGTACCTAATTAAGTACTGTTAAACATTTGTATAGTCACCCGATACGTCGACATGACTTCGACGACTGTCCACCTTCGACCTCGAGCATCCCGCGAGCTCGAGACCTGGAAGATGCATCCTCGAGATAGGCGGATTGAATGGTAGTAGATAGTGGCTCAATTTCATAGCGTTAGCGAGACGACGACCTTCGCGACGACCACCACAATGCTTTCTGTGATACTTAGGACTAACGCAACAACGAACGCGAACACAGATAACCATTAAAAAGAAAAACCAACGAAGCGTGCAACGCCAAGGAGGATATCGTCGATGGGGATAGATCTTGAACACGAGAAAGAAATGATTGGCACGTCAAGCAATTACCGGATCGGCAGGAGACGTGGTAGATATCGTGTAAACGGTCCACGGAAAGCTTCCAATCTTACGATAAAGAAGGGAAACGTGCGATTGGCGAACCTATGAGGAAAATGATGCAAGAGGAGCGCAGCGCTATGTTGCGACGCTTGCCGTTTCATATCGCAGGCCTCGACAGCTTGGGTCGCAGAGCACTAGGGTCTTGATCGTCTGATCTCCAATTCCTCTGTTTCTATTTTATTCGCATCTTATCTCACATAAGGTATATGTATCTTAATGCGATTCTTTATTTTCTTCCACCTCGAATCTTGAATTGATTTCGCTGGACGCTCGTTTGGAGTCTAGACGCGTCATTAGTTACGACGCCTTTTTTTCCTTCTCTTCTTAGCGGGCCGGGATCCCAGTTTTTATTTTTATCGACGCTATAATTTTAATACGTACCCTAATCCCCTCTTACAAGTCGGACGGCAGAGCCGTTTCCAAGGTTTCATGATTCAGAAGTGTGGGAAATAAATAAAAGAATAAAGAATAAAGAAAACATGAAGGACGTAAGGAAACAGAAGGACGAATACCGATCTCTCGGCACCGTTCACGAGGATCACGACGACTCGAGTAGTACGGACGTCGACTTAGAGGCGCTCGATTTGAATGAGAAGGATTACCTTAACGGAGCGTCGCGGGTGGGGAAGAATGAAGACGAAGGCGGGCTCCGCGGCGTTCTCAAAGAGTACTGGTGGATCGTCGACACATTTCTCTTAATGGTCATCATAGTCCTCTTGTTAGGGAGCAGCTATACCGGGCGAGGGAGATACCACCTTTTTGAAGGCGGCGGGGACCTGACGGGGTTCGCTCCGGAATTCTCGCAGAAGATCACGACATTTTCCCCGGACCCGGGCTTCGTCCCGGAAAACACGTCCGAGTTCTTCTCGAAGGAGACTAAGCAGAAATGGTTGGACCTAGTGCCGAGTAAGTACCTACTTCGTAGTCAATTGGTATTCGAGATACCGGCTATTGTAACAACAAGCTAATCAGAGATGTGCGCAATCAGAGGGCCTCGGGTACCTAAAGATCAAAGACGCCGAGAATTATGACAGCCTCCCGGCGAAACTCAACTCCTACCCCAACGAATTCGTCGTCACATCGTCGATGACGCACCAATTGCACTGTTTGGTAATTCCTCCCGATCAGCCCTGATTCTGAAATACAAACATAAATGAGCATTTACGTACCTAGTAGCTAACACGCCACCCAGTACGCCATAGCCGAAGCCTACTCGGCACTGACCTCAGACGTAAGCCGCGTGCCGAAGGAGACGCCGTGGCACCTGAACCACTGCTTCGACTATCTGCGCCAGAGCATCATGTGCTGCGGCGACGTGGCGCTCGAGGGCGAGCAGACTACCTTCCCCGAGGGCTTCGACGGCAGCGACGGCTGGGATGCGAAGCACGTGTGTAAGAACTACGGGGAGGTGCTGGATTATCTGGAGACGAATCGCGCGGACGATAAGGTGTGGATATAGGTTAGGTTGAGTCTTAGGTACGGTGCTTAGGCGGGGTTTACGGAGTTCAAATGGCTAGCGGTTCGATTTTCCTGTCTCAACTTTGCTTAAGCGCGTGCGTATGTGTGTGCGTGTGTGTGTGTGTTGAGAGATTCGCGGAAGTTCTGGTAACATTTTTGCCGTTGGGTGTTGGGCGTTGCCTTCACATGTCAAAGGTAGATGTTTGATGGTTTAACCTAAAGTCAACCTAGGGTTGACGTGCAAGTTGAGGGTCGTTAAGGTTAAATTCCAGGTGAGCCGAGTAGTTTAAATGGACGGTTGTGTGTGAAGTACCTAGTATCGCCTCCTGAGAGTAACCTGCTTAGCTCAGTGGAATTACCCCGCAGGTCCAATGCCTTCGTGGGTGGGCAGAATAGATGCGCTTGAGGGCTTCCAATATACTCCGTTAAGGCGACATAGGCAGCCGAATACGATCAAGAAAAGGAGTTGTGATACTAGATTCAATTTGAGCCAAATATATTCTATGGTTTTGTCTATTTTCTTTGATGTGTTTTAAACGTCGGTTTCCTGGTTTTCATCGTCGTCATCCATCTCCGTCCATGAGCTAAAGCCCTCATCAGGTTGGCGGTTGGGGTCGTAAATGTAGAGTGTTGTAACGTCGAGTTTGTCGAACTCGTCTGGTCGAAGGCATGAGGTTACTGTAGCCTCCCCATCCTTTTGGTAGACCTTTCGTAGCCGTAGCTTATGATCAGATGAGTAATACTCATTGACGATGTAGCTGCCTCCGATTTTGGGTCTCATGTATGGCCGAGGCTCAGGTTCCGTGACGTACCATGGATCCCAATAGCACGTCATCTCCTCAAGATTAGTTGGGAAATCCTCGACTGTTGTCTCGTGAATCCTCATTCCAAGCTGGCTGCGGTATTTCTTATCGATCCTCTGCTTAGTACCGATTGCCTTGGTTTGGTGTCGTTTTAACTCCTGTTGTTTGTAGTATAGCTGTATATGCTTGTTGAACGCCGCAAGCCCTCGAAGATAGTCCTTAAGCGACCTCGACGGGTGAAGCGACTCAGCTTGTGCAGATGAGGAACAGTTGACATACTCTAGAGGTTCTCCCTGGCCCATGATTCCTTGAACAGAGCTCATTCTGTCCCAATACATCTCCCAGTACTCGAACACGCGCTTTTCCCAATCGTGAGATAGAGCATCGAGCTCACCATGATACTCGGCTAAGAAGTTCGAATCCAAGGTTCGTGTGCTTGGAAAACGCTTCAGATGGATGTTGCCGAAGCAGGGCAGCCGCCCAAAACGGTGAGTACCGGAGTTGGAGCTCCATCGGGAGACAAGTGAATGTGTACTATTATTCATAGCTGATGATTATGAGGATTTCAACGAAGAGGAGATGGATAGGGATGACCGAATGGCGTTCAGGTCGCAAGGATAGAACCAGATTAAAAGCTAGAAGATACATTGACGATACCGGGCGAGCAATGTTGAACGTAGAAGTGGAATGAAGATATGATTTTGCTTGTTTTCAGACATGACAGGAAGATCACACCCAAAACGATAGACAGAGTTTAGTTTACACCAGTTCCAAAGTCTTGTTGTGGCAAGAGTTGATTTCTAGAATGTGCCGGACGGCGGAAAGCAGCATCGGAGACATGTATTGGCCATGGATTGGTCCCAACAGAGGATGTTAACTTTCTGCTAAATGAAGCATATCGTGAATTTTGAACTTTAAATGAAACTATCCGTTCGAGTGGCTTGTCTGAATGGATGAAATTCGATTAAGCAGCCGGGAAGCGCCGCCTAGATTCGGTACTACCAATACCTAACCCATAGCCGGATGGTACACAAGGCACTCATCAGATCTATCGGACAGGAGGCTCGGTTTCCGTTGGTCATAAACAGCCAAGGCTTAATCGCCCAAGTACCAATTTGCCAAGTAGTTGGTAACCGACATGCTGTTAGGTACTGCTAGATGCATGTACGTCATTGCTGGTATCTGTTGGGTTTAGCCATGCAGAAATTTGCTGTTAAGCTTAGTAGCCATGCGTCTGTACATGCATACTTTACCCCCTACTCACATGTAGGTAGATACATGAGTGGTGACATTGGAGGGAAGTTGCTTGGGATCGCGGCAGCATGGTAAGCAAAAGAGTCTTATACATATGCCTCGTGAAGCCCATCCTCTAGGCAGAAAGAATCCATCTAGATTGTTACCAACAGAAATAGTGTATGATACCTACTTGTATGACTTCCTGCCTAGATATCTACCGAGTAGATGTAGCGAAGATTACTCATGTTAAACGTGAAGGAGAAGATTGTCTTCGAAATTTGAAAGAAGCTAATCGACAAGGAAATCCGATATGCTCTTACTGAATATATCGATAGCGAGGCTTTGATTTCATTTAACCCTGGTATGCAACTATAATAAGGTTTGGGATAGGACTTTCCCCAAAGTTAACGGACGGACCCATAATGTCGGGTTCCAAAGTGGAGGACCGTAAGCTTACTGCACGGACCACTTTATAAATCGTCTATTTTTCCAAAAGAAGAGGGTCTACCCTAATCAACTTATCTTAGCACATTTGATTTGTTGGAATTACCACTACCAAATCAATTTCATCCAAATTTTAAACCTCACACCTCTCTACCGCACACAGCCAACTTTTTGCGCGACGAAAACAACCGACTTTCCTCACACCTCTACCGACAAAAACACAAATCCAATACCGTAAAAATGACTGGAGGTATTTCCGTTCGCGATGTTGATGTAGGTTTTTTCACCTTTCACATGTAGTTGCATGCGCCGCCGTGAATGAACTGCGCAACTTCGAAGTCCGCATTCATTCACGAGCACGAAGTTCAGAAAATATCTTCAAATCGAGAAATACACCCACCGGAAGCAGCAGCAACATCGAAACTTGATGCTAGCAATGGGGAATTCTTGAGAGCAGGCGCGAGGGAGTCGCAAGACTTCTGATGACGGAATATTTGCTGATGGGTTTGGATAATGTAGGCGCACAAGTTCATCAACGCCTATGCCGGCTTCTTGAAGCGACAGGGCAAGCTCCCTATTCCCGGTAAGTTTTATCTAAGCCTAATCTCCTATTTATACATTTCGATATCTCAATACTAAGTCGTTCGTACAGGTTGGGTTGATACCGTCAAGACCGGTCCTTCGCGCGAACTTCCCCCCCAGAACATCGACTGGTTCTACGTCCGTGCTGCCAGCGTCGCCCGCCACGTCTACATGCGCAAGACCGTCGGTGTCGGTCGTCTACGCAAGGTCCACGGTACCGCCAAGAACCGTGGTACCCGCCCCTCCAAGCACGTCGAAGGCTCCGGTGCCGTCGACCGCCGAATCCTCCAGGCGTTGGAGAAGATCGGTGTCCTAGAGCAGGATGAGGAGACCGGTGGTCGCCGCATCACCCAGTCCGGCCAGCGAGATTTGGACCGTATGTTTTATCTAATCTCCTTCTGATTATGATCACTAACACTCTATAGGAATTGCCCAGACCACTGCTGAGGCTGACGAGGAGGAAGATGAGGAATAAATGATGATACCAGCGGGAATGATTCTACTACGGTATAGGTAGCATAGGTCTATGGGAACGGCGTCTGAAAATGGCTGGCTGAATGAATTGATTGGCGAATTTTGCATTCGCACTTCCCCATGGCAAATCCGAATTTAATTCAAGTGACTGCCGCACATGTGACTATCATGTTTCGGAATACCCAGGTACTTATATGTACTAATGTAGACAGGCATGTATCTTGAAAAGGGTTAAATCCCAGGCTGCTGAGTAAGTGCAAAATGTTTCAAGAAAAAAACAGATCATTCTAACTAATGGGTAAGTCATCCACTTACTTTCTTCACGGCTAAATACCTATCAGCTGGACTACCTACTATATAAATGAATGAACGATTGCAATCGATGAGTTCTAGCACTATTAGCGAGCGTGGTGTTCTCGATATTTTATCCCCCTTACCGCCCACAGCAGATACTCTACCCTTACATTCTTCCCAGTGCCTACCTTGTAGGTACCTAGGTAAGTACGCCTACATTTTCTTCACCTTGCCTTGCATTTCCTTCAACTCCTATATTCCCCTTTAGCCCCCATCACCGCCCAAAGCAAATACTCTGCCATCCTAACCCCTCCGCCTCAACCCACGCCCCCGTTCCGGCTCCGCCCCACCCTCCACCACCTCCGGGAACGCAACGGGTCCCTGTTGCTGCCAGTGCAGTCTCGGCCTGCAGAAATGCCGCGATACTTCTTCTCCGCCTAGCTGTGGTTCGAACCGCCATTGTTGGAAGTTTGGTGGGCGGGGGGCGGGGCGGGGGGTGTTTGATGGCGGGATGGTCATGGGGGTGATGGGTGGGGATAGCATCGCGGTTGATGCTCCGGTGGTTGAGAGTGGTGTTTGTGCTCTGCCTGCGGCTGCGGTGGCGGCGGCGGGGATTGGACATGGTGTTGGGTCCGGGGATTGTGCGCCCATTAGCAGCGCTGCGGCGTAGTAGCGGGATCCGGTTTGTGAGAGGAAGGGGGGTTCGGAGGGGGGTTGGGTTGGCTCTGACATGGGTTGCGGCTGTGGGAGGTTCTGTGACATGGCGTGGGAGAGTTGGGAGACTATGTGAGAGGGCAGAGGGGGTTGTACGTGGATGTAGCCCTCTTCGTCCTCTTGATGGTTAGGATACATGGGGTTCACGTGTGTCTGAGACTGGTGTTGGAATTGAGGCTCTCCAATGACCATGTTTTTATCCTTGGCGAGGTTATTGGCTTTCTCGCGAGACTGGTTCGCGATCGGCTGGAAGCTGCTGTGTGAGAAGTTTGTCTGTTCTCGACCTAGAGGCGACGGGGTACCCTCGTAGTGGTTGCTGATGCGGGCATTGAATGCAGCGATCGATTCGCGGATGATGGAGCTGCTGGGTGGAGACGAATATGAGACGTTGCCGTTCATCATATCTACGATAATCGGATCATCCCCTTCCCCAGAGCCCTCCCCTACACTCCCTTCATTCATGGCCATGGCCGAGCCGTCATTTTTATCATTATTCGTGTTAACGCCTGGGATCAACGTATGATTAGATGGTAATGCAAGCGGGGAACCGAGATTAGCATGACGGAAGAAAGGGGGACGGCAAAACGGAGTCATCCCTGCGGGATTGTACCCGGGCCAATTCCACACCGGCGTTTTCTTCTTATACTCGGCCACCAGCTCGTCAGGATTCGCCGGCCTGCGAGACGGAATGTTGCTAAACGGATCTCCTCTCTTAATGGATCTAGGGCCAGAGTCTGGGACCCCCCATCTCATGCGTGACCGTGCTGGTGTGAAGGGAGCAGCACGTTGAGGGGTGACAGGTTCTGGGGCAGGTGTGGTCATAGGCACGTTTTCGGTATCCATGTCGGATGGTGAGAGGCTAGATATCCTCGCAAATGCCTCGCTTGCTGCTTGTGCTTGTGCGTGGGCAGCCATGCCATCTTCTTCCTTGCCTTCGTTACCCTCGATTGTTTCCCGGATGCCCCCTGGAACTCCCAGGCCTATAGGAGTCTCCAATACAGTATCCACATCAGAATCAATGTCGGTTGACTCTTCGTAGTCTTCCGCCCCGTCGATATCATCCTCCAGAAACACATCCCCAAAGGTGTCCATTCTAACACCATTCCTTTCGTCCTTAGTCGCCAACGTCGGGCCTACACCCACAGCCCCCTTAACGGAAAAGTGCAAGCCCGTGTACTGGAAGAGGTAATTAATGAACTTGAGGCACGTAGCACAGGGCTGTGAGTCTATCATAATGACGGCAGACCGCGCCTGTCCTATCGTTGCATACTTGAGGGTATGCAGATTATTAAGGCACCACTCCAAACTCACATCCTCTCCGCCATTTTTAGCCATCTCTTGTTTTTTGGTCATTTCAACCGCATACCAAGCCCCCAGCAAAACTTCAACATGTCCGGCATGCGCGCGTCCTCTATGTTCATCCTCGGATGCTTTCTTCGCTCCATTATCGTGTTTATTCCCCGGGAAATGGAATTTCAACAATTTGGCTATATGGTGGAGCGCGATGTAATTCCACTGGTTTGTATCCAGACTTCTTTCGTGCCGATCAGTGCCGGCCCGGAATCCACTATGGGCCGACATGAGGATGTCGCCAGAAGAGGCCTTGGAAGTTATGATACCGATGGTCTTGCTACGGTCTAGCGGGATGTCGGACCGGATGCGGAGTACGGGGGCAAAAACCACGATATCTCGCCCTTGCTTCGCGAGTTTGTAGTCCGGGAACCCGAGGTCGGAACGCGCGCCGCGTGCTATGAAAGAAAGGGGTTAGAAAAGAATACTTCTTGTCATGCTCAATCTAAAAACTTAGTGTTACTTACTAGCACGAACGACACTTCTGCGACCAGGCGAAGACAATATGTCAAATATAGTCTTGCGCGTATTAGTAGAATCGGGGTGTTCTCGGCCGATTCCGACGGTATTGAGGAAGAAGTCCCGACGACGTGTCGCGAGACCTTCATCTGCCGTATACGAGGAGGCGAGGACACGGTCATGGGTCAGGGCGGCGCCTTGTTCGACGAGGAACCATACTATATCGACATGACCCATAAGTGCTGCGAGCTTGCTAGAAGATACGGGTTAGCCCTGTCTGAAAACAGTTTTTTTTTCTTTTGGAGAGAACAGCTGTTAATGTGTGGTCATTAACCAAGTTTTTCTCCAGCTTGTCTGCTTTTAAATGAAGAACCATCTCGATGTAAAACTAGCACGAAGAGCTCTATTTCTTCCTTGCCTATGATCACGGTATACATATGTACAGTCGAGAGACGCAATTACTCACATAGGTGTTTCACGAAGCCCACGTTCCACGCCATTCCGAGGCTCAGTTGGTACATCGATGATACCCGGTTGACAAGATAATTTAACAACAGCTTCGAAGTCACCTCTAAGACAAGCCTGATGGATGTGCCTTAACCCGAGTTCGGGGTCAGCGGGGAGATAGAGGTTATCAACCATGTTTACAGTGAAACCTGGGTATACCGCGTATTAATCGAGAGTGAGACAGAGCTGAATATCGAAACGTGCTTCAAATAGAGCGATGATATTCCAAAATTCCAAGTACCTCGTCAAGAGATAAAACCAAAGATTATTACTATCCCTAGGTATGTAATAAAGCGAGAAAATAAGAACTCAAATAGGAAGACATATATAAGCAACTAGCAAATAGCAAACTAGGCAGACAAGAGCAACACACCAAAAACACAGGCCAGTAAAGGGGATAGGTAGAAGGTTAACCATGCTATTCACATTCACGTCTGTGCTCGCACTCGAGAGGGTTCGAGGATACCTGCATATAACCCCAGCCATAAGAACCACGACCTACTCATACAGAACCACACCATTATAAAACCAAGCTGAACGAGCTAGCAGACGAGCACCTACAGAACCATCCCCTCACAGCGCTCCTAAAACACTAACACGTAATTCACGGAGTACCAGCGAGGAGTCATAGGTCCAGCCAGCCCGCCAACCCCTTGCTTTTCGAACTAGAAGCAAGCATACATACCGTGCGTGCATAGAAGTACCTATAGGCAGGCAGGCAGGTAAGCAGCGTCCGAACCAGCTATCAGTGGCGTGCGGGGGCGTAAGCAGTAAAAAGAAAAAGCAAAAAAAGAGTCAGAGCTTCGATTTCTATCACAAGTCACATTCACCAGAAGCTGGGCACCAGCCGGGTTTAGGGCTCACAGTACGAACGATGGTCTCCGGACATACCATATCCATGTTAACGGAAGCCGCACCGCGAACCCCCGTGTAATGATTAATCACATTCCGGAGTATGTACGTAGAAGCACCTGGAACAGGAGGACAGGATGTATCGATAGCGGAATTGTATTAGCTCAAGCGACCATTCTATAGTAAGATCCTTTCACTCTTTCTCTCTCTCATGCAACCGTGTTGACGCCGGTGCCGTGCAATAATGCAGAAAATATCAGATGGGGAATATCCCTTTCCCTTTTCCCCCATAACTAGGTACTATATACCTAGTAGGTATGTACAATCCATTTATCGTACGTAACCCATCTGATCCATGTATACCTCGAAAAAAAAGCCTGACCCCGGTCAGACCTCGAGGGGGAAAAAAATCCCGGTAATAAAAAATCGTGAAAAGAGCTAGGTGGAAAGCGAGATGTGATATATGCAGAGCGCCCATGTACCGTGCCGGGATATTGATAACCATCATCGTATCTTTTTATCCCGATCAGACTTGTTTCGTTTTGTTCCCCTATTCCGTTATATCCCATAGCAACTAGCAAAGTATAGTAATTTTGAGATGCCGTACTAATCTCAAGTCGAGATCAGGATCCATATATCCTCCGTATGTCCTTGGGGTATCTACTTAAATCATCGAATTGTCGAACTTTTCCTCTTGGATTCCTAAGGCTTAAGCCCACTCGGCCAACACGGCCATTAATCCGCATCCCAGAGCCACGCACAGGAGCGCGGCAAGCTGAACCTTGAGGCCGGCGTTGCGCATATATTCGTTAAACATAAACTCGTGAGCGAGAAGCTCGACCAAGCCCGTGTAGATGAGGATACCGGCGCTGATGGAGTCGAATACACCGTTGATGATCAAGGTTTTAGGGCTTCCGGGTTGAAGAGTCGCTCGTACGCCTAGGCCGATGGCGATAGATATCGGGGTGCTGAGCGCATAACCCAGTCCCAGAAAGTACGGCATCAACCACTTCGATCGAGGCCACTGCGCGGATGCGAGTCGAGAGCCGAGACCGAGACCCTCGAAGGTCTGATGGAAGACGAGGACGATGTAGAGAACCGTAAACTCTTCTCCGGCGACGGCTAGTGTAAGTCCGATGAAGACGCTGTGGAAGACGACGCCGAATTCGAGGATGAAGATACTGGTCATCTGCGCGGCAAACGCGGCGTGATTGTCGTTTCCGTGGTGCTCGCGTTGGTGGCCAAGATGGTCTTCGCCGCCAGGTGGGTAACTAAGGTCGGTTGGTAGGCCGTTGGTACCGGCGACACTTGCGCTCTCCTTAATAGCAGAGCCGGCTTCAACGTCTCGGTCCGTCATAGGGGTACCCTGAGCGCCATTTCTAAGGGCATCCACGGAGGGGTCGATGGCCTTAGCGTCGTCGCCGTGGTCGCCGTGGCTATGTCCGAAGAAATCGAAACGACTGGCGAGTAACTCGACAGTAAACATGACGAACACAGTCATGAGGCAAATACCTGCCGCCCAGTCGTAACTGGTGATGGGACCGGTAAGACAGGGAGACTTGAGGGCGTCGAAGGCAGGTGATAGTAAATGCATAAAAGCCGTGCCGATGATGACACCCGAACCGAAGTATTTGGCAATGAAGAATGCCTTTCCGTTTACCCTCATTCTGCTGCTGCGTCCTAGGTAGACGGGTAAGACGGCGCCGATAAGTGAACCAACTAGGATGACGAAGATAGACGAGATTCGCAATCCCATTCGACCGTCATAGTCATTGCCCGCGTCGCAATCGACTGTGACTTGGAATCCCGATTCAGGGGCGCTAGAGTCATCCTGTCGGGTTTTGAGGGCGGCGCCCACGACTTCATGTAAGATAGACATTGTGGTGAGACTTCGTCGACTAGTTGAAGGCCTAAGGACTTTCGTATGTAATTTGAGTAAGTATGTTGGCGATGAGTTCCCTTGTAGCTGACCTTCTTCAACTAGGTGCCAGAAGACAGTTGAGAGAGTGCGCAGGGACGGCCCCAGATAAACAATGACTCAGAACTTTCTTAAGATTCAGAGGCTGAAGAATAGAGTTAGCGGGTATGTACAAGCGGGAAGACGCAGAATATTAATGTTTTTATCCTTGCAGCCGCAGGAAGTTGATGCGAAGAAGAGGACGAAGCGATTGTTCAAAGACAAAAGAACACACCAACAAGGTGTATATCCAAACTAGGTAATATGTCCATGAATTAAAGAGAACAATCTCCTTGTAGAAAGGGAAGTGGGATTTTACATGCGACTAGAGCCACTAATCGGAAAAAGCTCACGCGAGAGGGAACCTTGATGGCTTTGCGCCATCAGCATTCTATCCCAGGTAAGAAATTTTTGTTACGTACCCGATTTCATGGATACCTATACATGATAGATCGTGATGAACAAGCGAGGAGGAGATAGGTAGAAAAAAGATTTTGCGAAATGGGCTGATGGAGAAGAAAATGAGACTTACCTGTTGAAGCCGTTGAGGGTGGGTGGTATTGATTCTTCTTATTCTTTCCCACAAATTTCGAAGAAAGACTGAGACCTTATGAATACGAGTACCAGTCTCGCAGGTTAAATAAGTCTTCTTGAATTTGCGCGCTTTGGGAGAAAAAATGATAAAGGAATTGTTGGTTTTGGTGGTTGACACCAACAATGGTGATAAGGATGTTGGTGTTGGAGAAAATAAGTTGCGCGTTTTTCAGATAAGAAATAGACAAATCCCTATAGGTATTTTGTTCTATGTTCCCCGTATTTTCAGGGGATATTAATGAAGCTTCCGGAAAGATGCAAGATCTTGCAGAGAGCGGGAGTGATCCAAGGAAGTGCTTGTATTGGAAACCACGTAGATCCTATCTATGGCAGGAACACGCGCGCAAGGGTGGGAAGCCGACTTCGAAATTGGTAAAGTATTCGGCGAAAACCACGGTGTACACGGTAAAGACCAGCGAAGACCGTGAAGACCAGAAGAGCTCTTTGGCGGAGCGCAAGGTGAAAACTACGACGCGAACAACAGCGAAGACCGTAAGCTCCACGAACACAACATCTGGGTTAGAAGCTAGTTCCCTAGAGATGATATCGGCAAGTTGACTTTGAATAGACCACAAGGTTAGGTAAGTAATAAGTTAAAGGATGATAAGTGTAGTGGCTTCAGGTTAGTTAAAGAAATACAGGGTTCCAAACAAGTAGGGTGAGTTCAAAGTTAGACGCCCCCATATGAATGGATGGTTACAAATATTACACAAAGTATATAGACTAAACCAGGGCAAGCGATAGGGCAGAATGGGAGGAATGACATAACACCCTTTATCTCTAACTTTCATTATGTATGACATTGTGTCTTAGATTCTAATTTGTTCAGCTCATCTATTAAAAGTCAAAAGTAACGGTACCGATACTTTGTGTGCGGGAATGGTTTACCAGAAGTGGACACAATCAAGGGTATGAGAGAGAGAAAAAAAACCAAACGAGGGATTTGAAGAGGGAGTAGGAAAGACGCCTAAAATGACTAGCAGAAAATAAACGTCGCAAAAGGTTATGATCTTGGTAAAAATGAGAACCTTGATGGTCAACGACAAACGCAACGAAAGCCTGGGCTGCAACCGCAACCGCACAAAGTTCAAATAATTGTCAGCAATGTGGTTAGTTCCTTCAAGGTTTTCCTCCCTCTCCGTTAGGCTCTTACTTTAGATTACTTCAAACGGTTTAGATTGCATCCACACAATCGGGTAGCCAATCCCTTTTCGGAAAGCAGGACAAGGGTTTTAGTTTCATTGATTGGTTATTGGCTGGTCGGTGACCGTGCCCCTCAATAGAGTATATGTACTTCTAACATTTAGTTGATACTCGGTTCTCAATTGTGTACATATGTAAATTACCTATGTGCTCATGCTTCCAGAAACAAGCCTCATCGTCAGTAAACCAAAGGTAGATCTGTCTGTTCCCAAAACTCTTTGGCAGCTTCCTTTTTTTATAAAACTTATTCCATATAAGGTTATTTACACTCTCCAGTTAATTTATTTGACATGAACTAAGCATTTCTCAGTTTACCCTTCGTGGGCAACGTGACACCCGGGTATTGCGCTCACATGGCTTGGCTGTCGTGTGATAAAAGGTAAAAACAACGTCTATACATACCACCCCATCTCGACTACGTAATTAATGTAACATATCTCGGTTCGCAAGGCTGTTCATCAGATTAGATCAGTCCAAGATCACGAGTATAAAAACCAACAACAGATTGTATCGCCCATGGTGGGACGAACATAAAAACAAACTACATCACCCACCTTATTCCCAGCCTCCAGATCGCTCTCTCTTCGGTGACACTTCGTCCATCCTATGGATCATGAAATCCATGAAATTCCTTCTGGCCTAACCATTCTGCGTAGTATGTACCGGTACCTGCTGACCTGACTAATCCCCCCTCTATCAGGATTCAGGGTGCTTGTGATACGTCGGTTGGTACCGCTACTAGGCTTTTCATCCCCATGTCCGTGCATTAGCCCGTCCATCAAGGTTACTACCCTTGACGCTTAACTCAGCTGAGCCTAGTCGACCGTCGAAGGCCATCAAGGTTCTCAGCCTCCAGTACGTACCGACCATCTGAGCTGAACCTCACCTTTACGACGAGTCTCGGCGTACATGACCCCTCCCTTATGACATATATATTTGGTTCTGGATTGACAGCTCGCAATAAACACCAATAATATTAGAAGGATGAGCCAGAAATTTTTCAATAATTCTCATTTGGATGTGCGAACATCAGGTCTATTTATGAAGCGTAGTATGTGCATTCATCCTGCCCTCTCACTGGTCCCCCTCCCCAAATTTTTTACCGTTATGCATAAGACGTTTATGCGGCTGTCTCGTAAGACCAACAACTTAGAAAAGCTTGCCATATATGGCACAAGTGGATAACTCGAGCAAGTTTCTTCGAAGGCGGTCCTTTTCTAGGTGCGAGTTACAAGACTATTATACGATAGTTCATAAATTTGATCAAAGATCAGGCGATGCTCGGGTTTGTGCCTATAGTAGGTAGGGGGTAGCTACCCTTGCGGCAAGATAGCATCATGCTAGATATTGAAAAACTAGAGCAGTGCCTCCGCGGAAGCACAAAGAATTAGCAACAAGGCTATTCGTAGGGTAAGGCCACATTTGGGGTTATTACGAGTCCGGTTGCACCAGTATGCAAGCCAACGGAACTGGTCCAAGCCCCGGGCTGACCGAATCGTTGATATTACCCCCAAAAATATGAGGGCGCTTGTCCTTGTCAAAATCATTTAATATCAGCGCAACAGTAGCGGCCCCCTTTCTCATTCTCCTTTCGCATAGGCAAAATGGCTTAGAGAGGACCTTGATACCCATCACCCATTTTCAATGTTGACAGTGCCGCGAATGGAATGCACCACCGATGCGACAGATGCTGCTGTCGTACAACAATTCAGTCGGTCAATGATATCGCAAAGTTAGGTTTGACAAGCGACGTGTAAGCTACCGAGCGGTCGAGGTTGATATTTGTTATCGAGCATCACGAGGAGAACTGTACTTCCATCCCAAGTGTGCGAAAGGGTGAGTCGAGCCGTCGTAGGTCGATGCTACTGCCAAGGCTAAAAAGCAAAGACTTGACTCGGCCCTCCCACAAAAGGCCGACTCGTAGGTGCTGATCTAGGCGCGCCTTCAGAACGCCCGAGTACTCCTCGTCTTCTTCATTGGGCGGCGGGTCCACATCGGGATCATCCAACCGCCACTCTAACTTAGCCTGGAAACTCCTTTCCTTCTTCTTCTCCGGCTGGTTCTGAATTGCTTCTTTCGGCGACGCCACAGCTTCAGCCGTGTCTAGGGGTGGACTAGGGAGAGGTTCGTCTAATCTCCATTCCATTTTCGCCTTGAAACTCCTGTCGGACGTAGCGCTTACTGGCGTTGGTACTGGTGCTGGCGCTGGTATCTGTTCTAATTCTTCATTGATAGACCAGGATCCTCTCTTCCTCCAGAGTTCCATACCGACGACCCAATCGCTTTCGTAGCTGTAGACGTTAAAGTCCATCCTCGACGCAAGCGAGCAGTAGCTCCCGGCCATGACGGCGTAGCTCCAGCTAATGTTCCCCATCAGCGGGTTAATAGTCATAGTTGCCGTAAGAGGGGTGCCGTTGTGCGTAGGTAACGTGGCGAACCGTGCCCCGAAACTCATTCCACCAGATTTGTTCAATGTTCCGTAATATAGTTCAGCACCCGTGCTAAACCGACCGTAAATCCGTTCCCGCTCGCCGTTACCCGACCCGTTTCCATTAGTTGCCACCAGTTGCACCGGCGTGTTTAAATGCCCAACATCGCCGCCGAAATTGTACAACCCGCGCATTCCAAGCAATCCGCCGTCTGTTGATGCAAGACCCTCTACCGCATAACGGCCCTCGTCATATTGCGCCATCCCCAAGATGGTACCTCCATTCCGTAGCGTCTCGCTCGAGACAGCGCTTAATTGTAGCTGTAGCGTAGGCGAAACCCTCCTAACCACCAATGCCTCCAGCATCGACGCCGGGAGGTAAAGCCTCCCATATGAAACCGTATCTTTGATCAGCTCCCCGCCTAACCCTCTCGCCCTCTGTGGTAACTCTGCAAGCGGGCGATAACTCCTCAGAAGATCGGGCAAGGGTATCTTCTCGCTCTGGGCAATAGCATTGCTGAGGGGTACCGTGGAATACAGGTACGATATAGAGCCATCGACGATACCTACATTTCCCAGTTGGTACGATGTTGCGAACTGAGGCGTCGCAAGGGAGGAGAGGGTGAGGCGAAGGCCCCGAGGTGTGGGGAAGTTTAGAAGAGCATCGGACGTAGCATTAAGGGAGGAATAGCTGTTGTCGCGGTTCCAGCCGGTGGCAGAGTAGAAGGCGGACTGGATGTAGTCCATGAACTCGCGCATTGTCGTCGACGCATACCCAGCTAGCCGGCGGGAGGCGAGCTAGGTGGAGAGCGGTGCTACCGACTGTGCATTAGGTAAATTGTTGTGTGGTGATATCGAGGTTTGGTGTTGGGTAATTTTTGAAGGTCGTTGTGAATGCACTTGCATTAATTATTGAAGCTCTGCACAAAGCTTAGCATATTATGCTCTAGTGAAATTACGTCATCTGCCGATATTTATCCGAAATGGCCGAACCGACTGGAACCTTGAACTTAATAATCTTACATAATAGAACTTTCTTAATAATCCAATAACTACTTGTCTTGTTCCTCTCTTTGCTTCATCATGCTCGAGAATGATTGAATCTTGAGATACTGCAACAAGAACAATGCTTCTTCTTTACGAGTGTCCTTATCTTAATGTAAAAACAAACCTATCTATTTAACCCTCAATGCAAGGTTTCTCCTTCGTGATAATTCTATTAATACGAAAGACTCATCGAAGATTGCCTAGGCAGCTAGGTAGACATATTGTCGCACAGCTATGAATCTAGAGATGACCCTTGTGTTCTATACGCCGCAATCAAAAGGACATAAGCTGAAGAACTAGGATATCTTTTTCTATTCTTACCCACCTACTACCCAATCGCTTTACGATCGCCAAGAGATTGAATCAACGCGTAGGTTAGATTACGGCGCAGCACTCACTCCCACAGCACAGCCATCAGATTAAATAATATCATTCTCAACTAACCCGCAATACTATCGGGATAATATACATGCCGAATAGGCACAGCAGATGTGCGTCACCGCGTTAATCCGGCTTAAAAAGTCCATTCAACTTAACATTCAATATGGAGTCTATTACCAAATTCGACTGTATAGGTGTAGGCCCGGTTCGACTATATTCATTTTCGGGTTCTCGGGGACCAGCCGTGGCCGATTTTATTCCTTTCTATAGAGCATATCCACCGCCTTCAGACGGGTGGATAGCTCTTCCACCTTGTATAGACACGGGTGAATAGAGGCTCATCTGAATCTAAGATTAAGGGCAACGACAATCTGATTTCTAAGCGTATACTTAGGCAACATAGGTTTTCGTTGGCCTCAGAATAGCATATAAACTCATGGTCATGATGGCAGTTCAAGATGATTCAAGCAGATCACACAACCAATTCACTCTCATATCCAAGAACAACTCGGAAACTTACCCTTTAACTTACTCCTAAACTCTCTAACCATCATGGCTGAAACTCAAGTCTGGCTCATCACAGGGGCATCCCGTGGCCTCGGTCTCGAACTCACCAAAACCGCTTTGAAGGCCGGGCATAAAGTCGTCGCATGCTACCGCAGCAAGGCCAAGCTCGGTGCTACTTACGCAGAAATCGAGGCCCTCGGCGGAATATGGCTTCAGCTCGATGTAGTCGCCGAGGACGTTGAAGCCAAAGTCCAGTCCGTTGTTGCTCAACACGGCCGGATCGATGTCCTTATCAACAACGCCGGATACGGCATGCTTGGAAGCCTCGAGGAAACAAGGTACGTTAATAGTCCGTTGAGGTAGCAGCTTTGAGAACGACCCCTTAACACTGTTTATAGCATTGCCCAAGTCGAAGCCATCTTCAAAACCAACTTCTTCGGCGCCCTGCGAACAATCCAAGCCGCGCTACCGTCCATGCGATCGCGCCGCTCTGGAACTATTGTCAACATCAGCAGTTCGCTAGCCATAAGCCCAGCTCCCGGCTTCAGCATCTATTCCGCGACGAAATTTGCTACAGAAGGTTAGCATAGCACGCCTTTTAAGACCCTACCCCTACCCAAGCACATTCGCAGCACTCATCGGAACCTTACTAACCCCACAAAGCCATCACCGAATCCCTCCAAGTCGAGCTAGCATCATTCGGCATCCGCACCCTGCTCATCGAGCCCGGGATGACAGCGACCGAATTCGCCGACGCCTCCGGCACCGGCGTGGAAGTCCCCATCGGCGAAGCCTACCAAGGCGGCGCGGTATCGCAGACCATCCAACTCATCCAATCACCCGAGTTCCTCGCGCAAGCCGCTGTTCCGGCTAAGGTCGCGCAGAGGATCGTCGAAGCGATTGACCGCACGGGGTTCTTCGCCGACAAGGAAGTAGCGCTTCGACTCCCGCTGGGAGGAGATACCGGGGCGCAGTTGCAGCAGCGGGCTGCTATGTGGGGGGATCTGGCGAAGGGTATGAAGGATTCTTGGATGAGTATTTATCTATGATATACTGAAGTAACGGCGTTAAGACGGTAGGGGTTGCTGGGAGGTGGTTTGAGAAGGGTAAAGGGGTTAGGATTGTTGAATTGGGGGTATAGCTTGGAGTTCTTGTTTCCGCCTCTCTGCTCTGTTTTGGAAAATTATGTTAGAATACGACTTTATACCTATGTTTAGGCATTTGAATTTTAAATTGACGTCTTTGCCACTTTTATACCCCTCGTGGTAAACCCCCTTTTCGTTATATAGTAAGTTAAAGTCTTATAATATCCCCGGCTTGAGTTAGGTTACATTGATACTTGGCTACCTAAGGAACCTACAAGAATACCATGTTAACCAAGATCGAAAGAGCTAGAACAGGATACGTGTGCTATTAGGGTTGGACTGTACAATTCCATGCGTATTTTTACACCACATATCCCTAAGGAGGCCAGTACTAGGTTGTTATATCCGAACCAGCTCATCAGCCTAATAGCACGTACACACCAACTCAACTATTCCCCTACAACAATTCACAAGCACAACATCATCAAAGCCAACAATCCCAAGAAAAATATACATTGCGAAGCGAACAGGCCAGCACGGCGACCTACATACCTAGCATCTCAAAAAATCCAAACACATAACGTCAATTTTCCATACCTAGTACCATAGCATCACCCATCTCTACCTACACATAAACAAGCAAGCACCTACCTAGGTACTTAATGCGCCCACTGCCGCCCATGCGGTCTCGCAATCCGTCCCCTCAACTTCCTAACCGCCCTCTTAACCCCTCCCTCCCCCTCGGCCTCATCCAGCGGCGCCTTCGTCCCCTTCGCCAACTTCGCGACCGTAGTAATATGGCTCCAATCCGCACTATCCTCGCCCAAACTCCACGCCATAACGCCGCCTAGCCCCATCGGTTCAATGATCTCCTTAAACTTGCGTTTCATAAGCTCAGTCGTGTCCCAGGTCCAGAAGAGGCGGTTTTCGGCGTCCCAGTACCACATCCCGCCCTGCTGGGCGTCGAGGACACCGTTCGCCAGGGCCTTCGGGAATGCGGCGCTGATGTCGGGGCCCGTGCACGTACCGAACCCGGACTGGCATCCGAGTCCGCAGTGCGCGGCTGAGGACCCGCAGTTGCCGTATTGCGAGCAGCAGGTGCCTTCGCCGAACCCGGTGCACGTGAGCCCCTTAGTCGCGCCGCAGGTACCGTCGGAACTCGTCGTTAGATTGGTGGGTGGTGGTGCGGGGAATACGTTTGCCTTTTCGAAGGTGACAGCGCCGGAGGTGCCAGCGTCACTGCCGTCGTCGTTCTCGGCTTTGACGATTGGGCAGCCGATTGGGTGGGTACAGGTTGCGTTGGGGGCTGTCTCGAAGAACTTGGCGTAGTAGGCGAGCCCGAGGTTGATTTTGGAGGGCGGGCAGCCGAGCTCTAGGTACCGGTGCACGGCCTCGAGGGAGCCGGCGACGGAGCTGTGGTGCGTGGTGGTGGTGTCGCGGCGGTTCATGATGTCGTAGGACATCACGTTGACCATGTCGACAGCGGAGAAGATGGCCGGGGCCCTGGCGGCCGTGTACGCGATTAGGTCGCCTTGTTTGGCTGGCACGGCGATGGAGAGTGGCTTAGGTTCGATGGCGGCTTTGATTGCGTGGAGGAGTTGGGGGTAGCTGATGATTTCGGAAGTCTTGTTCGCGTTGGGGATCTGCTTGTAGTCTTGGCCGTTGCCGCCGGGGTACTCCCAGTCGACGTCTACGAAGTCGAAACCCAGCTCCTCAACCATGGCAGCGACGTTCTTCGCGTATGTAGCCCGGCTGGCCTCCGTCTTGGCGCCGGCCGAGAAGCCGGCTGTGTCGCCCCAACCACCTATTGCGATACCGAGTTTAGTTCCGTTATCGAACATGGCGCGAACGGAGTCAATAGGCATCCACGGCTTGAAAGTGCCGGCTGTCTCAGCTGCGAAGAGAGAGGAATTGGCAAAGGCCATAGCTACATGCGTGATGCCTGCTGTGATGTTCTTTCCGGGAAGGATGGACGTGTGATATCTGGAGCGCAGAGGTTAGACAGCCAACCACCATATGGAATTCTAAATTAAGGAATGGGGGAGACGTACTGGTCGAAGTATACAAGGTTACGGATTTCTGCGGCAGCGAGCCCGGCCATGGCCAGACTGGCCAAAGTGTTGACTGCTCTCATATTGAATGTAGTCAAGCTTGGTCAATGGTTAAAAGAATGTGGAATGTAAAGAATGAAACGAAAGAATGAACGGTACCGCCAGGAAAAAAAGTCCCCCTACTTTTATGAAGTCTAGCTGAACCCATCTTGACGTCCCTGTGGTTCTTATAAGAAGTCATGGTCCCGACTCCCTAGTCACTGGCTGACGGTGCTGACGGTGCTGACTGATGCGCCAACGTTGATCCCCGTTACTCAACGTCAGCATCCGTACGTGATAGCCTGTTAGGCATATGCATACTACAATGTACATGTAGTGTATTCTGTAGACTTAAGCAATTGGAGATAGGGATGGGATATGGACCAGGACAAGGAATGACGTGGGGAGATGGGCTTGGGATGGCTCGATGCACGAGAGCAGTTGGTTCGGGCGTTAGCCAATTACCCTATCATATCTAAGTAATACCCCTGCCACGAAATTATGATCGCTCAAGCCATCTGGGGAGACCACTCATGCGATAGATCTAGCCTCTTTGGAAACCGGGCTTAGAAGCCATCGTGTTACATGCACGACGCTAAGCATTACCGATTAACTAAACGAATGGGTCTGCAAAGATCAATGCATGCCCTCTAAGCCGGCATTCTCCAGTGTATCTGTGGCCCGGGAGCTTCTAGAGAATTGCCGTTCATGGTACAAGTGGTGTAAGGGCACAAAGCGGCCTGACTGTGTCCCCAGAAAATCGACATCTGTTGGTTACTCTTGAAACGGTGAAACAAAGCGTGAAGGGGTGCAAACAGCCAATAGATTAATAGACTTCCTTATTTGTTACCTCCTACCTTCATGGTCATCTCCTACTCAATATATCCAGCACGATCGTACAACGTCGAAAATACAACAACATTCGTGACGTTGCATAGATGACACGGACGAACTCCCTTAAGGAAGAACCCGAGAACTGTGTATGTACGTCCGGGAGAGTCGGAATATACCAGTATACTGGCTAGCATGGTTGTCCTACTGCACAGGTAGTATGTGATCTTTCAGCCTTAGCCAAGATCTAAAACCTGTCTTAGCTCCGGGTTCCGGTCTCTTGGTATGTCCGCTGAATGTCTATCATGCTCCTTAGGTAGTAGGTGGTAGGTAGATAAATTTCTCTGTCCCCGTTGGTTTGTTGCTTTCGAACTTGTCGCGGAGAGATAGCTCTCCTGTCCGTGGTTGGAATATTCGAACTAACACGATCTCCTTAATCTCACAATCTGGCGACTACCTATCTTTCTTGAGAGTAGGTAAGTATTAATATTTTGCGATACTCCAATGTTTCCGGTGTCTCCGACCGGACTCCGGTTTCCATTTAATTGATCGCAAACAGCTTCGGTAAGTCCCGAAGTACCGTGTGGTCCATTCTCGGAGACAAAATCTAGCTCGAATTGTGGCTCTTTATGCCGCTCGTCCTCATGCCTTGATTCTTTAAAAGCTTAGCATCGTTCGGCGCATTATAATACGGGATGTTAAACCCTTCCTCCCATCTCGTGTTTCTTTTTTGAGTCGACCGATACAGTTAGGAACTCCGAGAGCCAACCCGGCGACCCAGATTTCAATCAAGACGCTCGAGGCAGATTATTGCTCGATCTGAAAGAACTAATTCCTGTAGTAATTCGATCGAACTACATGCAATAGGTAGCGTGTTTCAAGTATCAGGATTTCTTATGGTTACAAGTATGCTGATGGACTTTTTCATCAGCTACCTCAATTGAAGCTTAGTAGATGTTTCCAAGTTATAAGATCGACATTTGAGATCGATTCTTTGTCAGCTAACCAGCTATTAATAGCAAAGGTTATTATTTAGGAAAAGGGGTCCAAGACTGCCTCCTTTTTATAGAAAGTATCTAATAATTAGAGTGCTCATTTAATTTAAGATGGAATCGGTTAGCCAAATATAAAGAAACCAACCTTACCAATATGTATGATGGAATTTGATGTTAGACATATTGTCGTTCTTAGGGGTTTCTTCCGACCTGATCGATAGAAAAAAGACTAACTAGGTCTCCCTGTAATGTTAGGTACGCGTTTTGATTCGTTCTTATTCATGATAGACTCGTCGATACAATGTCTCACTTAGTCTCGCCCATTTATTACCCGAGTATTCTCGCCCGGAAATCGACGCTGTCTCGGTTCAAGCGCCGGGTACCTACATATATAGGTAGGTATGTACCTAGGTGATTGTGCATAGAGTGTTGTAGTCCTATTTTCTAATTGAATAGAAAATAGTAGCGACCGGGTCATTGAGCTGCTTCAGATTGCGATGCTGACGATTATGGCATGGTTCGCAAAAAGATCTCAAGGAGACGGCTGTCAAATATTATAAATTAGGCTAATAAGTAATGAAAGTGAATATTGGATCCACGGTAGCAGCTGCCCAGGCGACGGGCAATAGGGATTATATTATGGTGATCCAAGATCAAAATGGATTTGTTTTGACGGAAACGCGCGTTTTAGTAAGTCTGCATACAATTGATGTACAGGTTAGATCCGAGATACATGTGCATGCAAGCTAGGAAATATACAAGATCTCTATGGGCGACCTGCGCGATTAAAGTTTACATAGATGCAGATATAAGAACTAAAAATCAACTTGGAAACGGCGGTGATGTCGAATTGGATGTCGAATATTCATCCTCTTTTGGGATGTCAAGGTTTGTTTTGATTGGAGCTAGTCGAACTTTATCGATAGGACCACGAGAACTGTGTCGCCCATGGTACTGCGATGGTGGGGCAAATTTGAAACCAAAGCGCAGGTTTACAAGGTACTACAGTGTTTCTAACCGAACTAAACCAATAAAGAACAGTGCTAAGTTCAGCGGCGGTCGTGGTTGCCGTGGTGATTGTTGATGCAACACAGACGGAAGGGTCGACCCTTAAACTAGCGAATGATATTTCGCGTTCATTGTTGATCTACCCAGAGAGGTTACTTTACTGCACCTCTCTTTCCCCTCCATCTTTAGCCTCTTAGCTTCCTAGACACCGTCTCAATTCGTCCTCTAAAATCAAGACACATCATCTAGCCAACTGCAAAATCACTTGCATCTTGATCCTCTTCTGTGCTTCGCACTTCTGCATCCTGCAAATATTTCCCCGGCGGCGCTGCGTATGCACAAAGCACGAAACACTTTCTACTGTGTAGATTGATCGCCTGAAATGCGACAACCGAGTTCATTGAGCTTTTAGCTTGTTCGAACGGCACTCCGCATTCATTAGGCTGCCTTTTGTCCATTTACTCATTTTGCCCATTTACGCATTTACACATCTGGATATACAGATATACACACATTTGTACAGAATTATTCTGAACATCCATTTCAACAAATCGCGAGGTCAATGCGTCGCGCAATACGAATCACTCAGACCACCGCTCATTAAACCAATCTTACTTTCTACAAAATACTCAACCGCTAAATCACTAAACCACTATTACCTAGTAAACTACCAGATCACCGAAACACTTCCATGAATATACACCACCAAACACTTAGCTGACTCTCGTCCATATCGCTTTCAACATGGACGCGAGCTACCTTTCCCAGCAAGTCAACACCATTATCGGTCAGCTGCATGGCTTATTTGACGAGATTGGCGTTGGTAGCCATGATCGCGAAAGCAGAGAAGCCGAGGTGAGCAACATAAACAATGTTTTCCAACCTCCGCATCCACTAATAGAGGCAATTTGCAGCTCTTCGCAGCGCTCTCGGAAACCCTCAACAACCAGGTTAAGCAGGTAACAGCCGAGAAGAAGGGGTTAGTAGAGGAGGCGCAGCGAATTATTACCACAATTCGTCAGATGGAGGCTTCTCTCGATGGAGCTCGCTCGCAAAATAACTACGACGATGATGATCTTCGCATTACCTATCCGCTTACACGATGCTTGCCGATGTTAAAGGAGAAGCATAAGCAAATAAGCAAGCTGCATCGTGAGCGATTCGAACAAGTCAAAAGTAAGTAAATCTTGTTATGCGAAATACTCCCAGAAATAGGGGAATGAGTAGTCGGTACTAACCTAGTCTTAGAACTTGTTCAGGCACTCGAGTCCTATTCCTCGCACCTCGAGCCGAGCTTTGTTCAGATTGCTTTACCGCCGACTGGACAGAACCAATCCATCCCTCCTACATTTGACATCTCCCCTGCCTATGTCAACGAACTTGACGACGAATTTACTCGAGTCTATGAAGAGTATACTCGACGAGTTTCGACCGTCAAAGCTATATGCGAACACATTATTCAATTATGGGCGGAACTAGGCACGCCACAAGCACAGACCGACGGCACGATCGTCAAGTATTATCGCGATGCACCCGAGCAGCTTGGCCTACATGAAGAAGATTTATCTAGACTCCGCAATAAAAGAGACAAGCTAGCAGACGAGAAGAAGAATCGCGAGAAGCGCTTGAAAGACCTTAAGGTGTCTGTCGAGGCTCTCTGGGATAAACTAGGCGTCGAAGAATCGGAGCGTAGGGCGTTCTTGAACGGTAACCGTGGTTGCGGCGTACGGCAAATCAACGAGTTCGAGGACGAATTAGCAAGATTGAACGAGCTCAAGAGACAGAATCTCCATCTATTCGTGGAGGATGCGCGTTGCAAGCTCCAAGAGCTATGGGACGCGCTGTACTTCTCAGAGGACGAGATGCTCGAATTTACGCCAGCGTTCTCGGACGTCTACAGCGATGCGCTATTAGAAGCCCACGAACGCGAGATCACCCGACTGGATACCTTGCGAGAACAGCGTGCTCCTACTCTAGCTTTGGTCGAGAAGCATCGTACCCTTGTCCACGAACGTGATGAGCTTGCTGCTTCCAGCCAAGATGCGTCTCGATTAATGATGCGCGGCCAGAAGGGAGAACGCCGAGACCCTGGTAAGCTATTGAGGGAGGAGAAGATGCGAAAGAGGATTACAAAGGAACTCCCCAAGATCGCCGCAGAGCTTGTCAAGTTGCTTGAGAAATGGGAGGACGAGTACGGTCGCCCATTCCTTGTTCATGGAGAGAGGTACCTAGATCTATTGGAACCTGAAGCCCCAAAACAGGCCCCCGGTCCTAGATCGAAGACCCCGGCAGGCCCTCCTCCGTCAGCAAACAGAGGCATACAGAGAGCAGCAGCGCCACCCAGCCGAGGCAACAGCACTGCTACCAAGGGGGCTGCCATTATACGATCAAAGACACCGACCGCGAATATGAATGGGAATGGAAATGGGAACGGTACGATCAAGAGAACACCTGGGCCTGGTCATATACCGAAAGATTCGAAGAGCAGCCCGACTAAAATACCGGCGCGAGTTCCTTTGTCGAATCTTAAGCACGGTAGCAACTCACCTGAGAGACCTCGACCTGACTCACGAGCTCAAGGTGTCTTACGCGTGGGCCCTCCGCTTACACGCGCACCTCCTCCCAAGATGAGAGAGCTTGGACCGCCTCCCGAGTTGGAAACACCAACAAACCCCTACCGCAACGTCGGGCTTGGTTCAGGTAGCTTTGTTCGAGCAGTCGACCCCGAGGACGTGTACAATGATCAAGTCTTCGACGATGCTCCATACAAGCAAAGTTCGTATCAGATTTATGCAAAGTCCCAGCCACATCATAATCTTCAAATGGCCATACACAGCGAGCGTCTTGCCCAATCCGCATATCCTCAGGCGCCTCCCCCTAGACAGATCTCGAACACCTCTACAGCTGTGAGCGGTTCGGAGAATTGGGAGACTTATGATGACAATTCCGAGCCTGAGGAGGACGCGTCTGATGCTTATTACGCTAAGGTGAGAGCTGCGAGAGGGAAACGCTTTACGCCCGAGAACGGCTATCCGAATCCTCAAGCAAACCAGCCTAAGCGACAGCGAGGCATTCCCCCTGCCGCGCATACTGGGGACGTTGTAGACGCCGAGGGCAACCGCATCATTTCAGGTAGTGAGTGGACGGATGAGGATGCCTACTGAGCCTTCAATTATTCTTGGTGCTGGACGATAACGAGCTCCGACAAGTTACGCAATTATCAGTTACGATTCATTGGATGTCTCTCACGATTAGTCATCAGCAACGGCGCCATTCCGGAAATTCTTCACATTAACATTCTTGGTCAGATCTTGACACTTTCGATTTTCACACACTTCTTTCCTTCGTCTTCTTGTATTTGTTTTTAATTGCATTAGGGTTTCCGCCGCCGCAAGGCAGCTAAGGTGGAATCCTCTCGACAAATTGGACGTCCGTCCAATTAAAAGCCTGTCGATAACACATGGCACTTGGGGCGTTTTGATGCTCACGGTTGCTTCGGACAACTTTCTCTGGAATTACATACTCTCTGTTGGAACATAATCGGGAAGGTGTCGAGGGCGGAAGGTCAGCAAGCAGGAGGGGGGGTTCGGACTATCGGAACAGGCGTCGGTACATAAGGCGTTCAAGACGGAGAAGTGCATGCTTGATTTTTCATACTCTGATTTCCTGACCAAGATGATTTGCGAATAGTACAATTCGGCATCACTGGAATAAAAAACCGACTTGAAGTTGGTAAATTGTCTAAACATGATGTTTCCAACGTCCCTAAAGTGATAGGTGCTCTTCTAAATAAGGGTACACCAATAGATGCACGGGAAATACCAGTACGACTGTAGATATGTATGACATCAATAGCAAGATTTATCATGTAATTATTAGGTGCATTCAATGTGCATTCAATCCCCCCTGAAAGATGGGACCTTAACTCGTCCCCCCGGGTCCAGTAGCGTTCCAATTTTTAGGTTCAAAACCTTGTCGGATTGGATGTTTCAGCCCTACCTCCCTGTCTTCCTTCCTAGCTCAATTAACTCTAGGCTGTCTTACATAGTACCTCCAAGCGCCAAACAAACGCCAACTTTCAGCTTTCTTAACAATTACATGGTATAATATAATGTAAGACGATTGATCTTAACTTTGCGACTATTTTATCATTGCGTGGCGATACCTATCAGAAACAACACATTCTAAATATGAATGAAACATCGTTATATTAGACCTCCCAATTAGGCGGTTTTTTCTCCACCGACGGGCCTCATGAATGGACCAGGAACCCCTAATCGGAGCCGATTGACGCCGAATCCACCCGGAGCTCACGATGATTCTTCTTATAACGCCGCCTTGAAAGGCGCTTCGCTTGCCTTTCAGAAATCCACGCCGAAGAAAGCACCAACTCCTGCGCCCTCGTCTCGTCCGGCCTCTCGAAACATCGATAATGGAGCTCTCATCGCAGCTACCTCGGCAGCTTCGGCCTCGCGAGATCATTCACGAAGCGTTAGCCGACAGACAACAGGTGGTAGTGTCCAAGGCGGAAATGACGACATCGAAACCGAACAACGGACAGCGAGTCGATCCTCACTACACAATTTACAGCTACCGCCACAGCGTGGCCTTGGCGTTTCCTCTCACTTAGTTATTGCGAGCAAACAAGCAGTCCCAGATCCCCGTTCACCTTCCTTCATAGCCGCAACACTCGCCGCCAGTAGATCCGGTAGCCCAGTCCGCCATCAAATGGCCCAATCACAGTCAACGCCTCAACCAGTCAGAAAACAACGGAAACATAGTGTCAGCGCGAACAACAGTGCTGCCAGCTCAGTAACGAGTTTTGACCTAGCAACTGATACGACATCGATCCCATCTACGAACTCCCTAATATCAATGTTTGAAAAGAGGGAAGATGACACAGATCCTACCAAGAAAAGCAACGTGAGGTTGGATGACAGGAAGCCACTAGGAGCAAATATCGCATCTCGAACTTTAAGTCCTTTGGGGGGTATGAGTCCCATCGTTAAGAATGAATTATCCCCATCAAGACTTGCTAGTACTACAGCATGGGAACGGGCTTCATCTCCTTCATCTCTTTCTTCAGCGGTCGGCATTGCCCGAGAGAAGCCTCGTCGTCCTCAGAATGTAGCTACAGAGGCAAAGGCACGCCCACCTGCTCCTCCACCAACAAGGACGAAGAATACGGTCCAGGCGTCCACGCAACCTAATGCCTTAGAATCCAAAGGCAAACAGCGTGCATCAACGCCTCCGCCGAAATCTATAAGCCGTGTCGAAACATCGATTCTTTCACCACAGCCAAGACGAAATACTTCTAAACAGATTATACTTGATGATATACGGGCACAAGACTCTGTACCCAAAGGTGTAACGCCTCCGCTTGCCAAACCTAAGCCGAAACCCCCAACGCCCGTACGCGCCATTACAAAGCCATCCCTACCAGAGGATGATCCACGCCGAATTTCAACTTCGTCAAATGACACTTTCGTGTCCGCTTCCTCGGCGCCCTCACCTCAACCCAATTCTCCACGACGAGGCAGATCACGACCATCAACACCCGATACGGTGCGACCAATGCGACCTGCATCATCTCAGACCACATCCACCGCGATCTCCACTGCGCGTCCGCCAGCCCTCCCCCCTCGACAGTCACGGCCCAATTCAACCTTACCACTTGAGTCCCTCACCGACGCCATCATGGCAGGCTCTCTAGCATCGTCCCGCATCACGCCTTCGAAAACACCTCCGCCAAAACCACCATCACGCAGACAGACGCCGCATATGCGTCAGACGTTGCGACGGCCTACTTCTATTTCTGACGATGAGGAAAAACGCCGAAAAGCTCGGAAATTAAGCGGGAAAAAGAAACATTCTCACCACGAGGGGGCGCGGAAGCGTTGGCGTGAGGAGATTACTGCAAGGGAGAGGAAGCGATACGAAGGCGTATGGGCGAGTAATCGCGGTCTGCTCCTCGTCTCACCGGAGGGTTCAAGAGCCTCGTCTACGAACGGACAATCACAAACACTAGCACAGACAGCGGGAGGGGGTGACAGGGAGCAGGGCGTGGCTAACGTAGTGGTAAGGGACTTGTGGGCGCGCAGCCGCTTGCCAATCGACGAGCTTGCGGAAGTGTGGGATCTGGTGGATAGAAGGGGTAGGGGATACCTAGACCGCGCGGAGTTCGTGGTCGGTATGTGGCTCGTGGATCAGAGGCTCAGGGGTAGGAAAATTCCCCGGAAGGTCACGGAGAGCGTGTGGGGGAGCGCGAAGGATGTTAGAGTTGCGGGGGTCGGGGGTAAGAAGTAGGAAGTTAGAGCGTTAAGGAGGTGAAGGGAGTGATGTATACTTTAGGTTTGGGTACGATAAGGTTTGCAGAGCTGGTTTGTAAGATGCATAGATGGGTGGGTATATGGGAGCTTGGTAAACGGATTCGGGTTCGGGTTCGAGTCCTAGGAACACTCGAGGCTATTGGTATCTAGCCATATTCTCTCTTCCTGAAACATGGGAAGGTTAGAGAATAAACGAGAGAAATCCGGAGCGAAGTGAGTTGAAGTAAAGTAAAGCATATGAGTTGGCTAGTAGTAATGATACCCCTGGTAGACTTAGGATAGAATGTTTAGATGGCAATGCTTATTCTGTGGGTTTGAGGCTCTGGTTTTCGGGACCATGGATCGAATCACATGGAATTTGTTGTAGATATATTCAGATTCAAGATCGAAGGTTTCACTTTCATCGTGACTTGCCCTGCCTAACAAGTAGTCACTCAGTGTTAATGAGATTTTACTTCTACATCATACCGAAGTTGCGGTCAACTACATATCATACTCAGCACTAGGTACTTAATAATCTTTCATTGGACCCTCCTCATATGATATTCTGTAGGCTGCTATATATAGATATAACTTTATCGATAGCATGGCCAGTAAGATTAAGTGTCGGCTAGATCCATCGAGAATCAAAGCCCATCAGTGGATCGATACATCCAATAGTTTTAAAATCGTGATGTGAGACTTGCAGGACAATACAACATATCTGATGATTGTCCTAACCTGAAGAGCCTCATAGCCTCACAAACATCATGACATCATCCATGTCTCTCCGGACGTTCATCTATTGACGTGTCTTATTAGAAATCTGCCAGATGTCTCTTAAAAAGCTCCGGGAGATACGGAGGTCTCGTGTAAGATCTACGTAATGGCGCATACCAACGGAGGAACGTGATTGGAGAACAAAGCCACAACTACGGTCACAAGCCTCATCACACGGTTTCGGTTTTGTGGCTGACATGAGAAATTGGGGGCTAACGACCGGCAGTTCGTGAAACACCTGGTCCCTGCGGCAATGTTAGAGCTTATTTTGGTTGTTTTGGTAGGGGACTCCCGGGGAAATTGGCGCTTGTGCGACAATAATTATACTAAGTATACCTAGTGCCACTTCTCCGTCGGTAGGAAACTTTCTTTATTACACAAATTCTACGTACATAATTAAGAAAATCGATTCTCCGACTACTGAACTTTCTTTTTTCCTTGTGGCCTGCACGCGTCTTTATTTGGTTAATGGCGAGTTTCCCGGATTCTTCAATGCTGCATCACACATCAACAAACAAGCTGATTTGCTAAAATCTCGAAGCTATTGCTGCGACCCATTCCTGGAGCAACTGGATCAACTGGAGCATTAAGCAGCAACCCTGAATCTTGTTGATCAGTTGAGGGGCACTCCGCGGATCCCAGCCTTATTGGTTATTGGCTTTAGCTACGACCGCTTCTTCTGGCGTCTTCCCTTCGCATGCTTTCCGACTTTCGCTTGCAAGACTCCTAGTTGATATTAATCATACGCCATACTGGTGCTCTCTTTTTGATCCTTTTTTGTTCGACTTCTTGACTTTTCTGCGACTCGTCAGGTTAATACCCATTTTTTGCGACATTTTGCTATTCGACACACTAATCGGCAATGAATCGTGCTCCCCATTTGGCATCCTGAGCTATTCATACTTCAATCCACTTTTCCCCCTGACATTACGGTCCAGATACGTTTTCTTGTTGTCAACACTACGATACACTTAGTCATAATTCGCTCTGAGGATATCCTCTCTAATTTAATACTCGACCACCGACAATCATCGACACACTTCCCTAAAATACGAAATTCCCAAGTCAGAAGGATGGCCGAGACGGCGACTCAGTGCCTTCACGAACCAACAACCGCGAATATCCCAGGTCGCGGTGCGACGATTAGTATTCCTTCTCCTTCCGCGATGGCAGCGCCCGCGAGTTCCCAAGTCAGTCGTTTACGAAGCCAATTTTCTTTACCATCAACGAGCCCAGTCAACCAGAATGGAAGCTTCGAGTTCGATCGCGTTCTTAAGTCCGGATACCTCCAGAAGCGGACCCAGAAGACCAAGGTAAGCCTCCACGTGCTTTGACCCCGAACCCAATTGTCTCTCTCGTCATCAATATACTAAACCTATTCCACATAGGCTTGGAAGTCAGTCTATCTGGTTCTCAGACCCAGCGCCCTCTCCATCTACAAGTCAGACAATGAGAGCAAATTGCGTCATATGATATACACCTCTGAACTTTCGGCTGTTACGCTCCTTAAGGACCCAAAGAATAAACGCCACCACCTCTTTGGCCTATTCTCGCCGGCGAGGAATTATCACTTCGAGGCCCCGAACTCGAAAGAAGCGCAAGAATGGATAGACCTAATTCGAAAGGACGCGAGAATAGAGGAAGAGGAGGAGGAGATGTTCCTAACTAGCCCCATTGTGCGCCGGCAGACCTTCGCTCCCGTTAGCATGCTGCAGAATGGATCAGCAGCAACGCGAAGTCAGCTATTGGACGGTGACAGACCGTTATCAAGCTCACCGGAACCCATCGATCCGACCGCAACAAGGTCCATCCCCTCAACCGGGAAACGATTATCATACCACGATTACTCTGGACTCTCTGGAAATGAACTGGCTTCGCATTCAGACATGTCGGACAACGAAGGCCAACGAGTCCACGGTGCCTCCATTGAAAGTCTTACAGCTCGTTCACCCGCCGCGTCAGGAACGAAGATAGAATCTGGTTCTAACGATCGCCCAATGATGAGGAATCGAAACGCAAGTCAACTGAGCGGCCTTAATTTCGAGAGCGACCCGGATCGTATTGTCTGGCAAGGCTGGCTTTGGCTTCTCAACAGCAAGCGCGGCGTTAAGCAATGGAAGAGTCGATGGGCAGTCCTCCGACCGCGGAATTTAATCCTTTATAAGGACGAGTCCGAATATAAGGCTTCTTTCATCCTGTCTCTATCGGCTATTGTAAATGTGGTGGACATCGATGCGATCAGCAAAACGAAGAAGCACTGCTTCCAGATTATCACGGATGAGAAGACCTACCGATGCTGCGCCCGCGACGAGGAGACGCTGGTACATTGCTTGGGGGCGTTTAAAAGCCTCTTGGCTAAGCGTAGAGAATTGGAAGCTCGCGTAGCTGCATCGGGGAACGTGGCAGCTCAGACAGCTCAATGACGAATGAGGGTGATATCACCCCAAGAAAGTCGTTGTTTTTTTTCGTGATACCCCCTGGGAGCATATAGGTAGATGGAGCCGCAGCTGGAACGTGGGACGGTCAGCACGCAGGCGATGCGTGTTCTGTACTACGTGCCTTACTGCCGTAGCACAAACCAAATAGAGGCAGTGAGAGACTGGCGCAAGATGGAAAAGCAAGGGTATATTGCGCGTTCCTTAACGACATGTTACGATTACAAAAAAGAGTTTGAGCATTTACTCAGAGCCCGGACATACACGTGTTATACGGCACGGTTTAATGAGCAGAGAGGAGTTGTTACAAGCATGCAATGCAATGCGAAGCAAAGCAAGCAAGCTCTTAATTACTAGTACTTAGTGCTTAAAACTACTACTACTACTATTACCCAGACACAGACACAGACGGAATAAGACGGACAAGATACCACGCGACACGAGGCTGTGGTGGTGGATTGTTTTGTTTTGTTTTGTTTTGTTGGTTTCTTGGGGAACTATATTACCTAATATAGCAAAAAGAACAGTTTTGATATCTGTTGGTTTGTGGTGATTGTCGATACTTGCATACATACACCGCACTTGTGTTTTGGCTTTTTGTTGGCGGTGAGGTGGGATGTTCAGCTAGCCTTGTCGGTTCAGCTGAAGGCTACTGGGCGAGAGTGCGTGTTGTTGGTGAGTTCGCAGCTAACTTGCAGATGGATGCGTTCATATCCATGAGATGGAATTGACAAGAATGATGATAAGGATTAATAAGGCTATCCTTGGTTCAGTTGCTATAACTTATCTATAACAGGCAAACTCCTAACCAACATTACGAACGAAGACACGATGATAAATAGCATGGACCGGCCGACGACGACTTCTATGACCTACCTAAACCAGCCGTCGATCCTCGAAGTGGGCTGTTCCTGGCTTGCGGCGCAAACGCGACAAGCGGGTACCTGAACTTCGAAGCTAATGTCCAGGATCCCCAGATAGCCGAAATCCTTACTTAGGTCTATACATAGCTCTCATAGGTGAGTCGGTTTGATGATCGTGATTTACCTTATCTTTCACAAATTTTCCCATCTCTGCTACCACGACGTAATTTCGCGTCGTTGACAGCTATCTGCCTGCTTGCATGCTGTAAGGGACAGAGAATAGGAGAGAGATTGAGATACGGATCTCTTGGCCTGCATTCGACGGGTTAGAATTAGGTTATTACAGCTGCGGAGAGGGTGTGCGTTCGAGGTCATCTGCGCCTCGTCCTATCAGATGCCGTTCGCAGGTGACGTTGAGTGCTTTGCTTTTTTACAGCGGACTTCCTGGATGCTGGTCGGTTTGGAGCGCGATGTAACGCTGCGACCCCCTGGGAGATGTATACCGAGCCGTTTATGGATGGGGAGGGAGCGCCACAGCGGCTTCGGTGCCGTCGATGCGCGCGATGTTGCGCTCTGAAGCCACGGTGCTGGGTTTATTTGAAGCCACGGATATGCCACATGCGGGTTTCCGTCACGCTGCTTTTGTGTGTGTGCCAGTATGCTTGGTTTCGCGTCACGTGCGAGGGCTAGGTAGAATACGGGTGGTTTTATGCAGTGAAGACGGATTGAGAATACGGTAGAATTGTGGTTACAGTATATATGAAACCTCCGCCTCTTATTCATGATATCTCTAATTCTCTGATATAGATAAAAGAATCATAGTATACAGCGATGGCCGTCTGTCTGGCTAAAGAGATATCCCCTGGCTATCCTTACCATGCAATGCCTTGGAACACTATAAACTAGACCATGCTAATTGAGTGAGTATCAAGGTGCCCACGAAAGTGTTGACAGAGTTTTGGCTATCACGTTTCTGCAGTTCCTCAAGACTATCCTCCGTTTCCTTCTGCTCATTCCACCCTTCACTCAACAATTGCCTCTTTTCAAAAATAAGCTGTATCCACCTTACACTAGACCTCACAACGCAGAAACTTATGCAATATACCAATAAGCGCCAAAACCTCCCTGCCATGAACGCAGCGAGCAACACCACAGGAATGAAAGTGCTCGCGAGCAACGCAAACTCGATTGCGTCCCGCACGCCTGCTCTCCGCATACCAGGCTCCACGTCGGCGAAGACGCAGAGAATTTCGGGAAGATGAAGCGTATTCTGGATTTGTCTGCCCCCGCTCACGATCGTCTTGTAGTGCGGCATGATGTGCCGGTCGATGACCACGATTAACTTGCTGCGGGTGACCCGAATAACGGAAGCGATGACCAGCAAGGCGCAGGAATGTATGAAGAAGCTAAGCATATTGATAGAGTGGTCTTTGCGAAGTTGAGGGCTGTTTCGATGTCGGATATAGCTGGTTGAAAGCAGTTGACGATAGTAGCTTGTTGTTGGAAGTTTGGTGGTGAGTTACTGATGATAATGTATGGGAAACATGAGCCTTACTTAAATGCGGGAGGGGCTTGAACAGATTTTCAGAGGCAGAATTTAAGTCAAGTCCTATGGAACGAATTTACGACGCCTACATCTGCGCCACGCGACGATCTTGAAGGATTGCTGAAATAATGATTCTAGCAAATCAGAACAACACTTAGAACTTGAAAGAGGCATATAGGCAACAATAAAGTCTTTAATGACATCATTGTTGCTTAAGCATAGCCAACTTATAAAATAGCATAGTTATCGTGATATACCATACACCATTTGTCTTAAACAGCATTCATTTGAGTATAACCCCTTTTCAATCCTCAAATAACCGTTTAATACGTGAAGGTGTATCAGTATATAATAATATAAGTACCTACATATCCTTCAATATTATGCATGTTCATAAAAGTAAGGAAGCCACAATGTTCGATGATAAAAGCAGCAGCTACGCTAAACTAGAATTGTCGTGTGGGAAATGGCGATGTATTGATTGATGTACCTAGGTACCCTGTATAGAAGTTTAAGATCTCCAAATTCCGAAGGTCAAGACCTGCCCGTCTTGGCTTTTCCCTGATCTCCACTACTACTACAACCTCACTTTCACTCGTTCACGTCAAATAGTAAACCATCCAATCATATGCCTAAGTCATGCGATCTCTATATGAACCCCTTGTCTTGGGCATGAGCGGCGTGGTCGACGCACCTGGTTGTTTGCCGCCGCCTCTCTACATTTGATTAGATCTTGTTTCTTGTTTTTTGCATGAGAGCTTTCCATCGATTTGAATGGACGGTTCCTTAATCATTCCCTCGCCGCATCAGGCATGTACATTGGTTCGATAGGTCTTCCCCGCCTATGTCGTGCCGGAGGCAATATTATATTGAAAGGGGTCCCGGTACCTGATCTTCAAGCTGGGCGAGGATCGTGGATCCTATTGGATCAAACACTTTTCCAAGATGGCTTCCCCGACGGTCTCGGCCCCCGTCCGATCTCGTGGCGACATGTCAATTCTTAGCCCAGCCTATGTTGGCTATCATCTGTTATATCGGGAAGGTCAGTAGGAAGTAAGTATGCAGGTAGGTCAGGTCCACGTCCCGGTGTAGAGAGCTCCTTCGGATGAAGGGCATATAGGTACTACGCATCGCGGTGTCCGTCAACAGGTCCGTCAACTTATATGCAATACCTCTCCGAGCTAAGGAAATCACATTCTTCTTCTTTCCCTTCTGATTACTCCAGCTGGTCGCTATAATCCAACGGGTGGATCGTACACGGGATCCCGTTTTCGTCTGCGGTTCCAGCTATACGGCTCTGTGTTGCCAGTTTTTTCACTAATACCATTAATAATGATAACTACCGAATGAGCAAAGGGCCCTATACCAAGTCGTGCTACTCCTAGTCATCCCGGCCCATCTGATGTGCAAATTCCCCGAGCCTGACACCTATCTAGCTTTATAAAGCTCTAATAACGTAGCACTATACGGCCGAACCTTTCCTTGACTAAGTGTTCTTTCGTCACACTCTCACCATGAAGCTACTCTCGCTCCTTACGGTTCTGAGCACCGCTGTACTCCCAGCAGTCGTTGTTTCTGCTCAGAAGCTTCCGCTATCGACGTCATCGCGATGGATCCTGGATGCTGACGGACAGCGCGTCAAGCTACGCTGTATAAACTGGGCAGGCCATCAAGAAGCCAACGTACCCGAGGGTCTGAGCAAGCAGTCTGTCGACTACATCGCCGATTTCATCCAGAAGCAGGGCTTCAACTGCGTACGCTTGACATACTCTATCGATCATGCCTTAAATCCGGATGTCCTGGTCTCGGACTCGTTTACCGCCGCTGCCGGTGCCGCCAACGTCTCGGCCACTGATATGAGTAGCACGTACACTCAAATCGCTGAGAAGAACTCGTTCGTCAACGGCGCGACCACGCGCGCAGTTTACGAGGCAGTTATCGCGGCGCTCTGGAAAAGGGGCGTGATGACGATTTTGGATAACCATGTTAGCAAAGCCAGTTGGTGCTGTGAGTTAGCCCCTTATTATATACTCAAGCTACACTCGAAAAACAAAGGGACCGAAATATAAAAGTACGGTGAAATAGAACTGACAACTCGATAGGCAACATCGACGACGGAAATGGATGGTGGGACGAAGGGTTCGGCTACAACTCCCTAAACAGCCGCTACTTCAAAACCCAAGACTGGCTAAACGGCCTCCAAGCAATCGCGACATGGTCGACCTCGCAACCAGGCGTAATCGGAATGAGTCTGCGCAACGAAATCCGCGAGTTCCTCCTCCAAGGCACGAACGGGCGAGCCGACTGGTACAACTTCATGACGCAGGGCGCGCAGCGCGTGCACAACGCAAACCCGGACCTACTAATCATCATGGGCGGGACGCAAAGCGCAACAGACCTAACGCACATCCGAATCAACCGCAACATCGACTGGAGCAGCTGGCAGGGAAAACACGTGTGGGAATTCCACGCATACTCCTTCACCGTGACCTTCGCGCTCGCGAAAGGCAACTGCGACATGCTGAAAGACGCGTACGGGCTCTTCGACGGGTTCGTGTTAGTCCAAGGAAAAGACTACACCGCGCCGCTCATCCTCTCCGAGTTCGGGTTCGGGATGACGGGGGGACCGAACTCGGGGCTCTCCGATGACGATAACACGTACTTCCAGTGCTTGCGCGATTACATCACGGGCAATGATGCGGAGTGGGCGCTTTGGGCGCTGCAGGGCTCGTATTATGTCCGCCAGGGCGCGGTGAATGCTGATGAGAGCTGGGGGCTTATGAATTCGGATTGGAGCGGGTTGAGGAATGCTAATGTTACGGGGTTGTTGGAGCCGATGTTTAAGGTTACTCAGGGGCCTTGAAGGGGGGGTTGGGATGATATTAGATGGGAGGGGAATTTGTGTGTGTATTTGTTTTTTCAGGATGTATATAGATGGATGGATGGATGGGTGGATAATGTTGAGGATGGTATAGGACGATGGATGGACATAGTACTTGGATAGCTTGGTTCAGATACCCCTATATTCACTGTGATGAAATGTAGTTTTAATGTCAACATTTATGATATAAGTTTTCCAAAGATAAAAGGGGTGCTAAGCTTTATGCCAAATATCTACGTACTTAGGTGCGTAGATACCCAGTCTTAATTTAGCGGGGGAGAAGGCGACAAGCATAAACTCACGAATTGAAAATCGAAGCAGACATGCATCAAGAGGTATATTACTCCCAGAATGCAACAATCATCATCCTTCTTCTCTTTCGCTGTTATCAACTTAAACTATCATCGTACTAGATGTATCCTCTAAAAGAACTAAATCAACCTATCCAATACTACGGAAGGAAGTAAGCCTCGTCGAACTGCGCCATCTCCGAGTCGTTGCTGTTGTCGAAGAACATCAGGTCGTCGAATGTACTATCATTAGCACCGCCACCCCCTAGGTCGAACATGCCGTCAGCACTGTTGCCGTCGCCGAGGTTGAATAAATCGTCGAGGTTAGTATCGGTTTTATCTTGTTCCTTAGGTTGCTGCTGCTGCTGCGCTGCCGCGTTGGCGTTCTGACCGCTATTCGTCGTGTTGCCCGCTTCTTGCGGCGCGAAAGTCGTTAGGTCGAATTCCTGGGTCGGCGCTGGAGGCGCGCCTGGCGCGTCGCTGGTAGATGGCGCGAGGGAAAACCGCATGTCCGTGAAGTTCGGCCCTTTGCCTCCTGGCGGGTTGGGTTCACTTGCCGCGGTGTTGGTAGGCATCATCATGGCATCCTGAGCAGGTGGCGCCGCTGGCGCAGGTTGTGGCTGTCTAACCATCTGCGGAGTGGGCACCGTTGACTGGGGTTTAGCCACAGCCATTGGTCCTGCGGTGGGTGGCTGAGGAGGTTGGAATCCTTGGGGCCGTGGGATCTGCGGCAGAGGGACTGGTGTTACCTTAGGAGGCTGGCTTGGCTTTGGTGTTGGCTTGGGCGTTGGCTTCGGAGTCTGTTTTGGTGAGGGTTTTACTTCGTTCCTCATCGGAGGAGTTGCCTTGACCGGAGGCCGAATGGCACCAGCCGGAACCCGGGGGGATGGTTTCTTGTCGTTAGTTAGGTCGACTACGTCACTGGACATACCCATGCCCATATCGGGGAAGGGGGCGGCTGTCTTGATCTCTTTCTTGGGAGCGAAAGCTGGGGTGCTGATGGTATGCGCTGCCGACGACGGCAGTTCCATCATCGGTGCTGGCGGCGCTATAGGCCGAGGGACGGGAATGGGAACGGGTGGGGGAGCCCGGGCTGCGCGTAGCTTCTCCAGATCCCTCAGGACGACGGCCTTCGCCCTTATCTACAATTTTTAATTAGCATTTAAGTTATCAAGGGGCAAATACATAAAAATGCTCACGATCTCGCTCTCAAGGTCATCCAAGGCATATTGATACGCTGTCAACGAATCTATTGCCTTTGTTTGCACTACGCCGCTAGCGATAGGGATGTTCTTCGGGCCTTCTTTAAGACTGGCCTTGAGATTTTTTCCGGTTTGCACGAGCTGATACGTTATTAGCCAATGTGTTGATGTATGAATTAGATAATATTACTTACCACTTCCCTAAACATTTGGTCTAGGACCTGTAGAGGATGTTGATTTGGGGCTGCCATTGCGCCTGCAGCTCTTCCAGGCTCCCTCCCACCGAATGATAAAAGTGTAGATCGGGTCGTTGTATTGAAAGGTGTATAATTAATTGTACACGTTTTCAAAATGAATGTAAAGCTAGATTAACTTGTGAGATGAGAATAAGCTCAATGGTAAGTTTAGTTGAAGAGTTTAGTTGAAGTTTAGAGGATAGATGTACCCACATTAATTAAGGTTGCCGTCTCTACACTAAAGCCTGGGCAATGCCTTGATTCGCTGTAGTTTCATTAGCGTCCCGCCTGTGCTTACCACAAGTGATGTGGCTGATAACTAGCTCCGGGGTCACATCTAAGTCACAATCTTAAGTTGTGACGAAACTCCAGGCACAACCGGTGAGGGCTCACGAGACCTACTATTGCTTGGTCTTTGATAAACACGTGTGTGATATATCCAGAAAGCTCACATTATTGTCAATTCACTAACGTCTGACTTGAATTGATGATAAATGAAAGACTTGCTTCTCACACAGATTCTTTGAGTAACTTACCTAGTATGTCTACCATAAGCTTGGTACCTAAATACTATTACATGTCTCCTTTCGATGCCTATAGGACTTATCTACATATCGAATCTTTCTTCACGTAGACCGTCTTTTATCTTGTAGTTTCATCAAGAATAGGGGAAATGTAGGTAGCTTTTCAAACAATCACCTAGCGCCTGAAATATTCATAATACATGCATTATATGGTCCTGTAACATCCCACAACCTATAAAAAGTTAGATTGGCAATTGAATAAAATTGTCACATCAAATGCTTAGCGAATTGCTTAACAGGAATTTGACCTATGGGAATAAAGATTCATTACGTACCACCTACCTGTAGGTACGGCAACTCCTGAAGCAGGCAGCAATGACTTTAAACGAGTATAGAGAGAAAGAAGGAAAACATCTTGATATCTCCAAGGCAGCTTACCTTTCTCATCAGTACATAGAATAAAATGGACCACCCCACGTTTATAAATTTAACGTCTTTCTATGTGGCTTAGCAGCTATTTTACTACCCAGCTGCCTACCCCGCTAGGCCTAAGAATCCTAGGCACATCTATGTACCTACATGCGCCTAAGGCAGATATGTAGCTACCTGGTAGCTGGGTAGGCCTTAAGCAGTATTCAGCAATTCAGCAAGGAAGGTACCCGCGAACGACAACAGGTAGGAAGACGGGAGTGTCCCACATATTTTGTCAAGGCTTCTCCACCTATCCACATCCACCTTATCCACCTATCCACATCCACCTTATCCACCTATCCATCAAACTCGTCTGAAAAAAAACCCAATCCACGCCGCATCAACTGGACCCCGTTTTACTTCTTCCTTCCTCCTCCATCTTCCCTATCGTGTGCAGAAATCTCACGTCTTGTCGGTGCCGTTGTGTGTTGAAAATCGGGGGACTCCTCCTTTCAAGGCAGTTTCCTTTTTCTCTTCCCTCTCATCTTTGTTCTCGTCGTCTCGTCACCGTGTCCTCGTCTTTTTTTCCTCGGTCAAGGTTCACTTTTTCTTTTTCCATTACAGCAAGTCGGTTGGATTGCCTGAGGCGTTGCATCTGCATACCTTCTTGTGCACCCGCCGTTGCTACCCACATCCCGCCGACGCAGCATCACTGTAAAAAATATTAAAAAATTAAAGTGAACATCAAGTCTTGGTCTATTCCAGTCGGTCACCCTTCTCAATCTTTCAGGTTGCGAAGCGAACCTCCTCCATTGCGCGCGTCTTCGTCTAGAATCGCATTGTATCGGCGTCACATTTCGAGATCGAGTTCTCCATTTCGAGGAATCTCTATTCCACAGCTCTGCGTCCTTACGTCTCCTAATCGTCGTCGCGCATTTCCGCCTTTCCGCCTTGCCGCCTTTCCACCTACTATTTACTACGATAAGAACGATAACACAAACAACACCGATAGATTCGTCTTCGTCAACTACAAGCGCGCGATCGTGAATTTAGTAAAAGTTTGGGACTAGGATCAATTATTCAATACCCTCCACCTCGTTATTCACCACTTCGTTTTTTTTGTTCTCGATCCGATCTGAACGAAGTTACGACAACTTCTTAACGAGAATTGACAATCTTCCGATATTTTTGTTCAGAACACCGCAACTGCAACCGCAACCGCTAGACCCCTCTTTTTTTTCGCACATCGACCATTTTCACCTACTTAATTTTTCGCGTCTTCGGCAACAATCCATTTTTTGCAAGACAATCGCATTTCATCTTGTAACTGAAACTAGCAATCCTTTGGTTGATAACTTGTTCACCATGGCCGACGCACCAGCTGCTTCACAGCTTCCTCCGCCTCCCCAGCCGAATGCAGGCGCGCCGGGTTTTGATGGCCAAAACGGACAGGCCAACCCGGCTCACATGCCACCGCCTCCCCTCCACATCCCACCCAACACGAACCCCATCCCTACCGCTATCACATCTCCCATGTCGGCGGTTGATAAAGGTTCTGTCATGTCACCAAGCAGTGGAGGGCCCTTCCCGCGCCGTGCTGCGCCCGAACCTAACAAGCGCGCCCTGTATGTCGGCGGCCTTGACCCTCGCGTTACGGAAGATGTTTTGCGACAAATCTTCGAGACTACTGGTCACGTTCAAAACGTGAAAATCATTCCGGATAAGAACGTAAGCTCAATCCTGGTTCCTATCCGGGCATCATGTCGACAACGAACTCGCGATAGGAAGACACCATTGTCAAAGCGCTAACTTTTTAACAGCAGAAGGGTTACAACTATGGTTTCGTCGAGTACGATGACCCCGGCGCAGCAGAGCGTGCTATGCAGACGCTCAATGGCCGACGTGTCCATCAAGCCGTAAGGCCATCCTCTCATTGGCTTGGAAGGTCACAAACTGATAGGTGCTTTATAGGAGATTCGCGTAAACTGGGCCTATCAGTCTAACACGACTAACAAGGAGGACACATCGAGCCACTTCCACATCTTCGTTGGTGACTTATCCAACGAAGTCAATGATGAAGTTCTGCTACAAGCTTTCTCGGCCTTTGGAACCATCTCGGAAGCTCGCGTCATGTGGGATATGAAGACCGGTCGTTCTCGTGGATACGGCTTTGTAGCTTTCCGAGATCGCGCGGATGCTGAGAAGGCGTTAAGTTCCATGGACGGAGAGTGGTTGGGCTCACGCGCTATTCGTTGCAACTGGGCCAACCAGAAGGGGCAGCCTTCAATGGCTCAGCAACAGGCGATGCAAGCTATGGGCATGACGCCTACTACCCCCTATGGCCACCACCATTTCCCAACCCACGGCATTCAGAGCTACGACATGATCGTCAACCAGACCCCAGCTTGGCAGACGACTTGCTACGTCGGCAACCTAACCCCCTACACTACCCAAAATGATGTTGTCCCTCTTTTTCAGAATTTTGGTTATGTAACCGAATCACGATTCCAAGCCGACCGTGGATTTGCATTCATTAAAATGGACACCCACGAGAACGCAGCGATGGCCATTTGCCAACTAAATGGATACAACGTCAATGGGCGACCTCTAAAGTGCAGTGTAAGTAGGACCCAGACCACTTAGTATGAACTAGTAGGAGAATGAGTGATATTAATAACGTGATAGTGGGGTAAGGACAAGACTCCTAACGCCCAGGGCGGGTTCGATCCTTCGCAGCAGGCGTTCAGCCCTCAGAGCGCTCAAGCATCTGCGTACCCTGGCACTCCCTCGACATACTTCCCTCAGTATGGAGGTTAGTAATTTCTATCTTCTGTATATATATATCACCGCCGTACTAATTCCTTTTCTAGGTCAATTCAGCGGTCAGCAACAGGCGTATGGTGGCCCCCCGGCTCAGTCTCCCGCTGGCTACGGAGCCCAACCGATGGGCTACGGCGGTCCGCCAAGTGCCGGAGGCTACGGCCGCGGCCAGCAGCCGCCCAACCAGCCATGGACCCAGCCGCCGCCGGCGCAAGGCTTTCAAAGCGGCTATCCCGGCTACCAGGGTTAGAATACCAGGGTTAGTGGGGATAGGGGCAGTAGAAGGGGTAGAAGAGGTAGAGGACGCTGATTTCTTTGGTGGAACATTGGGTTGTACGGAGGTCCTCCAAACGTGTGCACTAGGTGTATGCTTGGTCCTGGTTTAGTCGCTTTCTGTTGATTGAGCTCACGCATGATGAGCATAGGCATCCCTAAGTATTTCTTGATGGGAGATGCGCCATCTGTTATGGGGGATTTTCTCTTAGATCGATGCATTCCATTTTCTGCTTCCTACTTCACCCTATTTTTCCTGCCATTCTTCTCTTGCTGGTTCTCCATGGTTGTGATTTTAACTTGGGTTCTTAAAAACCCAAGGCATTCATGTCGTCTGTTTCCATTCTGAAAAGAAAAAGTTTCTGGCATTTCCTTGAAAGCTTCTTTGATACCTCCAAGCATCTATTGATACGGTCATGATGACACCCGTCTTTTTTTGTCTGTCGGGCTTAACGAAGTTACGGTGCTGCTGTTATTCATTTCACACCACTTCACTTCACCCCCTTAAAGGCTGTGGGAGCAGGCTTCTTCTTGATGGCCCGTGAGGAATAAAATTTACTTTTGGTTGGGAAAAGCTAAAGCAGAGGATGCTGTGATGCCTCTCCGAAGGGAGATTGGATTGTATGTATGTAGTCCTAAGTGAGTACTGTGGTTCGCAAAGGCGACCAGTTTGTAGCTCCTGAACAAAGATGATGATAAGTTAAGTTGAGTGCTACCTAGTAGCATATTCCGATGATTGCTAAATGTTCTTTCAAACTCGGCAAGCGCAATTGAGTTGCCATTTTAAAAATCTGATTTGTGGCTGTTTCAAAAGCGCCATGGCTTTGGTCATGAACGTCTATTGGAGATTTGTGACGTTGAGGGTTTTTAAACGGCTTCAAAGAATTCGTAATCGTAAGCAAATTGGCGAATCAGATTAGAAACATATGTAACAGCTAGAAACATTTTATTACCCTCGGACTCTTCGCAAAGAGCAAAGTCTTCGCAATTCAAAACTCCAAAACCATAGCGTCTGTATACCACATGATACTAATACCACCTACATACACGATTACATCTCGGGCCTCGGCTCGAGAGACGAGATGTGACTGTTACAATTCCGGCCGAAGGAGAAACCCCTTGCTCGTCTGGCGTCATTTGGGCTCGGAGCGTTGCGATCATGCCCAACCTAATCTATTAAACCACAAGGGGATCACCCTTGCTTTTTTTGGACAATTCGATTTTCTCAGCTCTCTTTGGAAAAGACGTAATATCCTTAAATTCGGATATCCCTAAAGATATTTTTTCTCTCTATGTAAATGCCGGGATCGAACGTTCACTAAATAGACCGGTTTTATCTAAGAGGTCGACGGTTTAGTGGACGGTGCGTGTATGGTCGGGAACGCTTAGACGCGCCACCGGCCGGACCGGTAAAAGGTAGTATCGCAGTCAGATCGACGAATGTGTGCAATGCAGCACACAGAGAAGGGTCGAATGGGTTTGGCCGGTTGGGTCTGGGCTAATATGCTAATCTACGTATGGGCTGCCTATGAGAAGGCCCCAGTCCGGCACGACGTTCGCGTCCTGTGGGACCGGGCGCCCACTCTCTGGCCACTCCTGCTGACTCTCTACCAACATCGTTGTCATCATCAGACGCGGACGATGGATGTTTGATGATATCCAGGACTACCTAATTAGGGAGGCAAATATGGCCCGGGGAAGGGAGGGTTGATAATAGGGTACGTATGCTTGGGATTAGTAGGGAAATAAGAGATCATCGAGAAGAGAAAGGCCGGTTCTCGCTTGTTGATATATCACATCATTATCGTCTTCCGCTTGTAAGTGTTTTAGAGGTCTCAAAGGGTAATTGCGAAACACGGGTTTCCTTGCTAGATATGTCGTCCTTTGCTCCTAGAGCTTCGTAGTCGATTACCTACCACCATACGTATGTAAAGTGATGGTACGGCATGTGGCACATACAAAGATAGCCAAGCTAACCTAAGACACGAAGCTCTTAGCTTTGGCGTTTTCAGTTCCAAAGAGCACTTGAGCTCATCGAGGACGGTCGTCGCTTTGTCTATTGGCTTCGTCGTGTTGTTGGTCGAAGCACCTGGAAAGCCAACCTATGATATCTTTGTAATGACGAGCCTAGTGCGATCAAGAGAACCGGCGTCATCATATATACCTAGGTATATATAATTTCTTGACGTCCTTGTTGCTATTAGGTAGGTAGGTATGTATAGAGGTACCATCTAATAATAACTTCTCGTCTATTAGGAATGTAAGTACCCATACCATTTACAACCCACGAGTTCGTTTAGGTTGAAGAAAGTAGATTGTCGATTTATATTGTTGCGATCCTAATTCCTGGTGCCAATCCCGCAATCTCAATTCCACTCATGCATATGATTCCGTCGTTTGTAACCATCGCACAGAGGGTACTGTAACCATGCACGCAACGTGAGATGCGCTTTTGGTTCTGGTGCTAATATTGATACTAGTTCTGATGTTTGTTCTTGGAATCGTTCTTCTGTTCGCTTTTTGATACTTTATATACTGCTTATTATATGTTTGGTTGGTTGATTGATGTTAAATATTAGTTAGACTGTTGAAACTAGATAGGTAGGTGTAAGCATGCTCCCTCTCTTCTAACCAATCCCCCAAGAAAGATTGGAATTGTTGAAGTTTGTTTATTATTTATTGTTGCTGCATATAGGTAAATAATACTATGCATACACAGCATAAGACTTGGATAATAGCTAATAATGGTCGGACCAATGATTTGGTAAGATTGTTCATCTCCGTCACGCCTTCATGTTTTGTGCTTTGTGCTACGTGGATATTCGATCGGTCCCCCCCTCCTTCCGCCCTGTTGCGTTTGCGATCACTAACGCCTTGGCTGTTGCTCGTGGTTCTTCCCCTCCCCCCAGTGAGTTCAGTGCCTTAATTAGTACCCAATCCACCCAACCTAAATGGTGGAGGTACATCCATGGGATCAATGATGCATCTGAGAGAATTGACACAGGTACCTATCTAATACCAGCAACGTAGGGCAAACTTGCACCTATCCTTAGGTACCAAGAATCCACAAAAAAAGGAAGAGAAGAGGAAAAGAAAGGGAAAAAAAAGCAATCTTGCCCAGCACTCAGGCAGTCCTGGGCAGCTGCAGGTCACCAACTTAACACCCATGAAATACCTGAATACCTAGGTCCATGGGTCTAGTTGGTATGGCTTATCTTTTGTCCCTCCATCACTCTTTTCAGTCCATCTCACACACTTTCTCGTCCTGACTGACGTACCCGCCATCCAATCCCCAAACCTCACGACACACAATTTGATTCTATTCTATTACCATACTACTATTCTCTCCTCTTTTTTTTCTTCTTCCTCCCTCTACCTTTTCTTTCGTATCGTCAATTTAGTACGAATCAAAATAGTCCATACCGAGAGAACTCCCCTACCTGTTTACTCTCTATAAATTCCTCATTATGGAATACAGTACCTAAATCCTAACTCATTCAGCCTACTGCATCGAGTTAACAGTTAACCAACCATACTAAAAAACCTACTACAACCCACTGTATATCGCATTTGGGTACGACTACAGCCCTCGCCCATTCATCATCCTTGTCCTTCCCCATTCTCGGCCAACCTTTTTTTTTTTTTCTCTTTTGTCTCCTGGTCCAAACACTCGACTCACACAAGTCAGCCAGCACGAACTAGAGACGAGTGATTAGCCAAGCCCGCATCCTAACATTAGGTAGCGTAGTGAGCTCTTTGCTCGCTCCCCTCCTCTACTAATGCGCGTCTGACTAAGGAACTACGACGACAACAATCCTTTGGCCGGAATTGGCCATATTCGTATTTCCCCAATTTATCTCTACTCGACCGACTTCATCTATCGTCAACTTCCCCCGCTGGACCTACTTCCGCGACTTTTCTTTCCTTTTTTTTTTTTACCGCCCAAACGCCATGGATCAATGGCAGGGCTATTCCGACACCGCCGGCGGTCCTCGAAGATTCAACGGCGGTAATCAAATGACTCCAGGAAGAGAGTATGGCCAGCAAACCACTCAGGTACAGCCGCCTGTCGGATTTAAATACGATCAATACCAAGGAGCGCTGAATTCGCATGCTTCGCAACAAAGCGCGACATCCCCCATCACGACCCCGCAGCTTCGCGATGGGAACGGCGACGTTCCTATGCAAGATGTCCATGATCCATATGGAAGCATAAAGTATCCCATGCGACCACATCATCAGTCGCACCTATCTGGCGGCCGACCTGGAAACCTTCATTCGCCTTCCGAGCCCTCTTCCGCTGCCCAGCGGTATTCGCCTATGGAAGTGTTATCGCCAACCTCACCATATGCACCCAAGTCGGCAACTAATCAGGCTCAATTTGCAGCGCCCCATACCCAGCGCCAGTCGCCTACTCGAGGTGACTATCAGTCTCAGAGCTCGTATTATACCCGGCAGAATTCTCAACTTCCTCCCATCACGCCATATGCCAATTCTCAAGAGAACTACCCGTCGTCCGCCGTTTCGGCCTTGGATGGTGCCTTTGCTAATGACCCAAAATCACCGAGAAGGACGCTTCAACCTGCTCCTAGCGTGCCGTTAGAAAAACGGCCGGTGCCCCAATTTAAGAAGATTGGCGCCGTAACAGACTTGCGGCCCAAGGTTAACGCTCAGCCACCGTTTCGTCGCGCAAATCCAGAGGGCGGTTTTATAAGTGTATGATGACTTGCTTGTTATTATCAAGTATCTCTACCAGTGTACTGATTCTAATTATTTTCGCAGCCCCTCCAAGCTCTCACTGTCCACCTGCCCGCGACGTATCGCATATGCAATCCGAACTTCAAATACGAGTCTTCTCGTAATCCCCGTAGAGTGCTTACCAAGCCGAGTAAAGGAACGAAGAACGATGGATATGATAACGAGGATAGCGATTATATTCTATATGTCAATGACATTTTAGGTTCAGAGGAGGCCGGTCACAAGTTTGTTGCGCCTTTTAATACATATGCTCTTAATAGCTATGGATACTAATTAATCTTCTTCATAGGAACCGTTATCTCATATTAGACGTTCTCGGACAAGGTACCTTCGGTCAGGTCGTCAAGTGCCAGAACTTGAAGACCCAAGAGGTTGTCGCTGTTAAGGTTATCAAGAACAGAACAGCGTATTTCAACCAGAGCATGATGGAAGTTTCCGTCTTGGACTTGGTAAGGCTCGAGCTTCGTACGATCAAGCTACCTATGCCATCATGCTGACGAATATACAGTTAAATACAAAGCTCGACAAGAACGATGATCACCATCTACTCCGACTAAAGGATACATTTATCCACCGACAGCATCTTTGCTTAGTATTCGAATTACTCAGCGTGAACCTTTACGAGCTTATCAAGCAGAATCAGTTCCGAGGTCTCAGTACGACTCTCGTACGAGTATTCGCGCAACAGCTTCTCAACGGACTCGCTCTCCTGAACAAGGCGCGTCTGATACACTGCGATTTGAAACCGGAAAATATCCTCCTGAAGAACCTCGAGAGCCCGATCATCAAGATTATAGATTTTGGATCGGCGTGCGATGAACGGCAGACGGTGTACACGTACATCCAGTCCCGATTCTACCGATCACCTGAAGTATTACTAGGTCTACCGTATTCTTCGGCAATCGACATGTGGTCGCTCGGCTGTATCGTAGTCGAGCTATTTTTAGGATTGCCACTATTCCCAGGTTCGTCCGAGTACAACCAGGTCTCAAGGATTGTCGAGATGCTTGGCAACCCACCGAACTGGATGATCGAGGTCGGCAAGCAAGCCGGCGATTTCTTCGAGAAGAGGCAGGATGAATTCGGTCGAAAGACATACCATCTCAAGAGTATGGAGCAATACTCTCGAGAACGTGGAACGAAGGAACAACCTAGCAAGAAATACTTCCAAGCGAGCACCCTACCCGAGATTATCAAGTCCTACCCAATGCCGCGAAAGAACATGAAACAGAGCGAGATCGACCGAGGTAAGGATAACTTGATTTAGCAAGTAATCTCTTGTCGGCTAACTTTGCTTCTAGAAATGAACAACCGAGTTGCCTTCATCGACTTTGTCCGAGGCTTGCTAACCATCAGCCCCTTGGAGAGATGGTCACCCCAACAGGCCAAACTACACCCCTTCATCACTCAGCAGAAGTTTACCGGACCCTTCGTTCCGCCGATGAATTTGAAGTCTAGTTCTCTTAACCGCTCCCCGGCTCCTGGAACTCAGCAGCAGCAACAGGCAGCCGAGCTCAGCAAGCAAAGGGCACAACAAGCGCAGGCTCAAGCTCAAGCAGCTGTCCAAGGAGCTTACGCGATGCAGCCAGCCCAATACCAAGCAACTCCGCACGCACAGCCTTCGTTGTACGGGGGCAATGGTCTGTATACTCCTGGAGCCAGTCATGCTGGCGCCCCGCCGCCTTACTCTGCCCAACAATCCCCCTACGGCCAAATGGTTATGGGACAACCACCCGCGCAGATGCCGCCGGCCAATTATGGCGTTCCGCAGCCGAATCTATACCAACAAGCTACGGTCCGAGCAGGTCGTCAACGCGCATCAACAATGGATCAGCAACAAAGCGGTATACCAGCCGCCATCCAGCGAGTTGCTAGCCACCTCGATCCCAGCCAACCTATCAGACTACAACCTAGTCCAGCATACTATCCACCGCCTGCCGATGGCATGGGTCTCACAGACCCTGGAGCAGGTAGGGTAGCTGGTAGAAGAGATAGTAGAGCTCAAAGAGGGGGTGCCAGAGGTAACCGAGATTTCATTCGTAATCTGGAGGAGAGGACTCTCGAAGAAGGATTCATGGGAAGTGGAAACCAAAGTCCATGGGCGTGAAGAATGTTCCGTGCGATAATGTCCCACGAATCAGACGCGCATGTATCACCATATCAAGACAATTCGGTAAGAACCGAACCGTCTAGGTTCAACAAGTCCTCACTCGGTTGGTAGCCAGTTACGGTGGCCTTCGATATTGGGATACCTCTGGGATGCTTTTTTCACAGCTCTACGTTAGCCTATCCGCCCTATATTTTGGGGACCAGATAGGCATGTATGATACCCACAGAACATAGGGTGCAACTCTAGATTGCCCAAAAAGTTTTATTTTCTTCCTCTTTTTTCCCTTCACTGCTCCAAGTACCGCACAAGCGGGAATTGATTACTTCGGGGACGCACATAGCATTGGCAGGGAGCAGTTCAACGAAGCCTCTACGTTTACATAGGTTGAAGGGTAGGGTAGGCAGGACAGGGCTGGGTCGTCTACAACAGAGCATGCCCACGGTGACGATGCATGTTAGGTAGGGGATACGCTTGTCCCCTAAATTACGCGAGACGGTCTCAGGGCGCGGATGAATAGCCACCACGGAGTTCATTTGCGACGACGTTTTACGCGTACGATTCTAGGGACGATGAATGCGGACTCCCCATCTCGACTGTGTCCTAGCACTTCCCCAAAACAAGGGCGTCGTTCACAACCATCGCATCGGAGGTCACGAATAGATGACGAGCTAGGAGAGGTAAGTAGGTAGGGGGTGGAAGGAATGGAATTGCACGAGACTTTGCCTGGGGACTAAGGACGGGTTGCTAGCGGCAGCGTCGGCGGTTTTTCTGCTTTTTTTTTCTACGGAGGAGATGGTCTAGTGTACCTAGGCTTGTAAATACATGCATCGCAGACCCCGTCGTGGGAGGGGCTGTGGATGCTTGCTTCAACAGAGACACTTCTGTGTGCTTGAATGAATGTGCGCTTTGTGATTGATGGGATGTGATATGTGTGAATGCGCACTTAGGGGTGTCTGGGTGGTTAAAGGGGGGTGGGGATTGTGGGTGGAGGGTGGGTGAGTGAAGTTAAGGGGATGGGAGAGGTGAGACGGGAGATGTTTATTATGTCATACCAGTTAGACGGTGAAATGGCAGGTTCGTATACTTTCATGTCTCGTCCTATTATGTATAATCTTGGAAGTGTTCTCGTTCTTGAATATAAAGAGTGATGAGAAAAGACGAACAGAAGAATTTACCTAGGGACAGGACTTGTGACGATTTCTTTTTTTCACTTCGTCCCACGTTCAATCCTCTGGGGATCAATCACGATATTAATCTTATGTAGGTATTTCCTATAGAAAGAACCATCATCACCGAGTCCCTGGAAGAAAGGGGAGCTCTTGCCCGGCAATTAGACTACAAAGTGGGAGGAAGGGGAAGTGGAAAAGGAAGGAGAAACACTGCCGTTAAGTGGAAGCTCTAAATTTGGATCGCGAGATACAAAGAGGGTCCAGATTGATAGTTTCATAATGGCATACACATCTCACTCATCTTCACCTTCAAGCACACACACATTTCACGCAGAACAAGCCAAACCCCATCATAAAACAAAGCCAATGCACAATTCTCTACATACACAACCATCAGCTAAGCTACCTAAAGCACACATCTACATGTACATAGGCAAGCCTAGTATCTCTGACGAGGCCCCCATGCCTTCCACTGACTCCTCATCCCCATTACCACCTCCGGTCGAGGTCACCCATCGTAGTAGTAGTAGGAAAAGTCTATCTCTCTCCCCTCTTCGAGATCGACTTTCCATCTACCCACCCATCCATCCATCCGACATTCAAAAAAGCAGGTTGCCTTTCTCTCCTCTCCTCTTCTCTTCTTTTCTATTAGTACAATTGCAAGTAGGAACTTTCGTCATTATCTGTCTCTGTTTTGCATGTTGCGCGACACCTAGTACCTCAGTGTCACAACCCAATATAGATCCCCCCCCTATAACAGAGACGATTGCGGAAAAGTGGTATACCTGTGATCTGGTTTCCGACAAGGGGCAATCGCATCCATGAATCCGTCTACCACGATTGACAATGCTGGCAGATGTGATCTACCCATCCAGTCGGATTGAACGGGCAGTATCGATAATTGCGATACTGATGATAATAGTCATTATGGTAATCATAGTGGTAGTCATTCTGATAACCGTTATCATAACCATTACCATTATAATTACCATAATAATTACCATAAGAACCACTATGAGAGTCAACATAGCCATAGCCATAGCCATAGCCACTGCCGCCGCCGTAGACATTGCTGTAGCTGTCACCGTAACCAGCCAGGTAAGCCCCACCATAACCCGCACCGTAGTCATTGACGAAATCCTTGTTGCTTGGTTTTACATAATCCGTCGATTTGTCAGGTGCCCGGCGATTCTACCTACCGGTGCGGAATCCTCTGCCTCGACGACCATCATTGCCACCGGTAGCCTTGGGCACCATCTTATCACTGTAAAGACCTCCGTTTGAATACGAAGCGTCTTGGTCATCTGTATCCATAAGATCGTTAAAACCCATTCGTCCATCAACTACTACATTGCCTCCCTGTCGAGTCTCGTGGTCACGTTGATCGCGTTGGGCTCGAGGACCGGTTGGAGGTGTATGCGTAGGCGTGAAGGAGTCGCCGGGCTTCATGTACACATGCAATGTTTTTCCATCAGCCTGTTGCTTTGTTAGTTCATCGAGTATCAGAGTCTTAGGGGTGATACTAACAGTCTGGTTGTTGAACTGTTGAATGACTTGAAGCGCTCCTTCCTTGCTCTCGAACGTAATCTCAGCTATAATCAAGGGGTGAGTTTTGAGGATCCGGCAATTGCTGATCAGGCCGCCAACGGGGGTCATAACGTTCTCAATGTCGGCAGCAGTGGTTCCCGGCGCAAAGTTCTGAGCCATCACTACGAAAGGTCCCGCAGAACCTTTAATCTTCATGCCCTGTCTTGACGGGCCAGTTGGTGTTCGTTGCCAATTGATCTGTTGATCAGCTGTGGGAGAAGAGGTAGCACGCTCAAGAGCATTGCGAAGCAAAGCGGTGCGTTTAGGTGTACGACGCGGTGTTGTCTGAGTTCGAGAGATTGGTGTACCAGGTGCACGAATTCTGGACGCTAGTGAATTCGGGTCTTTCTGAACCCTGGCGCCTCTACCGCGCGCATTGTGAAGATCGTGCGTCCATTCGTTATTGACGTTGCCAGCAGGGATATGGGAGGTCAAAGACTGGCGCTGCGCAGAATGACAAGTTAGCTTTCAACATTGAACATCCATCTATAAACAACGATTTGAGTAGATTATATCATACCTTTTTGACTCCTACGCGACTTGCCAATGAACCTCCACTGGGCGCACTGGCTCGGCGACTGCTATCTCGCTTAAAGATACGTGCAGCAAGATCCTCATTGGCCTTGCGCTCACGGCCTAGTCAAAACATTAGCTTGTCATGTTTCCCATTTGTAGATGAGTTGTGATGATAGAGTAGTTTCTCTATGAAACCCAGTATGAATTCACTTACCAGCATGGATAATTTTCTCGAAATCGGTTGCGTGCTGCTTGGGAGTGCTTTGCTTAGGCGTGTTCGGCTTAGAGTTGTTTGACTTCGCCATGGTCTCTTCGTGAGGGTTCGTCGTGAGTTCTGCAACCAATAACGTGAAGGAATAATAGCAATGGAGAGAAAACTAAGGTTGCAATTTAATTGCAAATGCGACGGTATGGGTAGAGTAAGCTTTGAGGGATTAGCAGTTAAGACAGCCTAATTGATCCCGGGCGAGATATCAGACGTCTTTGAGATTGAAAGTTGAAAACCGTTAGAAAAGGGCTGAGCTTGACAACTTCAATAGATAATGGACAGCTCGAGGAGTGGAGCTAACGACGGCTGCGAAAGGATGAAAGTTGCAAGGTTTAGAAAAAAAGCGCGAACTTCAGAAAGGGTCGCGCGTCTAATCAATCAAATTATGGAACTGCACATATGTGGGACAGGTGGGGCAAACCAATCGTCTTGGCACGCACATTAGTGAAATGTACACAGGTACCTCCGAGATACATTGCCCATTCATTAAGTAAGCAGAAATATTGGAACCCGGAGCTTGGCAGGGCTTGCAGCTGGGAAAGAAACTAGCGGCAGCCACAAAAGATACGTACTCCAAGCGATTAGGGTCAACGGGTTGAGGCGCAACCCACACAAACTTTCTACATTGAAGGAAAATTGTCGGGTCTCTAATTTCGGGCGCATTTTCCAAATTCTTCAATCACCCAATTTACTCTAAACATCCATTCTCTTTCAACATCGCGAATTACGCACAATAGACCAGCACAATGGGTCGCGTGGTATGTCCATACTTCTAATATACTTCAATCAACTTATTTGGAATATCTACTAATCAATGCGAACAGATTCGTAACCAGAGAAAGGGTGACGGTGGTATCTTCAGTAAGTTTTCGCCGGCAACGCCTCTCAATCTTACAATTCGCATCGATTACAACAGTCGACTACGAGCAACTTACTTTTCCTCCCACGAACTATTTAAACTTACATTCAATTTCTTCTAGCCGCCATCACCCGTCTGCGAAAGGCTCCCGCCAAGTTCCGTTCGTTAGATTATGCTGAGCGCCATGGATACGTACGAGGTGTGATCAAGGAGATCATCCACGACCCGGGTCGTGGTGCTCCTCTCGCCCGTGTCGTCTTCCGATCTCCCTACAAGTTCAAGCAGATCACCGAAACCTTCATCGCCAATGAGGGTATGTACACCGGCCAATTCATCTACGCCGGCAAGAACGCCGCCCTCACCGTCGGCAACGTCCTCCCCCTCGCCTCGATGCCCGAAGGTACCGTCATCTCCAACGTAGAGGAGAAGGTTGGTGACCGAGGAACTCTTGGCCGAACCTCCGGCAACTACATCACAGTTGTCGGCCACAACCCCGATGAGGGCAAGACCCGTATCAAGCTACCTTCCGGTGCCAAGAAGGTTATCAGCAGCAGCTCCCGAGGAATGATCGGTATTGTTGCTGGTGGTGGCCGAACTGACAAGCCTCTCCTAAAGGCTTCGCGTGCTAAGCATAAGTTCGCCGTCAAGCGCAACAGCTGGCCCAAGACTCGTGGTGTTGCCATGAACCCCGTCGACCATCCTCACGGTGGTGTAAGTAGCATTGATCCTGACAAGATATATAAGAATAGGGAAACGCTGACATTTACTCCCAGGGTAACCATCAACATATCGGTAAAGCCTCCACAATCTCCCGATACGCAGCACAAGGTCAAAAGGCGGGTCTTATTGCGGCGAGAAGAACGGGTCTGCTACGTGGTACCCAGAAGACGAAGGAGTAAAATGGGTTATCCAGGTCATGGTTCATCAAGGCGGTTGGAGTTTTACTTGATTGCGCTTTGCATCTCTCTAGGTACTGGTGAGCTATGATAATGAGATAGGCTCAATGGTAGTACCCGGCATGAAAGCATTTATGCGTATCCTTTTGATTGACAAGCATGGATCCCGTGAAGTTGATTAAGGAGAGCTACAGTCTGATAAACCGTAGTTCTATGTCATCGGGAGGAATCCGATCGAGTTCGCCTGATACTCGGTATGTGTGTATACTACCACCTAAATAGATACATACATGTCCGAACGAAGAATAAGTGGAAATTATCCCACAGATGAATTAATTGCACTATGGTCGATTCTAGCGTAACGAGATCACCTGCGGCGAATGGAACCATACCCTATGTATGTATTTCTAGGGACATGATATCATACGATAGCTCGGCTCCGCGCTCCGGATTCTAGGGCGAACCTGTATTAAGGAAGCTTCCAGTTACACGCATAGTAACTTAAAACTGGACATCGCATCCCAACCGAGCAAGCGCTACTATCACTGCCTATTATATAAAATACCTATATGACCAAATAATTGGCAGGAATCATCGGAATTTATTTGAAGTTTCCAAATTAGATATTAATACGCCGATATGCCGTTCTCCACATCCTTACCCTCCGGGTTGATCCCTCGGACAATCTCAAAAGCGTTGCGGTCCTACTATAACCCCACCAACACCCTCTGTGGCCCCTGTAGCACCTATGCGCTCTCTTATAAAATCTCACCCCGCCAAAGTAAGGGTTCTTTTCCAACACCTACGCCGCATTTTTCCCCTCCCGCAACCGCTGTAAGACGACGACGTTTGTATTCAACCATGGCCGCCAACAAGGAATTCGCGCTCGTGTGCTTGGAGAACCCTCTTCTCGGTACGTTAGCCTAGGATTTTTCTATGAATCAAATTCAATTGAGTGAGCTTCGGCAGAGAAAAGAAGAAAATGAAAAGCCCCGCCTCAAAATGTAGAACGAGGGGCGTCTTACCCGAAGCTCCGGCAGAGAGTTCAAAAGGCTATAGACTCAAACTATAGCTTGGGTTTATAATATTTGGACTTTTCTACTATTTTTGAAATTATACAGTTGTATACATACCGAATTGCTTCTAATACACAATGGGTTCACAGATATCCAGGCTGTAGGCACTGCAGACCTTCTCAAGAAGTACAATCTCAAGGATAACGATGCGATTCTAGCGTCTCCAGAGCACATCCCGATTTACGACGATCTGCTCGAGAACTTCGACGCCAAGCTAATTGCTGGTGGCGCCGCTCAGAACACCGCCCGTGGTGCCCAATATATCCTCCCTCCTAACAGCGTCGTCTACTTCGGTGGTGTCGGCAACGACAAGTACGCTGATATCCTGCGGGATGCCGTCAAGCAGGTTGGTCTAAGAGTCGAGTACCGTGTTGATCCCAAGGAACCCACGGGAAGGTGTGGTGTGGTTATCACGGGGCACAACCGAAGCTTGTGCACCGATTTGGCTGCCGCCAACCACTACGATCTCGACCATCTTAAGAGCCCTAAGATCTGGGAACTCGTCAAGAATGCCCAGTTCTACTACATCGGTGGTTACCACTTTACTGGTATATATCCCCCCCCTCTACCCCCTTTTCTTTGACATGGCTGCTTGGGAACTTTGCTGACAAACTAACCTAGTCTGCCCACCCGCTATCCAAGCCCTAGGTGAGGAAGCCGCTGCCAACAACAAGACCTTCGTTGTCAATGTCAGCGCGCCTTTCATCGCCGAATTCTTCAAGGACCCCCTTGACGCTTCCTCCAAGTACTGGGACTACGTCATCTGCAACGAGTCCGAGGCCGCCGCCTACGCCAAGTCGCACTCGCTATCTGTCGCCGAGACCGACGTTCCCGGCATCGCTAAGGCCCTCGCCAACCTTCCTAAGGCCAACACCAAGAAGCCCAGAGTAGCTGTTATCACACAAGGCACTCTCCCCACTGTCGTTGCTGTCCAAGGCCAGGACGAGGTCAAGCAGTACCCCGTACATGCTATCGATGCCTCCAAGATCAACGACACGAATGGTGCCGGTGATGCCTTCGCTGGTGGCTTCGTGGCTGGTCTTGTCCAGGGCAAGTCCCTTGAGGAGAGCGTCGATTTGGGACAGTGGCTCGCGCGGTTGAGCATCCAGGAATTGGGACCTTCGTAAGTTCTTTCTTGCTACCATACATTCCTGGCTCTTAATAAGAATGTTACTAATGATGGACTCCTTTCCGTCAAACAGATACCCCTTCCCTAAGCAGACCTACGAGCCCACCAAATAAACTACCTGACCTTCTTCCAGAGGACAGTAAATGTTAGTCATTAAATAGGAAACATCAGCATCACACCAACAAGCTTTGACGTTACTCAACTTTACGCAAAGGTTCGGCGTTTTATAGAGATGGGATATATCATCTGGTAGGGGAGCATTTTAACATGTGTACAAAGGCGAACTGAATCAAAAAGGATAGCTTGCGTCGTCTCGTCTTCTTTGCTGGGTTTCAACAACTGGGGGGTTATTTTTATTTAACCCAGGTATATGGTGATCATATCCGCCATATATGGGGCATAGCTGTTGATAGCGAATTTCAACATGAGCATTTGCCCATATGCATACCTTTCATGGGTCTGATTAGGAATGCCTTGAAATCCGAATATATTCGTGCAGTAGGTTTGGCCAGCGCTTACAGTCCTCGATTTCCATTATGATTGTCATCTTTAGTATGTTTGTCCGAACCGCCCACAACTCTACCACAGTCGCCCTCGAGGCAACACCGTATAGCATTATTATACGCTTTTCTTGTGTGCTACCTTGAAGGAGGGACCGAATACAACTTCAGGCTCACTTCTTCCAGCAGTTACAGGAAATTTCCATCCTTCAGAACACAACATGTCAGGCAAGTACCCAAACAAAGCCAAGAATGCAGGTAGTGTTTGGAAATTTAAGCCTCTTAACAAACACAATGAAGTTTCCTTTATAGGTAGATTGAATGGAATTATGTTTGTGGTTCTACCTTCCTTAGGTAGGTACGATACCGATTTTCCTAAAGCTTCATATAAGTACCCTAAACATCCCGGCTATAACTTTTATTTAGTTGCTTTACGTGTAGTAAGAAACACATTCATCATATCGCCTTACTTATGACCAAGTACATCATAAAGAGTATTTCCTCCAAAAATTAATACACATTGAGCCAAATCTAAATCTCGAGGCTTCGTAGACGTTACTATGTTTCTCAAATACGGTAAACCAGATCCCGACAGCGAGGTTGGTGTTAAGCGCAACAGGGAGATTCTGCGTCTCCGGGGCCTCTACACCGAACAGACCGGCGACACTCTTGACGTGCTAGCAGAGGCTGTTAAGGCGATGCTGGATCACCCAGCCATCTTCCGAAACCCTCAGTTGACGTTCAAACCCTTCTACTTCTTTTTCTATGGCTCGCTTCAGCATCCGGGTGTTCTATCCGGCGTAGTGAAAAGAGAAGGGGATAAATCTGGCCGTAAGCCGGTTTTAATGCCTGGCTCTATCACGGGGTGGGAAGGCAAGTATACTTCAACTCTTCTCTCATTTTCTTCATTTCTAACTCCTTAAATGTCCCTTTGACACTGTATTTACTGACTCGAGATACTATAGTCATGATGTGGAGTATATACCCAGCTCTAGTCCCCAAAGAAGGCAATGTGGTCAAGGGAAAGTACTGGAAGTGCGAGCGTATCGAGGACGTTGGTAGTCTCTGCAACTATGAGACTAATGCGTATCGTATGGAATTCTGCGACATTGCTACCGAGGAAGGAAATGTGATCAAGGATGGGCGTATTTTCGTATCGACGATGGATAGAAGCAACCTTGATGAAGGAAGCTTCGATCTGGAGAAGTTCGTCCGGAACCGAACTTAGAATCCATTGGACCTCGTCTTTGTGTGATGAGAATGCTATGTAGTGAAGACATTGATATCTTCATGAATTCACGTTATTAGAATATTACTAGATGAGTTAGTTACATACAACCATGTAGCGATAGTAATGCTATAGAGATACTCTGAGAAAGACCTGTCATTTGTGACAAGTGTGGTGTAAGATAGATATGTGATAGAACTTGTGCCTCGACATCTATGTAGGAGTCCAATTGAAAGTACACGGTATCTTTAGTGTGAACATCGTGAAGATGATAATCTAAAATGTCTCAATTGATTCCAATTATAGAGGTGAAATGCTTATGTAAACCCCTATGCCCATTGCAACCGCCCCGGATACTAGGTATCGGGTCCGGACCCACCTATCGGAGACTGTGCAAGAAGCTTCTCGATAACGATAAACCCCGCAATTTCCAATCTCCAATGGCGGGGCAGACATCCCACCTTTACAAAACACTGAAGGCTACCTACAGCTCCTTGCATCTTCTCAACTGCTTAACCAAAGACCTATTCATTCACGATTAGGACGTTCAAGATGCCCGTCGACTATAGCAAGTGGGTAAGTAAGATCGAGCATCATCTAAAACCAATTGGAAGAAACTTCTGATGAAACTAACACATCCCAAGGATGCTCTGGAGCTTAGCGACGACTCCGACATCGAGGTTCATCCCAATGTCGATAAGCGCTCCTTCATTCGCGCGAAGCAGAACCAGATCCACCTAGAGCGACAACAACGCAAGCTTCAGATCGAGACATACAAATACGAACGTCAAATCAACGATGGCTTGATAAAAAGAATATCCGGTCTCCTGAATGCCCTCAAAGCTCACGCTGCCGAGGCTGAGACCCGAAACCCTGGTGAAGTTGCCTTCCAAGCTGTCATGGAGTCTGTGGGGAATCCACAAGATGACATGCCTCCTCCCCGACCCGAAGGCGTTCACGCTCAGGAAGAACAACCACCGTCATATACCAAGATGATGGCGACCTTGTTAGATCAGGTGAATAAAGAGTTGGATGAGAAGAAACCAGAGAACCGTTACAATGCCATGGTGGAAGAGATTGGTGTACATCTGAAGAAAGTCCAAGACTTACAGCAACAATTGTTGACCAAGTTGGCGGAACTAGAAAAGGAGGAAGGCCGCAAGATCACAAGTGAGGGCATCCATACAGGTTTCGATAGTTCTTTCGTCGCCAAGTCCACGCCGTCCACGTCCGGAGCAAAGAAGGAAGAGGTAGAGCTTCTCAACCCCAACTTTTCCTTAACCAAGCCGGACGAGTCGAAACCTTCAACCGCAGCAGACGACGACGATGATGCGGACATGGAGGCTTCACCGGATGCTCGAAAGTTCGCTAACATTAAGGCGTCCGACTACCGGGAAAGTAACTCTTTTATTGGATTACACCCGCAAATTTTGACCGAGAAGGAAACCGACGGCCTACTAGTTATGGCGTTCGACGCTCAACTCCAAGGAAAGGACGATTTCGCACGACAGTGTGTTCACCAAGCTCTACTACTACAATATTGCCGCGCTTTGGGTAAGGATGGTGTTGCGCTCTTCTTCAAGCGCATTACCACCAAAGGTCACCAGGCACAAGACGTCTTCTACAAGGACGTTCAGGATACCTACTACAGGATCAAGAACCGAGCAGCTGAGATCAATGCCCAACGAGAAACCGAAGGTGCAGCTGGCGGAGTGGAGCAGATCCAACTACATGCTGTCGAACCAGGTACCGAGATCAAGATCAAGATCCCGCCCGAGAACAGCGAGGACGCAGGTGAAAAGAGAGGCCGCGAGATCTTTAAAGGGTTTGACCCGGATATGCAAAGGGCATTGGAATTTGGAAGCTTGGATAAGGTCAACGAAGTCTTGGGTAAGATGAGTGTCGAGGACGCCGAGGAAGTAGTGGGCCTTCTAAGCGAGGTAAGACCCCCTATCAATCTATTGTTTATGACTATATTTCAAGATATACTGACAATTATATAGGCGGGTATCTTGAGTGTTGAGGAACAGATAATAGATGCTACGACGGAGGAGGGTCAGAAACATCTCAAGGCGATGGAAGAGGAGGCTGCGCTGGAGTCGTACGCGGATGATCCGGAGTAATTGTGCCAAGGTTGATCCTGGCGTCGAGGAGGCGCTTCTCTCATGACTAAGGCATAGCATAGTGTTCACTAGGGAGGTTATGTTCCGGGGGCGTTGTGGCTGATAATAGGTCCTCTAGCCGGATTACTAACTTGGTATAATAAAATGTATCTGGACAACGGTGAATCCCTCCTCTCTGTTATGTTTAATTATATGATCATGTTGTTCGGAGGGAAATGATTATTCATACCACAGATGGCTAACTTTAAACTTTTGGGAATAGGGGTTCCGGAGCTTGATCATGTAAAGCTCTGCCCCCTTGGTTTAGCGTATCACACTGTTCTCCCACACTAAATATGTTTGGTATGAGCTGAAAAAGCCAAAGGATTGACCTGGCAGGATAACATGTTCATGATTAAATTCATGATTAAATCCTGTAAGGGATGTGCTTTTAAACTATCTCTGTATCTGATATATTAGATACCACTGTGTCTTGTTCGACAATTTGTTTGGGATACAGTTGAGAACATATTGTTTCCAACAACCCCTAACTTCTGAGTTTATAGGTAGAAACTACTTAGGTTAGCCTATTGTATCGGAACTCGGAAGCGTAGGCATGAACTTGACAACCTGACAGCCCTCGCGAGTCCGGACGTTTAAACTGGAAACTGAATAGCGTCTCGACAATTCTCTTAGCGATGTATCGACTAAATAGAACGGTCGAAGATCTACGTATATATCAAGATTTCCTAGCTCCTCACAGCCTTTCACAATTTTATGCTCAAGATCTACCCCGTATACCCCGTATCCATGGAATATCCCGAAAACGCAATAGGATATAAAAATATCAACCGGATTTATCGCTCATATAGGTAGTCTTGTCCATCAGAGAGGCCGCCCATATTCTGGAAAATAAGAGATAGATTCTTAACGCCGAACAACGTGTAAAAACGTGCGATAATAACCAACAGTTTATGTACTTTGCCTTTTAGATGCGTGGCAACCCTAAGAGGCGCTGAAGGCGTTCGCTAACGCTTGCGCGGCTGATCACAGATGATTGGACCCTGAAAATCGAGGAAGGTTCTAAAATTCCAATAGAGATTTAAGTGTTAAAAATAGGACAGGGATCTACGTTATTCAAGTGGAGGGTTGGCCGGGCTAGTGCTGTGGCGTGTGCTACATAGTACAATCGTGTATGCAGGTAGCGGAGTAACACAATAATTTAATCGCATAATTGTACGAACCAGCCACAATTAAACAAGTTAACAACCTCCCCTTTTTTCTAAAGTTCCATCTTTTCTGTTTCCATTTTTATTATCAATTATTATTCGATGAACAATTTTGAAAAATGCAAATACACAATTCCGCAATGCTCGAGACCTCGCATCTTGAATCCGGATGGATTTATTGGTAACGGAAGATGTTAAAGAGTGTGTTGATCGGGTCCGCAATGCCGGGACCAAGACTAAATCCAAAACTGGTCGACTGTCACGGCGCCGCGAATTCAAGCGTCGTGGGCGGGTCTGGGTCGTTTCAAGTTGGGCAAGTCTAGCAAGCTTCAAAGAGGGTGACGACGTCTTCTCACGTCCCGTCGGGGCGCAGTCTTTCACCAACCCACCATACGCCGGGGATCACCATGCAACCCCACAAATTACATAAAATACGACGTCCAGGGGAACCACTCAAGAGCCGGCCTAGAGCCTCTTCTTATGCTTGCCGTTAAACGCTACAGGGATTCGTTCTTGATTCCCATGTCCTCTTCGTCGTATTGTGCGTTTTTGTACGATGGTTGGGGCTTTGTTAACCTCCTGGCCAACCTCGAAACATGTAGGTATTCGTACTTAATCGTACTACACCCACCATCTCCTTTTTGCTGTAGTTTTATATCTCTTATTTTCGCTTTCGTTATATTCTCATTCGTTCTATCGATAGACTGTTAGACCTGTTTTCTTCATTTCCTAGCAACAGTTAAACAGACAATATGATTCCTTCGTTATGTACATTCTTCACTACCGTTGCTGCCCTGACAGCAACGGCTCATGCTCTCCCACAACAAGGTAGTGGCTTTGGATCTTCATCCTCGACCAGTTCTTCCTTTGCTGTAGCAAGCTCTAGTTCGACAGCCTCAGCCTCGGCTTCATCTTCGACTTCGACGACGGCCTGCAATAACTCCCCTAGCCTATGCAGCCGCTCATATAGCAATGTAACTCACATGGGTGCTCACGATTCTGCGTTTCTGCGAGATGCGTCCACAAGTAACTCAGTAGCTGGAAATCAGTACTACAACGCAACCGTCGCTTTAGATGCAGGGATCCGGTTACTCCAGGCCCAAGTCCACGACAAGAGCGGTGTTATCCAACTATGTCACACATCCTGCAACCTGCTCGATGCCGGTACGCTCCAGAGCTGGTTAACATCCATCAAATCCTGGATGGACTCCAACCCGAACGAGGTAGTAACACTGCTTCTCGTCAACTCCGACAGCAAGACCGCAGACCAATTCGGAACTGTCTTCAGCGCCTCGGGCATTAGCACATACGGGTACGAACACTCAGGTAGCACGTGGCCAACGCTACAAGAGATGATCACCTCAAACAAGCGACTTGTGACTTTCATCGCCTCGATCACGACCAGCACGACATACCCGTACCTGCTGTCGGAATTCGACCACATCTTCGAGACAGCGTATGACGTGACGTCCCTCTCGGGCTTCAACTGCACGCTCGACCGGCCATCGACGCAGAGCTCCGCCAGCGCCGCCATAACCGCCGGCATGATGCCGCTGATGAACCACTTCGCGTACCAGCTCCTCGCGGCATCCATCGAGATCCCAGACGTCGACTCCATCGCCACAACCAACAGCCCGTCTACCTCCACGACCGGCAACCTCGGCCTCCACGCGCAGAACTGCAACAGCGAGTGGACCAAAGCCCCCACTTTCGTCCTTGTCGACTTCTTCAACGAGGGCCCTGCTATCACCACCGCTGATAATCTGAATGGTATCTCGGCCGTCGGTCGCTCGACTAAGGCTATGACTTCGACGACTGTGACTACGGCTGCGGCGGGTAGGACCGGCGGGCTGGGGATGGGTGCTGGGGCGCTGGTTGCTTTTTTGGTCGCTACGCTGGTCCTTGTTTAGGGGCGAGGTGGTGATATATACATTACCTGCACATCACGTATTCCAACATACTTCGACATATTTCGAACATATACAAGAGAAGAAGGAGAAAAAAAGGGGCGGTTGCGGGTTTTCTTTGTCTGGGTCGGGCTGGTTGGCATTGCATAGCGATGGCGTTTTATTTTTTTTTATTACTTTTTATCACTAAAACGGATGCACAGTTTAGCGTGCCGTTTATCTAGAAAGGTCGGTATCTAAGAGTAGGTACCTACATAGAGAATGCAAGATCGGCCTGCGTATATAGCTAGGCGTGGGCTGGAAATCCTGAAAAGAAGGATGGAATGGGTGGATGGATACCTAGTACCGGGGTTAGAGTGCGGATTCCGGCTTGAGGGCTGGGGATTGGGACTTACTCGGATAGAGGCTAGATGCTGATATATATACCCTACATAGGTGGGCGAGGTATATATCATTTGTAGATAGATACAATTGAAATGGCCCGTAAAGGGGTCTTCAAGGCATTCCTTATCTCCGGATTGCTTCGGATTTGTGTGATTGAAAGTCGTAAAATCCTTCGTTGGGTTAGAAGGTGATCCTGACAATGATCTAAGCATTTCGCAACGTAACAACCCTCACAGTTTTGTAAACAAGATAAAATCGCAAGGCTGATGTAGCAGAGGCATTCATTATATGATGGGTATCTCAACTGCGAAATAACGACACTCCACTCCTATGGATCCGAACCCGAGCAACTATTGCACTTCATGCCTTCCAGCCCGATTATCGTGATGGTACATTGAAAACCCCATGGTGACCCAGGGTTAAGGCTGCGATTCTGTCTCTTTGATCTGATGAGACTTAGATCTGACCGTGTACTAATGACTCCTGAATTGAAGTATCGTCCACGCCTGCCGATCTGTGCGATGTACTTCCTGCAATTCGATCGGGATTGCGTGCTTACTCCACAGTAATCACCTCCGGGGCCGCCTCACTACCCTCCATCACTATATCCCCCTCAGCCCCATCACCATTGACACCATTCGTTTCAATAGGGGCGCCGTACAAGAACTCCTCGAGGGCTTTATACGCCTCCTCCACCTCCCCATTCGTGATAACGGCATCGCAGAAGCCTTCAGATTTCACCTGCTCCAGGTCTTCCTGTGCGGCTTTCAGCTCCGTTTGTATATCTTCCTCTGTAAGATCTTCCGTCTTTCTGAGTCGGGCTTCGAGTTCTTCGATGCTTGGGGGTGCGATGAAGATGATCCGTGCATCGTAGCTGTTATCTTTGATCGTTTCGGTAGCCTGGGAGAGAAAGTTAGTAAGCTATTTCTAGATTAGGGGGTGTGTTAGGTAGGTATAATTAGACTTACGCCACGATTAAGCTGGATCACGGGAATCTTCCCAGATTTTTGTATAGCCTCGACCACCGTTAGGTTCGTCCCGTAGCCGATACCGGTTTGGTCCGTGAACTCAAGGAAATACTGGCCGCTCAATATGGTGTAGAACGCTTCGGAATCGACGAAGTAGTAATCCTGGCCCTCGACCTCTCCTTCCTTCGGACTTCGCGTGGTGTGTTTGATGACTTTCCCAAATACACTCTCGTGCTTCTCTAAGAGCATGGAGACTAGTGTCGATTTGCCAACTTTGTTTGGACCTGTTATGATGATCGGTCGTCTGTCTTCAGGAAAGTGACCGTTCGCCTGTGCCCCCTCAACTTCATCTGTAGCCTTCGGCTGCTCTTGGAAAATGACGTCGATTTTTTGCCAATCGTCAATCTTGTCGAAGACGGCAAGTTTCGATCTTCGGGCGATTCTGAGGGCTCTCCACGTCTTACTGGCTTTGGCTTCGAGGATCTCAGATCTTTCCTTGTCGTTCTTTGCAAAATCGAGATCGAGATCGTCTCCAGCAATCTTGTCTTTGAACTCGCTCAGGTCTGGAAGCTTCCATCTCTCCGGATCCTTTAACTTCTCCATCCCTTTTTCATCCTCCTCTTCCTTCAAGAACTCTAATGACAGCGAACCCATGGGCACAGCTCGCAATCTTTTGTTTGTCGCCATACGTCTAGCGCTGGCTTTTGCCTCGACGAAGTCGTTAGGAGAAACTGGATCTCTCTTGATTGGTGGACAAGCCTCAACCTTCCAACGCACCCAACCCTTATCTCTCGAGATGACGCTTTCAAGGACGCGGAAGAAGAAAAACCCATCATTCTCGGCCTGGATGTAATTTTGGATTCGGATCTTCATTTGCGTTGCCCAGTTCATCTAGGCGTGGTCAGTGATGCTACGGCAAAAGTGTTCTTATTATAACTTACATCGTCGGTACCCAGCGTTTGGTCACCGTATACCACGGATCTGTTCTGGGTCTTGATATTGGCTAGCTTCGTCCTGGCTCGGGGAGTAAGCGACAGGAGGAAGTCTAGTATGATAAAAGCTTGGATGAGAATGTGACGTCTGAAGTATAGGTCGCTTATCTAAAAAGGATGGTTAGATATGACTAGGATGCTGGTGGAAAGCTGGGAGCATACCTCTAGTTCAAAGAGCTCTCTACTTGTAAGGTATTTTGGGTTGTTGGTGCTGCTGCGAAGATCATCATCCCCATCCGATTGCTTTCTTTTCTGAGGTATCAACTTGTTGTCGTCGGAGCCTTTCGTGCTCCTCTGGAGCTTCTCAACTGTCTCGAATGCAGACATAGTTGCTTCTAATCCAGCCTTGAACTTGCCCAACTCTATCGAATCGAATAATGCCGTAGGTTGGCTGAAGTATTGCTGAAGTGACCAGAAAACGGGATAAAGCGCATCTGTATCGAGAGGCTTCTCGGCTGCTGGCTTGTTTTTGGAATCGAACGAAACAGCTTTGGTTGTAGACTTGTTTTCCCCCTTCCCATCCTTAACGGAATCGGATTCTGTATCTATAACCATACCATCTGCCTGATCGATTGACTGGGTAGGTATGTCTTCAAATGTGGTGACATTCTCAACGTGGTATTCACCGCGCAGGTTGACCGAGCTCCTATCTCCCAGAGGGAAGCACTGGAACATGAAGATAAAAACCCGACCACAGAAAGCTGTATCCTCAGCGCGAGACAGGCGACGTAGAAGATCATTGCAGAATCGTAGGATGACCAGCTTCTTCGCAATAAGGTTGTGTATTATTATTTGCTCTCGTCGTGATTCGAGGTAATCGAAGATCTGGCGACATTTTTCTGTCGTCTGGCTGTCGAGAAGTTCTTCCACGAGCCAGAAAAGGAGGGCAGGGTCACATTGATCGTTATCGGACAAGACCGACAAGAAGTCGAAGAGGTTCCAGACTTGGACGAACTCGGGTGAATCGATTGAAGTTCCAGCCTAGGAGGTCAGCTATTAATTGCTAGAAGGATCGGGATTTCACAACTAACAACTAAGCTGCTAAACGTATTTCGTGTAGCTATTTCTATTGCGGCATTCTGGCGAGCCTTCTCCTTCTCCTTCTCCGATGGGAATATGGCGGGAACTTGTGCAAGTTGGCTGACAAAATCAACTTGTGTCAGAGGAGGCTCGATTGATCTGCTCGTTTTAATAGATTGCGCATGGCTTAGGGTATCCTTCAGCAGCGCTGCGAAGGCGTCTACCTGGGGAACTTCGAAATCCGGATTCTTTGCAGAAGGCATGGCGAATATTAACGAGGATAATTCTTGAAGATTCCTCTGTAATTATCGATCGCGGTCTGAAGCAGGCGGATTGATTAGATAATAAATGAGTGACTGAAGAAATTTTGATTGTTCATGCCCAAGAGATGACCATTCTCAAAGGTGTGTTTTGGATTAGCTATTCTTTATTGTGGCAATACAAAGAATAGCAGTTGAGCTCAAGTGCATTGAAGATTAAAGAGGAACATTTAGAAGGCTGAGCTTCAATGAGAAGCAATGACCTCTAAGCAACGGGAAGCCCAAGTTTTGCCGTGATTCACCGCTAATCTTTTGTGGAGAATGCAGGGATTAAGTTTACCTTGCATGCATGCAAGAACAGACAGGGGGCTAACCTGATTGAATAAAAAAAAATAAAGTTGGGTTGGACGAAAGATACGTACCAATTACATATCGAATCAACAACACCAACGCGACAAGGCTGAGGATTTCGGAAAGCCTTTGCGCCACAGCGTGGAACCCACCATTCCTTCAATCAAGCTATTTACAACTATATACGACGTCTATCTAAAAAGTGCTTCATGATTGCACCGAAAAAGCTCATAAGCTAGGCATAATACTGCTCGGCACCTCGCCAAGTTACCTAGGTAATCTATGAGCTATGCCGACCGCAAAGAGACTTAAGAAAAGTGACGCAAAGTCCAAGTCACGCGATGCGGAACCACGACCGACAATTGCCGATCTGGAAGGCGAGAGCGAGTTTGCCCAGCTTGCGAGACAACATTGGCTGAAACCCACCAAGCGAACCACGAGGGTTAAGGTCAAGAACGATGTATTGAAGCGCGACATCTGGGATGTCCTCGAAAAGAATGGCTTCCCCTACAAGTCATTACTTGTTCTTGAGGGACTGCAGACACTTGAGAGTTATCTATGGCCTGGGTATTCCGAAGACTCGTCCAATTTCCACGTGCTCTTGATAGCTCTTATCACCAACGTCAAGGCAAGAGAAAAGCTTGAGACATGGAGTATATTCGAAGACCGACCTGCCGAGTTCGAGAGCTTCTTCACTCGCGTTCTTTCTATGTGTCTCGACCACACACTATCCATGGCTGTACGGACGAACCTTCTATGTTTTATTATTTATGCTTTCCAGAGCTTGGATTGGTCGAGCGTACGTAACAAGTGCGCTTCGTTAGTTTCCATCGGTATCTGGCATAACCTCACCGAGTCGAAACGTGAAAGCAGACTAGCACAAAACCCATCGCCCAAAAAGGCCTGGAGGGCGGCAGGCAAGAGATATGACTCGGCAGATGATTCGACCAAAGCTCGATTAAGGTTCGAGAGAGCCTGGCTTTACACTATGACCTTAGACTTTCTCAAGTTACTCTATAGTGAGAAGAGGAAGGAAGAGCATGTGCTTTACTGCGAACGGTTTGTGGAGTTCATCTCCGACTTGCTGAGCCAAAGCCCGACGAGGCGATACACGAATACCTTATTCCAGGATCTACACATCTTGCCTGCTCTACGACTCTCCCCGATGTTTAATGATGAAGACAATGGTTTACTTCGCGATCAATACGCTATACTAAGCCACTACTTCTATTTTACCATCGATGACTACACGGGAGTCCAACACAGTCGTACGGAAGCGTATGATTTACATTGTGCCGAGCTCGCAAAACTCCAACGCGTAGCTTTACGCCACTTCAAAGATAAGCTGACAGTGTTGGCTTTATCCAATTATGGGTCTATAGGTAAAAGAGACGAGCTCGAGAATCTCTTAGAAGCTCTAACAGACGAGGAGGTCAAGAGGCTTGCGACTTTGCTTGAGTTCAGGACAGAATATCCAGACTCGGTTGGTGTTCTCATCGATCGACCATTTTTAACCGAGGTTCTTTTGGCAACCTACGAGAAGCGCAAAACGTTCCAAGACGTTGTCCGAGATACAAGCATTCTTCCGACTGAGGCCAGTCTTTTCGATCAAGGCCTACTAAGGACAGATAATTACGATGGGTCAACGCCCCTTGCTCTTCCTAAGTTGAAACTCCAACATCTGTCGGTTGGAGACTTCCTTTGGAGAGCTCTCGTTCTTTACCGATGCGAGTCTTTTTATGGTATCAGAAAAGATATCAGTGATGCGCTGAGACGACTAAGGCCGGAATCAAAACGTCCGGGGGACACAACGTTTGCCGGCTTTTCAAGAATGGCGCTACCGATATCTCGTCCGTCCATATTAGAAGTTGTGCCTGCTCTTGTTGGTGATGATAAGCCGTCTGCAGTAAATGCTGAGGTTTCGCTCGACGTGCGTCGACTTACCGATAATATTCGTAGAGAATGGGATTCTTTGCGTCCAGACGATGTCGTGTTTCTTGTTGCAGTGGATGCTTCCCTTTCGAAAAGTATCTCGAACGGGGGCGCCAACACCATTTCTGAGGCGGAAAAGCTCGGACTAATTTCCGTGAGGAGCGCAGAGATTTCCCAGATCGTGGATGATAAAGGAAAATCTATCAGAGACCCTACTGCTTACTTCGGCGGCCAGAACCGATCTCCGACAAGAAAAGTACAGCTCAAATTGGACCCGAAGACTTACAAGGAGGATATGGACCGAGTTTCGAACGGCAAGCCAGACGTATATGAGCGGATTAATCTAATTGTTCGGCGAAGTGGTAGAGAGAACAACTTCAAGCCGGTTCTAGAGTCTATTCGTAGCCTATGTCTTTCCGAAGTTCCCCTCGCGTCATGGCTATATGAGACCTTTCTCGGCTACGGTGACCCTGCCGGCGCCACGTATAAACACCTGGCAAACCGGATCGCAAAGCTCGATTTCAGGGACACTTTCTTGGATTGGCAGCATCTCGTTACAGGTCTACCTGATAAGACTATTGAGCCAGGAGACGATGTGACCGAGAGCTTTGGTCCTCCCTACATGCTAGAGTCGGTGGATAGACCACCAGAACAGAAAACAGCCAAGCCTTCCAAAAAGCGAAGAAGAGATGCAGAACCCTCGTTGATTGCCGAAGTCGAGACATATAAGGCTTCGACATACAAGCCACCTAACACTGGACCATATCCCGTTGATGCCCCGAAATTAAACAGCGTTCGTTTCACACCTGCTCAAATCGATGCTATAATATCAGGAACCCAACCTGGGCTTACTGTTATTGTTGGCCCACCTGGTACTGGTAAGACGGATGTTGCGACTCAAATCATCAACAATATCTATCACAACTTCCCCGAACAGCGCACATTACTTATTGCCCACTCCAACCAGGCCTTGAACCAGCTCTTTGCGAAAATTGTCGCCCTGGACATTGACGAACGACATCTTCTCCGTCTCGGCCATGGCGAGGAAGATCTCGACACTGATGGTAGTTTCAGTAAACATGGGCGAGTTGAGTCTTTCTTTGAGATCAGAGATCGCTATCTAAAAGAAGTCAACCGCTTAGCGACCAGCATGGGCGCTCCCGGTGCTCACGGGAACTCTGCTGAGACGGCAGGATATTTCAATTCTGTCTACATTCAACCAGCCTGGGCCAAGTTCCAAGAGGTAGCAAGAGTAGACGACTCTTCGCCCGCCCTCATCATTGAAGCTTTCCCATTCCACAACTATTTCTCTGATGCTCCCCAGCCCCTGTTCCCCCCAGAGGGCGACCGAGAAGCTGTCATTGATATAGCAAATGGCTGCTATCATCACGTATCGAAAATCTTCTCTGAGCTAGAAGATGTCCTGCCATTCGAAATCCTACGAAGAGACCGAGATAAAGCCAATTACCTTCTAATTAACGAAGCACGGATCATCGCCATGACGGCAACACATGCTGCAATGCATCGTACTGAGATTGCTTCCCTCGGCTTCCATTACGACAACGTTGTTATGGAAGAGGCGGCCCAGATTACCGAGGTTGAGAGCTTCATTCCTTTAGCTATGCAAAAACCAGAGGGTGGACAGATGGCGCTTCAAAGAGTTGTTCTTTGCGGCGATCATTACCAGAATTCACCTGTTATCCAGAGCCTTGCTTTTAGACACTATGCCAACCTCGAGCAATCGCTTTTCTTCCGATTCATCCGCTTACGAGTACCAGTCATCACACTCGACCAGCAAGGCCGTGCCCGTCCATCTATCGCCGCATTATACCAGTGGAGATATCCTAACCTTGGTAACCTCCCTCATGTCGAGAGCATGAAAGAATTCCAGACTGCCAACGCTGGGTTCAAGTATGATTACCAGTTCATCAATGTTCCTGATTATAAGGGCCGCGGAGAAGTGGAACCGACGCCACATTTCATCCAGAACCTAGGTGAGGCGGAATATGCCGTTGCCATATACCAGTATATGAGACTTTTAGGGTATCCTGCGTCAAAGATCAGCATTCTTGCTACCTATGCTGGCCAGCGAGCACTTATAAAAGATGTGCTCGGCCACCGATGTGCGAAGAACGCCATATTCGGTTTGCCTAAGATAGTGACCACTGTCGATAAATATCAAGGTGAACAAAATGATTGTGAGTAGTACCTATTTCGCCATTTGGTGATAATCAAATTCTAACTCTAGATAGATATCATTCTCTCGCTCACGCGCACATCGCGGGTCGGTTATCTCCGAGACATTCGACGTTTGACAGTGGCACTTTCTCGTGCCCGGCTTGGCTTGTACATCCTTGGGCGAAGAGAAGTATTCGAGGCGTGCTACGAGCTGCGCCCCGCTTTCGAGCTCTTACTTAAACGACCAGACAAACTTACTCTAGCAACCGGTGAGATGTGGCCCTCAGAGCGCATCCAAGGAGAGGAAGACGGAACCGCCGTACCCGGTGAAGCAACGATGGAAGGCGTTGAGCATCTAGGCCAATTCGTCTATGAAATGACGTCTACTAAAATTAAACAAATGCACGCGGAGCGCGGTTTGTCGGTAGCAGCAGGGTCCATCGAGCAGGAGTTGAAGCCCGTCGCGGAAGACGACGGAGTTGGCTACGTTGAGGCTAGCGATGAGGAAGGGGAGGATGATGTGGTGGTGCCCAGTGACGGGATCGAACCTGCGGAGACATAGCTGTGTAGCAACCTCGGAGGGATGACGACTCAATTGTAGGGCATTATGACACTGGTGAATTTGTTTATGAATGGGTAGTGTATGCTATTGATGACATTGACATGGAGCATGAGGAATTAGGTCCCCCGTACATTGATTCGGAGGATTCGCAAAAAAGTTACATTCACAACGTACATATGGGCAAAAGCGAATTCAAGTAACACGGGTATTGTTGCTTCTTTTGACGATTACACACGAATATGCATTTCTTAATATCCGTACAATGATATTGAAATGGATACGGTAGGGGTTTTGAGGCTATCACTCAGCTCTTCGTATTTCGTTTGAGAGTATTAATTATTATCCCGTAAGCATTCGCTAGGTACCTAGGTACAATATGTACCTATCGTACCTAAATTGAACGGGCACCAAATATTCAAATTGTACCTAGACACCTCCACTGCTGAGATATCGTACCAATGATGGTAGGCGAAGGTTAGCCCTGTGCCGCTTGGCCGGTTAGGGCTGCAAACGGGGTCTCGCCGTGGCTCTGGTCCCGCCAATCTCACTGGGGTAGATCCTAAGCACCGGCAACCGTTGGGCTTCGTTTTTTAGCAAGACATTTTAAGACTAGCCACACCCGGTATCGTGTAACTGGGCGTATTAATAGGTCTTATGACGATGTTCCTCTTCTCCAAATCCAGTACATGTAGAGAAATAAGAACAGAACACTATAATTTACATACATGTATGTATGCACTATGTATGTAGGTCTGTATAGACGTACATGGCCGGCTCCGGTCGATGTCTAATCGAATTCTAGAATGATTCTAGCTTGTTACGCACACTTGTCGGAGTCGCTATCGACAGTTCATAGTCACGCCATGCGCCTTTCTATTTCCATCTCTATAGACTTCCATGCATACATCCCGCCCGTTCGTTCGCTCCCGAAAAGACCGAATCAACAGGCCAAGCCTATGTCGAATCTGCGTCATCGAAGTGGAATTTCGCTATGAGTCAAACTTCATCGTTGTGTGTAGTTGCGCATCTGACATGTCCATGTCTGGATCCTTGTCCACGCATACATGGTGCATACTGCGTTACATACATTGGATGTAATGTTATCCAACAGCATCGTGAGACGGATAGTTCGTGGGCAAAGAGGCAAATAGGGAAAAGGGGCGAAGAGTTGGGTTGTGCTTAGGTATTGTTTAACATTCGAATCTTTGAGCAAAGAAGAAGAAGAGAGTTTTGCCACCACTACAACTTTTTTTAAGCTAATCCCACGTTTTGAGTTAAACATATGTCGGATAACTATGCTTAACTCAAAACTAAATCGCCTATTACTACGTGCATATCTTTTTAGAGGCCTTTATTGAATCTGAGGGAATTAATCCGTTTACCCGAAATCTACCTAGTTGAAATGGATAACTGCGTGTACTTACTTACTTTAGCATTGACCCGAGATGAGGGAAACCACGGAGTGCAGAGGACGCGACAACGGGCGGAATGTGCGACTAGACTAGATGAGACTTGTGTCTTGAAGAAGTGACGTTGGCTCTTGTACAGGCTCTAGGGCTTCCATTTGGAGATATCGCCCTAATTGGACCCTTCCTTGTTCTGATTTGCGTGTATTATCGATAGCATGTGATATTAGTGCCGCATTTAAGTCCATCTACATAGAATAATTTATACCTAGTACACAGAATACCTGCCTGAAATGGGGTTATCGCAATGATAGTGAACATGTGGAATACTTGTGGCATTAAGTGTGTTATTTTTTGCAATAATATAATTATACTTCTCGGCTTGCCAGTTGTGGAAAAGTTACGTGCCCTTTCAGGCTCGGCCAAGTTCAAAATTTTTAGATACGATGAATCCTATTGTTCCGTACTGCAACGGGCGCAGAGCACAAGGATCACTAGCGTATCATCAGATGAATGCGGGAATCAAAGTCGGGCTATAACGGGAGTTTTGGGAAGGCATTGTAGGCAGCAAAGTTAGATTTAGCAACAATGATCGACTGATAGTTAGACGTGTTACTTTTATGAAAGAAGTTTATAATAATATGCATCATTTTATGAAATAGCAAAGGTGTATTCGTAAACAACATATAAAACCACCAGAGTTTAGAGGTTAACAGCCGGTGCAATGTGTGGGAGTGGGCGAGAACGAAGATATGGGACAGGCAATATATTGCTATTTGTTAGTGAAAATCGACGGAGCTAGGAGTTACTGTTGCATGGTGCTTTGGATCCATTATTCATAGCCACATACACCCAAGGAGTGAGATATGGTCTTATGAATTACCGTATCATATTATGTTAGAATTATCTAGGCAATTATTATTCTCAGAAATTACGAAAAGATAAAAGTCTCGGGAGTTTCGTATGCCAAGTATCCAAGAAGATAGACAAACAGAAGGCCATGTAAATCGACTTCACCAACACTTCCCAAACACTTAGGTCTTGTTCGGATTTAGGAGACAAGGTAATACTTTACAAGCGACAATCTAGAACGCGGGGAGGTTTACTAACCACTTAGGTAAAGACGTCAAGGGCTTTCCACGGATTGGTGTGGGAGCGAGGAGGGCAAGATGCCCACATTCTTAATGTCCCCATATGCTTTTGGTGACGGAATCAATCGGCCACAAACAAGAGAAATTTTATTAATCTCTGTGCTGCCAGATATCGATGTACCTAGAACGGAAACGAAACCAGGAAATATCATAGAACAACGACATAATCATTTTAAGGCGGCAGGCGCAAATAAGGTATGGTTTTGGAAACTAACACATCCATATATATAGGTATTTAACAATGAGTTGTCGCGACGACGATAATGTTTAATTCCAAGGGCCCCTAAGGAGTAATAGATAAAATATCAGTTCATAAATTTAATGTTGGAACTTTGATGTTCACAACGGAGACGAGATAGGCTGATAGGTAGGTACATGTACCTACTTCAGTACAACCTTTCAGATGTGGAAATGGCGTTTTGCTGAGTTTACACACATTAAAAGGAAAGATCCACGGGGAGCAGTTAAAAAAAGGAAGACCCACTTGCGTAAGGCCATCTAGAAGAGTGAGTCGAGGGGAAGGAAGTACCAAGACAATGTGTTTTATATGCAGCGGTACATGCTTGGACCCAGACGATTTTTAAAAAGTGGAACAGCCTCACCAGGATATGTACTTCCCTAGCAGTTCCGTCAACCAATCTACAGGGGTTAGTGGATGTCAATTGTACCCGTCAGCTAGCACGGTAGGTACCTAGTTAATAATTATTAGTGAAGTCAGTGCGTGCGATTGTGGTCCAAGTGGTGTGAGAACGAGAGAGGGCAGCACCCAGTCGCAAACCCAAGCAAGCCATTATTTTCCCTTTCCCAAAAAAAATTTCCCATCTAAATTTTTCTCCCTCTTGCACCACCTTTTTGATCCAAGATCAACAACGACAACCTAGGAAGAATCCCCTTCTGACGGTTGTGTTTCTTTTTCCCTCTCCTTGACGCTTCTATCGAGGACGGATATTCCTTTTTGTATTTCTCTGCATTTCGGTACAGGGAACACATATCTCCACTCAATTAATACCTCTCTCCGCGACGAGATAAAATTGATAGGAGTATCTGCGCGCGCCTGTGCTGCAAAGAACTTCGTCGTCAGGTTTAATCTCCCTTTCCTGCGCAACTTCCCTCGTCATCAGTAATCCTTAGGTACACTACACCAGGATTTTCGACATTCTTCGTTTATTTGCGACGACGCTCTTTTTTTTATTCACCATCTTTCTACCGACCGATACCCTGTTTTCGCCCTTACCTTTTTTTATTGCTTTCACGAATAGGTCCAAGCTTCGTCATTGACGCTTGTCATTTCTGTTCTTGTTAGTCGGAAAAAAAGGTGACGACTGGACACGACTTAATTTAATTGACGAATATTCATCTCGTTAAAACCGAGATCGTCATTCACTTCTAGAAATCGATCGCAGTCTAAATCTCGGATTTGATATTCGATTAACCCCGACCGTCTGCTTTGCGATTGTATCTCTTTCTTTCTGACATCTTGGTGCGAAAGAAAGACCTCCAATTTACGACGCAGACTTCAAGAAAAGAAGAACAACTCAGTCCCGAAACACACACGTCTCCGGCTCTTGTAGCTTCAATAGATTGTCACTTATGACTTCACCTCAATCTATTAACCCGGCGTCGAACAGCAACACGGCCGCCTCGGCACCGTCTTACGCTTCTGCTGCCGGTGCAAAGACGTCGACGCCTGTGGTTGCCACTGGCTCGAATCCTCCCATTGTCGCTCCCGGTTCCTCAGCATCTGCACCGCGCCATGCTAAATCGTCTTCGATCTCGCCTATGAACGGCCGACCCAACATTATGCCCGCTATTCCTAACGTTCCTCCTGTAGCACACGGCACATTGAATGCGAACGGACTGGCCGACCACAGCCGAAAGAGTTCGGTTACTATGAGCGCGAACGGACCTAACAGTTATTCGACTAACGGCGGTACCGCAGGAGGCAAAGCTAGTATCCAATTTGGATATCAGTCGCCGGCTGTATCTACTAGTGATCCTAAGTTGGGATCTGCTCCCATTCCTATACCCGACAGCAACCCACGTGTTACCTCTCCTCAGAATTCCCCGTCTCCTATTCCGCAGCCTTCTGCTAGCGGTGGACGACCCCCTTCTGGAACTGCCCAGCAGGGTATGACCTTTGGCAGTTTTGGTGGTGAGAGCGATGTAAGTACTAGAATCGGTGATTGTTGTATTGACGGTGACCACAGGAAAACCACTAACTGATTGTATAGCGTCCTCACACACGAACGACATCTATGTCGCAAGACCCTAGCTCTTTGGCTTCCCAGCATTCACCTCACATGAGACGCGGTTCGAACGTCAGCGACATGAGTAACCAAGGTCCACCCCACATGGGGCGAGGCAACTTCCAGTCCGCTGGTCGTGGCCGAGGATTTTCGAACAACACGTACAATCAACCGATGGGATACCCCCCTAACCACTACAACAGAGCTCCCCAGAACCCGGGACGAGGCGGTATGCCTCCCGCGTTTGGAAATCCACGCCAGCAGCAGTATGGCACCCCCCCGCCTCACAACAGGAGTCCTGCACTTCCACCAGCGATGCCGCATCCTCCCAACATGCCCCCTACTGGCATGCCTCAATTCTACTATCCACCCCCGCCCATGGGGCCCCAACAGGTACCTCAAGTAAAACACCCTTCTCCCTTATTATCCCTTAACAATGACCGGTCGTACCTCAAAGTTGGCAAGAGAAAGGGAAACCGGCGTGAGTCTGAGAAATTCTCGAATCAGCACCGGCGAACGGACTCTTTCAGCAATGAGCAGCAAGACTTCAGTCACAAAAATAGACGCTATAGTAAGCGTCCAGATCAGAGATTTGTTATGGATGGTTCACGACGTCGTGGTCAGGCCCAGTTCGATAGAATGGAATCGTCACGCGTTACGGACAATCCAACGATTACTCTGCAGCAGCAGCATTTTCCTATTGTCACTTCGTTTTCACCGAGCTCTACTGGACGCATAGATCTGTCGCCAGAGAGCGGCAACTTTGACCGATTGCTAACCACAAGTCAGCAGGGATACTATCCTCAACAGTTTGACCCTAACATGCGGCCTGCCATGCATGTACCTGGATATCCAGTATACCCAATTATGAACCAGGGTCAATCACCTGTACCAGCGTATCAACAGCCCTATACAGCAGGTCCCTACAACCCCCCCGGAGGACAACCTATGTCTCGTAACTCTTCCCAGGTATCCACCGAACATCGACCCGCATCAAGCACCGGCCAAACCCAGGCGCCAGCTGTTGCCCAAGGCACCCCACAGCCCCAGCCTGCACAGATCAAGCCTGCAGTCGTGGCATCTCCTCAATTTAACCGTCCACCTAAAAAGAATATGGCCATAAAAATCAAGAACGCAATGGGTGAGACTGTTGATGTTAGTAGCCTTAAAGTACCAGCCTCGCCCGCGCCAAGTAACCAACAATCTAAAACACCACCCGTTATTGCCTCTACACCTACACCGCCTCCAAAAGCAACCACACCAAAACTTGCCACGCCTGCACAACATTCACGCGCCGATAGCGTGAGCAACTCTAAGACTGCTGAAGAAGTGAGGAACGAATTTAAGGAGAAGATGAAGCAAGCGGCTAGTGCAGATAAAGCAAAGGAGGAAGAACTCGCCAAGGCGGCTGCCGCCGAGAAGGCTAAAGAAGAGGAGCGATTGAAGGCCGAACAAAAGGCCCAGGAAGAGGCTAAGGCCGCGGAAGAAGCGAAGGCACGTCAAGAAACCGAGGAGAAAGAGAAGGCTGAACGCGAAGCGGCGAAGGCAGCCCCGAAGGAAGAAGAGAAGAAGGAAGAACCTTCTAAAGCTACAGACGAACCTGACGAGGAGGAACTTGAGCGAATCATCCGTGAGATGGAGGAGGAAGACGCGAGACGTGAGAAGGAGGAAGAAGAGCGCCGCGTTAAGTACGAGGCTGAAAAGGCCGCCAAGAAGAAGGCTGAAGAGGCGACTCGATTGGCGAGTGCTGCTGATAACGACCGCAAACTCCGCGAAGCCGAGGCAGAGATGGAACGACTTGAGGACGAAAAAGAGCGCAAACGTGCTGAAGGTTCTAAGGCGCCAACAGTCCAAGAGCTCATTAAGCAATCAACCGGCAAGTCAACAGACAAGACCGACGCTCCCTCAGCAAGCGAAACCACTTCGAAATTGGCCAATTTGTCTCTCACCGACAAACCCTCTTCTAGCGCAAGTGGCAAACCTACCCAAGGTGGACGTGGCCCCAAGCCGGCTGCTCTCAACCTCGCACCTCTCAACACTAAGTCTGTTGAGCCTCCTCAACCCAGTGCCGCTTTACAGTCCTTGAAGACGGCGAGACTTCTGGGTTCTAGTTCTATTAAGGCAGATCTGTACCCTCCAGGAATTCAGTCACCAAACCCGGCGTTGAATGCGGCGGTCGCGAGAAAAGGCACTTCATTCAAGTACGACTCTGCCTTCTTGCTCCAATTCCAGAAAGTATTCACGGAACAGCCGTCTCTTGATTTCCATCAGCAGGTCAAGACTCTCATCGGTGATGGCGAGAGTGGTCGATCTGCCTCCGCTCGAACTCCTGCCGGCCTTTCTGGCCGACAGAACTCTAGACCAGGTGCCCCTGGCATAGCCGGATTTGGAAGCTTCGCCGCTCCCATTGGCCGAACATTACCGCCCGGAACTACGTCTGCCCAACGATTTGAGATGAGCAGCGATAGTAAGGGACGAACTCCTATTAACCCGATGGCCAGCTTTGGCCGACCAGGAGGTGTATTCCCTGGTGGTAGCCAAATGGCCCGAACTCCGTCTAGCTCCAACATGAGCATGCCGCATTCCCCACGACAAGGAAGCCGCCGGAACGCGAGCAAGCAGAATACCTTTAATGCTAAGCATGAAGCTCAGGCCGCGAAGACCATGCCACTTACGCAGGGTATGAAGATCGAGGCCCTTAACGTTTCATCGACGGGTTGGAAGCCTAGCAGCGTTGGCAAGGCCGCCGCAAGTAATGCACCCACCCCATCCGCCCTACTTGATCCATCCATGGTTCAGCGTAAGGTGAAGGCCGCTTTGAACAAGATGGCTCCCGAGAAATTCGACAGGATTTCGGACCAGATCCTCCAAATCGCTGCACAGTCCAAGGACGAGACTGACGGTAGAACTCTTCGCCAAGTCATCCAGCTTACTTTCGAGAAGGCCACCGATGAGGCTCATTGGGCGTCTATGTACGCCAAATTTTGTAAGAGAATGCTGGAGATGATGAGCTCTGAGATTCGGGACGAGAACATAAAGGACAAGAATGGCCAGGTCGTTAGCGGTGGTGCATTATTCCGAAAGTACCTGCTTAACCGATGCCAAGAAGAGTTCGAACGTGGCTGGAAGATGGCCCTCCCAGACGCACCGGAAGGGGAGGAAGCCAAGACTCAGGAAGCTGTTATGCTCTCCGAGGAATACTATGCCGCTGCTGCCGCCAAACGTCGTGGGCTCGGATTGGTTCAATTCATCGGTGAACTGTACAAGCTTGGTATGCTCACTGAGCGTATTATGCACGAATGTGTTAGAAAGTTGGTGGACTACCAAGGTGTTCCCGACGAGGCCGAGATCGAGTCTCTCTCTAAGCTGCTTCGAACTATCGGAGGTAACTTGGATAGCACCGAGAAGGGCCGGACCATGATGGACGTCTACTTCGTTAGAATCCAGGGCATGGTCGATCTACCTGACCTCCCTAGCCGTCTGAAGTTCATGCTTATGGACATTGTGGACCTGAGAAGAGCCAACTGGATTTCCAAGGAAACCAACAAGGGCCCTAAGACGCTCGAAGAAGTTCGTGCCGAAGCTGAAGCTGCTGCAGCTCAGAAGGCTGCTGAGGCCGCACGTACCAATCAGAGAGGTGGTCCTGGCCGTCCACAGATCGGCCGTGGCGACGCTAGGAACTTTTCTGGCTATGCCCAGCAAGCCCAGAACCAAGTCGGCATGGACGACCTGCGTCGTTTGAAGGGCGGTGCTAACCGTACTTCGAGCTCGAACGTCACATTGGGACCTATGTCGATGCTCAATTCTCGAAGCAATAGCGGCCGACGCCTGGGCCCTGGTGGCTCTCTGAGCAGAGGAGCCGAAGACTCTGGAGCCTCCTCCAGAACCGGTACTCCTCCCGTAAGAGAAACGCAAAGCAGTATCAACTCCTTTAGGTAAATATTCCACTCCTTATACCCTTTTTATTTAGCAAATACTAACTTGACCAGCCTACTTGCGAACATGGATTCCGAGAATCCGGCGTCTCCGCCATCCACCGCGGCGTCTCCTGCTCTTGCCAAAGTTGCCCCAGATACTACAGCTGCGGCTGAGAAGGGTGGCAACTAAACACCGTTTTCAATGATAATAGGAACGTCTTGCATTTGCGGTTGCATTGTCGCGCATAGACTAGGACACAGGACTACTGCGTTGCATTTACGGGGGGTTTATAAAATGTGTCTCAAAAGTTTCAGGTTTCCTTTCTCATTCTTATGATACCTCGCCCAATAGACCTACCCTCCCACGACCTGTCACCATAAAACGAACATTTCCCCCGGAATTTTCTCTTCCCAAAATTGTGTTTCATTACGTTTTCTCTTGCCCACCACAGCATGAGACAGTCATAGGGGGGTGTTTGACAGGATTCTCATTCATAATTTGCGCCACGTTCTAGCAACATGGCACCGATCGCAATCTGGTCAGGGGTGGCGGACCAAGGTGACGGGATCGATACGAACATGGAAGCAGGGTGGAAAATGGAGTAGGGTTTCAAGGACGTGGTCATTGCAGGCTTTGGGCTGCGCGCGCGCGCGTGGATCCAGGCATCGGAACCTGACAACGACCGCGGAAACCAACGGACTCTGGTTGCGTGTTGATCGCATTTGGATTTTGGTCATGACTGGCCACTGGTTGTCCTCGTTGCTATTGCTTCCGTATGTAGAACGGCCGAAGGAGAACAGGACCGTGGTGGAAGTTGGTCATCGGTCATTATTGATTGGTGTCCAACAGTAGGCGACGACGACACATACTTAGAGGACTACTTGATAGAGGTGAAAGTACGCATAATGGGGTTGGATTGGCATCGTCCTCTCCCTTGCAGATCCCTCTTGATCCTTACCTAAGTGAACGGTAACCAGTGGCAGTAAGAAAAATTGATTTATTGAACAAACGTCTTGACTATTTGCATGTGCTCGTAAATAACTTAGGCTGTGTTAATGTGTAGATGGCTTTAGCTATAAAAATACCTTCGGGGAGATGTAGGCCTTTCGCTCTCTATTATTCCATCTAAGTAGATGACAGCCAATCTTTAAATGATATATTGGGTTACCACTCGCCCCCAAATCAACCCCATCCGCGTAATAAAGCACTCTGAGTACAAAGTACTCATTCGTGTCATCTTCATATCCGCTTCTACGTAAGACACCCAGCGCCCGTACGTGTCAATATGATATATACTGCATCCCCTTTATGCTTTGTGACTTGTACATGAGATTAATATAACCATTGCCACATTTATCAAGACATTATTTTTTTTCTGGAACCGAAATATAGATGATACGTCTAACAAAGAAACCAATTTCTATCGTAGTGACATGTCGTTTTGAGTATAGAATGTTTGGGATGAAAAGTAGAGAATGGATTTTGGCTTCTCGGGTTGATTGATTGATTGAGGGACGGCCGTCTCTCGCCTCTTGCCTATACGATATGGGATAGAAACTCGCGGGAATGGCTAGTCGTCTATCCTTTTCTTTTTCCATGTTGTCACTACATACTTACTTCCTGCTATATCACCAACAGTTATTCATACGAAGGCTCTGTTCAAAAATTCGAAACGTCGGCTACGTCCCGCGCCCAGTGCGTGATGAGGTGAGCAATTACTGTATTTTATACTGCAGTGTGAAACCTGATAGCGATCTATCCGCCATCATTCAAGCCCCCCTCGGGATCTTAGCCACTGATGAAACATGGATGGCACACGGTAAGAGAAGGTTCCAATTTACACGGCTTCGTGCCATCACCCGCAACGCCTAGCTCAAATTTTCGACCCAGACCTTCATAACATCTACACCAACGTCAAGTATTCCATCTATAGGTACTAATAGATTACAACTCACAACCACGAATAAAGAGATTTAAATAACCGTAAAAAAGTTCATTAGACGAAAGCACGAAACCCGTGCCTTGCTCTACTCGACGATGTATGTATGTAGACTACCTACTCAACAACCACAACCACTACCTATATACTTGTGTAACTCTCCCGCATCCGCACCCTCATCCGAAACGCCCATCGCCATGATAGATAAAAATCCCGCAACTGAAATACCCACTCAACCCATCCCGCTTCCAACCCCTCATTACCAGGCACATACATACCCACTCTAGCTCATCCACCCATCACGCAGCAGAAGCCGGAGCCACGAACCCCAACTTCCCAAACAGCGTATCCATCGCAACCCACTGGCGGCCGCACTTATCGAGGTACTTATCCACCACGCCCTTAACCGTCGTAAACCTAATCCGGTTATGTTCCGCCAGCGCATTAACCCTCGCCTTCTCCTCCGCGTCTAGACTTCCTCCGTTCCCTTTCCCGCCGAGACCGGTGGTTCCGGAGGCGGCTTTGGCGCGGGCCTTGTCGACGTCGAAGAGGGAGGCGAAGTAGACGAGTTGGTTGTACATGTCGCGCTCGCCGTACTCGTAGCGCATGTGCCCGAGGCAGCCTGATGCGAGGCCGTTCGGCCCGAGACACCGTGTGCCGTACACGGACATCTGCCGCGTGCGGTTGCCGCAGGATGAGTCGTCGCAGACGAGCCAGCCTTCGTAGTACCTTGCCGTTGATGTACGGATTGCGTGCTCTACTTGTGCTACGATGCTGAGGTTGGGGATTGGTGCTGAGCATGAAGGGCATGTTATCCCTTGGGGCGTGATGCGGGTTTCTAGTTGTTCCAGGGATAGGAGACCTTCGAAGGGGGCTGAGGCTTTGCATTTGCGGCAGCGCAGTGACAGGCGCGCGCAGTCGCGGAAGCGGATCTCGTCGGGGATTTGTGATTCTAGAGGGTGGATCTCGAGATCGGTGGAACTCGACTGGTTGAAAGATGAATTGTTCGCATAGCGGCGCACGTCGAGGCCGAGTTGTTCAGCGAGCTGTGTGGTAGATGTTCCGGTGATGTTGGCGCATAGACGCTCGACAGGCGGGAAAATCTGCTTGCCGATATACCACTCGATATCTGCCTTAAGGCCGGAGTCGGTCTTCATCACATCTTGTGGTGTGTATGACCGCTTGGCGACGGGTTCTGATGTTGTACTACTATCTCCGGTGACGATGTACGATATGACGTCGCCGCGACGGACATTCTTGCCTCGTGCAATTTCTCGAAGAGCGACCTGGACTTGGGGCATAGAATCTGCGTTTGGATATTCCTTCGGTGCCTTGCCTAGTTGTGTATATATGATGTATTTTTGGACGGGGATTGTGTGTTCTCGCATCTTGCCTGATATCTCGCGCAAATACTCATGTATGCGCTGGACGGAGACCTCGGTCTCATCACCAGATAGGATCTCATTAAGGATGCGAGACGAGATCTCTTTTGATAGGGCACAGTATTCCCTGCGCTTCATATCAAGACCTTTGACCTCCATCTTCTCAACGAACTTGCCACCAGGTACTTCCACAAGGTTGATGGCAGCATACTTCTTCTTGGCTTGTAGCAAGATACGTCGGAAGACGTTATCAATATCGATCTCCAATAGGCGATATCGCTCATTGACGGCCTTTTTGAAATCCTGTCCGACTTTGAGTGCGTCCGCAACCGAGTCTACGTTGGCGTTGATCATGACGGAATCAGTATCACCGTAAATAACTTGGAGAGCTTTCGACTCTGCCAGTTCTTTGGTACTGCGGAGAATCTCACGACCTTTGTAGGTTGTGAGAACGGCAAGGGGTCTGGCGTAGAAACGAGATCTGTCGTATCCCAAGCATCCGTACATAGAATTGGCTGTTAGTTTCAAAGCAAGCTGTTTGATATCCCATGTAGCGAGCTGTTCCGGTGTAGCACTCTTGTCCTTCATGAGCGACTTGACTGCTCGTCGTCGGCTAACGAGGGTGGCGATAAGTCTTGGCAATATGCCTTGGTCTTGCTGCGTCGGAACCTCTGGTACTGAGTCTTCATCATTAGACTGTTTCATGCGTTAGTACAAATATTTCATCAAAAAGTTTCAACTCAACTTACTAATGAGCTGCGCTCAACTGTGGTGAAGCAGATGTTGAACTCCTGAATAATAGAAGGATATAGAGAGTTGAAGTCCATGACAAGCACAAACTTATCATATAGACCCCTTTCCGGCTCAAAGACTAGACCACCTTTATATTTATCCTTCTTTTTGCTTTCCGCAGTATCCTCGTTATTGTCCTCCTCAACCTTGGATCGGCCTTTGAAAAATTGCTTGTCGGGGCAGATATACTTGTTGCGATGGAACTCGTGAAGTAAAATGTACTCGTTTCGTTCAGCTCGAGTGCCGGTCAGCGTTCGAGCCCAAGAGTTTCCTGCCAAGTTTGTCAGGACTTTCGTTAAAGGTAGCATCTGGGTACCCAAGGCCAACGCAGCCACGAAATATGTGTCCGCTTCCATATGTGTTACGTAGTCCATTAGACCCTTCTTTTCTGTCGCCCATGTCTTTAGTGCAACATCATTATCAAAATCTCGTCGGCGAGTATCTCCGCCGAGGTAGATGTTGCACATTTCTGTCAAGCTCCAAGACTGGCACTTGTACATAACAGACTTTCCAGCGTCATTGGCAAGGTCACATAAGAGACGGCCAGCCATGAGCTGACGTTCTGCAAATACATTGCCGCCTGTCTTCCCTATCGAGGTTGGCCATTGGGCTCTGCGTAATCGCCCAAGTCGCGACCATTGAGGGGTCTTTCTCTCGTGTAGTCGATTCACCAGGACGCTGTAATCAACACCTTCGAGTTGATGTCCAAGAATTACATCGGGGTCAGCAAGGTCAACTTGAGCTAAAAAGAAGGACAAGATATCTCCCTCTTGTTTAAATAATTTGGTAAATGCTTTCTTTCGTTCTGAAGCCAGCTTCTCGAAGCCTATCGGGAACGCAGGTCCATTCGGTCTCATTATCGTGAACGTCCTTGAAGAAAGCTTCTCTGCAGGTGTAGTGTCGCTGAGTAAAACATTGTCATAAATACGGGCGCTTATCGCAAGAATCTCTTGTTTGTTGTCTTTTGCGTTGAACGTGGTTCGCAAAGCTAGACTCATGAGCGTGAGAGGGGGTGCGTCCAAGTTATCAGTGTCGCTCATGGAAGATATAGTGTCGGGGTCATGGATGAGGACATCGAGTTTAGCATAAGAAGCATTCTTCAAAGTACTGAAGTCGGCATTTCTTATCTTGAGCCAGCAAGGGCCCATAATGTTCTTCCACAACACAAACTGTTCGAATAATGCAGTGTTGGAACCGAACACGTGAGAAAAGGTCTCTCCTTTGCTCTCTGAGGGGATTTGAGGCTCTAGTCTAAATTAGTATTGAGTGTCAAAATAAGAGAAGAGGGATAACTCACTCGTATAGGGGTATAGAAGCTTTAGATACTGCCCTTCCTTTGGAATGTCAGGGAGCTCGAAAGCATATTTCCTAGTACAAGGCTTTATTTTGTGCATGTCGACTTTCATTTTCGTCATAAACTCATCAACTTCTGCATATACGTCCATCATTTCTACTTCCTCATTCGTATCTTGTCCGCCTTTTTGGCGATACTTGCGAGGCAGAAAGTATAGCTTCCTCAAGATGTTGTCAACTTTGACGAAGCAACTTGCGTAGGAGTTCGTTTTCTTGTTTAGCACCTTACCAAACAAACAAAGCGAGCCATTGACCTCCACGTAGTCTATCCAGAACATGTTGAGACTGCCGTCTTCCTCAATGGCATCCTTGTAGTCCACCTTGCCAACAACTCTGCTGTTGGTAACCGGACTGCTCACAACATTCAGTTTACTTGTGAGATCATTCCATGACGACGAATCAACAGCAGCCTCGTTGGCTTTGACTGGAGACGAGCTGGCGGGAGAAGGGTACGGATCAGGTTTGACTAGCTTCTTGATAGGCCGAGAGGCAGACAAGTTTACACTGCCAGCGTTGACTGCTCCAGCATGAGAAACTTCCATCATCTCTTCATCCTCATCCACAGGCTCGATCTTAACTTGAGCCTTGCGTGCTACGGCTGCCGCCGTGGGAGATGAGGGGGCCGGACCACTTTCGCTCATAAGTATATCAGGAACCGGCAGCGAAAGATCGTCGTCGTCCATGGGCGGGAGGAAGTCATCATCGTCGATAGGAGCAGCTTCTGCTTGCGGTGTCGGTAATACTCGTTCCTCACTAAGCCTTGCTTTCTTGGTGGCTGGTTGGCGACTCTCTCGGACAGGCGACAGAACACGGGCTCTACGTCGTTCAGGAGATCTGTGTCGCTTCGGGGCTCGCGGGATAGGGGTAGGTATGTTTGAATCGATGTCACCAAGTAGATTCGACAGGAATCTTTCATCGTCTTCGGTTTTCACGACCTAACAGTAGAATTAGCCTTGTGAGAATGTGATAGCTTAATAATATGACCATGTATATATACCTTTGGCTTCGGTTGAGCAGCACCTTGGCCTTTCCTAAAGAACTCGCTTATGTCACGATCGTTCGCGTCTCGCTTTGCCTTTTCTTCGTCACGTTTCTTCTTGTCTAGAATATTATAAGTGGGTGTCCCAAGAAGAGAAATTGGGTGGGCTATATATAATACCTGACTTGCGAGGCTTTCCTCCAAGTAACACTTCGTCCTCGCTCTCGGATTCATAAGTATGTACTCGGTCCCAATCTTCTCGACCATCGTCGGCATAACCTTCCCCATTGTCGTCGACGACGAAGTCATCTTGGTTTAGACGATCACGGACAATTTTTTTATATTGGTTTTCGTCAACTTCCTCGTATAGATCTCCTTCGTCTTGGAGCTCATAAGTGTCGTAGGCCTTTTTGCCAGCAGCCCGCAGAGCTTTCAGCTCAGCGAGTTTATTCCGTCTGCTAGCTGCCTTAGACATCTTGATTGGAGAAGATTAAACAACGTTCTGAGTATGGATTACGAAGAATAATTCATATTCAAATTGTTCAAATTGAAAATGAGGGGGGTTGTTTGTGTAGATGTAATTTGTAAGTCAATTGGATTGGTGTCAATTAAACTGGGATCTACTTTTTAGGGGATCTTTCCACTTTAGTGACGCGACGCGCGAGCCATCACTACAAACCCGTGTTTCGCGAATCCCTGTCAGAGTGATATGTACCTAGGTACTTAGTTGTCACGCTAACAAAAGTGGCTGCATTGGATTTGCCATTTTCTCATTGGATGATCTCTTTGAGTGGGTGGATGCTAGAAGGTACGTACCTAACCTAAAAAGACTCAACTTGCGTCACAACTTCAAAAGCAAATCCATTTATCGATAAGGATAGTAGCGCATCTAATTGGTTCTTAGGTTTGCGCATGCGACAGCTTAGAATTAATACTGATGGAAAATTTCCTGCGAATATAGAACATTGAATGCAAACAACACAAACCCTCTTTACATAATTCTCTCAGTTCTCTTATGAACTTGTGAGGCAAGTAAATATGTTTACTTGCAGATCATGTATGAGGAAATCTTTTACTACTCTCATAAATCATACTCTTCGTCTGGAAAACACATTTGCAACTTCGCGCCCACGACCCTACTCGTTTGGGAAACATGCGTCATCCCGTCGGTCCGCAGGGATCGAAAGATTCGATACAGCCTGGGATGAAAAATCAAACACCGAAACAATAACCCTAGATGATCTAGCAGAAGAAGATTCGGAATATACAGAAGACACAGAAAATACACAAAGACCTAGAAGGTTAACACCAGCAGAATGGGCTGCCCGGAAACACTTACAATACTTAAAAGATCCGCTAGATATCGCCAATCAAGTCAGAAAGTCATTGGGCAAGGATAACTTCGAAGAGGCTGTTATAATGACGAGAAAATCTAGTAGAGATACGAAAGTGACTGTCAGTTGGAATCACTTGATCGATTATGAGCTCAAAAGGGATAGAATCCATGCAGCTCTCAAGCTATATAATGAGATGAAAAAACGCGCCCAACTACCGAACGCTCAGACTTATACAATCATCTTCAGAGGCTGCGCTATGTCATCTCATCCAAAGCTAGCCGTCTCAGAGGCACTCAGAATCTACAATATTATGTTAAAAAGTGAGCGCATAAAACCGAACACTATCCATATGAACGCTGTTCTCCAGGTCTGTGCCAGGTCTGAAGATATGGAGGCGATGTTTAGCATTGTGCAGACAGCCAACGAAGGCATCAGGGCGCCCAACAGCCTGACTTACACAACAATTATCAATGCGTTACGACTATCGGTCAGTAAGCCTCTACCTAGGACCAGCATTGTTAGCCAACGACAAGCCGATGAGAGCGAGAAGGAAAAACGGCAAGCGATTCAGCGAGCCAGGGCTGTATGGGAAGAAGTTATATCGAAATGGAGAGCCGGGACCATGGTTATCGATGAAGAATTGGTTTGTGCGATGGGAAGGATCCTGTTGATAGGTACCTATCACGACACCAACTCTATAGGGGCATTGCTGGAGCAAACAATGTTGATCCCACAAGAAGATGGGGTTCCAATTTCTGGGCCGCCCAAAGAGGAAGACAACCCCAACGGTACCGATACCGATTTAAAACGACCTGCCATGATCAGTGGTCGTAGGACTAGGGCTCCCGGAGCTCCTACAACGAGCCATGCGCTCCCGGGAAACAACTCCCTTGCTTTGATTCTTTCCGCTCTCGAGAAAACCGGGTCAACAAGCAAGTCGCACCGTTACTGGGAAATATTCACTAAGAAGCATCATGTCGTTCCTGATCCTAATAACTGGCATTTACTATTCGTAGCTTTGAGACGCGGGAAGAATAGCGGCAAGACAGTTTCGTATTTGCGAGAGATGCCGCCTAGGATGACAGTCCCGAAAACTTTCCGGACGGCTATGAGCACTTGTCTGCGAGACAATCTAAACCGCAACTCTTTCCGCAATGCTACCGATGTGCTAGAGATCATGCAAGAAAAAACGGCAATTCCTGACATGCAGACTATGCGCATATACCTACGGGTGGCTTACGCCAACAAGCGGTACCACTTAGATCAGTCAAAGGGTGACCCGAAGGCCGGTATGATTGCATGGGGCCAACAGATTGCTGAGGCTTTGGAAAATCTTTGGAGACCATATATAGCAGTTTCGAGGGAGTTTGCAAACAACGGACCGGAGGCGAATGTGAAACGAGAGCTTGTTGCACTTTCGCGGAAGATGATTGCTGCCGCCGACAGGATAATATCTACCGAGATAGTAACTTCGGAAACCGCGGAACAGCTGAAATCGAAGCGAAATAACCTCAACAGGATCGTTGTCCACCATTTCGAACAAATGGCTGAAATCGACCCCAACTTCAAAAAGGAAGACATCGACAATGAAGAGGATGAAGCAGATGACGAAGAGGACTTCAACTATTATTCACCCGAATTTCGAGAGAAACGAGATGTAAAGAGACGTGGACTAGATGGACGAAAACAACTCCGAGTTCGTGGCTGATTGAATGCTCTGTACAATATCAATATAAGTGATACATAAGGCTTGAAATACCCATCAAATCAATATATCAAGAACATATATAATTCTTCTCAATTGACCTCTGAATATAGCGACAGAAGAGTGATTGATTCACGTTGTGATTTCTTATAAAAACGTGTACACTTTATATTTAGAAGCTGTCTACTTATACTAGGTATATATATGTACTAGAGGTTGGCACCTACCTAGTCAAACAAGAATCATGGCAGGAAAGGCCCAGTCGATAGATGTGCACAGCTGTCACTGCCATCTAAAAATATCTAGTAGAATACATCCTATAAGAGGAAACCACTCCTAAAAGCTAAAAAGAGCAGAGGGTAGTTACAAGGTCATTAACAACGTGGAACTTACAGTGTGTGTTTTTCTCGCTATCCAACTTGTGAATCATCTTCCTTCGATTTATCTTCGTCTCACTTGTTGATATTCATTCTGGAAGCCATTGGTATGTCGCTATACATTCTTGGACACCCAGAAACTACCAACTCATGCTTGGAAGCTTAGTTTCTATTATTACTTGCTTTCCCAGTTGCTATTTACATATAGTCTCGTTCTTTCTTGGTATCCAATATTCCTAATTACCAGCTGTAACTCATCTTATGGCTGGTCTTCGAGAAAGAATGGGAAATCATGCTACTCCTTCTCCTGGGGCAAATGGTTTAGGTATGGGGTTGTTCGCGGACCCGACGAGTTCGATGTCGATGAGTGATCGCCACGGATTAATGGAAGAAATGAGAAACAGTCGGAACTCCCTACGACAACGCTTTGTGCAGAGTCTCAACCGTAAACGATCGTTTCCAACATGGCAGTCACCGCAGCCACTGAAATGTAGCACGATCATCGACAATGATCATGAGCAACGGCCTTCCTTGATCCGAAAGAGCATCAGCTCTCTCTCATCGTCTCTAAGAGACCGCTTCTCTCTAGATTCTTCCATCGAAGATGAGAACCGACCTTCTGTCGTACGGAAGAGTTTCGGCTCCATGTCGTCTTCACTCAGGGGCCTCCGTACTTCTTTGGGCTCCCGGCCATCCCAAGACGAAGAACATGACGCGGAAAGACTTCCATATTGCGATTTCTCGAGAAGCGTTGGAAGGTATGCAGGCGGTAAATCAAATCGTTCAAATTTCCGTGGCCTTGGACAATTGTCTGACGCATCATCTGGTGGTAACTCCATCCCTCGTCTTCCCCGTCTTGACGAGATGATCTCAAAGGCAAGAGCTGGGAGGGTCTCCTCCGACATCCAATCTCCAAACTCACTGTTTAGTATGAGTATATTCGATGCTCTTGACCGCCCAATTGCCACAGACTATCCAGGTCAGTGAGCCTTTCATTCATCCCGTTATTTGGTTAATCAGGCGTTTCATTTTGCCTCGAACTAGATATATACACCTCTTTTTTATTCATATAAAATCCCGCAGCTGTCATCATGCTAATTATAGGAGAAGATAATATTATGACGGAGCATACCGAGCCGATAAGTGAACAATTATCTCCCATTATAGGGCGATTTCCGATCCGGCTCAAGTGTCCCAATCCAACATTATCCAAAAGAATAGCTAGATCAAAGGCCGAACAACGTATTCAACCAAAAGCTTCAAGTGATGACTCGGGTTATTCAAGTGGCTCCGACAAAAGCAAAGACAATACAAGCAACAAGCCTGGGGCATCAAAGGTTCCCGTAGCCTGGCTTGATTATATTTTAGAGATGACGGTTGATACACGAGAGGGTGTTAGACAGGTTCCTATACCAACCGAAACGGAAGAAGAAAGGTACCAGCGTCTAAGCAAGAAGGTATATGTCTTTGTCCCTGATGAGACCGACCACGCCAAACCATGGCCGAAGAAAACTTACCCCGATCTAAAATCGGCTCTTGTGGCTATCTGTACCCGCTACAAGCCATTTTACGCCCCATTCGCTGCGTACACGAACCTGACCCGTACCATTCAGCTCTTCCCGGCGGATTTTAGACTACCGAGAAATACCGCTCTCATTCCGGGCAGCATCATGTTCACCATGCAGGAGGCGTTAGATAACTGGGAGTCTACGCTGTTTTGTCGTAGCTTATCTGTCGTGGAGGAAGAAACAGAGGACCAGGGGACATTGGAACTCACTTTTGACACGGTGGCGGACTCCGGATCCGAGGAAACTATTGAAATTTCCCCGTCCCTCTCATGCAACTTTAGCACCGAGGACTCAGACGACATGATCGATTGCAGTATACTAGAGCCGGACTCGGATTCGCCCATTATTGTCGAGGCCAACCCGTTGAAGTATCCAGACCCGGAAATGGACGACTCGCAGATGTCATGGACGGACCAGTCGATGTCGACGGAGGATTACGATATGACCATGGCCTCGCGGATGGGGCTCATTGGCTAAGTGGCGAGAAAGAGGCTGGCTGCTTTCACGGGTTGGTACATTAGTGTGTCTCAGAGGTGCTGTTTCTATTGGTGGGCGACTTGTTGGAATTAGTTGACTTTCGTTTAATATTGGCGGTGGGCTGAGTCAAGATGCCGTGTATAGGAAGGTTAGGTAGAGAATAGAAAGCATCATTGAAATATGCCAGGCTAAGTGAAATATTGCTAAACTAAAACATTATAACTTCGGATTTTTTTAAAAAAAATTTCTTGAAAAAACACTATGGGATATTGAAAGGGGACAATTCCAGAAGTTTAAAGGGGGGGCACTGTTCAGTACAATACAGCTATGTGCCCCCACATCCCGGATAAGCGATTACCACAACCCGGACCGGGATAGCTTATCAGTTGCCCGCCACCTGCACGGAAACGTCATTTCTCAACCTACCACAGCTCAGACACAGCACACAGACCCAAATCCGATATCTGCCACCACCACCAACCTTGGCCATGGCGGACAGCATCCCAACCCAGATCGCAGAAACAATCCAAACAGCGCACATCCAACGCGCACCCTCCCCGCGCCACGACCTCAACCCCTCGTCCTCGATGTCGGAACGGACGCCTGTGCGCTTGGCCCGACAGACGCACGCTCACTCGCACTCGCGCTCGCATAGACGGAGGTATGGGTCGATTGATGGGTTGGACGATGATATAGATTACGGCGACGAGGAGGAGGAAGAGGAGGATGATGAGGATATCCCGATTAGTGTCCTGAGGCCCCGGCCGAGAACGCGCAGTTTTCCCCCGATGCCGGATTTGAGGTTCGAGCAGAGCTATTTGCATAGTATTTCGAAGGCGGAGAGTTGGTGGCGGGTTGGCTGGATTACGGTGCGGGATCAGGTTTGTTGTTCTCCCTTCTCTCTCATTCTATATATGTTGGTTCGGGGACTAATAAACGAGGAATTTGATTCAGATGATGATGCCGTTCGCGCAAGGCGTCCTGTATAACCTCGCGATCTGCGGCTGGCACCACTGGAACAAGAACGCGCGCATCAGCGGGAACTCGACCGGTGCGCGCTTGCGCCGCTGGTGGTACGGCGTTAATAAGTGGCCTTTACCCCCCGCGGCGGGGAAATCGTCACAGCGGCTGGGGCAGAGGCAGTTGACGCAGTTTCAGACTATACAGGAGAAGGTGAGGTGGTGAACCCCTTTTCCACAACACAAATGAAGAAAGAAAGAAAGAAAAATGAATATATACCCCCCGTTCTGTTGTTTCGTTTGGGAAGAGAGAGAACGTGTGTTTATATGAATGTGTGTGTTTTCTTCCAGCCCTGCTCGTTTTCGTTCGATGCCGTCGTCCGGTTCCTCGAGAGGTATGAGAGGGAGGCGGCGAGGATATGTCGGGGGTGGGCGAGTGGGTGGAAGGGTATTGGCACTGGGACTAGTTACCTAAGAGATTAAGGGGGGAGAGCACGCATACACAGGCATACACCACGTTACAGTTACCGTCTTGAAAACTCGGGGAATGGGGAATGGTAGAGGGGGGCAATACGGGTTGAAATTGGACTTTGAAAAGGCTACGTGCCCTATTTGGTTCTATCTGTACTATTATAGCAGCACAACCCAAGTCCATCCATCTGTTTAGATCGTTGCAGCAGCAGCACGTTGCCATGCGAAGGTGACTGACTGGCTAGTAAGTGTATACGTAGGATATGTACATGGATCCATTCCTCACCCGTCCATCCATCCATCCATCCATCCATTTATCTAGCTAGGTGATCACATGTTTCCTCACACAACCACCAACTACTCCTACTACCTACTACCAGCCCTCCCTAGAATCCGAGACACCCGCGTCCTTCGTCCGTTCCGCACCAAAAGCTAAGAACAACGCGATCCTTCTCGCAACCGTAGGTATCGATTTCCACCCCCTCACATGCTAGGCTGTGGGATTAGGACTCCCCCTCTCACAGGCAAGGAAAATCATGGGTGTCCTGCGTCTCTGTCTCGAGACTTTGTATAGGTGTATGTTATTAAGAACCCCGTTCACTCTCCCGCCCCGACATCGACGTGCTTCGGCAGCGTCTGCTGGACCTTATCCGGGCTTTCCCTAAAAGCCAAGGACGTCGACTGCAGAGCGTTCAGCGCGGGCGTCGTGGGGCGGTGGCTGGGGCGGTCGTTGGTCGCGGCGGTAGAGGACGGTTTCTCCTGCTTTCGAGTCGTGGCGACTGAGATGACTTCCTCGCTCTTCTCTTCGGGGGTGGGTTCTTTTTTGGCGGTACTGCTCTCCGCCGCTGAAGATGACTTGCTCTTAGAATCGTCTTTCTTGTTGCTGTAACGGTAGTCGTCGAGGTTGAACGCGGATCCGTTGGCGTCGCCCGAATTGCGCTTTTTCTGCGGCAGCTTGAGTTTGACCATCATGCTGCTCTTGCTATTCGCGTCGTCTAGGTCGTCGTCGACCATCTCCTCGTCTTCATCGTAGTCATCCTCTTCTTCTTCCTCTTCGTCATCATCTGGCTGATGAGCGTCCTCTTCGTCGTCGCCGAGCTCGGGTTCGCTATCATCGTCTTCTTCTTGGGAATCATAGTCCTCCATATCGTCGTCCATCGATTTGTATCCCTGGCCCTTCTTCGATGAGGGCGCCCAACCGTTCGTACCGTGGTTCACGGCCGCCGATCGTCGGGGTCGGCCGGAGGGTCCGACGGATGATTCCTTGGACTCGGTCGTTCCGTTCGCGCCGTGGCTCGTCGTCGGGCTGACGGTGACGATGTTGCTAGATGCGTCTACCGTCATGCGCGACGGAGCTTTGATCTGTCGTCCGCTCGCGGTGACCACAGGTCCAGCTGGCTCGGCGGGTGTGGGATTGCGCGTGTTACGGCTCGATCGACGAAACCCGGTGGAATCGGAGAGGAAGTCCTCGTCGTCCGAGTACGTGTACTTCATCCTCTTGCCTCGCGTCCGTCCCTCGTACATGCTGAAGCCGGGCTCGGGGCGCTTGAACTGCTCCTTGCGCATGAGGCGGTACTCGCGACGCTTGCGCTTCTCCTCGGTGGCCTCGAAGCGCGGGACGGCTGCTAGCATCTTATGCGCGAGCTTCTTTGCCTTAGGGCCACCGTCGGAGTTCTGCAGCTTGTCGGCTAGGACCTTGAGCTCGTCGATATCGCCTGCTACGCTCCACCATGTTCGGTTGAACCCCTGAGGGTTGCTCTCGCGGTATACTCGAAAATGGGTATCGTCTAGACCCTCGATTAGGTAGTAACGGCGTTTATCGCTGTCAGAACCCCATGGTTGTACGGAGAGGGGCTGGTTGAGGTCGTCTTCGTGGCGGCCGGCTTTGTAGGATTTGTTGATTATGCCCTTGATTACTTCGGAGGAGGATAGGGTCCACACGATGAGTGTTCGTAGTAATTTAAGCTATAATAGGAATTGAATTAGCATTAATTACTTCTTTTCTAAGTTTTTGTATATATAGATTTAATTGGGGAGGTGTTGTTAGACGTACGCGTTCGGTGGGATCCATGGTGGTGAAGCTCTTGCCACCCGACAGAGGACTCTGATCCTCCCAATCTCGCGCCCATTGGTTTTTATGCGTATGAATGGCATCTTCTAGCGCTCGATTATAGTGACCGGGTCTGTAAAAAGCAATTGTTAATTTTTTAGGACTTGTAAAAATAGTGTAGGATCGGGGTATTGCGTCATACTTGACATCTTGCTTGCGGTTCAACAACAAGCCCAACACAGCACACAAAAAGTGTTCCATACGCTCGCCGGGAATAGCTTCGGTTACGTCTCGTTCGACTTCTTGGGGGCCAAAGTTGGCAAGGGACTTCGGTAGGGCATCGTTAAATCGTGCACGGAACATTACAATGAACTAGATGCGAATTAGCTGATGGGAAAATGGGAAAACGACGCGACATTTCGCGTTTTTAGGCGCGGATGGGAGGTTATCACGTACCGCCACGTCTGTATTATCGGCTAAGACATATTCGTGTGCTGGAGAAGGGGATCGCTTGCGCGGTGGAGGTGATACCTCCTTCTTAGGTTCGGCGGGCTTAGCACCAGCTGGAAGCTTGTGAAAGAACTTGAGGATTCCCTTTTCGCGCTTAACTTCAATCTCCTCATCAGATTCAGAAGGAGCAGATGATAGCTCGGATATAGACGAGAGTTCGCTAGAATCGTCGTCGGCCATGTTGGTGCTGGTGATATTGGTCGATCTGAAAGTGAAGTTGTTGATGGGGAATTAAATTTAAAAAAGGAAAGGTGGGATGTGGGAAGTTGAGAGTTGTGGAGGTTTGGGAAGAAAGTGAAGGTCCTAAGGTCCAAAGGTCCAATGTTCAGCAGGAAATTCGGGACAACGCTAAAATTCCACTCATATTAGGCTTGAGCCGCACATCAACCAGGGGAGGGAAGGATAAGATTTGATAGGTTCAGGGTTAGTCACTCCTAAGTATGGATGTACTTGTATTGTAAGGAGGAAGCTCGGTCACTGTGGTCACTGGATACTAGGTAGCTTGGTAGGTATCGAGGTAGTAAGTAGTAAGGTAGCTAGCCCTATCCAACCTCCCTTTACATCCCCTTTACATCCCAATGGATACATCCCATTCTCATTCCCGTGGTCCTTACGACCTAGAACTTACCTACATCATCCATCTCCGAAATCGTCATGGCCAAGACCCAACCCTTTGTCACCGTCACCAACGTCACCAATGTCACTTGTCCTAACCTCACCTTCTCATATGTCCATGTCATAATATCATAATACCATAATGCCATATACCATACCATATACCGTATACCATAATCCTTCACCTAGTACCTAACACAACACATCAATCGCTTAGAAGACGAGACCATCACCCCCAGCCTTATCGTCAACGACCCCTTGCATTACCTAACTATCAGTGCCATAACATAACCCCAATGTACCCCAACGACCACCTACATATGGATATGACCTAGTATATGTAGGCAATGTTTGGAGATTGAGGCAGCATCATGACCGGAGTATGGCTGGTGTTGCTGATCCGTTGACAATTGTCCGCCTAGCCCTATCATGTGCTGTCCCGTTTGTCGGTCGGCATACAAATCTGCTTTATCCCCAACAAGAAATGCCCAATTGAGTCGGGAAAGGCCTAATACAACATGCTCCGAAATCATAAACACGACGATCACCACCGTACTATACTATAGGTATAGTAAAAATGATGACCGGGTAATAAGTTGAACGTCACCGAAGTCTGTGCCTTGACTTGTCTCGATTCAATTGTGCATCGTCTTCTGATATTCCGGGTGTACGTATTCGTGACCCCGTGTACCGTGTATTGCCGTTGCATTGCGGTGAGTTGGGTCCAGCCGCTTAGCTCCACCTCGGTTTGGGGCAACTTGGGGCAACGGACACCGTAACCGGCAGAATTTCCAACCCAGTCCCTCCCCGGTCCTGAGGCTATCGTGAGCAACCAAAACCCGTAAAAATTGCTCATTGGCCATGGTGAGCCAATTTTTGGCCGCACAGCTGGGTATTGGTAGAATAGCCGCACTTCCCAAATTGGAACACAACGCTCTTCGAAACAGCCATCTTGGCATATTACCCAGAAGTAATTCAATGCAGATGACTGTTTTCTAAAGGAATATCTTGTTTCTTCGCTGTTGATTTAGCTCATCTTCGTGGTAGTAGTCGTACGGGGAGCCCTAAGCCCGCAGATCCCATGTGATAAAATTACCACCCTGGGGTTTTCTTTTAATCATGACTTCCAAAATTTCCTTTCACACCTGCATTGTTAGTGAGTGGCATATTAAATAACGCATTGGTGGTATTAAAAAATCATCTAGGCAGTTAAGTTGATAACAAAAAACCCTTAGGGCAAATTGTCATAGTTGCATTAGATACTTGCCATACTTTGAGACCATGACTCAGATTCATAGTTGCACAGAAAATCTGTGCCATTCATCTGCTTGTGGAAGAATTATAGAAGATGCAGATTCCTACGTGAGGCGATAGTGGAAAGTTCGTGTAGTAGCCAGGAGCGGTCGCTCAACTGTGTCTCGCTACGATCCCATCGCATCCCCTCGCTCATTCCCACTGGCGATCACATCCACGTCCCAACACGACAACTTTCAGTGCGTCGGAACGCAGCAAACCCAAATAAAACGCTTGATAGGTTGGTCCCCCAATCATTCTGTTAAAGGTTGTAACCATGAGGCTATACCGTACTGTGTCTGACTGGGTAAAGGTAGACACAACATTTTCTTTATCGACACAGAGTGCGTAATCTGGTGTGTATATGGGATTGTTCGTGTTCCATGATGGATGGAGGGGTGTCGTTGACGACCATCCTTGGAAACTGCCGAATAAATTCGATTGACGTGTTGTTTTCAAAAACGAGTGAGCAAGGTTGTGACTCGCTTGGATAGGGAAAGGTCAGTGCGGGCGGAGGAGTCACGGGAAGACGGACAAAAAGGTCAGCCTAGCCGTCCAAAGGCGGTCAAAATTCAATTCGATTAGCGTCTTAACTAAGCCAAGATTCGTAGATGCCTAAGGCAGCTACTAACATGTGTTAGCGTCAACGGTCAGATTAGGTTCTGTTAGGGTGTGGCGTGCCCATGTAGCTGTGGCTTTAATATGGAGAGAAGGTGAAAATGGAGATGTGGTGGCAGGGTGGATGAAGAAGCTAAAAATAGTGGAGTGTAAAACCCTCATTTTCCGCATTCTATGCTTATTTACCTAATGCATTTTTGACGTACTGCGTACAGTACCTCGAAACAAATCCGAGGGCCCGCCCTGGCGTCCGTCTGCGCTTCCTTGTTTCCTTTTCAACCACAAAATTTATCCCCAACTTTTTCTCCTTACTCCATACGATCTTTCCACCGACCTAAGAATTACACCACAAAGGAAAAGACCGTATTTTAGCTCGCTCATTATCCTCAAGCCAAAATGAGTGACGCTCAGGCGACCGAGGCTGAGAAGAACGTAAGTCCAAAATCGTCATAGGCCACTCTACCACGTCGCAATTGCTCCAACGACTTCCCCGCTGCTAGGTGGCCTCTTCACAACGAATATTGTCAAATGTCTAACAATTTTCGCGCTTGCAGATCGAGATATGGAAGGTGAAAAAGCTCATCAAGCGCCTCGAGGCTGCTAGAGGAAATGGCACATCCATGATTTCCTTGATCATCCGTATGCAATTTACCCCTCCCCCGCTTTAAATTCTATATAATAAAAAATGCCAAATTGTTAAATTGTTAAATACTAAAACTTGAAAATAGCTCCTAAAGATCAAATTTCGCGCGCAGCGAAGATGTTGGCTGAAGAATACGTATGTGGCGTCATTTACCCGCTACTTCCAGATTTTCACAAGTAAGCTGACCGTCGATATTAGGGTACTGCTTCGAACATCAAATCTCGAGTCAACCGACAGTCCGTGCTCTCGGCCATCACATCCACCCAACAGCGACTTAAGCTATACAACAAAGTTCCCCCCAATGGCCTTGTCGTGTACTGTGGTGAAATCTTGACCTCGGAAGGAAAAGAGCGAAAGGTCAATATCGACTTCGAGCCCTTTAAGCCCATCAACACCTCTCTGTACCTTTGCGACAACAAATTCCATACCGAAGCCCTAGCCGAACTGCTGGAGTCAGATCAGAAGTTTGGCTTCATTGTCATGGACGGAAACGGTGCCCTTTTCGGTACACTCAGCGGAAACACCCGTGATGTCGTTCACAAGTTCTCTGTCGACTTACCCAAGAAGCATGGTCGTGGTGGTCAGTCTGCTCTTCGTTTTGCCCGTTTACGTGAGGAGAAACGTCACAACTACGTCCGTAAGGTCGCCGAATTGGCCGTTCAGAACTTCATCACCAACGACAAGGTCAACGTTGCTGGTATCATCCTTGCTGGTTCTGCCGATTTCAAGAACGACCTTAACGCCTCTGACATGTTTGACAACCGACTGCAGACCAAGGTCATCAAGGTCGTCGATGTTTCCTATGGTGGTGAGAACGGTTTCAACCAGGCCATCGAGTTATCTTCCGAGACTCTAGGAAATGTCAAGTTCATCCAGGAGAAGAAGCTCATTGGCAAGTACTTTGAAGAGATCAGCCAGGATACCGGCAAGGTCTGCTACGGTATCGAGGATACCCTCAAGGCCCTGGAGCTTGGCGCGGTAGAGACCTTGATCGTCTTCGAGAATCTCGAGATTACTCGATGGGTCCTCAAGGACAGCAATAGCTCTGAGATCATTCTTCATACTACCAAGCAAGATGAGACCGGTGATCGTGCTAAGTTCATGGACAAGGAAACCGGACAAGAGATGGAGGCAGTCTCTCAGGACTCTTTCCTCGAGTGGATTGCGGAGCACTACAAAGATTTCGGAACGAATCTAGAATTCGTATCGGATAGATCGACTGAAGGCAACCAATTCGTGAAGGGATTTGGTGGAGTTGGCGGCATTCTCCGCTACAAGGTGAACTTCGAGCAGCTAGCCGAAGTGGATGACGACGACGACTACTATGACGATTGACAGGTATGAACTCAAAGTTCCCTAGCATAATCTTCAAGTTTCTGTTGGGTAGTCCCTTGGGCGTATCCCAAAAGATGTATGAAAGAGAAAAAAAAATCATATTCCAGTAACATTTCTCTACGCTGTAAAATAGTTGCTGACATCGATGTGTGTATAGTTTGAGGAGTCCCTCGTTAACGACGAGGGGAATGCTCAAGCAGTATCGTCTAAGCAGGAATTTGTCGTGAAAGAATCGGAGCGTCCGCTGCCGCAGCCTCCCGCGCCCACGCCGGCGTCGGTCTCCAGACCTGCGCGAAAACCGACGGCGGCTTCGTTCGCACAGAGGCGTCTGATGAAGTCTGGCCCGGCGAATTCCGAGCACACGGCTGGACAGGTCGCGACACCTAGCCCGCTTCGCTCTATGATGACGGCTTGAGTTGACTTATGGCATGGAAAGGAGGTATGATATCACCAACCGTTATATGCAATCGGGAGAGACTAACGCGAAGGTATACAGATGCTATACCCGGGGGTCTACCAAAAGTCCGGAAGCGTTGGACCTGCCTACATCATAGAGCTTCGTCCTTTGAAGTTGTCAGGGTGATTGATGAAATTTGTCCCGTTCACAAATCCCTTGACACACCAATTTTACTCTGCTTCTTGTGGCTCTGGACAACTATCAACCGGATTTGCGGTGCGTTCGGGAATCAGAGCATTTGAGACACGTATGATTTCGTAGTGGTTCGCCACTCATTACACTCGTTCATGGTTCCTCAGGAACACCTTAGATAGCAATAAAAACACCAGTCGCTCTTTAATGATTTTGGGGTGTTTATAATTGTACATGTGGCCATTCTGTCAGCTTCGTCGAGATACCATCGTGCATCATGTATAGGTGACACTCTTGCCTCACTAACAGTACTTACTACCCAGTAAAGAGGGGGTGATCTTCCTCTAGTGCTTCAGTGGCATCCACCCGCCTATTTTCAAAGTTGGCCAATCACGGCGAGCCGTACCTTAATAGCGTAGGTCCAGTAGCGTCCGTCTTCGGGTCGGCCCCCGGGAAATGCAACGAAAAATCTGAATCGGAGAATTGTAGTTCGTCGGCACGCCCTTTTGCCTTTTTCTCCCCCACCCCCCCTTTTTTCTTTTATCTTTTTTCTCTTTTCTGAAGATGACGAAGGTGTAGGGTTCGGCGTTATTAGCTGGGTTATAAAGTATACTAGCAGACTAGGTACCGTGGACCTACCTGGTAGGTGAGCTAAGGTGAGACAAAGAGAGACTCGGGCTTATATAAACCTTCCGGTTTTTTGTTAATTAGGAGGTTTATGAAGCTTCTTTTATATTTATTATATTCGAATTGCCTTTACTTGGAGTAAAGGGAAGGATAGTGGGAATTATAGGACCCCGGACTTCGGACTTCGGAATGGGGTCACAGCTGCAACCGCAAAATGGCTTAGGCGCTGCGGCGCCGGAAGCAAAGACGAAGCCATCCGTTTGCTTCCTCGGCCCCGTCTCTTCTTATACACACCAGGTACGGCTTGATTCCGGGTCATTGACAGCAAACATATGCATGTTTATACAGCTCTTAAGTGTTATTTAAAGCTAATGGTTGTATATTATTGGGGAGTATAGGCGGCGTTAAACACGTTTCCTGAGGATAAATTCGACTTGATACCCGTTGAGACTATCAAAGGTACTTCATCCTTTTTCTTATGTTTTTATGCTTCTATAAAGGAAGCGAGAATAAATGGTTATATAATGCACCTATAATGTAATCAAACACGATATTTGGGACTTGGGATTATAAGTATATCACTAAACTCTCAAAGACATCTTCGAAACAACCCAATCCGGCCGGACAACCTACGGCGTCGCGCCGTACGAGAACTCGTCCAACGGCTCCGTGGTCTTCACCCTGGACCTCTTCGCCGACCGCGCCGGCGAGTACCCGGACCTATCCGCGTGCGCGGAGATCTACCTCGACGTGCACCATTGTCTGCTCGGACACCCCCCTCCTCCCCCACCCCATTCCCATTCCCATTCCCAGGATGGTGATGATGATGAAGGCAAGGTAGACGAAAAGCATGAGGAGAAGGGGTTCGATTTCTCACACATCAAACGCATATACAGCCACCCGCAGGCCTTCGGCCAATGCACCAAGTTCCTACGCCAGCACCTCCGGGGCATCGAGACCGTAGACGTGAGTTCCACGAGCCGCGCCGCGGAACTCGCGCTCGCGGATGAGAGCGGGGGGAGTGCTGCTGTGTCTAGCGCCGCAGCGGCGAAGGTACTGGGGTTAGGCGTTTTGGCAAGGGATATTGAGGACCGGAAGGATAACACGACGCGGTTTTTTGTGCTGAGACGGGGGGTGGGTGGGGTGGGGGAAGGGGGAGAAGGGTGGGAGGAGAAGGCTTTGGAGAGTGTGTTGAGGAAGAGGAGGAGGGGGGTGGGCAAGAGGAAGAGAGGGGATGGAGAAGATGAAACTGAAGCTAATGCTGAGAGCGAGGGGAAGGTAGATGTGGACGTCTACTCGCAAACTAAATCCCTCGCCTCCTTCACGGTCCCACACAGATCGCCTGGCGCCCTCGCTGACGTGCTCGAGTGCTTCCGGCGCGCGCGCCTTAACCTCACGAGTATCCAGAGTAGACCCAGTCTGGCTGAGCCCTTCCAGTATATTATCTTTGTCGAGTTTGAGGGACACCGGTATCGTGACCCTGAAGGCCGTGTTAGCGACGCGCTGGCCAGTGTCGCTGAGGTTGCGAGGAGCTCGCGGTGGTTGGGGAGTTGGGATAGCATGCGGTAAGGTGATCTGGGGTTGAGTGGAAAGGGGCGTATAGTGGAAGAAAAAAGGTCTTTACACTCAAGCTCTATTTATGGGTTCAGGGGCATTTGGGGTTTCGTAAAATATATGGTACCTTGGCGTAAAAAACGGCTATATTCCATGTTAGTATGGAACGAAGCATTATGAATATAGCATCTATATAAGCATAGCAAATCAAGATTTCAAGTTCCAAAAGTTATCCATCTATGGATGTGGTAATTACGTGACTTACTATTTCGTTCATATACCCATTGATACAAGTAAAACAATATCCACCTACCCACAGCACGCAACCAACTAACACAAACCCACCTAGCCGCACAAAACAACCCAAATTCACCAAATCACCAAATCAAGCACACATCAACTCAAACCAGCATGGTATCATCGCTTTCTATTCCCCTCAAAGCCATCAAGCCAGACCAGACCAGACTAGACTAGTTACACAAATACACAGGGCAAAAAAGGGGGTTGGTTGGTTGGTTTACTATGCGTTGACGATCGGACGTAATCGAAACAAAGTGACGATAAGTAGGCACCTACATATGCAAGTAGTAGTAGTAGTAAGTAACATGTAAATTACTCCGACCCTTCCCTTCCCTCCCCAACCCAGCCTGCCCCATCTATTTTTAATTCTACAGGGTTTTTTGTTTCTCGTCGTCAGATCAGATCAGAGACATTAAACGTTCGTTTCGTTGCTACCTAGCCTTACTTAGGAAGGTACCTAGGTAGGTAGATAGGTAGACAGATCTCTAAGCGTTGAAGTAGAAGTTCTCGTCCGGCGTGCGGCCGCGCATGAACTGCGGCTCCGTGCCCTTGACGTAGATATCCTCGTACAGGATCTTGGGTGTGTTCTCCGGGACGGCCATGGCCTCGGCGATGGCGACCTCGTCGTTGACGTGTTTGCGGGCCTCCTTGTCGATCGACTTCAGCTCGTCCTCGGTGCACACCTCCCAGTCGAGGATCTTCTGCTTGAGGCCGGCGATCGGGTCGTTGGTCGAACGCATGCGCTGGATCTCCTCTCGGGTTCGGTACGTGGTACCTGGGTCGGACATGGAGTGACCGCCGTATCTGTAGGTGACGTATTCGAGGACGAGAGGTCCGTTACCGGCGACGGTCCACTCCTTACCGTACTGAACGGCGGCCTTGACCGCGAGCACGTCCATTCCGTTTACCTTGAGACCGGGGATGTACTGACCACGCTTGTAGTAGTCGGTGAGAGCAGACGATCGAGCAGCAGCCGTACCCATACCATACTTGTTGTCTAGATTAAACGTGTTAGCTGCAACAGCTACAAACGAGCAATATTCAAACCGAATACATACTTTCACAGCCGAATAGAGCAGGTAGGTTCCAGAGCTTAGCCATGTTGAAAGCCTCGAAGACCTGACCCTGGTTGCTGGCGCCATCACCGTACAGGATGACAGTAGCTCTCGGCTTGTTGGTGTACTTGTGAGCGAAAGCCAAACCGGCACCGACGGGGACCTGAGCACCGACGATACCGTTACCGCCGTAGAAGCCCTTGGTGAACATGTGCATGGAACCGCCCTTGCCGTAAGCGATACCCTCACGTCGGCCTAGGAGCTCGCCTATGATAGATCGGACGGTACCTCCGCGCATCAGGGCGAAACCGTGGCATCGGTAGGCGGTGATAATGTCATCCTCCTTGGTCAATGCGTGCTCGATACCGATAGCGACGGCCTCTTGACCGGTGGACAAGTGGCAGAAACCCCGGATCTTCTTCTCCTTGTACAATCTATCGGCGGCCATTTCCATCTGTCTGTTATATTCATGCAAGGCTCTGGTTAGCAAACGCGACTCGGCCGAGAAGGCGAGGGGCGGGTATGGACGGGATCGGGCTCGGGCGTGTCTGCCAATCGCAGTGCTTACCGGACAAGAACCATGTCGTAGTACATCTGTCGGAGCTCCTTCTTGGTAACGTCGAGGGTGTACGGGGGCGGGTCGAGCTCGTAGGTCTCGAAGCTCTCGTCACTCAGGGTGACCTGGAAGTGCTTGTCGTCGGCATCGGGAACGGCGTTCTTATCAGCATGCGAGGTAGCAGCGTTTGTGGTAACGGAACGAAAAGGTGCGACGACGACAGGTCTGGCAGCTCTGGCTCGCGCCAAAGGAGCCGCTGCTCTGGGAACTCGCAGAGCACGCGAGAACATGGTGATCCGATGCCGTTGATAGAGGAGGATCCTAGTTAGGGAAGTGAGGGAGAGAGAGAAGATAATAGAGCGAGATATTATGGTTGAAGCTTCAACTCTCTCAGCTGCTGTTTGAATTTAGGAATTGGAAATTGGGAAATTGTTTGAAATGGAGAGCTCCGGAACGGAAAGTCAAAAGTCACTCAAAAATTCAACGTTGGGATTTTCCGCCCGACTTTTTCCTTGGGGCAGCTCCGGCCCGCGCTGTGTGCTTGTAACTTACGCTGTAGCTGACTTAGACTACTGGACCCTAAAGCGGGACTAGTCCATAATTAGTACTAATTACTCCGTAGTGGATCCTAAGATAAGCTTGTTGAGAGCTAACCTAAGCTAAAAAGGTAAAAAATACTTAGTCATCTTGGCGTTTGCTATCAAAAACATCCATAGATCAATTCAATTGACTTTCTATAGCAATTAATTATATACAAAATATTCTACTTATTGTAAGTTGTCTATATATCATAGTGGCAGGCAAGGAACTATATAGAAGAATCAATTGTTTGTTGTGTTCTCCGGACGGTAATCACCAGTAAGGGACATTAAATCCTACCCCCTTTTTATGTCACAATCGCTTAAAAAAACACGAAAACGCCGGCTTATCCAATCACATGGTGCCTCTATATTGAATATTGAATATCGAAAATCCCTATTCTCAATACATACTTTCATAATAGTTCTGCTTTTAGACAACAAATAGTGACAGAGGATACAATAATTCTGTAATACATCCTGAATACATCCATTCGATCAACAGGACTGAACGGGGAATCATTCCGACCAAATGCCTCCGCATTCCCCCTCCAACCAATCCATAGATCCAGTCGTAAATTCCACAAGGTCCGTATTCGTCCATAGCAAGCCCCAATGCCCGTACGGGGTATTCCATAAGCAGTTCTAGGACCTCGTCCAAGTCATCCGAAGTCGATAATAATTTCCACAACCCATCGTTCCCTCTACCCATTCCTATTCCCATACCAACACCGGTGTTGCTTCGCCTGAAGAAAGTGAATGCCATATCTATGCGTGTATCTCTTTCGTCCGTCTCTATATGAAATGCTGTATATTCCCTTTCGCGATTTTCCGTGAAGCCGATATGTCCAAGCCTTCAGGTAGTATTACGCCGTTAAGGAACTACCTCGTCACTCCATCTTTCGTAAGCCGTAGGACGTCGTCATAATGTAGGGTCATCGTGCTATCTGAGTTTGCGATAAAAAACGGGGATTGGATAGAAAATGTCATGTTTTCCTAGATCGTTTCGCTCGTCGTGGTACTGAACTACTACCCTCGTCTTCGTCTTCGTCGTCGTCCTCGCTGTCTTCGCGCGCATGATTTCTCTCGTTTCCTTTCTTGATAGAAATAAGACATCCTTGCTCTTTAAGCCTCTTAGTCAGTGCCGTGCTCGCTCGCATTCCCGGGAAATCCTTGGCGTTATAGACCGTAAATACCTCGCTCATAGCGATAGCGCATACTGGAGTTTTCGATCCGGGAACCGAGTTTGGGTCCAAAACCACCAGACTAAACCTCAATCGAAAAGTGCCGGGCGTTCGGCAGGATAAATCAGGAAAACAGAAAAAGCACCCTTCCTCGTTCTTTTCGTCGATCCCTACGAAGGGTGACGATACTATCGTTCCCATCAATCTTCGCTGCTGGCGAAAATCATCTGGCATCCCCGAACAATCCTGATCGCCCGTCTCGTTCCAGATCGTGCAATGCATGACTGAAAATCGGAATTTTAGCTGAGTACGAATCTCATCTTGCGAGGCCTTCGGGTCTTCGATAAAAACTTGAACTATCGGTGGAGGGTCAATAACCCTACGATCCCTTTCACCAAACCCACACGATCTCGCGGCAACTGGCTGTTGGCGAACTTTTAGCTTATACGTCGAGGAAGCTGCAGCAGGAACTCTTCTGCGTTCTGGCGCCTTCGAGGAGCCCGACTCTCCGGTCTTTGGGGCATGAATTAAGTCCGATATCTTCACCCGCTCTGGAGCACGGATTTCAGGCTGGGGTTGCCATGCTGGTCGAGGGGGAGCTATTGCTTGCGGCGAAGGTTGAGGGCGGGTCTCTTGATACCTGTACTCTGTCGTTGGTCGAACAGGTTGAATATCCGCATAATGGTGCTGCTGGTGCTGCTGCTGAGGAGAGCCTCCAATTTGCCTTGGTTGTTGCTGTAAAGGTAGTCTAGGGGCCGGCATGGAGTTTGCTTCGCCTCCCAGTTGACGAAATCGGTTATATTCCGGCGGCTCTCCGGCTCGTTCACTTACACTCGGCGGTCGTGCAGGAAGACGACTGCCCGCATCTATCGACTGTCTTGCGTAAGGACTAGACACCGCAGCGTGCGATTCAGGGCCTGGGATTGAGTGCTGCGGGTTTGGGTAGACAGGCGATGATGATGATGCATAAGAGCCCTCATAGGAATTATGACTGTAAGTCGGCGGATGCTGTCTGGCGGGTGGCCCTTGGGTCGTGCGTGGTCCGGTCACTAAGTTAGGAAGCGGAGGTAGACGCACTTCTTGGGATTGTTCCTGTGCATAGTAAGATGCGTGTCGCGGAGCATAAGGGTCCTGGGCCCACGATTCGGGTGGCCTGGCCATCGTGTCCACCATGGTATTACAACAGAAGCCGCCGTGCGATGAAACCTCGACGGCATCAAACGAAATAGAACGGGCACTGGTGTACGTAGTCGACGGCTAGAGGTCGTAGTGGAACTATATATAAAATAATTGGGAAATGGTTGAACCACACGAGAGTGCAAATTGACACCTGGTCGTACTGTGTCAGTGATACCAACCGCGCGGAAGCTTGTCCAAAAAGCTTCAAGTGATAGATGGTGCGCAACGACAAACGCAAAGGGCGGCTAAGACAACAATTGTCGAGATGTAATAGCAAATGAAGCGGCAGAGCTTAGACGTGGTGCACCCCGAATCCACCCGGTAAGAGGCTAGTAGTAAAGTAGTGAAGTAGATCCGCTAAGGAATTCTGGTAGAAAGCGGATATTTACATATCTGTGGTCGTCGACGAGCGCGTTGAGAGGTCGAGATGGGAGAGTGGGTTAGGAATATCCTTGCAGTGAGCAGACTGCTAGAGACGCCGTGCGACTATAACATTATACTATTTCGACTTGATGATGGTGGGTGATTGTCAGCGTTGATGGAGTAAGGAAGGTGAAAAAAAAACGTGTCTGACGTGCAGATTGTAGGGCCACAGACGTAAGCGAGGATTTCTTTATGAGCTATTCCGTGCAGTAAACATGATGCTAGGGTAGAACCCCGGACGGGAAGAGAGAGGGAAGGATTGATATCCGGATGGGATTCCTGCTCGCTGATTGTGGCGGGACCTAACTTCGAGAACCGTCGATTATATTAGGCCCAACGGATATGTGCCCTCCCAAGTCGACCCCTTACGAGAAGGAAATGGCGGCAGTAAAGAAGAGAATAGATAATAAAGTCCCTTTTTTTCTCACAAGTGTTCTCTATTTCAAAGCTCGGCACACACAAACATACGCACACGAGTAACCGGACTCAGATGTGAGCCAGTTGGCACGTCAGTTTGTGACAGTTCGGGATGTACCTAACGAGACCCGGCTTGGAGAGATGATAAATGAGAGAATGGGTCGGCATACGGTAGATACAAGACAGCGCAGAGAGGGACGTCGCACACAAACAAGGGACATGAGAAGGCTAGGCCTAAACAGTAAGCTGGCAGCGGCAGAGTTGCAGGAGTGGAACTGGAAGCGAGTTCCGGCTGAGGCGTGAAAACCGAGTATTTGGGCCCTCTGGTCCCCTCCTCTCAGCCCGCTGTCCTGGCCCCTGGGGCGTGGGAGAGCAGGGAAAGACATACGCAGCAGATATTGCTGGTGTCGCTGCGATCTAGCGAACTGGGGGCAATCTGATCCTTGCCCACCCTTACCACCTTTTCCCATCTTCCCTGTCCGTCTCTCTCGAGGCATCCTAGTCGGTTCGGGGGGCAAAAGCGGGACGAACCAACTCCAAGCACTCCCGATTCAGCCACGGCATCTCCCACATTGTTCCCCCATTATTTTCACTAACGTTAATAATATCCGTGCCGTCTCTACTCCACCGAAAACGGGCTTTTCGTGATAGCATGGGTCCTACCACCCGTGCTCTCTCTGATAGCCCTGAATAGCCCTGACAGCCCTGGAAATCCACGCGCGACATTAATTACTCCTCTCCTTCCGCCATTCGCTTTATCAAGGGGCCGCTGGGCACCAGTATAATTAATGCAACTAGCATGGCACATTATCTGCCGGTCATGAACAACCTACGAGATTCTACCACGAAGGATAGGTAGTAAATAAACAATGGAAAGAGGGGGAATGCAGAAATGAGAAAAGATAGGCTGGACGGCTTTTTTGGGCTTTTTTTTTCTTTCTCTTTTGCTTTTTGTTGCTTGTCAGCCAGTTTCTTCCGCATCTGCAAAAAAAACTCAACAACGGCCCATTCCGCGCTTTTTTCCATTGGGCTGCCCAGCGCTATCGAGCCAAATTCTGTATGGCGTCGGATCCCAGCTTATAGGCATCGAATTACACGACGTTATTAGACTCTAGAAGAGTTGCGAGTAGTCGAAGACCGCGGAAACACTGTTTGTCGAACGCCTAGATCTGCACGTTGCTGTTTACCGCGCCTAGCTGAAAGTTCTTGTCACCGATTGCCTAGAATCAGAGACCGAGACAAATCCACCTCCATTCGAAACAGCTGTTTTTCTTTCCATGATAGTTTGACAATGTCGTGACATTTTCCGCCGACAGATATTTTGACGGAGCATGGGTTAATTTTTTTGTTTTGTTTTTCTGGTTTTCATGGGACGCAATGCAATCGTTTATCCAGGGGAATAGACGAACCACAAGTGTGGACACAGACGCACCCCGTGGGACTTATTCGGGCCAATTCGCCATTCAAGCAAGTGTGAGCCCGGAACTCGACATTGCACTCGCACAAAATTTGCTGATGTTCCATTCGCAGGCACTCTTTGGAACAGAGGGCGTCAGCGGTTGCATCACCAACCGCCGTAGCATTTTGGTGGAGTCGAGGCTTTTTTTTTTTTCTTTTAATTTTTTTCCACTAACCACCATATTGGGCAAGCATGGAAATGTTTAATAAGCAAGACAGGGCAACCGGGCAAAGCGCATTGCGGGCCGCCCGTCCTCATGCTGATGAAGGAAAGTAGGCGATCCAACCGAATCGTGTGTTATATCAAACCGGCCTGGGGAGGATCGTGGGTTGCGTGGGCACTGTGACACCGTAAGCACGACACAATTCCCAGATTTTGGAATACCTACAAGACGGATGAGCGCATGCTGCAGCTGCCGCCCTGTCTCGTTTACATGCACCACCACCGTCAATGAGAATTAATTGTCCTGTCGGTCACCTATTAATATAAGCGCCAGGCATTTTTACATTGATCCGACCAGAGTATGGTAGAGCTAGGGGTTTACCTAGCCTGCTAGCACATATCGTATCGTGCCGTACCGCACTGCACCGTACCTATGCATATTATAGGTACAGGTATACAGGTACTAGGCTGCTAGGTACGTATAGAAGAAACACAGACAGATGGTTCTATTCCAGTTCGAGGCTCCAATTTGAGGCGATCATGGGTCGGGTCGTCGGAGAATAAATCCCATCCAAGCACTAAATCGATTCAGTAATTATGAACGATTCCTGGCTCGTTTCCGTTTCTTCTCAGGAACGTCAGAACCAATTCTCGACAACCCTTAGCATTACAGGGGTATCTTTCGCCCTGATTCTACATAGTACGGGATATGCCAAGCATGTAAGATGGCAAGATGGGTGGATGGTTGATGGGACGGTTGGTGAATGAAAGGGCCTTCTGCTTTAAAAAAAAAAAAAAAAAAAAGATGCAGCCCGGTGAATAACCATGTTACCATAAAATCCGGGTTTTCCTCTCATTAGTCTGTCCGGCACCCCAGACAGTGCAATTACAGGGGTCCATCAAGAACTAGCAAGAACTCTAGCATTATGTATGTATGTACAGCGTACCTCCAGCTACCATTCCCACCATTCCTACCTCTCCTAGGTCTGTAAAAGGGAAGTTACATCTGGAGCTTCTAGGCATTCTACAATGCGTAAGCTGTATGCGGTGGAGTTCACCATGGATCCTTCCCCGGTCGAAGAAAACAAGGTTCAATATTCCGTACTTGTCTGCTTACATACATACATGCATATCCTTAGATTTGTACACTGGCAGACTGGATAATACCTGCCTAGGTACACGTGGATATTCAAGGTTCTCACCAACATCGACTTTGCCGCTTTTCTTCATCACATTATTCGGTATAGATACCTACTATTGATGTCGATAACATACGAAACTACAACATTTCCTACGATACTCTACATGACACTACGGAGTCAATAAGAAATAGGTACAATGTAACATTGATCGGGATTTTACCTAACCAAGATTCATCTTTACCACTTTAGAAGTATACAAGCGAGACGAAGTTACGAACAATACGACGAGAATTCAAGACACCATTATTCTATGCCTTACTTCGTATACGGTATACCTACCTACATAACATCATCATGTACATTTCAAACGTCGAGCGAAAAAGACTCGGAGCTACATCATATATATCTTTACATCCATGGATCAAGCATTCCTAATACTGACGACGACGGCTTCCATATACCTATCATTATCAAGACAATTTGAGCCTCCCTACCAGTACCAACCATGATCAGTAGATAAAGGCCTAAACTAACCGAGCTTGCACATTTCATCCGCTTCGCCCGTAGTCGAACCCGATCCAATCAGGCGTCCCCGAACACTTGGACCGGTCCGAGTGCTCTAGTCTTCTTCTGAGTTACGCTCACTCTTTTCATAAACCTATCTAAGGCTTATTTATCTACGCTCCCCAATGATAACTTCGAATAATAAACCGGCACTTCTCCTAGTGGATGATACTATATGAGGATGACAATTATTGGCAAACGGGAACTTCTGGAATGATCACGGCCAAACCCGTGTTTGTAAATGAGGCTGTTTCTTGCTTGGGTACCCGGTTTACCACAACCACATGACGATATTGACAGCGTAACGTGCGAGAAGCTATCTTTTATGCGGTTCCTCATCCTTCAAATAACACCAGGAATAATACTGTCAACCATCTAGCCAATATATTCCGATATCAGCCGCCGTCGAGTACCCATATCCGGCCGATTGCAGTGGTGTCAGGTTCGCCAAGGCACGGCACGGCGCTATAGCCGCGGTGGTTACGCATAAGACGTCTAACATGCTTAAGGGTGGAATCATCCCGCAAGCCGCCGACCCACTACATTACCTTTAGTATAAAAGTGCTTGACCGATCCGTTAAGCTACAGCTGATTCTCCAAGTTCTGGCCCGAACAACAATAAGATTCGGTTCATGCCGTCGTAAAGCAAAATCCAAGTTCCCGGAGTCCAATTCTATTATGCTTTTGGTCCTTTGTGCAGATGCTAATCTTACTCTCCCCTGTGTCACAATATTCTCACTCTTTCGCCGTCTTACTTTCCTACCTATTTTCGACTTATTCCTCTCTGCCGACACACCAAGTCAGTGCAAGTTTATGCGGTCACATCCCACCACCTTGTTCGGGAAAGGGATCCCCCATATCAAGGATTTTATCCTACAAAAGAAAAAAATACCTGCAAGGTTGTCGATGGCTCTATTAATTAAGTCTTCAAAAGTTGATTGGGGACACCAGTACTTACCTAAGTAATCTTTAACTCAAGATGGCTATACTCCTTTAGTGATTATAAGCTTCATCCATTTAAAAGCACGAATATGAGCCCACCGGTCCCTAATTTTCAATATCCCAGGTTAGTATTGGTAAGGACGGCAACCGTTTAAATAGCTGATTGGTCGTTATCCGTATCTGACGACTAAATCCATCTTCCCTAACATCTTCGACCCACAGAGCCAAAGACAGTTCGCGGCCAAGGCGCCCAAGTACCTGGACGACATATTAAGCGAATAAAGCCAACCAACTCCGGCTAAAACGTCTCTGAAATCCCTGCCGCAGATCTGACAAGTTAATTACGATAGAGTTTAGGATTAACAAAGTGCCCCCCGCAGCATTCCTTCGTGTCCCTTCACTGTTCAGTGAGCCAAATCCAAGGGGCAAGGGGACTTGGAGCTAACACCCACTCAGAGATTTTCTGCCTTGATGGGAAGCCTTGAATACTACCCTCACAGCAGGTTTGAGGTTCGTTCCAATATTTTGAAAGTCTGGGTCCAATAAGATTTTTCCCTATCTTCAAACACTCGCCCTTCTTGAGTCTCATTTGCCGCAAACGGACAATACGCTCGCCTCCTTCTGCAACTTTTAGGGATGACTCTCTTGGAGGGAGAATGTTAATGTGTCATATCATTCTACCTCGGGAAAACATATGATTCGACATCTAGAGTCACCTCAGCCCTTGAGTTTGAGTAACCACAACTACGAACTAAGGCTGCTAATAAGGATTAATTCTTCCACTACATACTATGTGCGTAGTAGTACTAGGTACAGAGCAACATTGAAGTCTCCGGAAACTCAGGGTCGAAATGACGAGTCACCTTTTCAGCCGCTATCATACGATGCGGCACTAGAGCACCAGGGCACCAGAGCGCCGGCTTACCTGCCGCTTAGTAGTTGAACTCCTATGGCGATCACAAGGGTATGGATGTGATCCCCACGCTTTGACTTGCAGCTATGCAAGCCACGGTACCGCTGTCTTGTTAACAGCCCCCTAAGCCTCTTCTCGTGAGAGTCGTGCGAGAGAGGTTACGAATAAATTCATGAATCATGCTGATTTTTTGTGAAATCGAGATCCTAAATCTCAGAAGTAAAGTCCGTATTCAGCTGTCTTCGTACTTGGCTCCAACCCGGTAAATCAGCTACTGTGCTTAACCTTTTCAATGTCGAAAGCCCATCGGGGAGGGGTGAATTTCCGGCTGGCACATCAGCTAATTTGTTCCATCCCAATACGAAATCTCGGATCAGCCAGATACCTGGTCTTGGTAGGTGTGCCTTCATCCTATTGTTCCGGGGAAGCATAACTGAAATTTAATAACTACCCAATTTACGAGACAATAATTTTATTCCTGAGTGGTTCGAATGATGGTGTGCAAGGCGCCATTCCTTGGACTGGGTACCTTGGATATCTCCTTGAACAGCCTCCTGTATTAACTGGCAAGCGAAAGAGAAAAAAAGAATCACACACACAGCGGCAGGTCAATGTCCAATCGGTCGTCAGATTTTTCAATTGCTGTTCTCGACCTTCTCAAATCTATGGAGCGGAAAGAACCGCATCGATTCAAATTCTGACCCTGAGAAAGAAGCCGGTGTGCAGGTTTCCTTGGCTCTATCGACACCCTTACATCCCTACTACAACGGACTACGACAATGGAACATTGAAGCTTCCACTCCTCGTGGCATCCTACGTAACAAACGTTATCTGGTCTTACCACCTCTTGGTCAGGTCATGCTCTCTCTCTCTCTCTGATTAGTCTTATGAACGAATCCGGGTAAAGTCTACGTAGACACCCAGAGCTCCGTCTTCGCAATCGCGAGGAATCAGCTTCTAAGGCCGGCCTGCTGATACATAGCCCAATATTGATATTACATGGTCGACACCGCTTCTAATTAGGACTAGGTGGAATGTCGCCTCGGCGCCATATCGGGATTTTCCTGCCAGCAAGCAGACGTATCTAGTCATGTGCGATCCGCTTCCAACATTAGACGAATGAGCGAACCCCAAGACCGGGGATTGCTCATAGGTTATTTACCTTCTAAGACCTCTCTCATGTAGTGTATATTTCCGGTTGTCCCCCAGCCACTCCGCAAAATCCACGTTGATGGGTTTGTTCTTGCATGATGGGGTATATTACCGGGCTAAAACGCATCGCGAGAGGGAGGGGGGGGTGACCAGTTGACTCAGTTCGCGGACGCGGTTGATAGATCATCTCTCGGGTGCATGGTGCGGTGGCATTTTGCAATCCTCGCTAAGATCATGTAACGACCGGTTCATGTACCGGCAGCTACTACCTATAGCCGCTGGGCCAAGTATACTCATCGACTGGCCTCGAAGAGTCTAGCAAGCGACGTTACCCCTGTCTAATTAACCGACTGCAAAGACAAGTCATGCAGCGAGTTATTACATAGATATTGATGAGCTGCCAGGTAAACAACCTTTGAAAGCTTGCAGGGTTTGAGCGATATTCGAAGAGCCTGCAGCAGAAAAGAAAAAAGTCTTCGCTACAGGTATTAATACGGTGGGAACTGTTATGCAGATATCTAACAGACCAGACGACACCCAGTCATATATTCAATATAACTCACTACAACATGGCTCGAAGAATGCCCATTCTTGGAACTATATCGTAGTTGGCTACTCTAAAAAATTGTTACCGTACCCTTTAACGACGGCACGGAATCCTCCCAAGGGACGCAACGCCAACCTCCAGAGTATACATAGCTACTGTTCGACATGGCATTTCCCACTCGGCACTAACATCGAATCTACGATGCGTTGCGGGCCAGTGACTATATCCGGACACGGACACCCGGAAGCGACCCGGCGGCGCAGATCGGTGCTGTGCCGCCGGCTTAGCGCAGCGCGGCCCGCGAGGTTTTCTTATAGGGCGCGCTCGATCCTGATCTAAGGGAAATCGGGGCCAACCTACCTAACCCTGGAAAATAGTCTCGAAACTTCGAAGAGCCGCTGATTCGACGAGGCGGCTCGCAACGACCCACTAGTTATTCGTTTCTCGATAGGTGTGTTTGTTTGTCTGTCTGCCTAGAGGTAGACGTAGGTACCTAGGTTGGTTTAGGTACCTGAGGAAACGGGAAGTTCGACCGGAGCCCAGACGCGCGTCAATCTATTTTCGGGGGGTATTTGTATCGCCTGGCTCGACGGTGACTGGTGAGTCTGGGTAAACATACGGACGTATTTCTATGCCATATCGTCGAGTCGTGGTTGGCGCGGGTGACTTTTTAGCCCCGTCTTTAAGTATGTAGGTTGGTATGATTCAGGGACTTGAGGTTTCGTGGGCTTCTGCAGTGATGATAGGCCTTTCTCTCTAGTTACTGGGTAGATGTCGAATTAGATATGAAGATATAGTGGTAGATGGATATGTGGTGGTGTTGTCACTGGTCGTAGACGAACCTTCTCCTGAAAGGGGTGTTTCATATCGTAAGAGAGGTAGGTCGGTATCGAGTTTGGATTGGTTCACTGGCCGATGAATATGTCAATGCCTCTGGGGGGCCTTGATCGGGAAAACACGAGGTAATCCACACAATGTCTTCTCATACATACATAGGTAGGCAGGCATTTCAGGGTATATGTCCTGATACCAGCCCTGGAGTGGAAATACCCTTGAGCGTTCATCCATAAATGTCGCATACAGTGGGTTTTAACGATGCCTAAGTCGGCATTCGACCAATCTGATGATCATGTTTGAGACCAGACTTAAGCATACTAAAGTAGGTAGGTATATACCTGGCAGCCTGGATGCTTTACGCTTGAGTGTTTATGGTATATTCAGCACATAGTAACTTCTGGAAACCACCATTGATGCAGGTATGGTCGCACATGTTGGGGTTGGAGTATTGGTAGATCATCACCAATAATGGCACCTCACGTACAAGTTGGGAAAGGGGGTCGGCAGAGCCGCCGGAGGAAATGAAGTAAGATGATATCACTCGAAATTACCTAGATATTCTGTCATTTTAGAAGGAGATTCAATACGTAGCTCCCAAACTCAGAATTGCCAGAACCGCCAGTCTGGTCGAACTATGGGGTACACAGGTCCCTGAAAAATTGGGCCCTGTGATTTCATGATGAGTTCAAGATCTCAATTGCCCCTTGACGTCAGTGACGTCAGATATATGTTCGAATTGAATGATATATACTTGCGTATAATATCTAGTAGACTTATAAATCTCAACTGAACATCTTCTAGTGAAACTTGCATTAGAACCAATACAGCCACCTCAACAGAAATAGACAAAATGGCATCATCATCCGAGACTCTGCGTAAGATCGCCGACCAGGCGGAGCGAGATTTGAACACCTACGGCGCTAAGACCGGCACTCAAAAGAGCTCTTCATACGATAACGCCGGGGTTGATACGAGAGCTGAGAAGAAGTTTCCTGGTGCCGAAGTGCGGTACGGCACGGACGTATCCACTAACGCCGGCTACAACAGACGAATCCCGCCCGAGGAGGGCGGTGACGTAGATGCCCGCGGACGGTAAGTCTTACCAACCTATCTACCTATTTACTTATTTCATCTTCTTCTACGTCACCTCCACATAGATATCTTACCCATGTACCTATCCAAAGACCAACGACTAACAACTCCCAGACAAACCCGCGGAGAGCACTTCGAAGGCATAGGAGGTCCACAAGAGAAAGTAGCCAGACAAGCCCGAGACTTCGGCGGCAACAACGAATTCGACCCGGCCGGAAGCAACCGGCGCGAAGTCGGGTCCAGCGTCTCGGACCCGACGGTGGGGTATAACCGGAGCGAGGCGATGAACCAGGGCAAGGAGGCTGCGCGAGCTAACGTCGAGGGCGCGAAGGGTAAGCCGCGCAAGCAGTTCAAGGGGTCGAATTACTTTACTCCGGAGAGTGTGCCCGGCAGCATTTCCGCGGAGGGATACGAACCCCCTGAGAGTATTACGCATGGCTCGAGGGAGGCGGAGGGGTATGAGGGTAGGTAAAGATGCGATTGGTTTTAAAAGGGCGGGGATGGTTCGGAGATGGATTGGTATATGCTCGAATTATGTAGCTCTATCTGAATGAACCGTCTCGTCACGAAGATTTTTTTGTCTAAGCTGTTACGGGATGTTGTAGCAGCTTGTCATGCAGCCGCTGCCTGTTATAGAAGTTGGGTCTCCGTGGCTGCCGTAGTGGCGGGATCTGCATAAGTTATAGGCATCTTCTGCATGATCATTTTGATGTGTCATCGTGGCTTGCTTCTGTTTCACCGACGGCCTGCCGTGTTTACCTACCTAGCGCCTAGGTATTTATCTTCAACGTTTGGCCTGACCTTGGATCGGAAATGCCCGCCCGCCCGAAGCCTGCTAGCACTAGTCTGCCGTGTCTTAGAATCCAAACCCCTTTAGTCGGCCTGGCGTCGTTAGTCCGGCTGAAGACTTGTCATTTGCGTATCTAGTGATAACAAACGGCATGTCTGCAGAAAATAGGGGGATTAGTTCTGCTGGTAGAATCGTCATAGACCTGTCACCATGGGCCAGGTGACTCTATTTGGCTTCAATAACTGTCTGTTTCGACACCCAGGTCTATGTCTTTGGGCTTGCTCCAGCTCAGCTCATTGGTTGAGTCACCTACCATATCTGCTTTACCGATGGCGTCAAAGCCGCCACTATCGAAGTAATAGTTGCGATACGTGGGGGTGGCGCCTGCCGACGCTTATTGTGTTCAGTTTCAGGGCCCGGGCCGTTGCTCAACCTAGTCGTGCGCCATTATTGTGAAAGCCGTTGGCTTAGGAATCAGAGGGAAAACTGGATCAACCCCCAGAAAGTGCACATCGCCATCACGCTCTACCGATTATCCTGATAACCTTCCGCCCCAAACTCGAATGTTCCAGGCCCAGGAGGCAATGTCATCCTCGGTGCTCTTAAGGATGATACCTCTTTTCCATCTCCTATACCGAGCTAGCCTCGGCACTAGTTACCAACTTCCTCCTCTCAGAGAGTGCTATCCTAGCTACGACATTGGGATCCGTTGTCTGGCCCCTCGCCCTTTGAAAAACTCTTTCAGCTGCTTGATAAAGCCTAAGGAGAAAACATGCGTTAGCCCCATTCTTTCCTGTATCTAAACTCACTGTGGAGTCTTTCGCGTTCGGGAGTGGGACTTTACCCCTGACTTCAGCTCTAGCTTAGGCAGCTAATGGAGCCCTAGGTCGCCACCATTGATAAATTTAAATGACCAAATAGCTGTCACATTCTATAGTATTACGATGCACTTTCACCAGTTATCCCCAAATGTAAAAACACTGCCAAAGTGAGATCCACCCACAGCTATTATCTCCTTGAGGACCTTGATAGAAGTAAATGTGGCTGAAGAGAGAAGCATTGCGGAGTACAATCATGAAGTTACTCGCTGTCTTACCAATTGCGGGAATAATGCCTGATGCTGTTGAGCCGGGTGATGAAGCTACCATGCTATGAGTATAAGGCGCTTAGTAGGTAAGTAATTGGTGAAATTGGAAGCACTCAATAAAATTCTTGTCTTTCAGCTTAGATACTAGGTACCTAGTAAGTTATTTCAGTAGGTATTTACCCCTATTGTTACTTGGTGTAGTTACAGGTACTTAGTAAGGCTTGGGTTTGTGTTGGTAGGTTGATACCTAGCAAATGAGCTATGTTTAGGCTGAAGTTGCTTGTTGATAATATGTATATGGTAGGAAGCGGCGCGGCTTTAGCTGAGCCACCATACTACTGATGTTGTTGGTCGTTAGTATATGTGAAGTAATCCTCAAACTTGAACTATCGTAAGCAATGCCAAGATAGATCTATGTTAAAACATGTCACTTGTCCTCTCGGCCTAACTTTCGGTTTCTGTAGGTTCTTCAAGACTACAGTCACGATAATAGCCAATCCCAACTTGCTATTCTTTCAATAGCTTCAACTAAGAGCATATAACCCCCATCTCACATTTAATCAAGGCAGGGGCTATGGATAACAACTCGAGATCTTACGATAAGGAGGAAACTAAAAGTGTGGCAGACGAACCGAGTGAGATATCCATAAACGCTTGGGTTTACCAGCTGCTAGGGTATGAATACTGATAGCCTTGCAGTAATGCCTATCGTAGAAGATCCGCCACACACTATATATAACGAAGAACGACTTCTCATGGAGATCAAGGGCACCGATGCGATAAGAGGTATAATGTTAGTGCCGATCTCCATTGCGATTTGGGATATTTTTATGGATGGAATCTTGCCACAAGACCTATCTACGAAAGATAGCCTTAAGAGAATCATCGGGCTCCTGGCGTTGATCTATGCCATATACCTCCACTTCGAAGCTCGTCGTCTTCGTAGGTGCTTACGACAATAATGCGATGGTCTGTGACTTGTTAGATATCTTGTCACGAGGAGGAATTAAAGGGTAAAGAAACAACGACGTTATTGTGCGAGGATCTCTTTCGGCTCTCTTTTTGTTAACCTGCCTAGCAGGTAATATAGTGAGAATATACTAGGAATACCCACGGGATGATATCCTGCAAAAATTTGCTAGAAGCAGAACTTGTCTGTTAGCAATGGCTCTAGAATTAGGGCAATATTTCTTTGTTTAGGTTGAGTCATAGCTACTGTCAACCGGAGATGCCATTAGGCTATCTTTTTCCTGGAAGCTTTATTATCATGAGACGAATAACGAAGACGTAACAATGATTAATACTTCAAACACTTATATCGGACGGTGTATATGACGATTCCGCAGTGGTTACCATGATGGCCTCTTTCATCCGATTCACTCGCTAGGTATACTCCTTATTCCATCATCAACAACACTCGTTATAGTAATTTCCTCAATATCCCCCTTAGTTACCAAAAACGTTCTTATGTGTCGACGACTTCTATCAGCTGTAGGATGAGTGTCGTATCATTGTTCAAATACTTCTCTTTAGATGATACTCACAAATATCTTTTTTAATAAATTTAGTGTTTATATTCTATCTTACCCAGTTACCCCAGCAACGACAATGAGGGGTGGATTATATAATTAAGGAAAGAGGGGTTATCTAAAGGTATCGTCTACTATGAAGATTTCCAACACCTTTATGTCATTTTCCTCGATACACCCTAAAAATGCATCATCTCTCTTAGTATATTAAGCCTAGGGGATCTATAAACTCGCTATCCAAGCTTCCAAGTAAGTTCCTAAAAAGGAACCATCCGTACTAAGCGTAAGGTAACGCTTTCCCACCCCTGCTAGCCCTTTCTCTACTCCACCGAAGACCCATTCACGAACCTTATTTAAACCTCGCATTGGTAGAGCCGTTGATTTAGTGCTTAAAAGGGGTTAAGGGGCTTCGCCGAGCCCTTCTTTATTATCTCTAAACCTCCTCCTCGTCGTCCCTTAAGACCACTACGACGAATACGCAAAACACTTCATAGAGCCCCAACCGCCTAGATCCACAAACGCGTCCTTGACGCTTGTACAGCCCGTGTAATCGCGAGAATCGATCCCGTTCCAGACTCCTGTGCAATCGGTCCCCTTGTATATCGTGCAGAAACCCTGGCGGATGAAGAAAGAGGTCGGTTGGCTGAACTTCCCGTTAGAGCAGGAAGATGGGCCGACGGACCCGGCTTCCTCGAACCATCCGCACGAGTTCGTCGTGTCGGAGCTTATGGGTAGGGAGCTCTGGATCTTGATACAGGTTTCGCTTGGGCTTTGCGAGTCGTAGCCTTCTAGCGTGTACTAGGTGCGGGAATAGTGTTAGCAAGGTGGTGGGAATCGGAGGTAGGATATTCGGACTTACGTAAGAAAAGTCGTTCGACTTTTTCTGTGCGGCGCAGTCTACGTTGTACTGTGGGGGTTGTTAGATCACTGATAGCTGGGTGCTCTGGTGAGCTTAGTGTATTCGACTTACGGCAGCGAGAGACCACGTTGCGGTCGGGGTTGGCGCTGGTTTTGTTGAAGTCGTAGGAACGGGCTTGGTGGAGGTGGCTGAGGTTTGGGACGTTTCTTGGGACGACGTCACTTTGGATGTGAGCTTAGTGCTCGAACGATTTGGAGTCGATGAGGACGGACTAAGTACCGTCACTGGCCGTGTTACGGAGGAGGAAGTAGAACCGCTAGATTTCAAGGTTGAGAATGTAGATGGAACGGTCGATTTACTCTGGGTTACACTCGAGACACTGGAAGGAATACTCGAGCTACTGGAATGCGAACCCGAAGTACTAGTCGGAGCACTGGTGTTACTAGGGGCTGCGCTCGACGTGCTGGAGACCGAACTTTCGAATATACTCCCGAATTGCGAAATGGTGAAGCCACTCGGGACAAGGGAATCCGTTGGCCAGAAAGCAAGAGGGTATGTTGTCCCACTAACAACTGTGCCGGCAGCTGCACGCGCACTTTCGTCCGCAGAACTGATGCTTGCCGATGCGCTCAAAGGACAAGCAGCTATGGTTGTCGTCGAAGCCGTTGTCGTTATTTCACATCCCGTTGTTGTCCGCGTGGACGTCTTGCAGCCTACAGAAGTGCTCAACAACGCTGAGCCCGTGAGTGAGGTACATGTGACGTATAAATCATATCCGGTGGCGGTACGGGTGCAGGAGCTCGTAGAAGAGCTAGGTGAGTTGGATGAGGCCGAAGAGCCGTGGCTGGTAGGTGAACTAGTGAGTTCTTCTGTCGGATAAGTAGGATCTCCTTCCGGGTCCAGCGTAATGGTTGGCATATTCGCCGAGAATCCTAGGGATGAAATAATATTGGCCGGGGGAGGAGGTAGGATGCCGGGACCCTTAACGCCGGGGATCACGATGCCGAAATTTCCACCGCCGCCCCCGATTGGAGGACAGAACCAGCAGTGAAGAATGGGAATGATAGGCCAGCCATGTGAGTCGTGAGTTGCTGTGGAGACTCCAGACGTAGTGGAAGTTGTCACCGTACTCCAGTTTATGGTAATGGTTGGGGGTGGTGTGATGCTGGAGGGTGGGAGAGTTGACGTCTTGGTAATTCCACCTGTCGTCACAATCGTTACGACTGGTTTCGTCGAAGAAATGGAACTCGAGCTGTTGGGCGTGCTCTTTGATTGGGTTGTTTCTGATGACGTAGTTCTTGGGGATGTTGTTCCGGAGGTACTTCCAGTCAGAGAACTTCTAGAGAAAGAACCGCTAGATGTGTTTCCAGATGAGGAACTTGTAGAGCTGGTGAAATTACTGGGAGATGTGGTTTGGGATTTGGAATTGGTTGATGCAGAGGCAGAAATTCGGGACGATAAGCTTTCGGAGGTACTCGTGGAGGTACTTATGATGATAGATGAACTTTGACTTGAGAAGTTTCCGCTGGGGGAAGAGAGGCTACTAGTGGATACGCTTCTCGATGAACTTAGACTGCGAGAGATTGAAACTGTACCCGATATAGGGATGCTGAAATTGGCGAAACGTGGGTAGAAGCCCTGGGATGCAGTTACCGCTCCGATAGAGCAAAGAAGCACCAAGGCCCTCAAAGAGGGCGTACTGTTAGGCATGACGAGTGATGTTTGGTTGGAAGAAGTAGAAGTATAGTTGAACCCTGATTATAAGAGACTATGTGATGTCCCCGGTGCGACTTACCGATCGCACGGCTATATATTGCAAGTTCAAGAAGAGAATTGCTCACAGGATATGACAACTGTGGCGTTCATGGTATAAAGAAACGACTGGCGAAGTGGCCTCTATTATTATCTGGGAAACTACACATCATCAGATGCTTCTTGGATCCTTAAGTACAAGTGTTAGCTGCTTCTATGAATATAAATATCTTGCTACTTCTTATGCAAAGCGACACAATTGAAGATTTTTTACGAACTCAAGCTGACAACCAGCTTGGCGTGATGTAAAGGGGTAAGCTCAAGACTTGCCCTTAAAATAGAAATATCAAATGAATATCTTGAAATTGAGGAGATTATGGGATTTTATTGCCGCTCGCCAAAGCATTTGAAACTCACAATTTCAGCCGCATGACGTTGTTGTAGCCTTATTATCTTGTTAGCTAGACGCTCAGCTCAGCTGTAAGGTTGCATAGCTGAGTTGCACCTATCAACCGAGATGCAGGGGTAACGGATTGATGGGATCGCAGTCTTACGTTTACAGCCAATTCCGCGGATCTATGTTTAGGAGATATAGTTTATAATTCCATGGCCTGGTCAGTCCGTTCACATTTTATAAACTGCGTAGAGACGATGTGCGAAGAGAAACAAAGTCCATGTTGAAGCTTTAAAGATATCTTGGTATCCGAACCACTCTTTTCAGTAGCTACCTAGGTATGCTTCTTTCAGTACATAACGATGGTATCGTATACGAAACTCTTGACGGCTTTAACGCTTGCTGTTTCGATCGCAGCTTCTGTCTTGGATAAGCGCGGATCGAGCATCATTGTCGGTTATAGAACTGTTTCCCCAGTGAGTGCCATTTCTGTTTGCCGAACATGAACCCATTTATATGATGTTGAAATAGATGCAGGTTATGAGTATCATATGTGTTAATTAGTTGGTTGAGTTGCTAGTTCTAGGTAGTGGTTCGTAGATAGTACATATATACCCCTTGAGTACAGGGCGTAGACTTCCAGCCACCTAATATTCCAGCATATGAAGTCTCTTACTGATGTTATTCTCACAGAAACAAGCTCAGAAATATCACGATGCTGGGAATACTCTCACTTACAACCCCGAACTAGGTGTCAGCTCCGAACAACTAGGACCTGGTGCTTATATAAGTCCCATCCGTGCAGATTGGCCTATGTCGGATTCCAACTGGGACTGCGCTATTCTCGCCGACTCCACTGCCTGGAATCTAGTCAACAAGGCATGGGTACCCGAGACTGCGGATGATGGCTGTACACCGCTATGGTATAATAAAGGAAGTAAGTTTCGATCTCTATCGAAGTCATCCCCTTTATCGGCTAGTCCTGTATTGACAAGTTATGTGAAGAGCCGAACAGGGACGCATACCTGAGCGGGATAGGCGGGCCGGGATTTACGACGTCGAATACGGTACTGTTAAGCCAGATCCATCAATTCGAAAAGCTGCAGATATTGATTCCATCATCGTTGATGGGAAAAAGTGGTGGCTTGAACTTAAATGTCCAATGCGCCGCGAAGACGAACCAACAAGGAATCGGCGAGATTAGCGTATATGGCGATGTCGATTGGTATAGCTGGACCAACGTAAAAGGCACCCCACAGTATGTCAACCCTTCATAGTGGGATGATAAGATCGAAGGCAGAGGACGACGGGATTATTCAATTTCAAGATAATACTCTATAATAGATGTAAGAATTATGGAAACTGAAAGTTGTTGTAGTCGTATACTGCCGTCTCTGTGTGATATAGTTTGCCCCCATAAGATCCTATGGCCCTAGTTACCAACCGCATCGTGACCTTGTGTTTGTCGTCTTACTGTAACTTAACAGTGCCGCAGGCAATCTATGCCAAATCGAGCTGTCCCTGAAATGTGAAAAAGATATCACCTACCTAATAAGCAATCAAGGAGGGAGTTCGTCATCTCATTAAAAGCTCAAAAAGATGGCTCGATGCAACAGTAGGAAGATGATTCTAACATTAGAATGTAAAAATTGTGCTTGCCGATAGGTATGTATACCTGAGACAGTGTGGCTTGCTAATGATGTCACGTCACCGAGCTTTTGAAGGAATCCGCACTGGCAATCTGAGGAGCTGAGCCGGTGAGGTGAGGTGGTCAGATAGAGCACGGGCCACCAACAAACAAGCAGCAGGTATGTGTCATCTAAGCTGCTGCTGAGCCGTCCAGGCAGCTCTTTATTTCATTCTTCTTTAATACCTTCATCCGTCACTTGAAGATGATTTTCTATTTTCTGTTTTCTATTTCATCGTCAGTATGAACGAAGCACTTCGCTCCATCCTTTCCGGGGGGGATGAATGGTACCATAATTCAGATGGTAGGCATATTAAATTCAACAAGGACGGTACTGGCGAGGTATGTTGATCCCTGTGCTTACCGCATGTCTCTACCCGTCTCTATCCGTCGCTAACAGCCGAAAGCTATGGTGCCGCTCCAACTTCAACTATTGGATCCTAGCAGTTATCGAGTGGAAGGCCATCAAGCCACCGCATGGTCCAAGCCAAATTGTTGAGTTTCCAAATCAAGTTCCGAACACCGTCTGGAATAAAGCCCCTCAACTTCTCGGTCATCTTGATATTGAGATAACCCTCACCAAGCGACTACCAAAGGTAGCAGAAACATCTGTCTTGGCACAAGGCAATGGTATCAATGAGAGGAATCTTACAGATGACGCCTTTCAAACCAGGTTGTTTACCGTCAGAATTGAGAAAGGCAACTTCGTTGAACCTGCTTGCATTGGCCATTCTAACTGGAGATACGAGCTTCGCCTGACCTTCGACAAATCGCCGTATCCCCCGCGAGAGCAATGGAAGGATACCGAGTACGGCCCTGATCAGGGTCAGTATTGGAACATCGTAGAGTTTGTCAGCCGACATGTGCCGGGCCTGGAAAAGCAAGGAAAACCTATGAACGTAGCACCTACAGGATTGAGCGCATGTGCTGTTTCTTAACTACCTGGGCTTGCCCTACGAGAATATCGCGCAGTATTTCCAGACCAAGCCATTGCAATGTTGGGGAAAGGCGGACACTTGGAACCGACACGCCAATCCCGGACAATATCTTCCATCATCTTGATCATAGCCGTCTTTAATACTGGTTTGTGGAGTAGTGGGGGTAGAAGTCCACATATGAGACACCGAAATTCGAGCTCCGTCGACCCGCGAGAGACTTTGAGGACCGATCGGATGGTTGAGTCCCCTTTTTAAGCGAGCTTTCTAGACGCTAGACGCCGCCCTCCACTAACACCCGGGATCGATATCCCGTGTGAACGGCCTAAAGACAGGGGCTTATTTTGTCGGCCGAAAGACGACCCACTTATTCCGAGTTATCCTTTGAACATCGGAAGTTCTCACAACTAGGGAGCCAAGAAGTATATCCGGAATTCCGAATACGAATTGATGAATGGGTCTCTATAGCAGCGATATTGGTATGGGAGAAGCCTATTTGTTAGGTGGTCACTGGCCAGTACGACGCTGGCGATATCGTAGCCTCCCCCGGAGATTTTCATCGGTACCACGACGTCAGTCACGAGGGGCTTCCGCAAGCCGATTTCAAGACAATTCTAAATCACCAACTTGATGTCCAACCTATGCCTAAGAATAGACTTCATGATGGCCGAAAGTTTTCTTAGATATCCCAGATTGTGACCAGGTATAGGATAACATGAGTAATAAACATCACACAAGCAAGATTTGAGTCAATAGACCGCATAGGTGACGCTATGATCAGTGTAACAAACCATTGTGATGGGTATAGACTATGCGGGATTCAGGGTTCTAATACGTACGTACCTGGGTAGGCAATCAGCTTGATGCCATTTCTTACCACCGTGTTTCCTAACGCTACAAGCCTAAGTCTCCTAGTATGCTCCACACTCCGCGGCTGGCTGTAACGACTAGATAGACGAGTAATCGCTAACGTGATGATATGAATGGGGTCTTCCCTAGTTTCGTAGAAACACCAATGGTCCATATATCCACTGCTTAATTTTATGATCCCTTCTTGAGTCGTTAATGATAATTGCCTACGCAGGTTTCTTTGATAAGTGAGGGGTGAAAGAACATTAAAACATCTATTCGTATTGCTGACGATATGGCCATCTGATGTGATGATAGACTGTTGCGGACACCCATCATGATCGCTGGAATAGGTATGCAAGGACGCGGTATTTCTTCCACTACTGCGACGTTACGGCGGGCTCTTCGTTAGGTAAATACTCTTGCTAGGTACCTCCAGGTCATCACTTTAAATGGCCAGTCTGGGCTCTAGGAGCGCCGTTCCCGTCTTAGCCTCGATCTATCTTCAGCGACAATGACGTTATTCGTCGCATTCTCTAATAAATCCCCGAGTTGTCATAGGTTGAGCTAGAGTCAGCTCACCAGATTGTCTAGCGAGACCATAAGTTAGCCTCAATCAACGCCGCCACACTTACCCTTTCCTTTCGAAATACATCGCCAATTACCCCATTGTTACCTAGTGCTTACCACGGCCAACGCCGAATCGGTAAAAGGCGCCTAATATGAAGCTCCTAATGGGATATCGCGATAAGGGGAAAAAAGAAAAACCCCAACCCAAATAATGTATTAGGTAGCTCTCTTACATGGATTCTAGATTTCTACTTAACAACTGATATCGCTTAGCGTGTATCGAAGCTAATCTTACAGTTAGCGATGGGTCGGTATGTGGCCGATGTGATTAGGATAGAAACTTATAGGGCCGGGCCGAGGGCATACGATGTCGCACCGCATATACGAGAATTTACTGACCCAATTCTCACTAAACAGCCTACCTACCCGAGTAACAGTCGAAGTGCTTCGCGGTTCTGAGAAACGTTCACCTTAGGTCTTTAACGTCCACGTGAAGAGCGGCTGATACGACCAGGCCAATCATATTGAGGCGCCCTTTAATCGCCGCCTCAAGACGGAGTTATTCCACCGCTTCGATCTCAGTTCTCCATCGTCACGGTTACCTCGTGATTATCACCATCCCTCGTTTGATATATCAAACAGTTGTCGGGAATCGGGATATAAAATGGAGGTCTTGCCTTCGCGTTTAACACGAAGATAGCCATTGTCGGCAGGAAATAAAACAACTAGATCTCTAGCATATCAATACCATCATGAAGTTTCAACTTTCCTCTTTGCTTTTCGGCCTTGCTGCCTCGATAGTGTCCGCACAAGACACAAACCAGACTGGGCCATTCTATCTCCAGATCGTTGGTCAACAGAACAGCTCTATCGTTGGTTAGTATTGCAATAAATTGCATCAATACTATAAACTTACATAATCTAGGTTATGCCTTATCGTGCCACACTGGGGCTGCCCTTGAGGGGCTTTGTTACCGCGCGGGACAAGTTCCCGACACCAACGCGCAATCATATCAGTATTGGTTCAACTATACCGGATACACCACGGTGGACGATGCCCAGGTCGGCCAGCTCATATGGAAATTGCCCTACACGGGTGGAAATGGCGGCTCGGGATTGCTTCCGCAGGTGCTCAGCCTGGAGAACTCCGTAAACAGCAATGTCGCGTCGACAAATTTCGGTTTTAGCGGCTCCTGCTCGCAGGGCTTGAGCGTTGGTTTCGATGCGGATGGCAAGCTATTCAGCTGGGCCTATATCGATGACTCGACGTTTACCCCGGGCACGAACCCCTTCCCCAGCGGCGTCGGCAAGGCGTACTACCAGTGGTATGTGTGCTGGATCTACTACTCCAGCTACTATTACCAGGCGGTCGCATGGGCGTCGAGCACACCACCCCACAACCCGACTTGCCAGCCCGTCGAAATCAGACAAGTCTTTCCGTCTTAAAGAGGGACATGGTGTCATTGTCCATTTCGCTCTTAACCCTCGTTCTTGGCATAGCGATGATACAATATTATATATGAAATGGCTCTTGCGAGAAGGATGATAATTTTGAAAGTACACTCATCAATTAATAAAGACTTACGCCTTTCGGATTAAAACTTTGCTTATTTCTATGGTTTTTTTAATTGATAAGGTTTAGAGATTAACCGGATTGGGAACTGCACCGAACTCCGTAGCTCAACAAATGTTGATTTTGCTCGGGTCCGAGCAGAATCGGAAGGAGTAACTTAAGTAAATTTCTAGAGACTTCTATGTAAATATTAGGAAAAACTCAAGGAGATAATAACCTACTGGTTAACAACATGAAACTACCCGTGAACGTCTATCATATAGTCCACCCTGCACGCTTCTCTACAGAGATCCCATCTATATTTCCGATTCAATAGGTACCTAGGTGCCTTATGCCATTTTCCTTCGAAAATCTATGCACTGTCTCAGGAAGACCTGAATTCGTCATCCTGCATCCACCAACACAAGTCGTCCTCAACTAACTCCGCCTTTCTGACTGGACCGCTGTGCCATGGCCCGAACGCCTGTTTGGCGTTCCAAATGTCAGGCAGTTCCCAGGTTTTGCACAGAAGCTTCCCGTGACGGGTTACGACCGTACGAATAATATCACGGTGACCTGTTCCATCCCGTTCAAGCTCGTCTGGTACAGACAAACAGAAGGAGAACCAATCTGTCTCGCCTTTAGGTATGGTTTTTGGGTGGTCGTCTGCAGGATACAACTGCCCGATATGAAACCCAGGACCTAAGTTTATGACAGTGAAGTGCAGGTCGTCTTTATCTTGGTTCTCAAATCTGAACTTTTTCTTCTCACCCAACGTTTCGATGGTAACCTTGAATGGTGGTTTCTCTGAGGACTTATAATCCCGAAGCTTGAGAATCTGCTCGAAGCGAACCAAATGCGATAACGCGATCGCTGACTCTTGCGCTTGCGCGTCATCACTTTCGCCTTTGATCTCCAACCCACGAACTGGTCCTTCATAACCCATCAGTGGCGACGGCCCAGAAATGTCGATTCCACCATTGGCTGTCTTCGCCAGCCTAAATATGGATACACTAGGGTCATGTTCTTGCTCGAAGTTGGCAACTTCACCTACTTCGACACCGCTTGCGATCTTGTTCACTAGGCCTTCGTACAGCGTTTTCTGGAATTGGGGAATCGCCTGGACCGAGACTTTTGAGATCTTCCCCGAACTCCATCGGTGTGGGAACAGCTTGACTAAATTGGTCGCAGATGCTGACGATAATTTCGCCTTGCTCTCTACGTCGCCAACTTCAAATATTGAGAGAACACCCGCAGTCGTAGGTGGGAAAGCCCTGAATTCTGCTCCCTTCTCGACCCCATGAAGCTTTCCAACTGGAAGTGTAGCTATATTTCGATCCACTGTAGCTACAACAGGTGCCACCGAGAATGGTTCCTGTTGTCCCAAAAACGCCAGCCTGACTCTTCCGTAAAACTGAGGGGTCTGTGGTGACATAAGTCTCTCTATGCTATCGTGAACAGTGCGGTATGTGGGATATGTCGTGATTGCTTGATTTTCCTCGAAGAAAGTGCATAGGGCGTGGGTAAATACACCATATGTTCTACCGCCAATGGCCTTCTCTGCCGCGGCTTGCTGACTCCCGCAGGCCGCCATCATCGTAAACATTTCTGGGTTGATATCCCAAGATATGTCGAGCTGCCCATGGCGGTTGTTTGGCTCACTCAGTGGCCCTCTGGTTGCGGCTTCGCCGATAGAGAGGCTGGGAGGGGGTATCCAGTCTGTCGGACTTCGAAGGGAACCTTCATTTCTCCAAGCACCGGCCGAATAGCAGCTGTCTAGACTGACAACGACCTGAACTCCTTTTCGATTCAGTGTCTGTAGCCAATCGTTCAATTCCCACCCGCGTACCGCTGGTTTGCCACAACAGACGTCCATCGGTAGTAAAGATGGATCATCCGTACGTCCACCGGACGACCCATATGCCGTTTTCAATCGTGCGCCATGACCCGAGAAATGGAAAAAGAAGAGGTCACCGGCGTTGGCCTCCTCAGTTACCTTGAGGAACTCATTCTTGATGTTCTCGTATGTGGGCCAGCATTCCCTTGGCTCACAGGGAGCAGTGCGACTTTCTGAAGACAGGGAGGAGGTAAGAGTTCGTAATTTGTGAAATTCAAATTTATTAAGAAGTTCTTTGATTATTTGAACGTCGTTGATGCACCCCTCTAGGTTATTTATCCTAGAAGTTCCTGACTTATCATCAAGATATAGATCCACCCCGACGAGTAGGGCAAATCGCTTCTGGGAAGATTGAGTTGACATAGTGAATAGGATAAATGTTACAATATTTCTGGAGTTTCGTCTTAGGTAGTTCGTCCATATTCGTATAAGAATTGAGACAGATTATATACTCAGTTACAGCTATGCCAGGCTGCCTATCTGATTCATAGTTACCATTACCTTCCGATCGCGATTATGATGCTTACCTACACCTATTCATCTCTATATGCCTAGTTTTTCCCGTTGTCTATACCCCGAAGCCTGCCTAGAAGTGCACAAAGTAGTCAGCTGAAGAACAGGGTATGGAATAAGACTCAACTGAACCTCAGCCACTACTCAAATACTTGAGTGATGTAAGAGGCTAGACAGATAGAGTATCATTTACATCTTCTTATCTGCAGGCTACCTATCGTTCACGCCAATCATACGTAGTACACGCATGCATCTGAACTCTACATCGCCGAGTCTTCGATCGCCGACCGAGTCCGATATATTCCTAGAGGGGTATATGACGCGCAGGTATGCACGTAATACATGAGTATGAGCCTCAGACTTTGGGCGACTAAGGCATAATTACCAAACCCCAGCAGGTTTTACACACTCCGAATGACGCCATGAATAGGCTATCGCTATAGAGTAGTGGTAGTTGTTGGCCTCCCGTCGCCGATGACTACCTTATAGGTATTTGAAAGGCAGAATTCCCGTCCAGAAATGCGGTGACGAAAGTTAGGCGCACCAAATGACCTTGACTCTTGACTAGCTGTATAATGCGAGGCATTCTATGAGGCAAACCTGCGAACATATCTATAGAATAGATAGTAATTAGTACCTACCTCCTACCTAGTAAGTAAGGACGAAGGTTAATAGCAACTCCCTAAGTATAAAAGTAGAATCCCCCTCAGGTCTCACACATATTCTCACCTCATCTTTAACACCTCAACACCTTTCATACCCTAAACCAAGGAAACTCATACTCCTATATACAATTCTTACCCCTCTCTTCAATACAAAGTTATGGCTCCAACACCAGAGGAAGAGGCCGTACGTTCTACCAATGAATCCAATGACAGAAGGGTGGAAATCGAAGCTCCAAGGTAATATCCTCCCCAATTAGGTACCTAGCAGGTAATCATCCCCCAAGTAGCAATACTGACTCTTCAATTGATGTTAGGCCGAGCCAGCCTCAGACGCCCGTAGATGAGTTGGGCATGGCTGGCAAAGATGGTTGGATGGGGCTATTTGATATCGACGAGGAGATAGCCTCTAGCCTTCGTGGCATGAGTGATGAAGAGCTCCGTTCTTTCTCACTGACATACGAGGATTCAGCATGCGACAAACACATTGAATTGCAAATCTACACTTGTTTTCTTGTCTTCTTAAGGACGGGGTCACCGGAACACTTTCAACAAGCCATTCAGCTAACGCGCAAATGGAATGAAACTCTAACGATTGATCATTCTGATCGCACTCGACGGCACCAAATCGGCGACATGATGGTGGCCTGGGAGCTCCAGCTCAACCTCTTCCTAGAAGATAAATTATCTTCACGAGAAGAAAATGGGTATGCCCGAGTTTCGTTTGATCTCCCGATTAGGAGAGCCTTGTTATAGTCTTGATACATCTCTCTGTGCAAGAGGATATGGATGGATGCTTTCATTTGGAAATATCGATACTAACATGTTAAATTAAATAAACAGTCGCGTATCTACATCCGACGAAAGCGACGAACCATTTTATCGAGCGGTAATACTCCGCCATGCCTACAAGCAGACTGGGAACGTTGATGACCTGAGGGAAGCGATTCGGATAACAGAGGAGATCGTAAATAAATCCCCCATGTCCACAGCACTCGGGAATTTAGCGGCTCTACTAGTAGAGCTGTACCAGCGGACAGGTTTGGGGGATGACTTAAATCGGGCTTTCGAGGTGGCAAATACGGCAGTGGATCTCGTACCTGAAGGCCATCCTGATCAAAACTCGTGCTTAGGTAACCTCGCAGCTCTACTTCCCATCCGATTTAAGCAGCTAGGTTCGGTGGACGATTTGAACCGTGCTATCGAAATAACAGAGACGTTGGTAAAAACCGTACATCAGAATCATCCTTCGCGATCTATATACTTAACCAACCTTGGAAGTTGCCTCGGCTGGCGGTATGAACTGGAGAATTCCTTGAACGACCTAAACCGTGCCATCGAAGTGGCGATAATGGCAGTCAACGCAATGCCCCGAGACTATTCTGATCAAGCCGTTGGGTTGAATACTCTCGGAGAGTTAATTGGCCAACGATTTTTGAGAACGGGCTCGGTTGATGACTTGAACAATGCCATCGACAAATTCAGTAAAGCAGTGGACACTACACCTGAGGGCAATCCTTTTCGAGTTGGTTACATGCGTAACCTTGGACTCTGGATCGGCAGACGATTTAGGCGAGAACATTCGTTGGACGACTTGAACCGTGCTATCGATTTGGTAAATATGGCGGAAAATGCCATACCCCGAGAGCACCCTGATCGACCCAATATCCTAATCACCCTTGGCGCATTTCTCGGTTGGCGGTGTCTCCGAACAGGTTCTACAGATGACTTGACCCGCGCAATTGACGCGGCGGGCAAGGCTGTAGATTTTACGCCTGACGAAAATCCTATCCGGGCATGTTGTTTAAATAACCTCGCATCGTTGCTCGGCGAACGATTTATGCGGATGGGTGAAATAGACGACCTGAATCGTGCTATTGACACAGCGGATTTGGCTATACAAATCACAAATAAAAACATTGCCCGAGCTTCTCGGTTACATAACCTTGGAGAGTTACTTGCCTTTCGATTCAAGAAAACGGGTTCGGCGGATGACTTAAACCGTGCCATTGATGTGGGGAACATGGCGGTTGATATCATGCCTCAAGACCACCCCGAGCGATCTAACTTCTTAATTGACCTTGGTACATACCTCTGCTGGCGATCTCAAAATACGGGATCTGCAGATGACATGAATCATGCGCTCTCCTATTTCAAAGAAGGATGGAGTTGTCATACCGCCTCGCCATCTATGCGGATTTCCCTAGCTGATCGGGCCGCCGAAATCCTCTGCTTGCAATCTAAATGGGGAGAGGCAGGCCAGTTGCTTAGGGAAGCTGTGAATCTTCTCCCTACCGTGAGTCCACGGTCACTAAAGCATACTGATAAGCAGGATACGCTCTCAAAATTTGCTGGCTTGGCCTCTACGGCAGCAGCTGTATCTCTATATGAGGCGGAAGACGAAGAGGGAGCATATCATGCTTTGAAACTCCTCGAGCTCGGTCGCGGCATTATTGCTAGTGTATTAATGGATATGCGCGTAGATGTCTCGGACCTCAAGCAGAAGTACCCCACCTTGGCAAGGGAATTCATATCGATTCGAGATGAGTTAGACGATCCAGTAGACAAACTGGCATCTTTGAATCTTAGCGACGATGCGACTTTCTGGGAATCCCACGTAAAAAGTCGTCGCGAAGCGGACCAAAGATTCGGCGAGCTCATTAAAACGATCCGTGCGAAGCCAGAGTTTCACAACTTTCTTCTTCCTCCGACTAGAGATGAATTGATTGCCGCCGCAGACCCAGATCCCATCATTATCGTTAATTTAAGCTCATATCGGTGCGATGCGTTCATTATCGAGCATAATCGAGTCAGAGTGCTGAAATTGTGTAATCTGACCCTCGAAGAAGTCCGAAAGCGAGTTCGGGATCTGCGATCATCTCGTTTTGCGAATATGATGCCGACGCTGAAATGGCTCTGGGAGGTTGTTTGCCGCCCATGTCTAGACGCATTGGGGTTTCAGGAGCCCACATCCACCGAAGATTGTCCTCATATATGGTGGATTCCTACTGGGCTTCTCAGCCAGTTACCGCTTCATGCAGCGGGATGTCACCTTGAAAAGTCTACCGATACCGTTCTTGACAGAGTCGTATCTTCATATGCTTCGTCCATCAAGACGTTAGTACACGGACGCAGACACCATCTTGACAACCCCGCCCAGCTTCTGTCTAATCAGGCACTTTTGGTTGCTATGCACACAACACCAGGACTATCTGGGAATGGGGCTCTTAGATTTGCCGGGGAGGAAGTGAGTATGTTGAAAGGTCTTTGTCCATCGCTTCAATTAATGCCAACTTCACCAACACTGCGCAAGGAGGATATATTGGAGTCTTTAAGCGGATGCAAAATATTCCATTTTGCAGGTCATGGGCGATCGAATCCAATGGAGCCTTCTCAAAGTGCTTTGCTTCTTGAGGATTGGCAAACCAACCCACTTACGGTAGGAGACCTACGCGACCGTAGACTTCAAGAGAGCCCGCCGTTCCTTGGTTACTTATCGGCTTGCTCGACCGGGTCTAACGAGGCAGAAGATCTCGCCGATGAGGCAATCCACCTCATTGGTGCCCTTCAACTTGCAGGTTTCCGGCACGTCGTGGGAACACTCTGGGAAGTGTCGGATGAGCACTGTGTTCACGTAGCGAGAGTTTTATATGAGACACTGCGCGACGAGGGGATGACAGATACCTCAGTCAGTCGAGGACTCCATCGAGCTGTCAAACAACTGCGCGATGTGGAGATCAAGAGAGAGGTACAAGGGAGACATGCTTCGTTGGTAGATTCAAAGATGGAGACAGGAGGGTACACCGGTTTTTTTTGGGTTCCCTACGTTCATTTTGGCGTTTAGAGATTGCAAGCTTATCCTTATCTCCGAAGTGGAGAAAGCCTCATCCGGAATCTAAGATTGCATCAGCCTACCTAGGTACATTCTACGTAGGCAGGTACCTACCTAGGTACCTAGGTATTGATTATCGATTGAAAAAAAAAAAAAAAAAAAGAGGGAAATAGATTTCAATTCTACTAAATAAACCCGGATCAAGTGACAGTATATTACAGTACATACTAAGTACCTAGGTACAGAACTTGGAACCATTCGGTCAACAGTTAAACCAGGTCCAGGCACACCGGCACCACCGAATTGGGCGTCACAACATTAATACCTAGTGGATACTGTATCTTCCGCCGACCGCTAAAAATCTAGCCTTCGGTACATAACCTTAGAGGGCTTTTAAACGAATCTAATTGGTTGGAAGGATGACTCCACCGGTACCTAGGTAGTAAGCTTATAGTGGGGTAGGTTTGTTAATAACTAATTAACACATCTCTGTTAGATTCAACATCCAAAATCAACTTCAACAACATTATATAATGGTTACGAGATATTATCCTCTTAACCTTTCTGCTACCCAGGTACCTAGTGCTCAATATTCCGATATTCTCAATCGTATTCACCTAGGTAGTACCTGATTGAAGAAGATCCGCCAGGATGCTTAAACCCGTCTGTGCTAGATCTGGAATGGGGATTATGCGGATCTGAATGACTTGGACGTACGAAGTATTACATATCATTAAGCCAAATTGTTATATTTCTAATACTTAAGATTGCTAGAAAGAGAGAGAAAGGAAAGAAATAAAACGGGTTACAGCCGAATCTTTCTTGAGTCAAATACCTAGCTAATTTGATAAAAGCTCTACATAGGTATCTAGTTATAACCAAAAATATCGATCTTACCATTACGAATGAGCTGCTTGATAGCCAATCCGTCGTCTATGTGAGCAACAGCATAGCCCGTGCTACCAATCGAGTCCTACAACAGGGTATGAAAAGCGATAACCGAACCAACAACGAAGAAATAAACTCTGTCAACTTGTTCCAGAAGTTTACCGCGATATGCGAATAGGAAAATTCAAAACCATCCAATCATCTGGTAAATTGTTACGATGGCTGATCACATCTTCAACATCCCCCCTTCCTGGCTCGCCAAGCTTGGGTAGCTCTAGCCAATCGAATGATGTCGGCTGAGATGTGACGAAGATCTTGATAGTATCTTCGCATGAGTCTTGTTCTACATGAGGAACTGTCATCCTAATCTTCCTAGTAGAACACCCCTTGAATCCTATGTCGGTATCGGATGGAGCTTTCTCTGGGGGGATAGCCTCGTAGATGGCATGGAGGATATTCTCCACGTTCCAACAAGGACCCAAGTCGTACAAGTGGGCGTATATAACTTGATGCCCCGTGTTTTTCATCACCACTTCCACGATGTCGTTATGCCGTACCTCTATATGTTCTTCTGGGCCAAACTGTTTCTCATTACTGAGTATCTTGATGTCAAATGATTGTTGGAAAGCAGCTGTAACCGACTCATTAGCCAAGCCTTTGATCATCTTGAACATAGCTAAGTGTTCTAAAATTTCGCAGATGCGGTCAGCATCAGTTTGGTTCCGCACCATGGTTGGCAGGTGGGTGATCACCTGATCTGTCTCGTTCAGGACCTCATATTTGTCGTCATCTCTCAGCACGACCTGGAATACCGGGGCTTGGTTCATTTCGATTGGGGCAAGAGATCGTTTCTTCAACTTCGCCAGCCATTCATCTTGTGGGATATCGCATACCAATCGGATTGGAAAACGTGCAAGAGACGAACAAATCAGTGGTTTTGCAACCCAACCTGTCTGAATATTACGTGGAAACCCCGACAGCTCAGATGTAAAACCCCCGGCACGGGTGACCTTAACGTCATAACTCCCCCTGTCACTAAGACGACCTTGCGATGCCGGGGCAGACACAGAGAACATGTCGCCATTGCAGATTCCATGCGCGCGGCCTGCTAGCAGCTGAAAACCTCCGTTGCTTTCGACCACGGGGATCGATCTCACAACACGAGTCGTATCGGCCGGGTTGAAGAAACCCTGATCCCCGTTCCCATAGAAGACGGGATGTTGGTCCTGGCGCTGTTGCTGGTTCTGTTGCTGGCGCTGTTGCTGGCGCTGTTCCTCGTACATAGCGCACAGGTGACGGTGAATATCCATGTGTCTGCCCCCTAATCCGTATATAGATAAAGTTTTAGACAGGAAGAAGGATAGAGCTCCGTACAATTTCCCATTCTTCTCTATTTCGGACCCTACCATGGCATTTTCGTGGGGTCCGCATGCGACAAGTATGGCATATCGGCCTGGATCTAGGAGCCAGTTGTCTCGCATAGACGCATCCCTGTGAGTAGAACGAGAGGCCTCTTCTACGAGGCCGCTCTCCTGATCTGCTAGGTACGGCTGCGGCACTATGCGATCGTACGGAAGATATCGAACATCTCCGTCGTCATTGCGGTAGACGCTTGCTGAAAAACAGCAGTCTAGGACGAGAGTAACGACTAATTCTTTCTCAACCATCGCCTTGAGCAGACCAGCCAATTCGGGACCTCTTAGAAAGTCGTTGCCGTCACGTTTCTTATTGAGGACAACTAATGCTAAGTCTCCAGTCGAATGATTTGAGTATTTCAAGTGGTGATTCATTCTAGTCCCGTGACCAGAGAAATGAATATAGACATAGTCGCCTCGTTTTGCTCTACACTTGACGTTTTCAATGGCTGAGATTATATTGTCGTGAGTTGGGGCATATTCTGCACCACGGTGGGGGTCATCGCTTCCACTTGCCGCGATGGTTTGGATTTCAACGGAATCTAGTTTCTCGTCAAGTAAGTCCTTTATCATGCGAATATCTCGTACGCAACTCCTCAGGGGCTTTATCGGATAAGCGTCGATGCCAATTAGAATTGCATAATGTCTATGGACAGCGGACTGGTTTTCCATAATGAAGGGGACGACTACCTACCTAGTAGGTACCTATGGTTAATGATATGATTCATTTCTAGTAGATGAGGGTGATTAACTTGTGGTTATAAATAAGATATTCAAAGGCTACTACCTACGTACCTACTTAACTGGTACTTACCTGGTAAGCGCGCGTACCGACACTTCAAATAGTAGGTAGGCAATGATACGAGGCTATGAATGCAATGTATCATCTGAGCCTCACAAGGCATTGAATCTATATGATAAAAACATAGGTAATTAGGTATTTTTTGGAATATGCTAGGCAGAGTACGCCTTATCGGTAGTTGTCTTCCGCTACTGGTGTAGCAAGAGAAAGTTTCTATTGGATATAGAGTATACATATGACATGTGCCTGATGATGACCTTGTTTACGCCCGGTGGGACGTATATCTACCTAGGTAGGTGTCTAGGTGCCTTACGTACCCTTCAACCTAATGCTGTCCATCTGTACTCTTTTGCCATTTAGAGCACGTCTTCCGTTCTTAAAGCAAAGAGTACATTGACCATCCTTAGGGAAAACTAGTTCAACGAAGTAAGTGCCCTGGAAGGATCCTTCAGAGTTCATTAATTCCACTTCCTCCCCGGTAGAAAACAGTGCAGTCTAGGTGCAAGCTCGGTTAGCGCAAGCAAACGATTCAACTGGAACTACTAACAGTGCTACTATAGATTTGAGGACGAGATTCTTCATCAGAGAAGACAAACGTATTCTTGTTGTTCCTAAATTGCGTGTTAGCATCCGACGAGGCTGAAATCTTCGCAGTGGGGATACTTACTCTTCGGACGACATAGCTATTGTGGATATTGTGAGGTTGACTATTCAAACAAAGGCGTTAATAGTCGGGCTATCGCAATTGCCTTTATATACTTGTTCCGGTCGTTGGCAGTGCGGGGATACGAGGCAGAGGCAGAGGCAGATTGCTTTGAGAAAAAAGCCTTACTTTCCGACCGCTTACTTCACATATCTAAGGAACGATGGCGAGGCGTTTTCTACGTTCTAGATCCACCCCCCAGGACGACCCCGAAAGCGGGGGAAGCAGAGACAGTAGAATGCGTATGTATGCGTCTTTAGGCAAGAGCCTTACCAAAATCACTAACCGCACCCATAGTCGAAGAATACAGGGCCGGGTATCCCCGCTACACCGCGCTTCTGTCATCATATCCCTCCTGGTTCATATTTCGCCGTTTCGATAAGCTGCGAGCCCGACTTCTCTTGCTCAAGCAGGATAAGCTGACGCAACTCGAGAATCAGCTGGAAAGGATCGACCAGCAGGAAACATCCCCCCTTTTTCTTGGAGTGAGCCGGTCCGATAGAAACGTAGACCGTCTATCTACTCTATTAGAGATAGAGGCAGCCCTAATTGAATACGGTAAGAATACCTAATAGATCATTTGCAGTTAGGTATTAATCGAACAAGATGAACTCGTCGAGAGAACCGGTCGGATATTAAGCCTACAGTTAGCAGAACAAAAAGATACAAAGAGTCTACAAACCTGGGTGAATGGGACAGGTCAGTTAGCCAAAAACGAGATGTCATACCTCTCCCATCAATGCGAGCTAGTCTCTCTGGTCTCTGTGGCAGACAGCGGAGTCCTACAGCTCGAATCGTGGGTAGAAGATAAGTTGATTCGATACTTATCTATCTTGCGGCCTGTGAGAAAGCTTTTGTGACACTGGGGTGTGCGCTTAGCTAATAACTACCTACCTACAGAAATTATTTCGCGATATTTCCGCCGGACCGGATGTATATATACACAGAGGACCTTGGATCCGACGTGCCGCGAACGCGGTGTTGATTCTCTTAATCATCATTCTCCTGATGGTTCCGGTCGTGATATGCAATGCAATCAGTACCATCTCGGTCCGAATCATCATCATTATTCTGTTCACAGTCTCGTATCTGTCTATAATCTCCTTTTTAACAAGGTCGAAGATAATAGAGTTGATTCTCGCTGGGGCTACGTGAGTATTGTCTCAGTCCAAGGAAGCAGATGATTAATAACCTTTCTTAGGTATGCTACCGTTCTTATTGTGTTTGTTTCTGGCTCTACCACAATAGGAAGTTAGGAAAGTGCAGTTGGGAATTCGACCATGTTAAATGTTGAATTAAATAGAGAAGATTGCAATCATACCTAGGTAGGTACCTATATAGGTAACTTTGGAAATTTAGGGGTTGTTTCGTTGTAAAAGTCAATTGAAATTTATAGGGTTATAGTGGGTCATATAGTACCTCGGGCTATTGTCTATTTCGGCTTATTTTCCAAGGGTTTATAGCGCATTAAGCCCCGTAAGACACTGTATGTATCAGGGCATTTAGCGATAATATGCGCTATCCATAGATCTATTGTTACAGGCAGCCCTAGAATTGACAGCAAATAAAATATAATGCATTATATCACTAAAACTCCTTGTAATTGTAGTGCGCCCTTGCAGCCTTATTGAACTACACCTTTCTAATGCTGTTGATTGGAATGTTGGTTGGGTTGGATGGGAGCCTGGTGGCCATCCATTAACTAAGCTACTAATTGGTTTGTGAGGCTATTCACAACTTTAGTGGGCCGGCAGCGTTGGGAATAGCTTCTAATAAATATTCAAACAAGCCACTCAATCAATGTGAGACCACAACCAGAAAACAGCTTGTTAATATGGAGATTCGTGCTGATTGGTTTACATATATTATAGCAGACTTTGACCCAATCCAATCTATGCCGATATTCCTAAAATGTACATGTCTTATTTGATCTTCGAATATACCTACAGTGATCTACCAGGTCTGTGCGGACACTCCTTACTTTTCCACCAAAACTCACCCTTTTGAAAGACTCTTGTAAGCGACGACAACTAACTCTCGATATATTTACTGGCATATATCTATAGTAATTTGACAGCGCTATCGATCTATATATTTAATCTAATTTTTAGAGCTATATTGGTTGCGCTGTTTCCTAGCAAAGTTGGGGATAGTATCACTTCTTACAATTCTTCATATATTTGGTGCGGCGGGTACTTGAGCTAACTTCTAAAGCCTATAAAACATGTAAATCAATATATATTATAATGAAACTTAGAATTCATTAATTTTAAGCAAAGCTTTATAGCTAAATATGATTTCTATATTTTCTTCCATTTTTTCTTTGGTATATATCTTAATTCGAAGTTAATGAGTTTTGGTGGGGAAAAGGGGGGTGTCCGCACAGACCTGGTAGGTAATTGTACCTATATGTACCTACTAGGTAGGTATGTACCCTAGCTCACTGATTACCTAGGTATTTAGGTATCTTCCTTCAAGGGGTAATTGTGAATTTCTTCAATTCGGTCGCTTACCTAGGTAGGTAGCTATAAATTTATAGTTTTGCTTTGCTACGACATCTAGGTATATTCCTAATTAGGCGGTCAAGATGAGAAGCTTTCGTTTGAGGCAAAGACAGGAATCCTGCCGCGTCTCACGAGAGTCGTCAACTTACAGAGAGGAGGGGACGGGGACTATCAACATTAAGAGACCTGCAGCATCTGACAGACGTCAAGGTGTGCCTCCCAACGGCTCAGCTGACCGCAAATTTACAATTGTGGCAAGATAGGGTCTTAGTATTCCTCCTCGTGCGACGGCCGAGTATGATCTAGACACACCAGGGCCGCCAAACATCGACTCGGGCCGCTCCTGTGTCGCCGAATTGGGATCCCTTTGCTCGCGGGCAGGTTTTGAAGGTTACATGTTGAATGGGCAAACAACGGGCTATTACCTAGTAACGGGAGATTCTTGATGCTATGTGGTTGGGAGCGTGGATCATGCCTGGTGAGCGATGTTACAGAAACGAATTGTCATACAGTGATGGTTTTTTTTGCCGTGAACCGGCCTCATTTACGCACGATATGACGTGGTTATATAACAAGACACAGAACTTCTCGACTGGGGTTTAAGGGGAAACATCACAACCATTCTAGACAGGTAGAACACGCCTTCAACACCAGTCCTGAAAGAAGATTTCCAACTCATATTCTTACCAACAAGTCGCAATGAAAGCCCTCCACGGCCTCCTCACCACCCCAGCCTTCCTCATCAGCAGGACTTGGGCATTACCATATTCACTCTCCTCAACCGACTCAGTCGTCACCCTCACAATAACCCAAACAGTCATACCAATCCCCCTAATCACCAGCACCAGCAGCAGCGCTCCGCAAACAACCTTCGCCCTAGCAGAACTCACAACGAACCCGACAGAAAGCGTGACCGTAGAACCGATCATGACTCTCCCCCCGACTCAACTCGACCCCTCGACCGCAAGCTTCACCGGGAAGTGCGATTACACTTCCTGCTACGAAGGCACCATCGTGTGCTTCTACTTCGCCGGCTTCACGTCCTACGACGTGTCAAGGGGGCCTTTGCCGGGGGAGATCGCGACGATGCTTGGGCCGTGCGATGATGGCATGGCTACGACTCAGTGATGTGGTTGGGAATGGGGATATGAGATTATGACCAAATATGAGCTTTATGATGGGTTAGAAGATAGGTATATGTTTCTCAAAAGAGGAAACGGGGGATTTGGATGGGTTGTTCGTATATACAAGACTGAACTATGCTAGTTACAAGAATAAAACCCGTAACATTGCCCACCATGCAAATATATCCTCGTTTCATCGTACTTAGGTATACTCGGGTTTACGTTGCTGGGAAGTGTAAGCTCAACTACCACACACAAAAGGCATTAGATAACTTAGTAAAACAGGGGATCACTAACCAGGACCGCCAATAGCAGTAGTAATAGCCCCACTCTCGACATAAACGCCCGAGAAGTAGAAATCCTCCACACCGTCAGAGTAGCCAGAGCGCGGCAGTTCGAGAACACCTAAATGCCAGTCCGCACCATTCGACGAAGTCGAAGTCTTAGCCGGCGCAACGACCTGCGTCAGCGGGTCGCCGGCCTCCGAGTGCCAGAAACCGACTGTGCCGGCGCTGAAATCGATCTCGAAGGCGACGTTGTGCCAGACGTTGGCTTTCCACTCCGTCTTCCACTTTGAGTTCTGGGAGACCATGCTGGGGTGGGAGTTAGCTGTCATCATCCTCTCCCCCTTTCCCCCTTCTCCAGGTAATTAATTAATACGTAGGTATCGACAGTACTCACAACTGCAAATTCGGATTCTCCGTCCTACTCTCCCCCGAAATCCAGCCATACTTCAGCTCGGTAAAATGGCTCTCAAAGAAGCAAATCTGATGTTCTCGATTCTTCGACGGGGCATTCGCCTCGGTCCGCGAAATACTGAAATGGTAAAACACCTTGCCGGAATTAATCGCGGCCTTCGTCTGCGGGATGAGCTCGATCCGGCGCATATTCTGGCCGTTCCAGAACGCCGTGCTGTCGAGCGTGAACTTGGCGCCTTGCTTTGACGCCGTGTCTGCTGGGTTCTTGTACGACGACGATAGACTGATGTATTTCTCCACCGACCCCGAGCCGTGGATGTAGTACTGGTACGGCCCGACTTGGTTTCCCCACGACCATTTGTTGAGGTCCGCTGCTGTGCTGAGGTCGTTAAAGCGTCCGTCCCAGAGGACCGCTGCGCTGGCGGCTGTGACCAGCGTTGAGATGAGGGAGGCTTTCATCTTGGGAGGCTTGGGGGAGTTAGTTGTTTGGGCGAAAGAGACGGTGAACCGGGTTTTGGATCTTGGGGGTTAATGATAGGTAAGTAGGTATACATATAGGCTTCTGCCATACATTCGTAACCCTCCATCGTGCCATTGACACCCTATCTGGGGAAAGCTGTACGGGGTAGGGGTTTATTATGGAGATTACCCAGGCACGGGCTAGATTCAATTTAAAGATGGCAGCCCGGACCGTGGGTTTGGGCGATTGTGAAGCATTCTATAGGAAAATGTGTAGAGAACTGCGGATTAGAGCCTCCGATGATCTTGCCTTGGTGGTTGTGTTATATTAGACATGGGGGATTATACGTAGGGGAATTTAGCCTATTGGGAATCGCAGCCAATGCCAGCCGCCCTGCATTTCCGCCATACCCCGTGGGATTTCCGGTTTTCTAAGATGGCCTGGAACACGTCCCAATACTAAACAATCATTTATTAGCACGCTGAAAATAACCTCGTAAACTAGAATACAGACACATTTCTCGATACATGAGCAGCAGTCGCCAGCGCTCCGAGGCAATTTACATCTAGAACCCCAATCCCTAACTAACCGAAATACATGTGTGTTTCATTACTCGTAGACCATTATACTGCTGAACGCGCAGAGCAAAAAAGCAAAGTTCTCAACTTCGTGTGGATATCGTGCTTATGGTCAATATAATGGCCCATCGGACAAGTCCTAGTATTCTAACCCAGCGCTATAACTGCCACTTCTGGCCTCGGTCGCCCGATCTAGACTGGTTCGAGATTGGCTAATGCTCCTCTTGCTATGTGATGTGCCTGGTCGGGAATTGATTAGATCGCCTTGTTCCGCGGCGTACATAGCAACTTCTGGATCGGGCATATCGTCGCTGATTTTATGAATAAAGTACGCAGCAATGAGAGCAAAGAAGCCACCACAAGCTAGGACAATACCAAGACTATGATCGCCAGGAACACCTCTTGGTTTTTGGAAAATTCGGAAGATTATGCTGGAGCCAAGAGTAGCGATAAACTGTGGCGAAGCAATAGCCATGTTGTGGATGCCGAGAATAACACCAGCCTGGTCTGGTGCATCTTCGTCGGCCTTCAATCGCGAATCTTCGTCGAGTCCGTTGACCGAATCAGCAGAATCTAGGTCCTGGTCACGTGCAAGAGATCTCATCTGTTGCTTCCGGGCCTGGTATAATATATCACGACGACTTATTTCAGCGCTGATAATGGCCCATGGTGCCCACAATGCTAGAGCCCATGTAATACCAATAAGGCCAATGAGGAAAGTCGCTGCCTGAACCGATCGGACAAGTACAGCGCAGAACATCGCCCCAGCGAAAAGGAGCTCGGACAATAACCATGCTCTCCGTAGCGTAAATCCTGGAATTACTAACCGATCCAGAAAACTTTTCCCACCCGTAATGTTGCTATGGATTTCTCCATGGGGGTTGGCGACAGCGGGACTATTGTCATAGGTTGGGTCGATGAAGAACGGTAGTAGGACGTTAGTTGCTAAGCTTGCGATAGAAAATATTAGAAGGGCGAAAGTCCCCACCCGGGTTGCCCTCTCGTAGAGCTCATCTAGTTCTTCTGGAGTCATGTGGGGATTTGCTTCTAAAAAGGGTTGAACGTAGATTTCTCCGATATAGGAAGACGTATAGAAAAGCATGGGGAAGAATCCAACCCACGCAGCAATCTGAACGACGCAAACTTTGGATATCTGTGGGGGGAGTCTCTTTATAGCGGCGAAGATCTTTACAAAAAACGATAAAATACCAGGCTGGCCGGTAGCTGGACGTCCACTGAGCTGGGGATTACGCTCGGGAATGAGTACTACGCTCAACACTATTGTGGAGCAGAGGAAAATGCTGGCTATCGCACACAGGTCCTTGAATTGACTGCCTCCAAAAAACCAGACGTATTTTGGGAGATTAATACCACCGGCAATATAACCGATGATGTTGCCAATACCAACCATCCTACTAGCCATGGAGTTCGCGGCTTCCTGCTGGTGGGATGGAGCGCAGTCGACGATGAAAGCCCGAATAGACGCTTGTACTGTATTGACAGCAATATCCAGTACGTAAATCCAGATAACAGCGACAACGATGATAGTGACCTTTACGCCGCGAGATTCCGGATCCGCACCGAACACGCTGAGGAATCCTCCGATAATCTCCCTAATCCAGGCGAGAAACATATAAGCTAGTGACGTGGCTGCAGCACCACCCAGCATAAAAGGCTTGCGTTTCCCCCAAGACACTCTACAGTTATCGCTGAGCATACCAATGTATGGCTGGACCAGAGTCCCAGTGAGCGGACCGGCAACCCACACAAGAGCCATAAGAGACTTGCTCAGACCAAGAGATAACAGATATGGGGTGCCATTGGATAACTCTACTGCCCAAGCAACCTGCAATCCTCCGAGACTAAGTGTCAGAAGTAAGAGGTACCAGATGCTCTTAGTCTTCTGGAACTCATCTTCGGCTTGTTTCGAGTGTTCCTCGTGTAGGAAGTCGTGTTCGGCCCCGCTGGGGGAGAGCAGAGGGGAGTTCTCATTGAGCCTATCCAGTCCGGCAGCCTCCCCAGCATTTACTCTTATCGTGCTTTCCGACCACGCGAGATCGACATTGTTATCTAATTTCGAAGATGGATCATGTTTGCGATTCGACGAAGATTCGTGGTCCGAGGACGAGGAGCTCGACGATGACGAGGTCATCGATTGGTCGGTACCGCTTTCGCGACTAAGCTTCGTTTGTATCTAGTGCCTATGGCGAGCGAGGAAATACCCAGGCCCGGAGTTCCGGATCTCGTTGTAGTTGATGAAAGCGAGCCCAGGGATATGGAAACAATTGTTGTTGCCGTCGTTGCCAACTTTTAATCGTTCTATATGTTTATATTAGAGTTAAGGGGGTTGAATAAATAATTGAAGAGTTCGGTAGGCCAGGGTCGGACAAATTTAGCCGTCTTGACCACTAGTTGGAGGGAGCTAAGAGCACAAGTTGTCACACGGTCTGGGCGGCTTGAGATGTTACCACGAGACCGAGGCACATGTAGAATGGTGGCGCGTCGTAATTGGTCAAGATCGAGTCGCGAGGGATGAGCTGGACGCTACCAAGGTAGTAGGCAATACGTTTACTAAGAAATCATTGGGACACCCGTTTGACTCCGCATGACCTCCAGTCGGAAAGGCGACTGTTTGGATTATCGTGGATTGGTTTTAGTCGCTATGACATCAGCCAGTCTGAGACGCAATAGGACTAGATCAATATGGAGAGCCTTCCGATTTCCGATTTCTGGGTCAGAGGTTCTGTGGAGATTAACGTCTTGGAATAACAACTTCTAAGGTCGATCAAAATAGATTTATTTTATCAAATAAATCTAATTGTGTATATTCATGTGTAAGAGATGATTGTGAAATGTCCTTTATCATTATTAATCCCATAGAAAGACGGCCGTTTACTCATAAAGTTAATGATTTAAAGTTGAAGAACTGTGGATCGTACCTGGCAGCCTGGATCGAAATTGTTCGTGGGGTAATAAGCCTAGGCCGTTTGAAGTAAGAGGACATCCTTATTAACTGAATATCTGTCCTTATATGCAAGATATACATATAGGTAGTTAATATGGTTATAATGGGTTCTAGCTACGTAATTTTGGGTTTGCTAGGTGACCCACAGGCTATGCAGGTGCCCTAGGATTCGGCGGCGCGCGGCGCAATCAGCTTCCAAGAGGAGCAAAAAGTGCAAGTTGTCGATTTCAACTTCTTGAATTGAACAAGCGCAGAGTCGAACCTAAATCCGACCGCATCGACCATTTCGACCGCATTCACCATCACATCAACCCAATCCTTCCACAGTTAATGCGTCCACACGCCAGAATTTCTGTGCTCGATCTGGAGCAAAAGGCCTATATTCCGCCGAAGCATTCGTCTCCGACTTGAGGCCGTCGCCACCGTTCGCCGCGACCATGTTGACAGAAATTGCTAGCTCCGCCATGGAGCTCCTCCGTATGTCACCCACAACCCGAACCATCTCTCATCATCCCTAAATACATAATTGCTAATTGTACGATACACTATAGGTCGGTCGGATGAAGAGACAGATCCTGATGGTATGATTACTACCTTCTATTCGTCGCGCGGCTCCAGGCACCGGTTTACCTATCGGTCTAATCTAACAATCATATAACAGGGACCAACTCGGAAGACAAGGAGTTATTCGCATCACGAGCCTTATTCATATCTATAATGCTTCTCGTCATTGCCTTCTTCACGAGTTATATGCTACAACAGAAAAAGGTCCAAGCTGTTCATGAAACAGTAATTTCCATCTTTGCTGGTTTGTCGCACACAACTACTGAAGAATCTTGTGGACAACGAATAACTAATAGTCAACGTCAGGGATGACCGTGGGGTTGATCCTTAGAGTGACTGCTGGCAACTCTATTCGACAGCTCGTGAGCTTTGACTACCAGATCTTCTTCAACCTCTTACTCCCTCCCATTATTCTAAACTCGGGATACGAACTACACCAAGCCAACTTCTTTCGAAATATCGGTACCATATTAACCTTTGCCTTCGCCGGTACCTTCCTATCCGCCGTCGTTATAGGCTTGCTGTTATGGCTATACACCCGAATACCCCTCGAAGGTCTCGACATGACTTTTGTCGACGCTATATCGGTTGGCGCAACTTTATCGGCCACGGACCCCGTTACAATCTTAGCCATTTTCAACGCCTATAAAGTGGACCCGAAGTTATATACCATTATTTTTGGCGAATCCATTCTGAACGACGCCATTGCTATCGTCATCTTCGACACCGCGCAAAGGTATGGAACCGAGAAGGCCGGATCATATGGAGTGGCTAGCTTTTTCGAAGGTGTGGGCATTTTCTTGGCCGTCTTCTTTGGCAGCTTACTTATCGGCGTCCTCATCGGTGTTGGAACTGCCCTTACTCTGAAGTTTACATATATCAGAAGGTATCCTCAAATTGAGACTTGTGTGATTGTGTTGATCGCATATGCAAGTTACTTCTTCTCCCAGGGTCTCAAATTGTCAGGTATGTCCACCCTTATTTCAACCTGACGCTATCGTAACTAAATCAAATTAGGTATCGTGTCGTTGCTGTTCTGTGGTATTACCCTTAAACATTATGCCTATTTCAACATGTCGCGACGAACACAGCTCAGTACCAAGTACTTCTTCCAAATATTAGCTCAACTATCCGAAAATTTTATATTCATTTATTTGGGATTATCGTTGTTCACAGATAACGACCTTCAGTTCCAACCTCCTCTGATCATTGTTACTATTATTGCGGTCTGTGCGGCACGTTGGGTTGCGGTCTTCCCACTATCGAAGGCTATTAATTGGTTCATTCATCATCGAGCGAGACGTCGGGGCAAGGAGGTCAGCGACGAATTGCCTTATAACTACCAAGCTATGTTGTTTTGGGCGGGCCTGCGGGGAGCTGTCGGTGTGGCGCTGGCTGCTCTTCTAAAGGGAAAGAATTCTTATGCTTTAAAGGCCACTGTGCTTGTGGTGGTGGTCCTAACTGTGATTATCTTTGGCGGCACTACGGCACGAATGTTGGAGATATTGGGTATCAGGACAGGGGTTGTAGAAGAGGTTGACAGCGACGACGAATTCGACATTGAAGCGGCTCCAGGGGGCTCTTATTATAAGCGGTCTGGAACCGGAATTGGGTATAACCCTAGGCAAAGAAATGGGTCGGTGCGCCTTGACCGTGTGGATTCCGGGAGAACTCGGCCAGCCGTAGAGCCAGAACGTGGAAGTTACGTATCAGGACACCGCTCACCGTCCTTCCCAACGTCGCGCGCTACAAGCTCGAGCCGTAAAGGCTCTCGCCAAGGTGGCCAAGGTGGTGATGATATGGAACGAGCAGATCTCTTTGGCCGGAATGGCAGTGTAACCGATTCCGACCTTGGTAGCGATATCGATACATCAGATCTCCCGCCCCCAGCACGTAAATCTACGCGGAATAAGTCAAGTCCTATCCTGACGCCTAGCGCCACGGAGGATGAGGAAGGAATATTTTCATATCCCACCTCGGGCCACCGCGATGCAATGCCGGTAACTGCCCGGGAAGCGATCAAGCAGCTATTTACTACTCAGGATCCTCAGGCATTGTTTAGGCAGCTCGACGAGGATTATATCAAGCCTCATCTTCTCCTGGATGGAGGGAATGGCGGCCCAAGTGATAGAAGAGGGAATGGAGAAGGAGGCTCCGGATCGAACTAAATATAGACGTTATGGTAGGAATTGGACCAATGACTACTTTACGAGCGAGTACTGTACACTATTAGATCAGAGATTCATCGGTATTATGTGGCGTCCTAGGTATTGTGTCTGAAGCGTAGTACGCTATGAGGTAAAATCTCGGGTTATTAGCATCGTGTAAACGTGTATATGTAATGATCATTTGGGGTTTACGCATCAATGATGATACATACTGCTGTACATACAACTTGGAACAAGACCTTGGAATCCCCGGGCCATGGGATGTGTACGTACAAATGTACCTACTAACTCTGTATAAGTCGTGGGGGATGAGGTAATGTTCAAATGTTGGCTGTGCATTAACAGGCTAGACCGGAATAAGTAAGGTTTCTAAACTTAGCCCCCTCCCTAAACCTAGGCGGGGTTATGCATCTAAAGACGTTCGAGATATACTTAGGTACCGCGTAGGCACACTTGTCCAAGAATATTAGGGGATCTAGTGGGGAAAATTACAGGTGGCACGGGCTGTTACGAAACAAGACTGGACAGAACTGGACGGGACAAAATGACCGACTCCATACGTCCATAGTACTAAGCCCACTAACCCCTACAAGTTCCACCACCTTTAATCCGTATATTGTATTGTACATAGAAAAGAAGCCTGGGAAACACACAGGCGACCAAGACGTTCAAGACGCTCAAGACATCGCCCTCTGGCGCATACCCTCCGAATAGATTCACCTTTACTCTCCAACTTCGGCTCGTCCTATCTGTATATCTGATATGCGTCAATTATAGCTGAAAGGCGCACCCTGTCTGCCTCCATGCCACACCTATCCGTAAAAAACGTCCCCCGATCGTGCCAGTGCCAACCTTTACCGACTCCCACCTACTCTCCTCAACGATATAAACCCTTGCCTTGATCCGACATTATGGCTTCATACGGAAATACTATGCCAATGGCCGCTCCTCGTCATGGCCAGCAGGCCGCCTACGGTGCGCCAATGCAGGTCCATGGCCAAATCCCCTTACAAGGACCACCCGCCCCTGCTGGCACCTTCGCTCCGGGTACCAAGATACAGGTCGGCAACCATAGGGTAGTGATTCAAAAATATTTGTCTGAGGGTGGATTTGCACACGTTTACCTAGTGAAGATGCCTCAACCCATCAATGGAACTGACCAAGCCGTGCTGAAGAGAGTCGCCGTGCCGGACAGGGAGACTCTTCGTGGGATGCGGACAGAGGTCGAAACAATGAAACGACTTAAAGGACATAAGACGATTGTTACATATATCGACTCACACGCATCCGAGCTAGGTGGTGGTGGATATGAGGTCTTCTTACTCATGGAATATTGCAATGGAGGAGGGCTGATCGACTTCATGAATACCCGGCTACAACACCGACTTACCGAACCCGAGATTTTGAATATTTTCTCAGACGTTGCAGAAGGGGTTGCTTGTATGCATTATCTCAAACCGCCTTTGCTACATCGAGATTTAAAGGTCGAGAACGTCCTAATTACGATGCATGGATCCCGAAGGAAATTTAAGCTGTGCGATTTTGGCTCGGCAGCACCGCCCAGAGCCGCGCCTCAGACGGTGGTGGAATGCCGTTTGGTGGATGAAGATGTTCAAAGACATACTACTTTACAATATAGAAGTCCGGAGATGATTGACGTATACCGAAAACAACCGATAGACGAGAAGTCGGACATTTGGGCTCTTGGCGTGCTTCTTTATAAGCTCTGCTACTATACAACTCCATTTGAGGAACAAGGGCAACTTGCTATATTAAATGCAAGCTTTAGGTTCCCTAGCTACCCGCCCTTTTCGGATAGGCTAAAACAACTAATTGGTAAGTTGCCTTACCGTAACTACTTACTCAACTTCCTATGCTGATTACAGCCTTAAAGCATCTATGCTGAGGGAAGACTTACGATCTCGGCCGAACATTTACCAAGTGCTCCGAGAAAGTTGCTTGATGCAGGGTATTGATGTACCCATACATGATGTACGTATAGACCTCATTTTCTACATGTATAATAGCACCCACCTAATATGTTCTAGATTTATTCTGGAAAATCCCAATCAGGAAAAGGCGAGAAGCAACCATCTTCTGGAAAGGAGGGAAGAGGTACTCCAGGCATAGGTGCAGTATATTCTCCACCACAGCAACCACAAACCCAGGCAATACCTGAGGTTACACCCATGAGGCGTGGAAGGCCATCTGCTGCTAGCCAATCCGCTCCAAGTCAACATACTCCAAAACTGGCGCCAAAACCAAGCCCATCTCCGGCGAGAGTCACAAACGGCGACCCGTTCGCTGCCCTTGACTCTAAAACAGGATCAAAATTCGACGCGGACGAATTATCGTCAAGATTTCCAACCCTCGATCAGTTCTCCCTCCTACACGATCAGGGCACTAAGTTTGATTTCGACAACCCAACTTCCCCTGCGGATCCGCAAAAGCAACTAAGCCAACGTGTTACCGACCAACTTGCAGACAATGCCTTTGCTAGACCCCAACCTACGGCGGGAGCAGCCCCTCCAGGCCAGAGACAGTCAACAGATTTAAATAGAGTGAGGTCGGTAAACGCCGCGACTGATATACAAAGGACATCTCCCCCGCCTGGATCTACGAATAAGCCTGGTTCTGCTCCTCCTAAGCCAACCGAAATGAGCCGTGCCTCGGCCATAATCTCTAGTAATCCTGAGCTCCAAGCTATCTCATCTCCGCCACAGACTTCCCAAGATACCGCAAAGCCGGGCATGGTGTCTATTGGGACGATGACCAGTGATACACCTCCCCCTGAAAGACAAATTCGGGACTATCCTCCTATTCACAGATTCCCTCCAGCAGACCAACAGCGCACATCGAGTTTGCCAAGACAGCAAGAGTCAACAGGCACTGGCCAAAGACGACCAGATATGGCTTACCCATTGCGACCCACCCCAACTCCTCGCCTTGATTCTATCCCGCCTCCACAAGGACACGCCCGACACTCTTCTTCATCGCGCCCATCCCTTGAAACCGGTCGACCGAGCGCTGAACAGCTAGACGCACTATCCAAACCACCAATCGGAGGGCGTCCCAGGCCTGTTAGTACTTATCTAGAATCTGATATGGATTACCTTCGGGAGCGGGAAGCGGCACCTAGACCACTCCGTTCCCCTGGATTTTCGCCAAAGCTACGTGGAAATTCTTCGTCGCCGAGGCTCGAGCCTCAAGACGACTCGGCAATAGAATCAAATGTGGACTTCCTCCGATCAATGGAGGACCCAGACGGAAAGAAGAAGGATAAGGGTGTTAAGCAACATGGGAAGCGTGCTAGTATCACATCCTTATCTGGTACTAAGAATATCCTTGCCGGGAGGTTTGGCGATGCTTTCAAACGGTTTGAGGGTAATCCTTCGGGTTCTGGTGCACGGACCCCATCTCCACTTAAAGATATGGAACGCCACGATCTCACCCCTATCGCGGGATCAGAGGCAACTGACGGCCGCAGCGATGACGGCCACCTTCTCGGGGAGCCCGAAATGACACCGGAGATGCGACGAGAACTCGAAGCCCAAGCTCTCGCCGAAGAGGAACGGCGGGTAGAGGCGGCAGCAGCCGAGTATAAGCAGCGAATGGCAGCGCGAGACGCAGGAGGCTCGTCAGCCCCGCTACCTAAGAGCATCGGCGGCGTGTCGCGAGCCGTGAGCATACAGAACCGCGTGCAGAACCTGTTAGACGAGTCCCAGAAGTCCTCGCAACAAGTCCAGCGCACGGCAACCGGCTACGGCAAGTTCTCAGACGCGGCCACAGTCAAAAGTCGTCCGGAAAAACAACTCCCTGAAGTCCCAAAGAAACTCGTCACCGGCAACCGTGGCAACGCCCCGCCCCTCAAACCCGTCTCTACGATCGAGGTTCCACGGGGTCGCGCCCCCGCCGACCCAACTTCGCCGAATAAACCCACGCTCCCGCCCAAACCTACGCATTTAAATAAACTGCCAACGGGAGGCGGGCGCGCTAGATCGCCTCCGAAGGGACGCGGTGCGGGACCCGCGCAGCGCAGTTCTTCGGAGCATTTGGCTGGTGTGGGGTTGCCGGGCCGTCCGATCCTCGATATGAGCTTTAAGGAGAAAGAGGACTATATACAGGATTTCACGAAACGGTTCCCGAGCTTGAGCTCGATTGAGATGGTTGAGCGTGATTTGGATGATGAGGCGGAGGGGACGGGGAGGCGGTGATGGGGTGGTGTGGTGGTAATTTAGGGGAGGGGAAAGATGAGTTAAGAGGGGGGAGGTGAGGTGAGAGGTGGTGAGAGCAGAGGAGGGAAGGAAGTGGATAGAAGATAGATGGTGTAGAGGAGGAGCCTCATATCAGGCATAGACGAGTTAAAGACAGCTAAGGCGTGCAAGATAGAGCGCAGCGCAGCGAATCGCGAAACTGGGGTGTGAAAGTTAGCCAGCCAGCCAGAGAGAGAGCCTTGTTTAGGTATACATATATATGTATGTATGTATGTGTGTATGTGCTTGACTTTTTTATCGCGAGGAGCGTTTGGTGTGTTGTTGGGGTTAGTCCCGCAGGCAAGCAAGCAGGCAAATGTTAGACGTGGATTGGCGTTCTAAAGAAAGGCAATTGAATAGTATTCCCCCGCACGTATGTATCGGGTTTGAGATTTTTGGCTGTTGCTGTTATGTATTGTTGTAATGATGGTTGGGTGCTCATGTTTGTATGTATGCTTTTGTTCTAGGTGGTGAGGTTTATATAGTATATATAATGGATCTAATGTCAGTAGATGTCTGGTTGTGTGTTGAATCGAGTAGATTGGTGATGCATATTAGATTTTCCCCTTGATGCCTTTCTTGATGTCTCATAACTTCGTTTTAAATCGCGATGATTGGAAGGTCAGTCCATAACTTCTCGTATTAACCTTGCAAGTTGATTTTCCAGCGCCGAATTGAAATAAACGTCGCGGATCAGCCGTAGCAAACTAAAGTACAGGAATCGAATGGGTATCGTGGCGAAACCGAAATTTTTAGCGCCGATAAGAAAGCAGGAAGTCCTCAGGAATATCGCCAGGAGTACCGTCGTCGGGTTTATAAAGAACCCTCAATCTCAACCCCTTTACCCCTTTTCCTCCTTTTTCCCCTTCCAGCACAAGCTACATGAAAATTTAGAATCCCCTCCACCAAATCCCATCCCTCCAGCAATTCCGAGCCAGCAAACTCTCCACCTCCAGCCTCCTAATTCTGCGTCAAAATGACATAAACGAACTTTATCTCCGGCATCTTGCGCAGGCACTTCTTAACCACGGGATCACTCTCATCCCAATTAAGCCGGAACATCAAACTCTCGTGGTCCCAGCCGTCCACATCAGGCGGATCATCAGGAAGCCCGCGGACATTGTCCCGCTGGTAGATCTCCGACAGCCACGCAAGCTTGTAGTCGAACCACAGCCCATTCCAATGCGCGCGACGCTGTTCCGCATCGAGCTCGCGCTCGATGCGCGTGAGTCCGTTGACGCACGCGCGCGTGTTATCCCACTCATCCGTCCGCAAGACATCCGCTACTCGCGCCACTTCCTGCGTATCCGTCATATCAACCGTCACAACGGAGTCCACGCCAAACATCGCCGCGATGGGAATCGACAAAAGACTCGAGCGCAGCGTGAACGTGTCGCGCGAGCGCGCCGTGTGGTTGAAGATGTTGAGGGTGCGCAGCGCGCAGCGCTCCTCCTGCACGAAGCGGAAGATGAACCGCAGGCCCGTGGGGTCCTGGTCCTCTGGCAGTCGCCACGACGCGTACGCGCGCATCGGGTCCCATTCTGCTGCGTCGTGCAGGTCTTCGACCCAGCTGCTGGAGCAGGCGTCGTGCAGGGTTAGGGAGGTTAGGTTGTGGAAGAAGTTGTCGTCGCGGAAGAGCCAGTGGATTTTGAAGAGGAGGTCGGGGATGGGTTTCCAGATGACTAAGGGGGAAGGGGGTGGTTAGTATGAGTATGTATGTATAGGTGTGGGCGGCAAGAGAGGAAGTTGGAGGGGGGGAGTGCTTACAGATATCTGTTGCGTGGTTGAACCAGCCGAGGGCTACGAACGGGTCTTTGGTGTAGTGGTTGAGGTAAACTCCTCGCGATTCGCGACAGACGTGGGCGATAGCCGGGGGAGGCAACGGAGTTATTTCTTCGTCATCGTCGAGCATGAGTGAGATGGCTCGACGAGGCACGGCTTTCTCCCAGATCATGATTCGTAACTCAGGGGGGAGTAGAGAGAATTGAGGGAAGGGTTTCACGGATGGTATGTCAACGGCATCTTCGTAGATGTACTCGTAGATCTCGCCAAAAGGCTTATCCATTTTGACGGCAACCCCTTTCAATTGAGTAAATTGTTCGATGTCGACAATATTGTCTACCCTCGAGGCTTCAAGAATAGGACAATAATGAGAATAGTGTTGTTTTGATTCGTTCTTGTCTTTTTCCCCGTGAATTCGGGTTATATTGTAAGAAAATCTTAATGGATTTTCTCTTCGTGATTCGAGAAATCTTTCAAAATCTCAAAATATCTTCAAATCTTGTTAGTAATTGAATGTGAAATTCTTCAAGATGATTAACCAGATACGGGAGTGGATATTAACCTTTAGATGATGAACCCCTTCGAGTAGCGAGTTCTTATTTCAAGACTAGGTAGTGAATTAATCGAAGATGATTGAAAGGGATTTGAAGAGTGATAATGATTAGAGGGAATTTTGGTGAATGAAGGAAATAGACGTGTGCTGGTGAAGATGTGGTAAGTCTGGAGGCCTAGTGAAGCCAAGGCGGGAATGTGTTTGTTTACCATTGATAAGATGAAAAAAGTAGAAAGGCTAAAAAGTTTTAAGGGCATGGAATTTAAAAACCAAGGTTATCTGATTAGTTGAATGAATGCAGTTAAAGTCAATGCAAATAGCCCAAACGTTAAGAATAGGGTTGCGGCAGACGCCTTCAAAACTGTGTGTAAAAGCCGCGTTTTTCTTGATATTTACGGCGATGCCATGTTAAAACGACCCTTGCCGTGTGCTCGTACGACTCCTAAGTACATTGGTTATCTCTAGCATTAGTAGACAATTCAGAAAAGAGCCCTGAAGATACGCATAGGCAGGTTTTTCCATGTCTTCTTTTCCATGATCTCCTCGGCATCATCATCAATCTCTAATGGGCGGGCACCGGCCATCAAGTCGATATCGTTCAGCTTAACCCACATCCGCCAGTCGCCACTATAAACCTTCCAGCCTAGGTATAACGCGATGACGATGGGGGCCGCAAGGTACTGTTCGAAGAAGTCCGCAGCATCAGGGGTGGCATTGGGTGAGGGCTAGTAGTTAGGTACATGTTAGCTATGACACCGAGATATCGCCAAGAAAGGGGTGGGGGAGGGGGTAAGGGAGAAACTAAGGTGAGGTAAGGTAGTCGGGTAGCAAAACTTACATAGAGAGCGTTGTAGAAAGTAGCGATCAAGCAGAGGGCGTTCAGGAACAGGCCAATAGCACTACCCCAGATTCCGAGAGGAGTACGGTACGGGATCTCCCTCAGATCGCGTCCCTGGGCATTCCATGCTAGTCGGAAACGGATATGGGCCAAGCAGCACGAGCCCCATACGAAGAAGTATGATAGACCCGAAAGCGAGAGGAGCCAGGTAAAGACATCCAATCCATTCGCAGCGACACCGATATAGCCCAGGAGACCAAATGCTAGCTGGATAACCACACACCATAAGGGTCGGCCGGCCTTGTCAACGTAGGCGAGGAACTTCGGCGCCATTCCTCGCTCGGCCATAGCTTGCATAGTTCGTGTGGAACCGAACGTGCAAGAGTTGGCGACGCTAATGACCGAGATGGTAATGACCGCATTAAATATCGAAGGTAGGACGGCAATGCCGGCATCTTGGATAGCCAAGACGAAAGGCGAATAACTCGAGTTGGCGCCGGACGAGTTCTTCAGACGCGCATCGTCCGACGGTAGGATGAGACCGAGGATGAGGAGGTTGATGATATAGAAGAAGGCGATTCGGAAGAAGACCTGCTTGGAAGCCTTGGGGATAGCTTGTCTAGGGTTTGACGACTCGGCTGCGGCGAGACCAACCAGCTCGGTACCACCGAAAGCAAAGGCAGCAACGACGAAGACGCCGGCGAAACCGTTGAAGCCGTTCTTGAATGCGCCCGGCTCGTACCAGTATTTGCCGCCAATGTAACCCCTATTGCCGACTCCTCCACAGTTTATTACAATGCCCAAGATGATGAAACCTGTACAAGCGGCAATCTTGATCATACTAAGAATGAACTCGACTGTATATTGTTAGTCTAATTGATTGAAGCCATATCTTTTATCAACCACTTACCTTCACCATAACCTCGCACACCGAAAACTTGAATCAGAGTTAGGATTACCAAGAAGACGGTGACCCAGATCGCGACATTGAGATCGGGTCTCCAGAACTCGATGGTAATGCCAGCAGCGATCAATTCGAACGGAAGAACCGTGAGCCAGGCGATAGCATAGTCCCAACCCATAGCAAAACCCCTGAATGAAAGATTAGCGCAAATAAGTCTATAGGCGAGGCGAAGGCGTACCAAGAGGGGTCGACGAATCGGACGACGTAAGTGTAGAAGGCACCATTAACAGGGTAGAGCTATGCACATGTTAGTAATCGAATGCTTCATATGCAAAGTGATTTGATAAAAATAAGGGGTAGAGGCAAGGACGCGCGAAAGGATTCTATACATACCACAGCCAACTCAGCAAGAGCTTGCATTGTGAACAGTAACATGATACCGACAATGAAGTATCCGATGATCTATCAATGTTACTACATTAGTACCAGAAGTAAAGCTGCCTGAACAGTAAGCAAGTTGGTGATGGAGAATATACCAATGCAGCCGGACCACCTTTGTAAAGAGCACTACCAGATCCGATGAAAAGACCAGCTCCGATAGCACCACCTGTCGCGATCGCATCAGTAAATAATTCCAAGTCTCCAAAAGACGACGCGCTTCAAGAAAGCCCTTACCAATCGCGATCATCTGCATGTGGCGACCCTTCAAATCGGTGTGAAGCTGCCCGCTCTTGTTGACGATACCGACCTCCTCGTCATGGCTCTTGGTCTGGTACGGTTGCGAGTTGACCGCAGCCTCATCTTTGACTTGTTTCTCCGTAGTGTCCGACATCGTTAGGAATTATCTGGGGGTTCGCCTCCCTAAGGCTTCGATGTGTTGGAATGGACAGGCTCGTTTTCGGGTCGCTGGATTAGAATGAGCGACGATAAGAAAAGAATGGTAGAAGGTAAAAAAGAGAGGATCGCAAAAAAAGCAATTGCGATGGAGTATGGTGGTCTGTTCGGGGTATATATGCCTGCTATGTATATATACTACATAGTAGGAAATAGAGATAGATAGATGTATGTATGGACGATACTACATGGAATAGGCCGTAGCTGTTTGTTAGGTAGTTCAGACCCCTGCTGCGCGACAGGGCGAGCATCATGGGGGTGCTGAGGAAGGAGCATTCGACTACAGATAGGTCTAGCTGTATTCATTACTATGTCCGCTAGGCAACATGGTAGAACCGTTTTAGCAGGCTTCTATCGTCTGGCGTTGTTGATCCTCTTCGTAAAAATATCACGCGGCTACTGAGATAATACATCCAATGAAAATGATGGCTTCGTTACCTGAACAATAAAATCGACAGGAAGACTAATCTGTGGACCGTCGAGACCAGAGTGGCGCGAGCATGAAGCTAGACAAATGAGCGACATGTCCGAGACATTTACTTCGGGTGTTAGTCTCTGTTGATCACCAGGTACCGTGCTCTCGAGTCTCGACATCTCAACTTTAGCCACCAGTCCTTGATGCTATCGGCATCAGTGAATAACCTCGTCAACAGTACCGAGTAATTCAGCTAAGCACGTGGTCCCCTGCTTTCTTGGGCAACGGGAGTTTGACGAGATATACCAGGGCTTCCTAGATATGTACCTAGTAGTTGTCGCCGGGCGGATTGACACGAATCCTTCACCGAAGCAAGGCAATTTAGATGATTATTAGGCGTTAGAGAAAAGGACCCTTACAATACCAGGTAGTGAAAGAGTAAAAGAGAGTTATGGAGAAATAGGCGCGTTCAGCTCCAGATTCTAGAACATGGAGCCGATAAGAAGGTTTAGGGGGATGGCATTTCTTGATTCCGTCCAATCACATAACGGTAGCCCTTGTCGTTTTCCAAGGGACCCCCAGTAAACTATATCTACAGCTTGCCAGTAGCGATCCACCCACCCGCATATCTAGCTCTTGAATAAACGTCACTCAAGAGTCTTGTGTCTTAAGCCTAAGGAAGCTAGAACCAAGTGGCTTCGGCGATATTATTGCTCTAATGGAATCGATCCTAGAGGGCGGGAGTGTATTTTATCAACCATTTAATTAATAACTAGTCAGATCTTCGATCCTAATAATTCCCCGGTCCCTGCCCAGGTGCCCTACTGATAAGACGAACGAATGAGGAAGGTCTTCCGAATTTACAGGTATACGATGCACACGCAGCCACTGCTTATCAGCAATTTCCACGAGCAGCACGAAGAAGGCTTGGTACGGGTCTGGTAGTCTCGTTTTAAAAAGTACCTTTCGCCGCGCTTGGAAAGGACTCTTCTCAAGCTTCCGCGACTAGTTGAAACTGTTGATACTCGAAGCCGTCTGAACTTGGCTTACTTCGGACTTGCCTTCGCACTTGGACGGATCGAGGATATATCTTGCTTCGAGATTCAAAATCGCTCTTGCGTCGCGTGATAATCACAGGGTTATCTAAACTACTTGGTCTACCGAAGACGTACGTAGTCCTACATACGCACATATACGTGGCGACTCGGCCGGATGCTGGGAGAAGAAAAGGTGTAGAAGACGGAGTTGGAGATCTGAATGCCAAGGAACTACGATTTGCATTTAACTCGTGAGATTATCATCCTATCAATACAGGATACTCCTACATTACTAGAACAAAGACCAGGTGAAGCAATCCGGGCACAGACTCAATGCGTCGTCATCCCATATTCAAGCATAAATAATTGACCTCACGCTAGCAAAGATCCAATTAAATATGCTATCTGGAGTTGCGCGGACACTACTAGTAGTCCCATTCCATCTGCCCAAAATCGTGTGTTTTCGGGGGGTTCTAGAAGGATGATAGCCGTTGGGGAAAACGGCGTTGTGCTGCCGTCCCTGTAGGGTCCACTGCATTGGCTATTTACTCCAATTTTTAAAGGCGACCGTTATTATTTCGTCCGACCATAGGTGCTTTTCATCGGTAGTACATTACTCCACATACAAACCCAGCTGAAGAAGCATGTACCCCTGATGATATTTGGATTGTAGGCAATTAGATGTATTACTCGTGATATGATAATACTGCTACTAGATATCATATATGGAAGTGCTGGTATAAGAATTTCAAACGTTACGAGTTAGTCAAGTACTATGTAAGTAATCAAATGATCGCGTTATTAAGAAACAGGGCAGTCCATCATAAAACTGCCCATCTCGAGTCACGTCGGAAAGCGATAGGTCTCGGAACCATTATTGACAAACCTCTAGTTGAAAAGAAGGCATACGGGTATCTCAACTTAATCAACATGATGTGTAATTCCCCGACATATGATGTCACATTGCGGCTCTTTAGAAAGGATCTGGCGATGCGCCTTATTTGAATCTGTTACCTAATGGAGTCAATTGAAGCGACCCAGCAATGCGGGTACCAAGATGGGAGGTAACTTCAAATAATATGTAAGCAGCCATTCCAAATAGGTAAGCTAGTACCTACCTAGGTAGGTAGGTGAGTAGGTAATCAATCTCGACTATAGTAATCCAAGCCGCCTAGTTCCGGTTGATTTCTCGATAGGATACTTGGCAATAAGTTATAACTAGTGTTATAGTGTTGAGATAATTTTATAAGGTTGTGGAATTGAGATTGAGATTGTAAGGGACCTCGGGATATCTTAGAGACCGTTAGCTTCGGTATCCCGGTGGTTACTAATATGGTAACTACGGGGTGATTAGCCCCTTTCTATGTGGGTATGCCCCCCTTTTTTACCTGGTGCCCCCTTTTGAGTAGGGCTTTTCCCACGCAGATTCTCTTCTCTACACATTATCATAGCTCAAATGCTTCAAAATAAGCGACAAGAGGTAGTAAATACATAATATATAATTTTTCGGCGTTAGCAAGTGCTTCACGACCTTCTCATCAGTTCATCCGCAAGATCCACTAGTGAGAAGTAATAAATAAGGAAAGCGCAGGTAGATAATAGGTATGTACAGGTTGGTTCAAATGAAGTTCCGTTCTTCATCTCGACGATAAAAGCTCTTTCCATCCGCTATCCTCGACTAGTCGCTAATATCCACTCCATCGTCGATAATAGCAATAGTAATTGGGTATTTAAGGGTTATTGGCGGCTCAATATTCCGCCCGGGAGCTTGTAGGAAGTTTATGTCTCTTGTGAAGATTATTGACAGCGCGAACAGCCAATCTCCTGATTAAGAGCAGTGATCCATATCACAGCCACTTCGCGTCACCCGCCGCACCGATGGCTGGCTACTTAGTAACCTCGTAGTTATAGTCCATCCAGACCGGCCTGCAATTCTGGTACGTTGGCTTTCAGCTCTTCGCTTACTTCCTTCCATACCAATTTCTGCAGTGCCCTTGCCTTATCGCTGTCGATGAGAGTGGCCGCTTTCCTATAGACACACATGATTTGTAAGTACTGACTCACAACAGTTGGATTGATACGGCAAGTTTTCCTTTATGTCATGACATACCGTCGATACAGGTCGCCAGCTAGCCAGTAACCGAAGAACTCTCCCTAAGATGCACATCATCAGCACATAATTCAACACTCGAGGTAGAATAGGCTCCTTGACCGTCAGGAGCAGGATATGCGCGCGTGAGTAGTCAGGAGTTCGGACCTCGCAGCCATCATACAGCAAGGATGGGAAATCCCCAACTCACATGATTCTCCTTCGGCTGCAGGGCGGCCGTGACGTAGATCCTGGCGCCCGAGTCGGCCGACTTGGCCGTTATCACCAAAGTTAGATAGACACAGAGCGCATGGAACCATGATCTTGAGGAAATGTGGCGGCCAATGTCAGTTCTGACCATTCCGGGACATACGCTGTTGACAACGACGAGAGGGCTGCTTGGGAGCAACAAACCACTAGTCAGCTCAGATTAGACGGACAGGCTGTGTTTGAGGGCTCTTTTCTCACTCGCCATCCGGCCCTCGGGCCAGTCTACTGATCTCCTCGATTGTGTACATAAGCAGGAGCTTGCTGATAGCGTAGTTGGGCTCCGCGTCCCAAAATCCGCTTGGCCAGTTTTCCTCTCTAGACACCTGTCCCAGGATGCCGTCCTTTCGCTGCGACCACTCGGACAGCTGGTTAAGGTCGGGGTATAGATGCTCGCGTGAGGTGAGGAAGACTAGATGTGCCGGCGAGGATCGGTGGTCGCGGGCTCCACGCATCCATCCCAGTAGAAGCAGGCCGATGAGTGTCGAGCCGATGGTGTTAATTTGGATTGACTTCTCCCTGGACCACTTGTTAGACATATATTAGGTAGGTTTCGACACGGGCGTGCCCAAATAGTATACTAGGTAGGGTTGTAGAGTCAAATAAGGGAGAGATGGGTAGTACCTACCATCCTTGGGCACTCTTTTCCAATTTACCTGAGCTGCAGATGCCGCCGTTCACGATCGCCACGTCTAGGTCGGCGGGTCCAGGGAGACTGCTTTTGAGCTTGATCATGAAGTCAGTACACGAATCGTAGTGTTCCAAGTCCAGCTCCAGACAGGAAATGTCGCCTTTGAAAGAGGGTCCCGCCGCTTCTTCTATGTGCTGTTTCGCTATATCCCCACGAGATGCTACGCGAGATGTGATGATGACATTAGCACCGAGGGTCGCGAAGTGCACGGCAGCAGCTAACCCGAGGCCAGAGGTGGCTCCGATTATGAGGACGGTCTGCCCGTCAAAGGTCCCAGTCGGGGGCAATGACGCAGGCACAAAACGCCCCACGGCCCGTTGTAGAGGTGCGTCAAGCAAAAGCGGCATGTCTTGGTAGGTTCTTGGCGTCTCAATTCTTCTATGGGTGGATTGAAGCTCGATGTATTATATGGTAGAAAGAAAGATCCTTAGCTGAATTTCCAGACGAGATATTCGAGTAATAAAGGGTACCTGCATGTATACGCAAGAGATGAGCATTCTAGGTAAGTATTTACCGTCGTACAATTAATTTAATTTCAACATGTATATTCGTCTTTTCATATACAATCCCTTGCTTTGTAGTAGGTCTTTGTAGCTGTTAGATATTGTACGTACCTAGGAGTACCTACATAGGGGCACGGTATTCTCGGAGATGGCCCCGCGCAGCACACCAACACAGAGGCTTTGTGTAACCCCAGCCTAACCATAGCCACCATTCGTTCTTCCCTTTTCACCTAGTAGGTAGCATGTAGATTGAAAAACTTCTCACACACCAATCTTAAGCTGCAGCAGGTGACCTGGGTACTTACTCATACTGACACCCCTCTATGGTATATTTGGTGGTGTCACGATGCAGCCGAGCAACTTTAACTCGCACATATTGATCCGTTTGCGTTTTAGGGCTGAAATGGAACCTCCCGAAAGTGTTGAAAGCCAAAGCAAAGCATTTGGTGAAGTTGTAATTCTTAAGATTGATGATGACTAAGTAGTCTAAGCACCTGGAAGTGGGCACCTAGGTAGCAAGGGGGACACTGATAAGATCTGTGCGGTAGAGCCGTACCTGCCACACGCAAAAACACTTGCTACAACACTTGCAATTGCCAGTTTGATAATCCCACACATGTCCCGTAGCTTACATTAAGTTATGGTGCGAATCCAGGCATTAAAATTTACGTTATTAAGTTAAAAATTTCATCGATTTATTTAAATGTTTTGAGGAATCGAATAAAAGGTACCTACTAGGTACTACACGAAGCTAGTGCTGTCCGGCGTTGATAGTGATGGCAGTGATGACGAAGGCCTCATCCCGCCGCCGTCAGCTCGCATGCGATCTCGACTTAGCGCCGGATATTAGTGATGGCCGTCACTTTGCAGCCCCATTCTCGGGCAAGGTACCCCACACCCGACATCCAGCACCCCTGAACCGGTGATAATTCCCGATGACTCAGCGAGCCGGACGACTTGATTAAGTTGGGCCTGTTCGTTGGTATCCGTTGCTGTGTTGAAGTACCCATGGGCCATGGTGGATGTGTTCTCCCCTGACAAGCGGCGTCAGCCAACATACTGGACATCGAATATGAGCACGGGGAGGTGTGCTGACGGCAGACGATACCGCCAACCCGCCAATTTATTCCATGTACTTCGTACTGCGCCATATACAGTATGAGCTCACAGTATTTCAAGTCGTCGGCGCCGCCACAACATGCAGCTTTCCAGCCATCGCCACGAACCGTCCAACTTTTTCTTTTGTCGCCCCGTTGTTAAAACGATACTTACCTAGAAATTGAGATCGAAAAGGAGACATGTAATCTAGCCGACTGGCCGATATGATCGGCAACGCGCATTTATAATCACATTTAGAGGCCAGGAAAAACTGAGGTGAAACATAGCTTTCCTTGTGTATATATACAAGCGGCAGGTACTTCATAGCAGGCACGTCATGACTGGCTCGCCAATTGCGTCAGCCATCTTTCTAGATCAGCCATGATGCGCTCTCCAAACATCTTATCAACAGCACAGTCCGGCCAGTTGGCGCTGACACACATTCCTCGGCCAGCGACGCTGATGGGGGCAAACTCGATAGCGGCAGCAGGTATCTCAGCGCTAAGGCCAAACTGTGCTCGATCGATCGACCACCTCTGGTCGTCGTCGGATTTGGTGTCGCCGCCGGTGGTGCTCAGTCTTCTTGACGTGTTGCCGTCCAGCACACCGACATTGGTCACCAGCCACGAGAACTGGCGCTTTTTCTTCGCCATGCTGCTCATCGTCTGCTGCCAGTCCGTCACATACTTAAAGACCCCGATGAGATCGTTTTGTAGCCCGGCTTCCAGCTTATGTACTATCTCCAGCCTATTCTGTGCCGATGCGGCCCAGAGCTCGTGTTGAAGGTCAGAGGACAGATCTCTGTCCTCGCTCGTATCGGCCGGTAGCTTGGACCGAATCTGCGCGACCAGTTTGGCGTCAAATTTATGGAACACTTGAGTCACGTAGTTGCTCACTACTCTGTCAGAGCGAGCCCACGGAGCGTCTGGCGGGGCGGGTGGCAGATTCCGCCGATGATCCATAATAGTAGCACATTGAAAGGCCGGGGCGACCGTGCTGTCAAGGCGCGATGAGAAGGCAAGAAGCGCTAACCCGTTTATCAGGCCGGTGATAGTAGTCTTGTTCTGTCGACAGAGACCTAGGATCGCACGTAGAGCTGCTTTATCTATAAAAAAAGCTCGGAACTGGGTCTTGTATGGAGAGGTGCGAATCGGACACCAGGCTGCTTGGGATACGTCCCAATTAAGAAACTGGGGCCGAATTTCCTCCCAAAACATTTTGGCGAGGTATGTGAGATCTACTGGAAGACTCTTTAAGCTCTCGATTGGCAGTGGAAGCAAGGGCGGCTCTTGAGGCAGTGTCAGGATATCGCCATCCAAGCCCGTCCGCTCGGATACTCCATTCTTAGCATTATTGAGCATCTCGAGGAAGTCTTCGTGGAACACCTTGGCACCTGCACCGTCGAATTGGGGATGATTCCAAGTGAGTAGGACCTCCATAGTAGGAGCATCCCCTTGCCGAATGATGGTAATTTTCCAGCCCGGCTGTTTAATAGAAAGGTCTGGAAAGTATTCGTCGAGGTGAGTGCGAAAGGTTTCCTGGACTGTTTGTTCAAAATCGTCGTGCTCTCTGATGTAAAGCCATTTTATATGTTGCGTTAAGTCGAGATTCTGCAGCTGAATCCACGAGGGAGTCTTGGAAGTTGCATTCACCATGCCGACTTGCAGCATCGGATGTCTCATAACGGTATCCACGACAGCGACCTTGACTACCTCCTCCAGTTCGGCCCGTGAATCTGCCGGCGCAAGACGTGACGGGATTGCATAGCGACAAGAGAGGACAGTGCCACGATATTGGTCCAGTAGATACATGGCCAGTTGGTACGCCTCGCTAGACAAGTGGTCGTAGGTTAGATGGGCCAAGATTCCATGTCAGTATGTAATAACGGGTGCTTACTTTATTCCGAATTTGCGCAGCACCTTCGTCTCTGTGTCATGGTTCGATCCGTTTGCCATGGTTCGTAGCTGACTTAGCGAATCTAAAGGAGACGGAGCTGATAAATGATCGATTACTACCAGAGCACGCGTTTAATAGGTATCGTTGCGATAGCCTCGATTCGAACTTTGCGACAGGTTCGGCCACATGATTGAATTTGAAACTGAGAAAGCGTTGTTCTGGAGATTACCTTACCCAGGTGCCTGGTAGACAGCATCCCTTGATATGAATGTATGTATCCATGTACCTAACACAAAGGAACAAACCAACGATACTATGTGTAAGTACCTACCTACATACCTAGTTAAGCACCAACTACCCTACATACCTAATGCAAGGAGAAGCAATTGCTGGAGCTCAGAATCCAATCTACTCGGGCCATATATGATGATGCTTGTGTTGCTAGCTCTGAGAGTTGGAGCATCCATGCTCATTTGGAAATCTTGCGCCTAACATTATAACAACTGGTTTATACATGACATAAATGCGTGCTGTGGTTTATAAGTGAATAATCAGAGTAAATAATCATGAATATCATCATAGGCTTTTACGTTGACGTTATCCTAAGTTGACGCTTTACCGGCCCGTCTAAAGTCACGGTAATCCACCTTATAAGGCTATACCTAGGTCGAGCTAATCCTGTAAGTACCTACTTTAATACTTATACAAAGCCTACGTAAATTCAAGTATCTTTCGACTAGGGACCTTCTTATCGTCAGCCTTACTGTCGCCTCTTTTAGCAACAAGTCGAAAAGGTACTTACCATACCGTCACCCGGTGGTAGCTCATAATGATTAAATTCCGCAAAAACAGTTGCCCTCTATCATAACCGCTGCTTCATTTAAGATTGGTTGTAGATTCAACAATCATTAGAAAGTCAAACAATCATTAGAAGGTCAAAACAATCATTAGGAGGGTCTATTTGGATGGGTCCTTATACCCACCCACCCCCCCTCGTCACCGTCCCTACTACCTACTACTACTACTACTACTACTACTACTACTACTACTATTTACAAGTCACCGAATTTACTATTCTACGATTCTACTGATCTACGAGTCTACTGATTTGCGAGTCTACTGATTTACTGATCTACTGATTTACTGCTACTAATCTACAAGTTTACTAATTTATAAGTCTACAGGTTTACAGGTCTACAAGTCTACAAGTTTATAGGTCTACGCGTTTACAGGTTTACAGATACTGATCTAGTAATTTACTAAGCCTAGTGTAACGGTGATAATAATGATGAAGTATTGGTAGTTTTGGTGGTGGTAGTGTGTGGGTGTAAAATAAGAAGGGAAAAAATCTTCAATTTTGTAAAAAGTGATGTTGTAAGGAAAAGGAAAAAGGAAAAAAAATATCCTAAGTTTTTTTCTTTAGTAAAGTGTTCTTGTTGTTCCTGCGAAATGTGGGTCTTATTATTATTGTAGGTGGTGTAGCAGGTGGGGAGGGACGGCGATGTTGAAGATCTTGAAAAAAAACTTAGAAGTTTAAAAAATAAAATGTTGGAGGGTGGCGGGTGGGAAATAATAGTATCGTCGACCTTGCTGCCGCCCAGATCACCTGACTAACGGCCCGTTTCTACCTGTTTTTTTAGTCCGCCAGCTGTAAAAAGTGAGTAATGATTCCTATTTTCTTAATGATTGTTGTAGGGACTAATGATTGTTCGAATTTACTAGCGTCTTCTAATGATTATTTAGCTTTTTAATGATTGTGAGGTTTCACTATTTGCCGCTATGGTAGATTTAAATACGCATTATAGATATCCATAAGACTAGCCTAGGTTAGGTATAGTTTGCATGGGTTACCATGAATTTAGCCAAAGACACCGTGCCTTTAAACGAACCGCGATTTACGAAGGGGTATTGGTGCCAAAGGTGATCCTCTCAGTAACTCCGACGCTTCCGGCGTTAGTTGGCTACAAACTCCGGTGAACTCCAGTAAACCCCGCTAGTCCCAAAGCCCAATAGACCACGGACCACCTGGCTGGCAGAACAGGAATTATTACCTAACATGCTATGATTACATAATCGATGTCTTTCAAATTACTTTGATCGTGGCTTTAAACTACGCGCCTCTAATTTTATTATTTTATGAAAAAAATCCAAAGAAGTTGGAATTGATCTCTTTTAAAATAATTAAATTTAGTAACCGCGTCCAGAGACTTAATTCAGTATAACGCTCAAGTTGACCTACCAAATGGATTACGGGACCTAACAAAGTGAGAGCCTTTGGAACTCACGCTTTCCGAAGGACAAGAATATATCATTAGAATCATTGCTGAGGACGGTGCGGACGTCGACCGTTGATTCAGTAACGGTTTAGCTTTCATGCAAAGAGGATTGAACAACGCTGGATTGAGAGCACTCTTGTAATTTTGGCCTGAGTTAGATGTCAAGTCGGATAGTGACGGCGTGCCGCTCTATGACGTCGACGAGGAGACGCCACTTGCGAATGTCAAATTACTCGTCCACGCGGGGTCTGATATTCACCTTACGAATCACGCCGTTTACGAGTCCGATATAGACGGATGGGTTCTTTATACTGGGCTGCAATAGTTGTTGGAATTTATCACACGAGCGGAAGAGGGAATCGATTCAAAATGATCAAGATGCTGCTAATCCATGGTGCGGATAGGATTGTCACATCATGTATCAACGGAAAGGAGTTTATACCAGCGAACATTGTGAGATATTGCAACCATAGCTCTGCTATCTTAGAACTCATGGCTCCAGGCGATGAAAGGGATCGGCAGCTAATCGGCGATAGTTCACTAGCCTCATAAGGCCATAAGCCCCTAGGAGACCAAAGATGCGAGCAGGCTAGTACGACTTCTGTATGTACCCAGGTAAGTCGATTATGTCTTGTATCGTTTCCAGTTCAACAATACAAGCTAATAACTCTATCAGAGGATATAGGGCTTGTTTTGTCAATGTGACTTTGCATTTTGCCATGTTATACCTAATTTGAAGGATAAGATACATTCACCCGACCACGAGTTTGGGAAGATTGGCCCGGAATTTGTTGTGGATGAAGTACCGTCCCACTCTCGAAGCCTTTCAGCTGACTCGTTCTTAAATGAGACTTCGAACTCATTAGACAATGATTCTAACGATGGTAACGGTGGTGAGGTGATGGGACCCAGACGAATGAAGCATGAACGAGTGGTGTCATGTACGCGTGCGTGTCAGGATTCAGGTTTGTAGAAGTTAGATAAATCGTAGAAGAAAAGTTCGAATTCTCGATGCTATTAATACATATTTGCCTGGGATTGATCGCATTTACACCATCTCCTACATTCTCCCTCACAGGACTATCATCTTTCCGAGCAACGCCTTAGGTACTCTTAACATGTAGGTACCTACTCCGAACATTTAACTAGCAGCCTAGCTTTAAACAGTTATAACAACTCACTTCCAAATTACAAGGCTCTCTCCGATGATATTAGAGTGCATACTTCCATGTCACCTAAAACGGCAATTCAAGGCTGCCGAAAGCTGAACATCACGCCACCCACGCATCCAGGACAAGAAGCGCAAAAAAAGTTAAGGACCCATAATAGCCACCATAAAATGCCCTTCCCCTATTCAAGAGCAAAATCGTACGATGGTGGTGAGATACCGCTAGGACCCTAACAACAACCTACGTCAGATCTACACCTCCAAGTGCCTAAAGGAACAAGTGGAATCACCACCGCAACAACCAACGACCCTCGAAGGAACAGGACAGCGGCGCTTTCAGGCCGCCGGTCGCCGTCGTCCACGAAGCCTCGGTGTCGCGACGCAAGGGAAGGATTTCGACGATGTCCGCGCAGATAGGGGGATGTCAGGCTAGGCACGATATCTCAGTCAGGCCACCATTTCCGCAAACACACGTACGCAGACACATATCACCACGGAGACAGGCTGTTCCCGAAAAAAATAGAGAGAAAAAAGAGATCGGTAGTTCAAATCTGCACGTGAGCTGTCGATACCACATGACACGCGTGCACTTCCCTCGTCTGCCTCCGCGAGGAAACTACTCCACGGACGCTACCGCCGCGGACGCTCTTTCCCGCCTCATATGACGCGTCGTACGGGAGTGGTAAGTACGCTCAGCTCGCCCATCGCCGTCGCTTCCTGGAACGGAGGCCGACGGCCGATATTCTCGACAAGTGAGGATATGGGCAGATAGCGCATAATCAGGCTACATCGGACGAGACGAAAAGTGTGATATGTCGAATCTATTGCCTAGTGTGAAGGTCATACACTAGAAGATTCCTATGTAGGAATGCATGTATGAATACGGCGCCCAACTACGACCCTATGCCATAACCACCTACATGCCAGCCTAACTCAAGCATACCCATACGTATGTATGTACGTTAGCTCGACATCCCCAAATCACTAGCCTCCCCAAACATCAACGAATGTAACCCCGGCAAGGACCGGTCTCTCCATCGGCTCGACCATCCCTTTCTCACACATCAGCAACCACACAGCATCAGGATCAACCGCCTCCATCGCGGCCCGAGCCTCGGCATTCGTCGGCAGGGAATCCGCCATCAGCAGGAGGATCTGATCGAACACGTCGTCGTCGATCTGAACAAACGACACAACAGCAACCAGGAGCTCCTGCACCGCCTCCCAAACGCGAACCGCCTGCGTAAACCTGCCTAACCCCGCGCTCGAAACGACGTCTGTAGCCTTGCTTACCTCTCTCCCCTCGATGCCGTTCCGGGAACGGATGGGGATCAGCAGGCCTTGGTCTAGTTTACTACCTCTGGTCTCGACGACTCTCCTTTTACTATTCGCTTGAGCTGCGTCCGCCTTGACTTTCCGGCACCACTTGCCGAGGTTGTCCCACCATTCCGTCTTGATCCGTGTGTTGAGGAAGTCCCCGGCGCTCTGGCATAGCGCGGCTAGGGCTTTACATGCCGACGTGACTACGAACGGCTCTGAGTCGTACAGCCGCTCGACTAGGACTGGCCAGACGGAGTTGACTAGGGGTAGGAATGCTTCCTCGTCGGGTGATAGTGCCGGGCAGACGGTTGCCAAGAGATCGAGTAGTGACTTTCGTAATGTGGGGGTCGGTGATGTAAGGTAATGTTGCGTTAGGTCGGTGATGCGAGCGAGGATCTTGAAAGTGGGTGTTTTAGGTGGTGGTGGTTTATTGACTTCGGCGCCAGGTTCATCATCCTCGTCTTGGGTCTCAACTGGTTCCTTTCCCTTCCAAGGATGTTTCGGATGAGGCCCAATCTCCTCCACCTCTACCTCTTCTAACTGTTGTTTATGCCGTCTTTCGATACGGCTAGAGAGAATGGACTCGATATCTTCGGTTGTGACAACAGGTTGTAAGTTTTTCCGATGATCTTTTGCCGACGACTTTACCGCTTCTAGCAGCAAATGATCAGATTGTGATCCTTGCTGCACCACTTCCGTAAGGACACTAAACAGACTTTCCACGAAAAGAGGGTATCCATGGTAATTATCAAGAGCCGCGAATATCGAGGCAATCACGTCATCAAGGTATGGTATCAATCGTGGACCAGTAAGTTTTACCATCATCCGCAGAACTTGAGTCGACGCGGGAGATATATCAAACGTGTTCAAACGCAAGGATACTGAATTGACCATGTAGTCAACATTGTCAATGATTAAGTCCGTAACGCTAGAGTATCCGCACGAGGCAGCGATATTGTTGAGACTAATGATCGCATGATCGCGCAGTTTTGGAACCCCTGAGCCTAGAAGTGTTGTAATTGGATACAGCACATCAATTAGTTCTGGGCGAAAGCTTTCCTTCATTCTCGACGCGGCAAACGTCGTAACTTCTAAAGCCTGTGCCTGCAGTCGCCAGTCAATATCTTCTGACTCATCCTGTGAATCTAGAATAGCGACCGAGAAGGAATATAGTTCTTCGAATATAGACTCGCTCTCCTCCGGTGGACCTGTCGCGGAGCTTAGGTCGAGGAAATCGTCGAGATCTGAATGTTGAGATAAACTTGACTTCACTAGCTCGAAAGCCATCCAATATGAGGCAACCTGACTTGGTCCAGTAAATTCTCGGGCATAGTTGAGCAGGTCGTCTGCTAGTTTAGTTTGTTGAGAAATAGATCCAACCTTTGACAAAAATTCCAGAAGCGCCGTTCGTGTAGACCGCTCTGTTTCCTGCGCAATTAGTACAGCTGGGAAGGTATTGGGTCCATCACGTCTAGCCAAATTCATATCCAACTCAATGGCGTTCGAAGGAAGCTCCGACATAGTAGTGGGCTTTGATGCAAGGATAAGCGCGGTGGCGCTGTCCCTTAGAGACGCAGCCAATGAGTCATCTAGGATGGACGAGTCAATCTGAAGGGTCGTGATGAAATGTTGACCTTTCATGAGGTTCCGGATGGCTTGTTGTTTGACCTTATTATCACTGGATTGCATCAATCGAGGAAGGCTCGTCACCCAGTTATATATCGCAGTCTTAATCGTATCTGTGAATTCTGGATAGATTCTAGCGAGATCAGTCAAACTCGTCTCGAGTACGGATTTCTCGTTTTCGTCATCGGCGAGAATCATTGCACTCTCGACTAGTATCGATGTACAGTCTGTAAGGGAATGGTGGCATTCGTCCAATAGAGTGATACATAACCTTTCTAAGGCAGATCGAACGTCGTCTAAATCAGCATTTCGTAGCTTTAAAACGCTTGAAAGAGCAAGTTTTATCTTGGCCGTAGTTGCTTTCAACCATGAAGCTGTTAGAACGCCACTCTCGCTACCACTTTCATTTTTCACCGAGGCCTTCCCCTTAACTATTCCCATTACTTTTATATCTCCTAGGACCTTCGTGAGGACATCTCGCAAAGCATTAATGCCACTAACTAAGACTCTTCTCTGATTTTTTAACGAGGTGGGAGGTGTAAGAAGTTGGCTTAGGGATGACACTATTCCGGGTAAGAAAGTGGCTAATGCGGCATGGTCCCTGATTGCGACCAAAAGTGCATCTAGCGTCTTCAGCGCCTCAAGACGAATATCGGGCGTTCTCCCCTCCGTAACACCATCAAGTACGATGGTAACAGCATGACCTAAAGCAGGTACAGCATTCGTTTCTACAAGTGCTGCTGCTCCGATTGACGAGGATCCAGCGGCTTGAATCAATGAGGTTAAGGTCATGAATGCCTCTAATTCGGTTTCTTCCGGAATAGGGTCCTTTCTTTTTTGTCCAGGAACACCACCGATGATGAAGGTAAGGAATATGAGAAGCTGCTGAGAAAGATCTTGTGAGATCTTAACCTTCCATCCATGCTGAATTAACACCCGTAGGCATTTGATAGTGAGCTCCGTCAGTCGGATAGGATACTGCTGCTGATGGAGCAGAATGTTGGACAGTGGGAAGAAGACATATTCAGCAAGCTTCTCATCTAACACAGAGGCATCGGCATTTACTTGGCGATCTAGAATAGAATAGAGGTCTTCCACCAAGCCTAGTAGTTCTTTCGCGCTCGCTCTCTTGTCGGGCGCACGAACGGCCAAATTGATGATGGCGACGCATCGTGGTTTCAGCTACCCCAAATTAGTCATACGCTTCTATCATTAACGATAATGCACTGCAAGGGCTTATCAAACCTCCTTGAAAAACTCATTCCTGCAGGCCGAGTGATTACTACTAGCCATCTTGAAATGTTCTCATCATTTTCGTCAAGAGTAGGTTTGTTACCGTTGAAGAATGTGATGAGAACAACAATAAATTTTGGAAGAATGAACACTTCAAGATCTTTTGTTCAATTACCTAAGTCACATTGTATTGCATATATTGTATAGTAGAATATGAATGTATCAGGCTATGCATCTACACATTATGCTTACATACTAATTCATTCGATTACTAAAGAATATCTCCACATCGACTTTCTCAACAAGCAGTCACAAGTAAATAACTACGCATTTTTGAACTTTGCAATCGCACGTAAATCAAAAATAACTTACGTGGTAATTACTGTAAGGAGGACGAAGATTGGTTGCTTTCAACCTCAAAAATGCCGCCGTCGGGGACCTTCACCGTGACTGTGCATCCGTTCAAATCGCCGACGCCGCATGCCTGTGCTTATGAAGTTGGTCCGGCTAATGCACAAAATGCTCTCGTATTCATCGGGGGACTCGGCGACGGACCTCACACAGTACCATATCCGCGTGCCATAGCCAAGAGACTAGAAGCTGAGGCCGAGCTTAGCTATTCTGTCTTTGAATTCCGATTGACTAGCTCATTCTCAGGCTTTGGTTTTGCCCGCTTGGCTAACGATGTCGCCGATATATCGGCATTGGTCAAATATCTACGAAGTATAGGGAAACAACGCGTTGTGTTGATTGGCCATTCTACCGGAAGTCAGGATTGCATGGAGTATACGTCACCGTCCCATGATGCTGCGCCGGTTGAGGGATATATCCTACAGGCTCCTGTCTCAGATCGTGGCGCGGTGTCGATGGAGATCGGCGTATCGAAACTGGATGAAAGTCTCAAAATTGCGAAAGAGCTCATTGACTCTGGTCGAGGCTACGAGCGCATGGTACCTGAGCATCTTCCACCCTCCTTCCTCACTATTCCGATTTCCGCGTGGCGGTGGTACGCCCTTGGCGCAACTGAGTATGTACCTAATCCAACGATCAATTTTGTGTCGATTTTATACCTAATTTATTTAATAGCGGCGAGGATAACTACTTTGATCCGAACCTTCCGGATGACGTAGTGGCGCCCTTCTGGAAACGAGTAAATAAGCCCATACTCATACTTCATTCGGGCAATGACGAATTTGTGCCTGCGTCCGTCGATAAGGATGCGTTGGTTCGGCGCTGGAAAGCGCTCTGTCAACCAGGCATTGCGAGTGAATTCTCTGGTGCAGTTCCAGGTGCTGGTCATAGAGCAGAAGAGCCGGAGGCCGAGGATTTGCTTGTGAACACGGTTGTTAAGTTCCTACACAGCATCAAATAGTCATGAGAAGTATCCGACAACTAAAAATCGAATAATTCATTCCGAAGCTATTGCGATAAACATTCGGAAGTATCCCATCTCCAACACACCAGGGCATAGAGCAAACATCTCAAATAACTCAATGACGATTTATTCATTTGCGTGAGTCGGTATTTTTTTACGGGTTGTGGAAGTACAAAAAAGCCATATTCACTACTCCGGGGTGAGGTCGGCGATCGCACAGACCGGACACCTCCCTCAGATTATCATCGCCGAGAGGCCTCAGGTGAACGCCGGTCAAGAATCTAGTCAAAACCGGACAAGTAATTAGTGAGATCCCCAGACTTCCCTTTTCTTCTCTTTTTCTTTCCCCAAACTCCATCATTCCGAAGCAATTTGAATATCAAAATTCAACATTATCGCCAACCCCGCAATCGCTTCCCCTCATTCATAGCAACCAATTTCCAAGATGTGTTACGGCGCAACCTGCTCAACCTGCTGTTAGTAATCCCTTAACACAACTTTCCGATCTAAATATATTATCTCTTTACTTATTTAAAGCAATTGGTATATTAACAAGTTTGCAGCAGGAAAGTCTTGGCGGGGCTGCGGCTCGCACATTCCCGGCGCCCTTTCCGGAGTTCCGGAGAAACAGTGGTGTACTTGCGAACCGCGAGTTACGGTCGATGGAAAGGACTACCCTCCATCGGCGAAGATGAGCATTCCCGGCGTATCTTGGTTGTCTAACGTGTTCGGAAGCGGAGGTGGTGAAACGGGAAAGAACGGGGCGGGTACAAAGGGCAAGGGCGAGCTTTAAATGCTACCCGGTTGAGCGGACCCGGGCCAATCCTTTAAAGGGTTTCGGCTATCAACGTCAATTGTCGTTATCAGATATTATCAATGACATCGGAAGCTTTTTCTAGTTTCGTTCCCACTGCGACCTCGCTCCTCACTAAGACCCCTCTCTTAATCGTAGTGCCGCCCCACTCATGACAAGTTACATAAACTTATCACTTGATAAAGGTCATCATCTTTCATTGACTGGATCGATTTAAGAGGGGATGGATAGACATATTATACTGATGGTTGACCTATCTCTTTGTTCGATTTATTAATTCTTGAATATATTTCGACATCATTTTTATGTTAGGTAACCATCTAAAATGCTTCTCCTAAACCCTCTTCTGCTAGGCCCCGCATTCCTGGCGCTGGTCGTCTTATATGTTTGGCGATCCATATCCTCTCCTCTACGGAAACTTCCTGGCCCGAGTATCTCATTATTCACTTCTTTGATTCTAAAGTATCATGAATTCCAGGCCCACCGGACGACATATGTCCATAGGCTCCACCAAAAATATGGACCCGTTGTCCGGATAGCGCCGAATGAAGTGTCATTTGCATCCCTCGACGGCGTTAAGGAGATATATGGCAGCGGCGGTAGTGGCTATAATAAGACGGAATTTTATAACCTATTCACAGTATATGGAAGGAGGTAAGAGATCACGCAAACTAGATGCCTTGATGCTTCAAGTTGGAAGTTGTGTGGAGATAAGCTCATTATGAACGATATAGGACTATGTTCAGCACTCTTAACAAGGAGGACGTAGGTCTTACTTGTTAGATTATGAAAAAGGCAATGATCTAATTTAGATACAGCATGCTAAGAGAAAGAGGGTACTTGCTGACCGATATGCCAACACCAATGTTCTAAAATCGAGTTCAATCGACGGCATTAAGGAACGATCACGAAGATTTGTCGAAAGATGTTCGAAATCTATTGGTGGAAGTTGTGATATATTTGTAAGCATGAGAAGTAAATGGTATCACTGGATACAATTAGCTAATGGGCTCAGATCTGTACAGCAGCTCTAGTTGAAACTCACAAGACGTTCACTAACACAGCATGTAGGCCTGCATAACTATGCATTTGATTGTGTCACGCATCACCTTTTTCACCCTTACGGGTCAGATTCGCTTCGTAACCTAAAGGATGAAGAGATCATGAAGGAGGTCACCTTCGATGACAGCCTTCAGAGTTAGTCAAAGCTCCCAGAACCATTCATATTCTCTTCTTAACAGCAGTAGATCGCCTCATACAATACTATAATCCAAGTCTCCACAAGATAATCGGCAATGTCTTGTCCCTGTTCGCCAAACCACGCGAGACACCTCTAGCAGACGACTTGGTCATGTCCGCGACTGCAAAGACTGGCCCTGAGCAGTTCACCCTGCTGAACCGCATGCAAGACAAGAACTACAATATGGAGCATATCGACATGGCCGCCGAGAGCCTCGACCACATGGCCGCGGGGATCGATACCACCGGTGATGCGTTATGCTTCCTGATGTGGGAGATTTCGCAGCCCCGTTCATTCTATGTCCAACGGCGTCTCCAAGAAGAACTCCTCGCCAACCCGGAAGTAGGGTTCGACAAGCTGCCTTTCCTCGACGCGGTCATTTCGGAGGGGTTGCGATGTTTCCCTGCGATCCCCATGTCCCTTCCGCGATACGTACCCTCTGGTGGGAGAACCATCGACGGTTACTTTGTCCCCGAAGGAGCGATAGTGAGCTGCCAGGCATACTCTGCTCATCGCATCGACGAAAACGTCTTTCCGCAGCCCAGCACATTCGACCCGGACCGCTGGCTGCAAGAAGCGGGCGAATTAGACAGGAAGCGATTATTCTTCGCCTTTGCCAGCGGGGGCAGAGGCTGTATCGGAAAACAGTAAGTTCCTACCTATGCGGCGAGCTATCTAACGCATCAGTGCGTCGTAAAATGAAAATGGTCAATGCTGACTCTTCGAATAGTCTAGCGCTGGCAGAGATGAAAATTCTGCTCAGGGATGTCTACTCGCGCTTCACTACGGTGCCTGACCCGGCTATGACTGCCCAAGATATGGAGATGTCGGATCAGTTGATCTCTGCCCAACCCCGAGGGAAGAAGTGTCTTCTTAGGCTGATTCCCTTAGAGGGCTGAGCTGATTTGCAGTGCGACTATTGAGGAATCTAATATAGAATAAATTGAATCTAGTCCAGAATTGTGCACGCCGTAGGAAAATAGATGGGAAGAAGTGAATTTAGGGGTGATGTTGCTTAGGTATTGTTGAAGCTAGGAATTATTACCTAGTAGATGTCTGCTGCTTATCACATCCCAGATACAAGGCCAAGATAGCCCGCTGTTACGAAGGAGCTGAGGACAGAGCTGTTTCCACTGCGGAACCACGGTGTCAAAATGGCCTTCATTAGGAAAATGGAGCGTACCGGCATATTAGCTAGGATAATAAAGCGAGTCAGGCGAGCAAATCGTCTAGTCAAGGGAAAGTGTAACCATATTAACGATTATAGTGATGCAGGTCGTCGATTCGGGCAGCCAGCTGTAGCAGAAATCTCCACCTTCACAATTGTCCCTAGTAACGCCGGCGCTGTGATCATCATCTCCGATTCCTAGGGCACCATACGGATACAGCACGTTCTGCTACGCGACATTAGGACTGGTGCACGGTTTCTACCGTATTCTAGCTTCTGCGGGAGGCTTTACGGTAGTGGATGGGCAGCTCGAGTCGTTTGGGATGTGAGGATACTTACTAGGTCGGTAGGTATCTTCCGCAAGCAAATTAGAAGATTTCGGTAAGCGCCCGTGTACTCTGTACTTTCCTAGATTTAGACTTGTCTCCTGGGGGAACACTGGCGATCTAAACGCGGTACTAAACTTTGAAAGTCTTCTGGTTAGTTGTAAAGCAGGAAAAAAGGCCTACCGAATTACCCGGTTCGATAACACCTGCTTGGTAAGTGACACTAGGTAAATATGCTTTTCCCTATCTTTTCTAACGGTAGTAGCCTATTAAAGACGTTGAGGTAAAAAGCTGATATGAAATGTCTAACAAGATCGCGTGGAGTACCTAACGGGATGAGGTGAGCCGAGCCGAGTTGAAATACCATAATACACTGAGCTTCATATCTGTCTGCTGCTAAGGGGTAGGGGTAGGTATGTAGGTACTTACATGGCTAGGGATTTATTTAGGAATTATGGGAGAATATTTAGAACTGGAGATTCTATAAAAACGTGTACGTTAGCGACCAAATAGCGATACTCCGCCTAGCAAGGTACCTGGAAAGGGTCAAGGATCTACTTACGTGCTTCGGCATGGATAGCGGAATACCAGATACATAAAGAGTACTTCCCAGGTACTTGGGCAAGCAAAAAGACGGAAGCTAGTCTCGTTATAGCTTTGCGAATTCTAGACTCTTGACGAAAAGGGAGGTGTGGTATTGCTGGACGGCGACTAACCAGGGACATTGTATGGATCCCATGCACAGAATCCCCGAAGGGACGGTCTACCGCTGTCCTGCGCATCTTTTATGCCACATTACATATTCCATGACCCGTCCATGCAAGCTGTATGCAACCCTCGAACGAGGGAAGCAGGCTCCAGGTCAGCCACCGGACGGGATGTGCTACAGGCGTCGACTAGCCTTGACAGGTCCTGCAGTTAGGCAAGCTAGGGTCGTTACCGACCATTGAAAGACGTGCAGCTTTCCTATATCAGGTCGCTTATTGAGCGTGGGGGAGTCGAAAGGGGGTGGAAAAGGAAAAGGTGACTGGTCCAATTCCCATCTCGATGCGGCCAGCAGCACCCATTGGCGATCTAGATTAGGTACGGCGCAGAGAGTGGTAAAGAGCCAAGGAAAAGACAAACGACGTTTTTTAATACAATTTGTCACTTGTGATATTATGTAACGGCGGAAGGAATACCACGAACCTGAGATCTGCTACATAGATGTGCCCATGTACTGTACATCTGGAAGGCCTTTGCGACGGAATGCAAGGCGATTGTCCTAGCTTTCCAGGTATCATGTATTCTAGAAAACCCCCTATTGGACGATTGCCGGGCCTTCGAAACCGATGAGAGCCGGCGGCAAACAAACCAAGCATCGAGGCAACGTTTTTTCGCCTCATTCTGCCCTCGGCAGTATGCACACATCTGGCAGGTATGCAGCCTGGTCTCTAAAAAGATCTAACTGGCCATCTACCTACAGAAAGTGACGCGTTTATTGCGTACCTGTCTAGGAAAATATACATATAGCGTCGTTTCAAACAACATAGCTCCGCGAAGCATTTCCGCCCGCAGACGAGGATCGTTCTGGAGAACTGGAAGTATAGTAGGAACTGGTTCCTTGGTAGCTCCGCTCCGATCTGCACGGCTTCTTGTTTTTGAATACTAAGTCTACTAGCCGACTAGCTGACGTCTGGAAGTGCAGGATGCGTGCTGGATGTCCTGGGAAGAAGGGTGGAGATGGCTGAGAAAAGCCGCCTTTTAGATACCGAGAATTTGGGTAGATCTGGTGATTCTGACGCAGAGCCGACCTGTCAGCCAACGCCCCTTGTTCGCGACCATCATATGCGGGTCAAATGTCCAACAGCCCGACAATCGTTTCCCGAATGACATATATTCAATGCGGAGCCGAGGCGGAATGCTGAACGACCGGCAGCGGAATATGGAAAGGCGGAAGTGGAAAAAAAGAGACGCGAAGTTGGTGATATGCATTTTTCTCTAATGCCGTTTCCGATGGTCAGGATGCTACCAACCAAGTCGTTTCGTCAATCTACTTATGTGAGATATGACCTGTAGCATATCGGTAAAGGAAAACCCCATACCACCGACCCTGCTCTGCGGTACCGGGGGTGGGTTTGCTACCTACATACGAAGGAGTGCATCATCTACAGCCGAATCCTGCGATCTTGCGTGCTGTAGCTGTCTTTTTTGGGACGTTTTTTTTCGGTCTCGAGGCCAGTTGAGCCCAAGCAACTCTGCAGCCTTTGCTAGGCGCGCAATTCTTCCCATGTGTCCATCCTCGCCTTTTGGGAAGATCCTTTATTTCCGCGATTTTATAATTATGATAGCCTTGGCGCCCGAGTTTCAGTAGCGTCTGGTGGACACATAGAGAAATAACCCCGGATTGGCTTGACGCATGGCTCCTACGTAGTATTCGTATGATTTCCAAGGTTGGTACTGAGCCAGGCCAGGGGGGGCGTGGTCGTTTGCCGGGTCAGCGGGTCTGCCGTAATTTTTACATATATCACTTTTCAGAAATCTGTAGATTTGAGATCCCAGAAATAACAACCGCTTGGGATTTGTGAAGTGTGTGTGTACCGTACATATGCACATGCAATGTTATAACGTAATCTGGATATGTATGCGCGTTTACCGGTACTGGGACTCAGATCAAAGTGTAGATTGCGAATAGATCTCCTTAACCTTAATCTAACAATGCTACATGATATATTACCGACGACGTGTACAGAAACGGGATTTTAAGCGGGACGGCCCTTTACCCGTGGATCAGGGCCGAGAAATACATGTCAAAATACGCAAACTTTGCAATGCCCCATGAATATCAGCTGTAAGCGGAGCAAATTGCATCGTCCCAGTTCATCCAATCGTATTTCCACATTAGACCGTTAAACATCAGGTGGGTTTTGATTTTTCTACCCGCATGGAGTGGTTCATCAACCCCGGACTGCAACGCAGAAAACAGCAACTCCAGAGATGATCGTGAAAGTATACCAGGTACATTTGTCGAAGTATCCTCACAAAATTGATAAATTTGCAAATTATTTGTCACAGCAACAAGGCTGTCCAATCTACTACGCCATAAGTGCATAGAAAAAGTGTTGAAACAACTCCCAAGTCTGAAGGAATAGTATAGTGCAAGCAGTAGCTAGTGTGAAGCATCTGCCTCTTGAATTGCTCACTTGTAGGTATTAATTAGATCCTGGCAAGGAATGGGTAGACGCCTTCAGCGCGCGGACCCCGTACTCCAGCCCCCTATGTTCCCTCCGACCTAATGCACATTGTCCAAAAAAACACGCAACAATTTACCAAAAATGAGCCCATCCCAGCCTCGATACCGCTTACCGGGCTGAGTTCTCCGCCGAATTCGCCATCCTCCGCTTCCCCAACGCTCATTCGTCCAGCGGGACAGCTGACAGCATCGAAAAAAGGAAGCGTAACTCCCTCCTTTGGAATAGCTAAGTACACATGAAAACAAATGTAAGAAAAAGAAAAAAAAGCAATGATCGTGACGGCGTGATCTCGACTCGAAAAAATGGAGTTGTGGCGACCTTGGGGAGGAAATAGACAAACAGCGAACACCACCACTGGCGCCAAGACAGAATAACCTCCATTTGCTTCGCTATGCGATGAACGAACCCCATGTCCGGCGAGGCGAAGCGCGCAAGGATATAATAACCACCCGATAAAGCCCTTGACTCGCGTAAGTCGTATGGGAACCGCCCCATGCTATGGAATGAGACGTAGCCAACTCATGCTGCGTGGTATTGATGTGTAGGAAACAAACAAAGCCACCGTCCAGTTGTAGCCTGCCTCCCCGTTGAACTGGCTGCCGCCCTAATGCTTCTTCACTATTGCCGGCCCCCTTTTTGAGCCTCCCCTTCTGCCCTTCTCGTTATCACGTGATACTCGCAGAGTAGGTGTCGACGGTAGAAAACGGCCAAGACAAGGCAATGCTGGAAATAGAACAAAACAAAACAAGGTAAATTGCAAATTGTAAAGCCGTGTAAAGCCGACAGCGCTGAGCCTCTCCCCATGTAAGATTCAAAGTTGAATAACACCACCTCCGCGCTTTGTGCTTTATACGAGAACAGTGTCTCTGATAGCACTTTGCGATTATGTAATAAACTTGCCGCCACCAGTTGGATGATTCGATGTTTGAGAACAACACAAAAGAGCTCGTAAAATGCATGTTGTGTCAGTGTCCTTCATCGTGGAAGGATTGCCTTCTATCGAGCTTCGAGACTCGAAGTATAGAGTAAAAAGTTAAACACCAAGAGCTCTCAATTCTCAAATCAAATTGAACAACCAACAAATCGACAGCGGCGCTGTAAGTGTAGAATTACTCTTACAAAGCATATACAATCAATGCCTGAATGTGGGCTCCAACGTGAAGTTGGAATCACTCGCACGGCGAGGGCGCGAGTATTGTCATGTGACAAGAGTGTAGGTTCCAGTCAACCGACGGTGAAACTACTGCGTCGGATGTCTGGGAAGAGGCTCGGCTTTAGTGCCTGACGATTGAAGATGCCCCGGCTCGTGAGACATATAGCTTGGGTAGCTAGGCTGAGGAAGTGCGCGGAGCATGCCTCCATGCTGTGCATCGTGGCCTCCCCTTGATAACCCGTCGAACGAAGTCCCTAAATATTGCTGGGTTTGTTGAATTGGGACGCTAGGGTGACCAACAAAAGACTGATGCGCATTTCCTGTCTGCTGCGGGAATGTATATAGCGACGGGTTGCTAGGTGCTGTTGAATTTGCTTGCCATTGTTGGTAAAGGGTCGGTGTTGCTGGACTTGTGTATTCCGGTGGGGAAGCAAACATTGATGATCTTCGACTGGAGTCGTGAGTGTTCGTATACAAGTCGTGGAGACCGAGATTCGTCGTAGAATGAAGTGGGGCTTGATTGGGTAAACTAGGCGCGTCCACAAAAGTCTGCCGTTCTGTGGTCATTTCCGGATTGAGGATTGGCTGAGTATATTGATTGCCGCGAACTGGCATATCCCCCACAAAGGTGTCGCTGGGTATTTGCGTGGTAGGGCTCTGTTCTGTGCTGTGAGCTTGAGTCAAAAGAGCCTGTGGTAGACTGGTTCTTTGTGGCGATGCACTCGAAGAGGCTGGCGTTGGGTTATGATCACCGTCTTCTCTCCCAGGAGTGACATCCTCAGTGTCTGACATGTACCCCTGGCCAACTCGATCATTTGGCATCACGTGGACAATAGTCGTTCCATCTGTATAGACATTTAGCAAAACTTCAATACCCTTCCAGAAGCTGTTAGGGTGCTTACCAATTTGACCATCCTTATAACGTTCCTCATTTTGAGCGACTCTGAATATCTCTTTTAAATAAGGCCTCTTCGCCATGTTGCCAGGATTTTCTTTGTCGGCAAAGAATGAGGACAGGGCTTCCGTAGTGACCTCTTCCAACTTAGTCACATTTAAAAACAGCTTTTGGACTGCTGGATGTTGGTTGTGGCGAGGCTCAACAATCAACCGAAGAATATGTACAAGAAGGTGTATTCGTTCTAGAATAGCGAGTTAGCATTTTTTTCCTCTCCTGTATCTCCTTGCCTTATCTTACCTCGCTTGTATAAATGATCCGGTTCCTTATGTCTTACTCGATGTTCTTTGCCTGTCCCCCAAGGCTTGGGCCACCAATCAGGTGCCTTTTCATCTGAACCCGTATAAGGATGTGTTGATTGTTTCTTCGGTTCAACAGCCTTCACCCAAGCCTTAGCCAACAATTTACATGCATTTTGCTGGATGCTTTTAAAGCGCTCTTCGTAAAATTGCCACACGGCCTTATCGTCCCGGATTTCAATTTTTCTTCTCAGAGAACTTGACGGGGGTGCAGGCTCATCCTCGAAGCTCTCAGTTTCACGTCGTGATAAAGCTGCTCTCGGCCGTTTGCGAGCTTTGTATTCCCCATCGTCTTCGAAGCCCGTTAATCCCATAGATTGACCATACCGTCGGTCTTGTGTCCAGCGTCTAGCCGGGTCCATGGAATATCGGCTGATATCTGAATCGAAGGAAGTAAATTCCGATTCAGGATATGTGGGAGTTGGCGCTGGAGCTAAAGCGGGGTCTTAGTTATATATCCAATGCTTTGACGAACTTCCTGAGCTTACGAGGTTGGGCACGCTGCAGTTCGCGGCCGAGAGCTTCCACGTCTAAGAATCTCGATATATTTATCGAGGGTATATGTGGTGCCGTGAAGATGTGGGGCTTTCCCTCGATGACAGTCATGACCACGTAGAATTCCGCAGAAATATTACAATACTCGCGCAAGGCCTTATCAATCGCCTACTTGACACTTAGTATTACAGTTTGACTAGAAGGATGACGTCCAACTCACCATAGGGGGCCGTCTCACGTCTTGCGAGTCGGCGAAGCGACCATCGTCCGGGACTGGCTCCATAGCAAACCTATCCTGATGTGGCCAGTATGTCCTTTGTGGGAAGGGATCCCTCGGTTGGTTTAAATCCTGCACCATGATTGGAAGTAGAGGAGATGGGCGGGTTCAAAATTAGTTATTCGTGGCAGAGGAGATCTTATTTCAGTCCTTGTTCCGTAGAGAGTGTGGCGAACTCGTGAACTTGCAGAGCCTCTCCTACCACTATCAGCTTCAGTTCATCACACGCAGTCGTATCATCTGAGTTCCACTCGGGTCCTTTGCAAAAATGTCGCCGATTTCCGATTTTAATGCTGTGCCCAAGAGTGTCTCACAGGTGAAGGCAGTAAGACAGAATTGGACTGAGAGCGATGATGTAGAATGAAGATACCGGTTGAGTGCAGTCTAAAGAGGATTTCCTGTCAGAGCTAGATATGTCGTGACGATGCGAGTAAAGGTGGTGCGCGTGCCCAATATATGTGCGAGGGTGTAGTTAGGAGGGAAGTTGTGGCAAGATAAGAGTGTAGTACTTCGTATTGATAAACCCAAACGAGCCTAAAGAGGAGTTGGCAGTGACCTATCGAGGTGGAGAAACCGAACGGAAAGGCAAAACGCACATCGAGGGCTGATAGCCTTCAGACGAGACAGTCTTTTCTTTGTTTAGCAGCGGCAGCGGGAGCTTGCTTGCCTAAGAGGGGGGGTGGTTGGCCAGACGGGATGAGAATTAGGTCTTATCAAACCTGGATATAAAGAGTTGGCAGGCGGCTGCGAACTAGGCTAAGCTGAGCATGGATTGCGTGCTAACAAAGAAAAGGCAATATCGTAGGATTAGAGCTGAATAGCCGTGTATTCAGTTTAATGAGCTGGGCAGGCCCGCAATGATTTCAAACGGGTTTATCAACTAGTCGTAAAGGTTGCGCGCGAAGGACGGTGGGTGTCCTCTTTCACTTTTAGAGAGTTGTAAGACATCGAGCAGTGAGGCCTCTTTACTCGCTTGTAATATGCCCCGTCCTGGCTTCTGTAGCTGTCTCAGAATCAGTTCAAGACCGTCATGAGAGCGTGTGAAAGCCAATTCAAGATAAGTTGCACTAAGCTTTGCTGCTGCTAGATATACTTATCCGTTGCTTTTGCAGCCGCAGAGCTGGGGCACACTGTGAAAAGAAGCTCGACGGGCGTTTACCAAACAAATTTAGAGGGGCCCTGTTGAACGCTATGAATTAATAAGGTAAAGGTAACTAACTAGCTAGATACCACCACGGGCTGCCGGCAGTATAATGCGAGGGATAGATGATGATGAGGCGGAGTTTAAGTGTTCGTAAAACCATGTGATTTTCCAATGCTCATGCGGCAAGCGGCAGTGGTACTCGGGGGGGAAGGTGAGCGGCAGCGAGAGCTCAAACAATTGCGATGAGGAAATGATGGTAGGTTAGACCTAGCTGCCGCGCGCGGAAAACGAGAATGCGGCGATACACCCACTCGGTTGACGTGGGACTACCCGAGGTTCGTTCTCATTAATAAAATTCAGCGAAAAGGGAAAAAAGGAAAAGGGATATAATGCGATGGCAAGCGGCGAAGGTCTGTGGAGAAAATACTGTGTGTAGTAGTTGTAGTCTTCGTAGTGAACAAAAATTAGACCAAACACGCACAGATGGCAAGGATATTGGGAAAGAAGCGATTTCGCGAGACCCCTGCCCCTCGTTTCCAACGATAAGCCTGGGGTGTTAAATCTTGAGGAGCATGGACTTGGATTGCCTTTCCCTCAGTTGGTATCTTTTTTTCTCGGGTGTGTACGAAAGAGTACAGATGTGCGTATGCAGCTGGAAGTCCAGAGGGTATGGTATGGCTTGAGGGCTGCGAAGTAGACTACCTTAGTCCCTTAGGTGGTAACGAGAGCCCGTGTGTGGGTTCGTTGCGAGGGGGCCTGCCGTCTAGGGGCGAGCAGGCGAGAAAAGCTCTCAAGCTTTGGGCTATCTATCCACAAGGTCCGAAGAACTCGAAAGCCGGGGGGTCGTGATCATGGATGGCGGCATCAATAAGGCCTTGTAATGTACAAGTACAGTACATGGATCGGCTTCCCAACCAATACAAATACTTCAATGGTACAGTGGGGGAGAGAGTCAAGTACGGACAGGCCTAGATGGCGTATGGCGTCGCTCTCTGCCCGTCTGCACAATTGGTACATATTATGTACACACGTGCCAAATGTGAAGGGTCTCCATTCTCCAGTCCACTACGTCTGAAGTATTCCGTACGCGAGAGATTGCCGAAAGAATCGGAACTTGAGTTATAGTCGATGGTCATCCATCTTTGCAACGTAGCGCATCTGCGCAGATACGTGCTTGAAGAGATCTAACAATCTTGATTCAGTAGAGATGACAGATTACCTCGACAGGGAAGAATCTTGAGCTCTCTCTTTCTTAATATGCCGTATTTTATGCACTGATGCATTATTAGTTACTTGTCTGGTTGTCTTCAACTTGGAGTCTTCTTCCTCTTCTTCTTTTTTTTTTCTTTCTAACCAACAACAAGTAAGACACGAGGGAATCTCTCTACCTAGCAAGAATGACCCGTCAACGATTAGTCGCCGAAGAGGGAAGATGCCCAGAAAAGCAGCATAGCAGATAGAAAAAGACGGAGAGACAAGAGATCAAGAAAATAGTGGATGAATGGTCACGGTCTGGTGATTCTGCATGATGTGTGCGAGTATACCCCTGTTCATTACAAGGGGAAGAGGTTAGAATGGGTTAGAATTGGTTGCCCTTAGCTTATTAGCGGGAAGAGTGGGTATAAGTGGCACTGGAAAGTGCCTAAGCAGCTAAGTGGATTGGCAACACTTGGAAGGGCGGTTCCGGGGCGGTGCGTTGTGTGGAGTATGTGGGGCGACCCGAACTGGCCGGGGCGGGAAAGAGTTCCAAGGTTGTTAGGGGGAGAGCCTCCCGACTTTGTTACTTTATCCTACGCGTCATTTCCGAAAATAAAGAAATCTAAAAGAAAGAGCAGACGATCTGAATCTATGGTACCTCCCCTAGCAGCTTAGGTAGACTAGATAGACTATACCCTAAGTAAACTAAAATCCGACTTCACGATCGCGGATTACTTCTCATAAAACACGAAGATTCTTTCCTTTTTTATCCTCCTATTTTTATGTGTATATCCATACACTAATTACATACTTCATACTTAGTATAACTCAACTTGACCGGATAATACATGACATAAGATATCTACTTATAACTAAAAAGTACTAGGTAAGTAAGTAGGTTAATAAATCTTCTAGAATGTCTTTATATTTAAACAAAGCTAAAATCCTACCGGTATGCAAGTACTTCACTACAAGCCACAAGTACCGCATGTACGTAAGTCAAAGAGTATCGAACCCCTAACACTCTTCACTCCTTGCATCGATTTTAACTAACTTCCTTCATTCCCATCCCAGGCCATGTATTGTAACAGCTTGTGCCGTAAATCCGGTAAATCCAAGTAGGAAAGTCCCTGGAAGAGAAAGAGACGAGGTTCCGGGGAATCATACTCAGGTTCGAACCGGACTAACATGCCGTAAAGTATCATCCCTAGCATGATACCATCATCGATCGTTAGGGTTTTAAACATCCGAAGGGATATATGAAATGGACCCATAGATGCCGCGCCGATGGTATCCATCCATTGCCAAATCTGTCCATAAACCCATCATCTTTCATTTTCTTCAACGACCTTACATGACAAACATCCTACCCAAATATCTGCTTGGCTGCTTGGATGAAGATATCGAATATATTGGATGTCTAGCCCCCCACGTTGTGTCACCCCTGTCGGGGCCCCAAGATCTGAAATCCAATGCAGATCAACCCAGCGGACGGGTTTGTTAATCATCATTTCTCTCCTGCTTCATCAGCAGATGATAGTCCGTCGGTTAAGCATTAAGCGCCAAATACGCTCGAACTCTCGAACGCCTGGCTTGCTGACTTCCAAGGTTATCAAGGCGAAATCTCTTATCCACTCCAGCTCTGGGGTAGCTGGGTAGATCGGGTTTTGTAAGCCTTGAACCTGTACATACATCCTGTACATCCTTACATATCGTTAAGTACCGACTTGACCAGGAAATCATCATTTTATGGGTCCGGGAGAAGACGACTACATACACGTGTAAATAGTCTTGGCATATTCATCACGAACATACACAGCTACAAGGTAGTAGTTATATACATACATGGTACACACCTACCTACATCTACTCACCACCACCATTTCGGTACGCCATTACACATCTCTCGAATCCGCAGGAGAGCAACTGGTACATCCGGGTAAATGGTCTTGCTGTATTGTCACATCGCTAGGTGGGGGGTCTACCCAAAGCTCTAAAGGCCGAACCTACCAATAGGTACACACGAATACACCAATACGCATGTAAGCATGTACAAGATGTAGTCAAACCCAGGTTTCTCAGTTCAAAGAGGCTACGAAGATTGCAAGGATTACCCAAGGAAGCTAAACGACTAGTTGGTCCATCCTATAAATGAAGCTCATCTCATTCGAGCCTCCTAGCGTCTCAAATTTCCAAAGGCAAACTTACAAGAACAAAGCACTATTCAGAGCTGCTAGGTAGTAGGTTGTGTCGGGATGCCAAGTATCTCATATGTAGCTGCTATGTGATATGTAGGAGCAGATAGGGTCGCATCATTAATATCCAAATGTGGCAGTCTTTTAATGTAGGTGGGTATCCAAGTACATACCTACATGCCTACACATGGAAATGCACGGCCGCAGCAGCAGGAACAGCAGCAGGGAGGGTTCTGAATTAGCGATATCAGGTGCCAGATGGAAGATGCGAGTACGTGCGTCTCCCGCTTCGAAGAACTATCGTTGGCGCAATAAGTGTTTCGAAACCAGCATCAAGATACGCTAATAAAAAAAATAACCCAAAGGCTGAACGAGGCATTCACGCGAAGGAACCGTCAACTCCCATGCGCGTACGCCACTGCTCTCCCGCTGTCAACCAACATTGATCTGCCTCTGGTACAACCCTGCTATAATTATATTACTTTTTTTTCTTCTTTCTCTTCTAATTACATACCTAGTCTGCTAGTATACTATGTCCCTTGCTACCTCGGCCGAAGTCCCACCACACCTACCTTACCTAATAATATCGTCGTCTCTCAACGCCGTGTACATATAATTATAAGTGATACAAACTGTCTCGCACCTTGTGATGAGCTGGTAAAGTTGGAGATTACTGGGTTTAACGACATCCACTCGTTGATTCCCCTGCTCTTCTCGCTAAACCTCTCGCAACCGCAGAAACGTGGTTCGGGCCGACCGCTTCGCGCAGTTCATTCGGCATCGAAGCCATTTCTTCTAGTGAGGGCCATCGGTATGTACAGCGAGACAAGGCCTTGCGGAGGGCCGGTTGAAGATTTTGTCTGGGAAGCCTCACGTATTCCTTCCATGCGACCCACCGGGCCTAGATCGGGGTAAGATCTAACATTCAAGCTTTTGTCCATTTGTCCCAACAACATGGCCATGGGTCGCGAAGCTAGGAAGCTCCTGTCAGCAAGCCAAAGGGGATGATTTCCGTCCCTAGCAATGTATGCGTATCTCACTTCCTACAGCCGTAAACCTGTCGGCTGTCCAGAGCAGCAGGGACCAGGTGCCCGGCATTAAACCAGCGTCACCTTGCCATGTCTCAGAGGCTTACCGACCGCGCGAATCACCACTCGCGACATGGTTATGTGTAGCCAGCCATGCCGTTCGTAACTTGCGCTAGATCCAGCAGTCAAAGGTGGGAAGATCGTTTTCGTTTACGTGAAACGGTCACTGCATTGAGACTTTCTTTTGCTTCTTTGGTGGCGACCTACCTCGGTAGAAAAATCCGGAAGGTCCATCGATATTCTGGACCTCATAAAACCCCCACGACCGCCATGACCATCGCGGCGACCACGGCGACCAATATTTTTCATCATGTCAGCGACAAAGCGTTTTTTGTTTTGTTTTCTTTTTTTCTTTGGTAGGTATTTTTCTCGACTCGGAGTTTGATGACCACATATACCGGAATCCCATACTTCACCGGTCGAAATTCTTTGGGTCAGACTCTATACATGCTGATAGTTTGTAAGCCTCTTGGAGACTGGTTCGGTTGGGACAAGACGGATGGATCGATCCCAATTGGCTCTTCTCTTCTCGGACGCCTTGCAGCCCGCATGGAGGCGTTCAAGACGAGCTCCCTTTGGCTGTCAGCCTTTGTATTACCGCCAATGGAATGCATTAATAGCCTCATCAGGATCTACTTCCTGGCGTCTTTTGTTTGCACCTGCAATAATTGCCATTTGGGTCTCCGGCCCCGCCCTATCTACCGAATCGTCGGGTCGATCTCGCCAACCACGAGCATCCCTTTCGGACTTTGCTTTCCTAGCTTCGACTCTCGTCCGAATCGCCTAGGAGATGTTCAAACGTAGAGGTAGGTGAGCAGCTGCGTAGAAAACTTGAAGTGCCAACATGGAAACTTTCTTTGCACCTCGTGAAAGCATTCGGAATCGGGATCTCTTTTTAGTAGCTATCACATGGATTCTCTATTTTTTCTCTCTTTCCTTCTCGCAACGTTACATATCGCTTCAATCTCAGACGTCGCAGCACGGACCGGGGATCATCCTCGGTGAAGAGGGAATCTCTTTCTTCGCTCACCTTGAATGTCGCTCAATAAGATCATTACCTTCTTTATAAAAGTAGTCTGACCGCCGGTAATTGACTATCGAGTTTGACAAGCAGTATTGGTGAAGCCGAGGACCAATCACGGCCAAGAGTGTCTTTGGAATTCGATAGATGCTGCACGCGTCAGCGGCCGTGGCGCTCAACCATTCATTTGGTAAAACCGCCACATACGGGAAAAAACGTCCTGATCTAATTCCAATTCGTAAGGCTAGCACCTGGGCACCTGGGCAATGGTGGGAAACACTTGGCCTAACGTGTCCAACAAGGAATCGTCTAGATCCTGCAGGGGTTTTCTTGTAACTTCTCGCATTAGATCGGTAATGTATGTGAGAAGATCGAAGTCTCCGGTCCTGACTGGCTCTTCTCCTTCCAGAGATCACCACAAATATATGACAGTAGATTTTGAATAATATAGCCGGTCTTATCGAAAGCGAAACTTTGGTTCACTCTTTGATCTAGCGGGATGATCATCCGTATAATCATATGAAAGATTTCTAGTTTCTTAGTCACTTTCTTTTTTTCTTTTTTTTCTTAATAACCCATTCTCCTATAATTTACCCCTACCTCAAGTATAGCTGCTTATTTTTAAACCAGGTTCGTCAAGTGCGCACTTCGCAAAGTGGCTTTTTATCAAACCTGTATCAAGACTGCAAGAGTCGTACGACCAACGTCCATGAAATCGTCATTGGCGCCAGCCTGACGTATTGTTATGATTTTACCCACCGTTTAGCTCTGGAAGCTCGGATCAAGGCGTTGATCAGCTGGAACTCGCTCCTTTCTGAGAATAGGCCCAGTTACCCATGGCACCTTCGCCCAAGCACTACCAGGACAGCATCAATTCAGCGAGAGAGTTATTGTGTTACACATTTATGTATGCACGTATCATTGTCCTTTACATTGGACGGATGAAGATTCTCTCACCGCATAATACTACTCTGCTAAAGTCTGCGTCCAATATGTGTGTACGTACTTCCACCTTATATATATATATATATTACTGTACCTAATAATTCGCTAGCAGCGCCTACATACAAAAATAAAATAAAAAGCCAACTTCGAGCCTAATCTACTTGCCGGAGTCCGAGCCGTCCAGGTGTCCATTCAACATGGGGTTGGCGTTACTCTTTTTCCTTTTTTTCCTCTTATGGCGTCTTCTATCTTCCATTCTATGCCTTCCTTCTACTTCTTTATTTTTTTTCCTTACCCACGCCCGAGCTCCCCATCTGCGAATTACCCAAGCAATGCGCTTTCGCGGCGCCGACAATGGGGCCGCCCCTCTTCCATTCTTTTCGAGGATACCCTTGACGTTACACGGCATGACGGCCGCATACTGCTGCGTGTCTGTCGTTTACACCTTAACGTAGCTTGCCTAGACTTAGCCAGTCCGTTTTGGACTGCGGTTGCATAACCCCGTGTCTGAGATGACGCTGGGAAGCGAGCACATGGTTGCTGCTCAGTGGTGAGCTAGCCAGAAGATCAGTCAGCCATAGTGACCGTAGCGTCCCCATAGCGTCCCATTACACGTACGTAGTATATAGGATATGCCAAAGTAGGTAACTGTACATTCGGAATTAGCACATCGAATTTCTGCAAGTCGATCCGAGGAGGGGGTTTTGGTGGAACGGCAAGTCTTCGAGAAGGGTGAGGGGACCAGGCAATTATAACCGTAAAAGGAACCCCGGACGTTTGGTTTCGTTGGTTTCTATCACCTATCAGGGGAAAGCTGTATCACCGATCTCGATTGAGATTGTGATGTCGATGGTAGCTTGTTTTCGGGATCGGGATAGACTAAGGTAGGTTAAAGTGAGGTATGTATCATACTATCGTATAATCATACTTGACACATCGTGAACATATTGTAAAGAGCTTTCCAATGGGCATCCAGTGGCATTCTGAGCTTTCCCGTGGAGGCTTTTCCCCACTCGTCTCCCCGCATTAGAAAGACATTGTCTGTTGCGGCGGTCATCCAAGCACTAAGCACCCAAGGACCCGACGGGAAGAAAGCTGTCAGTTTCCCAATAGCGCATCCACCGGTTATAGGTAACGTGCTGAATAAGGTTAGGAAGCCCATGCAGACGGCACGGTCGTGTAACGTCGCTAAACAGGGCTCTTCGAGTCTCTTGCATCCTCACACATCAAACCTCCCTTCCTCCTAAGACCCCCCAAGCTTTTACAAGCCCCCAACTAACCCCCCTATCATAATCCAACGACCGCATGCGCGCCCGCACTGTAGGTATGTACCTAGGTACGTATTACTTACACCACAGCGGCCGCACGCGAAAGCTATCTCGACCTAGCGTTTCAACACGACATAAGGCGAACGATTTGGGGGGGAACACACGGGGGGGAGGAAAAAAAAGAAAACCGAAGGAAAAAAAGAAGAGGCGATCAAATATGCGCTGCCATTGAACAACCCCTTTTCCCTCCCCCCCTCCTTTCCCCCCTTCTACGTGACACGAAACACAGCACTAGTAGTCCAGCTTCACCTGCTTATCTTACCTTACACCTTGCGAGTAGCACGAGTAGTACGCGTGAGGATATGTCGTAGAATATATGCTGTAGAAGGTATGGCAAAAGACCGCCTCGCCGAGCCTAGGCGTAGATAGCACAGGGCCGGCGCGGAAAATAGCGGGAAAAGAAAAAAAAGAAAAAGAAACGAGGGACGACGAAGATGGGGAAGTGAGTGCTAGCTAGCTACGTACATACATCCATCCAACATGGCGCACAAAAACGGGTTTGGACAAACGCCGACCAGCCGCCCTGCCACAGCATCAAACGGGTGGCTGACTATCGTCTGCCGCCACGCCTTGCCATCAGTCCACAATGCCTTTCGTCATGATTATTTCGGTGTAAGATCGCTGGTATCGTGAGAGCTGTACCAATATCGTTGTATGGTGGCGCAAACGCTGTTCTCGTCACCTCTATCAACAATCGTGACGGTTTTGCATAACGTCAGGTTTAGACTCCACTCGGCTTCAATGGCGGGAGTAGCACGAACACCTCGTATCCTAGTATACAGGTAGGTATCAATTTTGCCTTACTGGGCACCTAGGTAGAGATCACATCACGCTTGGGGACACATTCGAATGGATTCCAAGGTAAGCATTTTATTATACCGTCGCTTTTCCGATTTTCTCTATGAACAGACCAAGGCAACCCATTCACTTGAATGGGTTGCCTTGACTTTTTGGTACCCAGAACCTAGGTAACTTGATATCTACCTCTCGGCGTATGTAACGAACCGAGACTACAAACAGACTCGATCCAACCCAAGCATAAACTACTCCGTATCCAGTCCAGCTTGCTTAACCAAACCGTAGAACACGCCTCTCTTTTGGATAAGTGCTTGTGGCGTGTCGAATTCGACCACCTCACCCTTGTCGAGCACGACTATCCTGTCGCTGTCGAGGATGGTGTTGATACGGTGGGCAACAGTGATGATCGTACGGTGGGAAAAGAGCGAGGATCGTAACGTATTCTGCAACATGGCATCCGTCTCAACATCAACTGCTGCGGTTGCCTCATCTAGTACAAGAATGTTGGATGGCGTGAGCATAGCACGAGCAAGGGAAATTAACTGTCGCTGGCCCGCTGACAAATTCGATCCTATATGATTCAATGCGTTAGTCGGCAAATTCAACAATTGACCCGTCGTTTACATGAATACAGTCGCATCCTAATGGTCAAGGCATCGCCGAGATTCATCAAAATCTGACGATCGCGCAGGGACCTGGCTAGAGAACTCTGGAAAAGGCAAACAGACGATAGGTGATCGACATGCCAAAACGAGCATTTCTTGCCCCTCGTGTGTCCTTGTACACTACCGATGCAGGTAGCCGGAGGCTAGAGGGGAATAATCGTGGACTGCAGCAAGAGCCGAAAGAAAGCGAAAAATCAATCACTTACCTCCTTCGTTGATCTTGGCCTCAAGTCCGCCTTCCATGCCTGCCACATGCTCCTTCAACCGTGCATGATCTGTGAGAAACGATATGTTAGCCTAAGTAAGATGGTGGGAAGTGACTAGGACCGGCGGAGTTACGTGAGGGCATGTGCCCTCTCGAACATGCGGCACGAGCAAAGGTGGGTGAGATTAGTGTAACACTTACCCAGTACGCTCCACAGCTCTGTATCATCATGGACATGGCCCGGATCTAGGTTATCGCGAACTGTACCCTCAAAAAGAGCCGCGTCTTGAGGAATGATAGCAAGACGGCGCCGTAAGTCTAACAACCCAATCGTGGATGTGTTGAGGTCGTCGATGCTTATGTTTCCAGTGACTGGCTCGATAAGGCGGAAAAGGGACAAGGTCAAGGAGGATTTGCCTGCTCCAGTGCGTCCCACCACACCGATTTTCTCATGGGATTTGATGTCCAGGTTGATGTTTTTCAGCACCAGGTCCAACCCTGGGCGATAGCGAGTACTGAAGTTGTGAAACTCGACAGCTCCGTGTGCAGGCCAAGCAACCTGAGGCCGGCGTTTGTGGATGATTTCAGGAGCTTCACTTGGCAGGCGCGCATACTCGAGGACTCGTTCCACAGATACAATGTTTGTCTCCACTTCCACCGTCTGGCGAACGATCCAATTTAGCGATGTCGTGATCTGTAGAGCGTACGACATGGCCAAGCCCACCATTCCGGCGCTCAGTTTACTGTGATTCGTGACGGAGATGATAGCGAACCCTGCGGCTCCGAGAATAATTATGGCCCCGAGGAATTCTAGTCGAATTGCTAACCACCTGTTTGAGCTGATAGATGGGAAATAGGCTCGCAAGTTTGAGTCGACCCGCCACTCGTTTTCTAGCTCGAATCGGTCCTGTTGTCGGTATGCCCGAATCGTGCTGATACCGCCGAGCGACTCCTGGAAGTGTGCATAAATGGGACTGCGGCTGACACTATCCAATCGCTTCAATTCTCGCGACGTTCGTAGATAGTATCGCTGTACCCAGTAGTATATCGCGCTGAGCGGTATGATTAATGCGATGAAGGCGGGAGTGCTGACCGAGATGACGACTAGGGTGAACCCAGAGCGCGCTAGATTTACGAAGAGCATGTTGAATGTTCTGGCCAGAACCTCATCGAGTTTATAGATGTCACTCGAGAACCGGTTTAGGATTCTTCCTGCTGGCGTGGTATCAAAGAATGACATCGGCGACCTGAAGATAGCGGTTGCCATTCTCTCGTGTAGCTTTCTCGAGGCCTCGATAGAACAGAATATCCATAGGATCAACGTTTGAACAACAGCCAAGGCAGATGAGCCGACACCCAAAGCAAAATAGATTCCCAGGTACTTTCCAACGTCAGGGTTAGCTTTGGCTTTTCCATTTACCTCAGACCAATTCTTCAACCAAACACTACCAGCTAAACAGCTATTAGCATTATTTCCAACAGACTCTAGAGCAATCCCTACTTACCAATTTGTGCGGCCTGTGCTGCGACTAAGGTAAAAAGATAGATAGAAACAGCCAACAGATTGCTGGTCTTGGCGTATTCGATGTAAACTATCGTTGGTTAGAATTTCAGTCGATTGAATATGAAGTCTGAAGAGAAAAGCACGTACCATCCCATTTGACTTTACCTTGTTCCAAATGCTCTTTAGCTTGCTTCGTCTTGGAACTGGGCTCCTCTTCGTCATGAAGTTTCCCCCTGGGACCCTTAAAGCTTGCAGCACTTGCTCGTCTCAAAGTTGACATGCTACCCGTTCGTCTTTGCGCGGCAGGACTTGTAGAAGGACCAGTCCTAATGGGTGCCAATTCAGCAATACCCTCTTGAGCTTCTTCCATTTCTTCTTTGTCTTGGGTGTTTTCGAGTTCAATATACGTAGACGTCTCGCTCCCTGAACCTTCTGGGGTAGCAACCGAAGAGCCAGTGCTAGATTCTTGTCCTGATGACTTAATGAGCTCTGCAATCCCTCCTTTCATAGCTATCAGTTGGCGGAAGGTACCGCTCTCGGCGAATTCACCATTCTTAATCTGATATATGAAATCTGCCTCGGGAAGTACGGATATGGCGTTAGTTGCTAGAATTCGGCATTTGGAACTGAGCAGACCATTTGAGCCCAATACGTTCTCGATAATGTGTCTACCAACATGAGAATCCACGGCAGACAAACAGTCGTCGAGTAGATAGATGTCAGCTCGCGCATATACTGCTCGCGCAAGAGCTACACGAGCTTTCTGCCCACCACTCAGGGAGATACCTCTTTCCCCAACAACAGTGTCATCGCCGTCAGGTAGCTGTGTGAAATCAGAAAGGAGGGCGCATGCCTTGACAGTCTGTTCATAGAAGTTTGACTCGTATCGGTGGCCGAAGATAATATTCTCCTTCACAGTCGCATTCATAATCCACGGCTGCTGGGCAACATATGCTACTGTGCCATGAACACGCACACTACCTTCGACTTTCCATAAGTCACCAAGAACACTCTGCAGAAGAGATGACTTTCCTGATCCGACTCTGCCGACTATGCATGTGAGCTCACCCTTACGACTGCTGAAGTTGATATCCTTGAGGACGTCCTTAGATTCGTGGCGGTTCCACGAGAAAGTTCCGTTTCGGATAATGACGGCTTCGTCTCCACGATCTTCAACTGCCGACCCAACGATGACGGCATCCGGTTGAACTTCCTCGGCTGCGAGGTATTCTGTCAAACGGCCCACTGCGACGCTAGCTTCGATGATAGAAGTAATGACCATAGGTAAGACAGCGAGAGGGAAAGTCAGTAGATTGAATAACGCAAGGGCAGGGAACACGATCTCGGTAGTCAATGGGACGTCATGCGTCCATACGAAGACGGCAAAGGTCGAGCATGACACCAAGAACGGTGTGGTGGACCAGGTGAAATTTGCGATTGCCTGTCCAGCACCAATTTTACGAAGATTTTTAAGCTCCAGATCATTTCTGACGTAGTTGAGTTTGTTCATGAAAGCTCCGCTCCAAGCATAGAGCTTGATGCTTTTCATGTTGTTGATAATCTCGGCAATTAAACGGCTTCTTGCATCCTTATTTTTCATTTGAGTCTTCTGTAAGCGCTTCATGAACCTTGCGATAAAACCATTGATGGGGATCATGATAATCATCACACCGATACCAGAAAGCATAGACCATCCTACAAGTTGATATAACGAGATCATACAGATGGTGATCTGGAATGGAGCTGACCAAAGCTGTTGCGCGAATTGGGTTAGATCCTGTAGACGTTGTGCATCGACAGCCATATAATTAACAATATCACCAGTCGTTTTCGAAGATCTGCCTTCGTTTGAGAGCTTTAGTGATTTCTTGTAGATAGCGGACGCCAAACCTGACTTGATTCGCATGCCAGTGACGAAGGCAAGCTGGAAATATTGATGCTACAATTAATTAGCAAAGCGTCCTTGGGGCAATTGTGTATTGGCGGACTCACAATCATACTAGTCTGCAAGCATGCGACGAAGAACATAGCAATGGCGATGGCGGCACCTTTTACAGCGGGCTGAGGCACCTTTCCTTCACTATAAGAGTCCACGAAGCTAATAAGATAACGTAGAAGCTGAGGCTGAGAGAAAGCTGCTAGATCATTGACAACTTTGAAGATAGTAGCACCCATGTAGGGTCCACCATAGGCATGGAACAAAGCTATCCATAGAGACGGACGCTTCTTATGCTCCAATTGATATTTCCATGCTCTCTCAAACCTATCTCCTGTCGCAGAAGTCTTATCGCTTGGGGACAGTCCCCAAAGATCTTCTTCAGTGAGAAATTGTTTATATCCATGTTTCATCAGAGGTGTCATCCACGAGAAAGTGAGGCGCGAAAATACTGTCGAATATTCCACTGGGCACTCCTCTCCTTCCTCATCAACTAACGCCTCGTACGCGCTGCGTTTTTGGGGCCAAAGCCATTCGACGGCGAATTCAATTGCCGAAAGACCAAACCCGACAGTATACGTTACGAAGTAAGCAAGATTCTTATCGTAGATTTGTTGTGATATTAAAGATCTTAACTTTACAGCGTACGCGATTAAGAGGAGCAGCCAGTAGAACAGCACGACGCCATTAGCGTTTCTCGTGCGATCGTGTTCAAGCCATTGAATCGTGAAGATGACGCCAAGGGAAATGAGAGTAAGGAAGGTTGTGAGAACTCGGAAATCGCCGTGCCATATTCCTGGGTAGCTTATAATCTGAATACCGAGCTGGGCGGCAACATCGGCGATAATGACAACGAGAAGTGACTATGGATATCAATTAGTATGCAGCGCGTCATCTAACCATTAGGAAATTTCTAAGATATCTGAACATACCTCCTTGACCCAGAACTGCAAATCCTTAGAAGCTCCGGTGGGTTTCTGCTTCTGTAAAACATACCATATAGCTAAAGCTCCGCAAAGAATGCCAAAGGCAGCAACAGCAAAAACCCACACGTCGATGAAGCACGGTGTAAAATCATATCTAAAGGGGCTCAAAGGTCCCCATCCTTCTTCATTGCCGCATAATGGTTGTTTGAACTCTTTCGTCGCGCTGAGATAACCCTTTCCGAGCTCTTGGAGAGGTCTGTAGCCCGTAAAGGACCCGGTTGATTGGAGAACCTGTTGGGAATGGTCACAGAATCCCATGGCCACCCTTAAATTGAATCTCAGATGACAAAGATCATAGTAGGTTGGTAGAGCTGGGAGACTCCAATTGCGCAATATTGTTCGGTGGTGACGGAAGTTTAAAGGAACATGAAAATTGATTGGTAAGGAAATAGATGCTGATATCGTTTTGGGAAATCTAGCGGCGAAACTAATGGCAAGCTTTTCCGTCGGAGTTTGGGAGTTTGGAAGCTTCTACTAACCTTTTGTAGCTATGTAAGCGTAAGCTGGGAATTGCAAGGAATTGACAATTTCTAGGCTGCTAGGCTGCTATCTGATTACCTGGAAAGCACCTGCACCCGTACGGCGTACGGGATTAAGAATCCTAGCAATTTCATTAGTTCCGACATCCGAGCTTTCGCCCCCGGTGTCGCCCGAGGTCGGCCTCATTGGCCTAGAACTTTATTATTATGCAACAGAGTAAAGAGATCATTGAGAGTTCCACTTTTGCTACTTATTCATATAATGCTAGAAGTCTTCAATGTTTTCCATGTTTTAACTGCCTGTTAATAAATGCTGTATTGAATATTAAATTGAGCATAAGGTAAATAGCGAGAAACTCTAGAGCTCAAATTCGTATCTACAGGTCGATAACTAATATGTTAGTCAGTGCACTGGCGCAAGTCTAAAGGATGCCATCCTCGCAGCCTCGTTATTTTAATTATATCTATGTGTACCTATGTATTTCGAAGTTTCACCTCTTAACCCATCTGTATCGAAGTCTCTTGTCAGTTTTCTAATGCAATTAGTTCTGTGAAATAAATCAAATGCAGCAAAGAGCCTGCCAGGTGTGTAGTTGAGTGTTGCTAGGAACTACGTGAAAAATAAGGGTTGTTTTTAAAGCTCCTCGAAGCGTGAATCAACGGATCGCAACGTGAGTAAGCAATTGGCTGTTCTGACCGTTGCAACTGCCATGGGTGGGTCTCTTGGTGGGGCACTAAATGGGGATAGCTTGACGGATTTAAGCCCCGCAATCTAAACCCGTCGCGGTTGCATCACCGCTAACCACACAGCAAATAATATGAAGTACTCGGTACATACCTGCTAAATAGATATCGATTGCAGGGTACTCTGTAATTGTGTGATACAAGCTTTCGACGTGATAGCACAAGAGCGACCTCAACTTGTTCGATCTTGCGTCCGGCATTGAATACAATTCCGATTCCACCAACAACATCTACGTCCTGTTGAACTGACAATTGCAGGACATCGCACCCGTCTTCGTTTAACATTTCGGAAATTCCATAATTCCACCCCTTCGACCGATATAGGCCTGTGTGACTATTTAGGTAGTTGCAGGGCCTCCCCAGGTCCATGCATTCGCCGGGAAGCTCGCCACTCGACGGACCGTCCTCTTCTCGCCCGACCCCGTCTAAACGCAAGCCAGTTAGTTCTGCTGGCAATCATTCCCGACAAAATTCCACCAATCTTCCCTCCGGTCCCGATCCTAAACGCACCAAATTGAATAACTCTTTCGATCCGGGCACCTCCGCTTCGAGAATGAGCAAGGTGGTGCTTGGCAAGCGACCAGAGATCGTCGACTTGACGAAACCTCCTACCTTTCAACCTCATAAAGGCGCGAAGAAGCTTGTAATCAAGAACTTGCGAACCACCCCGCGGGGTACTGATCTCGAGGAATATTACCGAGTTACAAAGCAAGGGCTTCTCGACGCCCTCCAAGCCATATTCGAACAGAAGCAACCACGTCAACCACTCGAAAGACTTTACCGAGGAGTAGAGGATCTCTGTCGACATGGAGCATCTAAAGAGCTATATGACGTGTTAAAGGAGCGATGTGATGCTTATCTAAACAATGACCTCCACAAGTCTATAATGGCAGAGGCCGGCTCATCCAATCTTGACATCTTGAGGAGTACTCATAAACGATGGCAAATATGGATCGCACAATCGGTGAATATATTTGGTACTACGTAGATCATTCGGAGTCTAACTGATTTGTTCTCCCAGACCACCATTCGTTCGGTGTTCAGCTATCTCGACCGGTCGTTTTTGCTGAGAAGCAAGGACTTCCCGCAGATTAACGATCTCGCCATTTCACTCTTTAGGCGAGTAATGTTCGTCAAGTCGCCCTCGGGGGTCAATCCAGGAGCCAAGAGCCTCATTGGCATGTGCGATCTGGTAGAGTACGACCGGAGGGGAGATTCTCGATTCGATTCGACCTTGTTGCATGATTCCATCGCGATGTTAAACGTTTTAAACATCTATGGAAAGTCCTTCGAACCACATTTCTTAAAAACGTCCGAGGTATATTTCCGAGAGTTCGCCGAAGTACAGAGCTGTGGCTCTCTAAAGACCTACATTTACAGCTGTGAGAAGCTACTTGAGGGGGAAGATTATCGCTGTAACCGCTACAACTTTGATTCCACCACCAAGAGACAACTGATGGAAAGTGCACACGCCATCTTGATCCAGAATTATTCCGAAAAGCTCCTTGATGGTGGCAGCATAGGCAAACTTCTTGACGAGAATGCTATGGAATCTATGAAGGCCTTATATGACCTCTTACGACTATCAGGTATACAGAAGAAGTTACGGCAACCGTGGGAAGAGTATATCAAGGACGCGGGTTCGGTAATTGTCAATGACACATCCAGGGGCGACGAAATGGTCGTTCGGTTACTTGAGTTCAGGCGATCGTTAGATCTTATGATTCGAGACGCCTTTAACAGAGATGAGGAATTTACTTATAGCATGCGGCAAGCATTCGGTAGCTTCATCAACGACCGAAAGGTCCAATCTGCATGGAAGACCGGCACTTCCAAGGTTGGTGAGATGATTGCCAAGTATATCGACATGTTGCTCCGCGGCGGCCTAAAGACCTTACCAAAGTCTCTACTTTCCGATACTAAAGACCGTGTTGATGCCGAGCAAAGTGGACTGGCAAGTACCGGTGACGAGGACGCCGAGCTAGATCGACAACTAGACCAAGCTCTCGAGTTGTTCCGTTTCATCGAAGGCAAGGATGTCTTTGAAGCTTTTTACAAACAAGATTTAGCCAGACGCCTCTTGATGGGTCGTAGTGCTAGTGCGGACGCAGAGAGAAGCATGCTCGCAAAACTGAAGAACGAATGCGGCTCTAATTTTACACATAATCTAGAGCAAATGTTCAAAGACCAGCAGCTTGCCCGAGATGAGATGGCTTCGTATAAATCCTGGTGTGAGGGTAATGGACATAGCAAGAGTAAATTGGACCTCAACGTCAACATTCTGTCCGCAGCAGCATGGCCAACGTACCCAGACACGCAGCTCACACTACCCGACGATGTTGCGGCGCAGATTGGACATTTCGAAAAATACTACGTCAACAAGCACACAGGAAGACGCCTTACATGGAAGCATTCTCTGGCTCACTGCCTCATCAAGGGTCGTTTCAATAAGGGCCCGAAGGAGCTGCTTGTCAGTTCATACCAGGCCGTCGTGCTGACGTTATTCAACCACATTGAGAGCGACCCAAAGGGTTTTCTCACATATCAACATATTTCAGACAATACTGGTCTTAGTGGACCAGATCTTAGTCGTACTTTACAGTCGCTAGCATGCGGAAAAACCCGTGTGCTCTCAAAACATCCTAAAGGAAGGGATGTAAACACGACAGATACTTTCACTGTCAACAAGACGTTTACCGATCCGAAATATCGTGTCAAGATTAATCAGGTTCAGCTGAAAGAGACGAAGGAGGAGAACCAAGATACGCATGAGCGGATTGCTCAAGATCGTCAATTCGAATGTCAAGCAGCGATTGTGAGAATCATGAAGAGTCGCAAGACAATGACTCATGCCAATCTCGTCGCTGAAGTTATCAATCAAACCAAGAGCCGAGGCGCCATCGAGCCAGCCGAAATCAAGAAGAATATCGAGAAGTAAGTCGCCCTCTAAACACATTGTTAAATTCTAGGCTGACTTTCCCTACTAGGCTAATCGAGAAGGATTACCTTGAACGAGAAGGTGGCTCATATACATACCTGGCATAAATACTATTCTGGATGTTGGTCGGTGTTAGCCTTAGACTCGAGGTTTGTACAGGATAGGTGCATATCGTAGCTGGTTCATTCGGAATAGCTACGAAATAGAAGCTGGCTCTACAGCCCGCTACTATAATCAACCGAACTGTTTTTCTCGTGTAAACAGGCAATGAATGAATAAATGAAAACCAATCGTAACACCTCCCATTTCGCACAATTGAGCATATCCGCGTGAAGTCAGGCCATTCGTCCTCCCCGCTTTCTCCGTGATTCTAGACTACCGCCTCGTCCACAAATTCATTCTACCCCCTTTCCCCTTTCCGACTAGACGAACATTAGGGCGAAGGGTCCTACGTATCCACAAATAGTCTCCCCGGACCCATGACCGCTTACAGCCGGCACAATGCTTTGATGATTGTTGACATTTGTTGCACTAGTGACATGTTAACCTACCATTTACCGCGCTAGAGGTATCCGTTTCGAGAATACGCTAAGAGCTATTACGTACTCTAGGCTTGTGGTTAGGTAAGAACTCCAATGGCTGGATTCTGCGGGCACGTGTAGGGGATATGTGATAGTTCTTGTATTTGCATAGATGGATGGGTGTTAGATGATGGTGAGTCGCGGCGTTTGAAACTGGGAATTAGGATGTAGGCGTATACGGTATATAATGGTTTTGCGCAGATATATCTGGAACAAAATTTACGTGCTCCAAGGCTTTTCATATAATAATATACAACTCAACATACTAACATCTCTCACCTAAATACCTACGGTTCATAAGTCGACGGCTTATCATAAAACCCCGTAGCCCAAACGACCAGCCGCCCCGCCTTCCTATCATCATCGGTAAAAAGCCCATTCCACGAACTCCAGACCTCCTTCAACTCTACCTTATGCCTACCCCCGGGTCCGGACCAGTCGAAGTACTCGCGCAGTGCGGCCTCGATGCCCTCGTAGCCGACGATGTATCGCGCCATGTCCTCACCGGGACGGTCGCGGGGCCACAGGTCACCTAGGAACGCCGGGCTGTCCGCGTAGAAGCGGCGCGTTTCGTCCTGGTAGGACGCCCGCTCGGGCGACCCTGGTAGCGTGTTGACGGGCGGGTCGCAGGTTAGGGCGCGCGCCCGCAGCGCGGGGTACACGAGGTGCGAGCGCCAGGGTGTGGCGTGGCATGGCGTGAGGAATAGCGCAAATAGCTCCTGCGCGAAGTCGTCATCGTACGCGGCGTTGGCGTTGGGAGGCTGCGGGATAGCGAGGTGCGTTGGGTGGATGGTCTCGAACTCGGTGCGCAGGAAGTCCATTACGCCGATGGGTGCTGCGGCGTGGAAGTATGAGAGATACCCGCCGATGACGGCGTTGACGAGAAGCCCGGCGGCGAGGAGAGGGGTGCGCTTCCAGCCTAAGGTTGAAGTGGGGGTGGAGGTAACGTCGGTGACAGTGGTAAAGAATGATGTTATGTAAGGGGCGGCTAGGATGTGGAAGGCTGGGAGGAGTGGGGTGATAAAACGGACTTCCTTGTGAGAGACGAAGGATAAGGAGCATATAGTTGTGAATACTGTGAATGACAATGCCTTTAAAGCGTTAGAGGTCGTGATTGGCCAGTTCGACTCCGCGTCTAGGGACTTGAAGAGGCCTTTAACCACGAATGGGGCTATTGTTGTGCATAGCAATGGTATACCCTGAGAGAGATAATAATGCCAGTCATTCTGGCCATAGAAGACCGCGAGGTCTTGTGCGACGTTGAAGTGGAGAAATGTCAGGGGAGGGAATGTCCATTCTCCATAATACTGACGGTCCGCCAGTAGAGACAACCCAAGGGCGAATGATCTATGATAATTAGAATAGTAATAGCGATACTAATGGGAGTTTTACTTACCCACAAAGTAGGACTTCCCTATATACGATGAGCAAGTTCTTTTGAGTAAGGGGTGACTTTCCATCGAGAGTAGCTCTTGTCAGTGCAAGGGTAGCTATAGCCAACCATATTAGAACATTGGTTGGGCGTAACAGAACAGCAAATGCGGCCAGGATGAGAGATAGCCGAAGACTATTTACTTGACCCCACGTCTTGAAGAGCGCGACCGACGAATACTTGGATTTAGAATTCCCATCGTCTTCGGTGCCTAGAAGACTCCAGGGGAAGTAGTATAGAGCCATGGCCGTCAACGTGGTCTCGAAGCAGTTTGAGAATGTCCTGGTTGAAGTGTACCATTGCCAGGGATTAAGCAATGTCATCAATAGCTACCCATATCTATGAGTCACTCAGATATCATGTAAATGCAGGTTGACCAAACTACTTACAACGGACCAGGCAGCAACACTTCCATGACCATACAGCTTCTCCGCAAGCCTCCACGAATACAAATCGCTCAAGGCAGCAAATGCCGTCTGTAGGAGCTTAGGTGCCGCGATGAGCCATTTGGCTTTAGTAATGGGAGACATTCCTGCAGCTGCATACTGTTCGACAACCCAATACCCGAAGGCAAATACAGCAGGGTGAATAGAAGAGCGAAGTTGATGTTTCCATTCCTTTCTATGTATTAGCTTGATGCCTAAAGAAAGTCTCATAGGAAGAAACTAAAGTGGTTGTCTAGCAACCTACATACCCAAGTTATCCATGCTCCACCTTCATTGCCGAACAACATGTTCCATGCCGGTTCGAGAGCTTGGAAATACTCGTCCGGCTGGAAGAAGGTGCGTACACAGAGCGCATTAGCGAAGCGGACAGCAAAGATGACAGCCAACGCATCTCGAACTGGAACGGCAACTAAAGAAGCTCTATCGCTTTTCTTTAGAGAGCTTCGAGTGGCTGCGCTAGGCGCCCTGGCGCTTGGCTTCGACTTCTTTCCTGAGTTCATATTTGGTCAAGGATTATATATCCATTTCAACTATTCAATTAGAACACACGACAATAATTAAGAATATATTTCACGCAAATATAAATATAAAATACGAATAGTTGAGTTGAGGCGACCTGGCATCTGTTACAACGTTGTTTTGATTTTAAGCCAGATTTGGATATCGCGGAGCTGTCCGTATCGAGACGAATTCAAATTGCCAAATATTTACGAATACTGTAGGTACATAATGTTGCCAAGTAGTTGGTTACACGTGACAGCTGACCCCAGCTGCGGCTACGGTTAAGTTGAGGCTGCCTCTTTAGTAACATACTTCGATAGACTAATAACTGATAGTTGAATGACTTCACATGACTTCATTTATATGTTCGCCGCCAAGCGCAGTCTTATCTCATCGAGCGTCGGATACTACCCCCACGACAAAATTATTCCTTTTCAACCATTGGTTATCTTTAAATGGATGGTCTATGATTGGTCCGTAATTGAAGATTCTTCGGCTACCGCGACTCCTCCGGGCTCGGCGGGCACTCCTTGACCGTAATCGCGTTGTGTTGGTTTTTTTCTTTTTCTTTTTCCAATCCTTGCAGTATACGGGGGTCTTGTACGAGTAATGGCATATTTGTGTGTAGGTAATTATTTACTGACGAGAATCTCAACTCTAGCTTCGAGAAGAACAATAAAACATAATGATCCCTTGTCCTTGTCCACAACGGTGCGCTTTCCTTCGGCTCGGAGACCGGACTTGCCGCTTCACCGCATGTGACCAACTCGATCTTGACTTCAGGACCGGACAAACTTGTCATCATGGGAAGCAGCGACTGGATGAGCCGCTTCGACTTGCACTTAGGGGTTTAGTGGCTACCTAAGTATCAGTCCGAACATTTCATATTACGTAGCGTGACTTCCAAAACTTCTCAACATCGATCATTCGCCCCCGCCTTGTATTTTCCCATTTATCTCTTTACATCTCTCGAACATTTTGCTTTTCTTTTGATCTTATTTTCTCTCTTCCAGACAGAATATACCCAAACATCGAAATACCCAATACCCAACCAAGAAACCTTGGAACCAACCCAATCTTTTGCAGTTTGTGTCCTATTGTATCAATAGGCTGACTTCATAATTAATACTTTGGATCGGAACAAGTCTTAGTTCCGCCAATTGTTTCTGCCTCGTCGACAACCTTTAACACAGTCGCAGCCATGGCTCCTCACGCAGATGCCCCGACTACCCGCGCGGGTTCCGACTCGACAAAGTCGTCCAGATACCACTCTTCCTCGACCAAGGGTGCGATTGACGCCGAACACAAATACGCCGCCCACAATTACCATCCTCTCCCGGTCGTTTTCGCTCACGCGCAGGGCGCTGATGTTTGGGATCCGGAAGGCAAGCACTACATTGACTTCCTCTCTGCATACAGCGCCGTCAACCAGGGTCATTGCCACCCGGAACTGGTGAAAGCGCTCACTGAACAGGCCGGAAGATTGACCTTGAGCTCCAGGGCGTTTCACAATGACGTGTTTCCCAAGTGGGCGGAAAAGGTCCAATCCATGTTTGGATACGACATGGTTCTGCCAATGAACACAGGCGCTGAGGCCGTGGAGACGGCTATAAAGATTGCGAGAAAGTGGGCTTACAAGGTCAAGAAGGTGCCAGAGGGCAAGGCATTGGTCTTCGGGGCCAATGAAAACTTCCACGGCCGCACGGTAGGTTAATCTATCGCAATGTTGGTCATGCCTTCTAACGTCATGTGTAGATGATTGCGGTAACCCTATCCACCGACCCGGAGTCAAAAGACAACTACGGACCATACATACCTAATATTGGAGCCGTCTCTCCCTCTACCGGTAAGCCAATTCGGTACAACAACGTAGCCGATCTGGAGGAAGTGCTCGAGGCTCACGGAAAGGAGACCGCCGCATTTATTGTCGAGCCCATCCAGGGAGAAGCAGGTGTAGTAGTTCCCGACGAGGATTACTTAGTCAAGGTTCATGATCTTTGCAAGAAGCACAATGTGCTTCTGATCTGTGATGAGATTCAGACGGGTATCGGTCGCACGGGCCGCATGCTATGTTCACAGTGGGCTGGCATCAAGCCGGACATGATTACATTGGGGAAAGCTATCTCTGGTGGCATGTATCCCGTCAGCTGCGTCCTTAGTAGTAAAGAGATCATGCTCGTCGTCGAGCCTGGCACCCACGGCTCGACATACGGCGGTAACCCTCTAGGTTGTGCTGTCTCGATACGTGCTCTCGAGCTCATGGATGAGGAACAGCTTACCCAGAAGGCCGAGAAGCTTGGTAACATCTTCCGCGACGGTCTAGCAGCATTTAACTCGCCAGTTATCAAGACCATCCGCGGAAAGGGTCTACTAAATGCCGTCGTTATCGACGAATCAAAGACGAACGGCCGTTCGGCATGGGACTTATGTCTCCTCCTCAAGGAGAAGGGACTCTTGGTAAGACCGATAAACGCCTATCCTGCTATTTTTTCTTCTTCTTGGACGCAACACAGTATAAGATAAACTGACTCGGAGATCAGGCTAAACCGACCCATGGTAACATCATCCGCTTCGCACCGCCATTGGTCATCTCGGAGGTACAACTTCGAAAGGCAATGTCAATTATTGGCGATGCGTTGCGAGAGCTACCAGATGTGAAGAAGCATGAAGAAGTCCACGTTGAGCTGGAGAATTAATTCCTCGCGGCATAGCGGCGCTAGCGACACCCCGCATCTTTTAGTTCATGTGAAATCACGGGATTGGTCGGAGTTAGATCTGGGCCACGAACTTGAGAATTGTTCGTTGGCAAGGCGTACAGCATCAATTAACAAGTGGAAAAAGGGTGGTAAGAAAGTGCGAGGTAACCTAACCTAGCACTTACATCTCATACATCGCATTACACAGTAACATGTGAATAAGGGCGGTGTCCTGCAACCCTGTCGAGCCTATAATGGATATCCACCACGGTTTGTTCGTCTCTTCTGCCTATAGAATAAAAAGCTACGATAGGTCCCTGCCTAGAGCAGAGAACTGCTACAGGGGTTTCTGGAGTTTCTTAGAATTAGATAGGCTGATAGTAAGGGACCGTCTATCAAAAATGACTATCTTTTCCCGGGTTTCCAAGCGTTCAAATCGGCAATGCGGGGACCCTGTGCGCGGAAATGTGCATTTTGTGTGGGTAACGGTGCTTGACTGGGAATGTAGAAAATTACCGTTAATGGAACAGCCGATACGAAGCAGCCGGATCGAAGACTGGCCAGCTCAACCAAGTCCTACCTTAGCTCGATGCAGTAGACGTGTCTCACAATTCATGTGGCCCGGAGGTCGCAGGGTAGCTGCAGCTATACAATGCATCATCGATTTGTCTAAGGCTCGGCATTAAGTCTACTACCTTCTTACTAAGAAGATATTCGCAACGAGATTGGATCTCGCGAAAGCTAGCTGCGCTGTTTTTGACGATTCTTGTTTCAACTTCCAAGGTTCTTGGCTATATTTCTAGGCACATATTAAACTTCAGCGAATTCCTAATGGGACACATGTCGAGCAAGCTCCCGGTTTTTAAAAAGCATGTTCTGTCGGTCAAGTCAGGAACAGGAACCTTGATGTGAATATCAAGCTCCGATCCCCAGAAGATAGCTAGCTATCTAAGTGCGTAGCTTAAGTCGACGAAGGGACAAACACGCCAGCTTCGGGTTTCCGATTTGTTCTCGGATCGAAAGACGTGCATACCGCCAGGGGGTTCCACAGTAGCCGAGTACGTGTACGTGGTAATAGGTTCGGTCTGCCTAATTGAAACTGACACAAGCAATTGAGGGCTTGCATAAAGCCCCCATCTGCAAGGAGCTTCGAGAGCGCTGTAGAATTAATTTATTTGGAAAGGAATCTGAATCAGAGCGCGTGTATGGTGTGTATGGTGTGTGTGCCGGGGATGCCTAGTACCTATGATCATGTACTATGTAGGTGGTGAAGTAGGGGGGTAGGGGAGTAGGGTAGAATAGGTACTAGATAGACGGACCATCCGAATTATAGGAGCTTGCGCATAGCTATCTCTATCTCTAGCGAATCGCAACCTATCATGCAGTTTATAGGAGGTCAACCAGCCCTCTCGTTAATCTCATCAATCCCTAGCCAGCGTCAGCAAGGGCGCAGCTGTGGTACTATGTAGAAATCAATCTATGCAATGCGATCGATCACTGATAAGAAATACTATCTATGTATGATAAAGAATAGTCTCATAGATAAGGGCGTAATTATAGAACATTGAACGAGGAAGTTTAAATCCTTCTTCTCAATTGACGGTCCCGGTTGCGGAGCAGATAGGTAATAGACAAGTACTAGATAGGAATAAGACGGGATTAAACGAGCCGCCTTTTTCAGGGTCCAGGGCTTTGGGCTATTATCCAATGTTGCTTTGTCCTTCGATATAAGCGCCAAACCTTAATACACCATACACTGTATTTCTTAGTCAAGCCATTAGCGAATTGGGAAATCCCTTGTGACCTAAACTTACTCCTTGTTAACAAGCAGGCAAGTGACACACAATTCGACTTCTCTCCCTGTTCTAGTTCAAGCTCTAGTTCAGACTAAGTCAAATCACTGGCAATCACATAATGGATTATGCCTACTATGCGTAGTATGTGCAGGCATTATATTCCCGGCTGAGCCTCACTCGCCGATCAGTCATCAGTGTAGCATTTACAAAGAATGGCGTAAAATAAGCTCATCGGCGTTCAATTATTAGCTGCCATGTATGTTGATAGGTTAGTTGCACATGAGGCGCATAATACATACGTACGCGGGAGAAAAGGAGGATTTGGAAATAAGCGGTCGACAATGATGCAATGATGCAATGGCAATTGTTGCTTGCGACTTCAGCATTGGTTCGGATCTACAAAGAACTAAATCCCCATGTGCCATTAGCTAAAAATAAGAAGCAAAGAAACGCGCAACTACGCAAAGGCGCAAAGAGGCAAAGACAACGGACGAACACCATTTCAATGTGACTAATAGTGACTAACAGTACAATCCTTTTCTAGAGATGGCTTTGATTTCGTCAAGATGCAAACAATTGATGGATATCCAAAATGCAGACCGCCTTCCCCAGAATGGAGAGACTCGGAGGAATCAAAGGAATGATTGAGTTTCAAGGACGATCAATTAGTGACGATGAACCTATCAAGATTGTGGAGTACAGTGTGCGTCAAGAAACAATTATATGGGGATTCTCTAAGTTGGATCCAACATCAGATCCAATAAGATCATTAAGATCCATGTCTAGTGCTAGAAATGCCTAGCGTCAACTGGTTCTGGCGTCCTCAAGACTCAAGTGCTTGGATACATCCCATAAGCTTGTACAGTTGTACATCTCATAATACAGTAGCTTCGTAACACAGGCAGGTAGCCCCCAACAGGTCAGAGCCCTGGAGCTTTAGCAGGTCGTACTACGGTACAACAAATCCTATTTGCTTAGGGAGGTAAAAAGAATGGGGCACGGGCTTTAGCGGAATCGGCTTCTAGATTTGGCTTGCAGTCTTATCAACGTTATCATGCTGAAGAGTCGCTCGTGACTACCTGGTAACGAGTCTGATCTTCATTCATTGTTCAGTGTTCACCATCGCTTCGCTGCACGTTTACTTCACTAAATATGGTACCTTACCTTCCATGGACTTGTCCCGTGAGCAACCTGATCGCCTCACCTCGATGTTCTAACTTACTTGCGCCATCTCGTCCTTTCTCCTACTTTCACTTTCACTTTCCTCCATCATCCCATCCCAACCCATCCCGTCCCATTACCATTACCATATAAACCATATACAATAATTACACCACTGCACTCCCCATTTATTAAGAGTTCCAGAATTCCTCTTCATTGTACACACCTCTTATGTTATTATCTCATTAATTCGCCTACGTACCTACGATTATCTAATTCTATACATGTACATTTGCTATTGACGGTTTGGGGGTCGATCCGGAAAAATACATTGTACACAAGCCTTCTACTATTGAATAACATCATTCTCGTCATCACCAACCATCCCCCTTGTCAATAAGAACCATTACGGAGTCACAGGAAAAGAAAAAACAGACAAAAAAGAGCGAAGAGAGCTTGCAGTACATAGTGTAGACCGAGTCATTCATTTGATAATCGGTCAACTCAGTCAACTCAGCATCCACACAATTTTCAAGTTAGCCTGGGAAAAGGAAAAAAAAGCTACATCATCTATCCCCGTATTCTCCAACTTGCAGCTCTAGGTAGCTGCCATTTGAGGATCTCGCAGCTATCCATTGACTGCCTTCTTGCGCATCCGCACAAACCCTGCGCATCGCACATTTCACAGCTACAGCCTACAGCCTACATACAGCCTACAGGAACCTAGGACTTTTATTCAACCTCTACCTGACCCTACCTGACTTTCACCTGACCTATCTAGGTCTCATACCTACGGTGCCATCAATACGTTCAATCATATCATTCCGTACCTAATCTGGTAAACCTACGTTTATTTTTAATTATTTTTATTTTTCTTACCTCTTGCCTTTCTTACATACCTTTCATCTACGTTCAACCGCTTAATCGTCGTCTCTGATTCCCTAATTCAACACACGGGAATTAAAAAAAAGGAATAAAAAGAAAAAAAGCCATCCGGTCAGCTCTCGAGACATCAGTTATCATTTATCGTTTAGGTATCGTTGTACCTAAGTACCCAGTACCCTTGTGGCCCCAAAATCGATCAAGGTTCCTCTGTGTGTCTTGTCTTGTCATTCGAAGGTGACACAGGCATCCCCGCCTTTCAAGGTTCCTGTCCCAGGTCCTCGATTCTCCGCCGACCGACCTATCGGATACCCTGCCTCTACGGAGTACATCATTTACATCCACTTTGACGTCCAGGTCCCGACCTAAGCCTTGGTCGTTTCCAGAGACACGCGAACTTTCTAACTGGTCTTCTCTTCGACTTCACTCACGCCTGTTGCCTTGTGCATCTTTACCCCCTTTTCCATCAACGAACCACCATCTTTTATCATCCACACCCGCCCTATATGTGTACATGACGAATACTCGAGCTACCGATTCCATCCCGATTCCCTTATAAGCCCCCGGGCTGCATTAACCACAGCTTCCTGTCATAGCTCAATCCACACAGGAAGTCATGGCTGATCCTCGAGCGCCTTCGGGCTCGTCTTCTCGTCGTGGGAGGGCTACCGAAGATGTCGTTGGTCAGTTTATTATTGGTTCTGAGATAGGTAAAGGTAGCTTTGCCCAAGTATATATGGGCAGACATAAGGTTCGTATCTCTAAGCTCTGTATAGCCTCTTTATAGCACCCAATAGCATATCTGCTCCCCTTCGCAGCCTATTCTTTTGCTCATAGTCATTATCCTTGACAATAGAGAGCTGGGAAATTCATCTTAAAATTTTATTTCATTTTTATTTTTATTTTTTTTGCTCTTGGCGTCGCAGCTGGTAGCAAGACTCTCCTACTATGGTCATGAGTCACACTGAAGCATCGCAACTTGGCTAATGGAGACGACGCAGGTATCCGGTGCTCTAGTCGCTGTCAAATCTGTAGAGCTTGGCCGATTGAACAAGAAGCTGAAGGAGAACCTCTATAGCGAAATCAAGATCCTCAAGAAGCTCCGACATCCACATATCGTCGCCCTCCATGACTGCGTCGAATCATCGACCCACATCAACCTGATGATGGAATACTGTGAACTGGGTGACTTATCATTGTTTATCAAAAAGAGAGAAAAGCTGATCACACACCCTGCCACATGCGATATGGCTCGAAAGTATCCTAGCGTCCCCGGTGCCGGCCTCCACGAAGTAGTTATCCGACATTTCCTCAAGCAACTTGCTAGCGCTTTACAATTTCTGCGAGAAGGCAACTTTGTCCACCGGGACATCAAGCCCCAAAACCTCTTACTACTTCCATCGATCCAACATAGGCAAACGAATAAGGATAGTCGTCCGATCCTGAGCGCTAGTCACGATTCATTAATACCGGCTGTTGGGATACAGTCGCTACCGATGTTGAAGCTAGCTGATTTCGGCTTCGCCCGAGTTCTACCATCAACCTCCCTGGCTGAGACGTTGTGCGGGTCTCCTCTTTACATGGCCCCCGAAATCCTTCGCTATGAGCGATACGATGCCAAGGCAGATTTATGGTCTGTTGGAACTGTCGCATACGAGATGATATGCGGCAAACCACCATTCCGGGCTAGCAATCACGTCGAACTCCTAAGAAAGATTGAAAGCTCGGATGCCCAGATCCGGTTTTCTAGGGAATGCCAGGTCAGCGCGGACCTCAAAGCCATGATTCGCGCCCTTTTGAAGCGCGCCCCGGTCGAGAGATTAAGCTTCGAGGATTTCTTTAGCCATCGTGTTATCGCAGGCGAAATACCTGATTTAGTTGAGGACGATATACCTCGAATTCAAAGGCAGCCTTCTAGAGAGGTACGCCCTGCGCCTGGGACGGACGACTCTGACTTGATACCGCGACGTGTGCCATCTCATCGCCGCTATGGTACTGATCCAGATACGGTTCGTCAAGGTGCTAATTCCCCCTCGCCTCGAGAGAGACCACTTAAGCCGTCACCTTTATCTTCTCCAACCGAATTTAGCCCGTATGCTCAACTTCATGACATCTCGCATATCGTCGAATCTCCCCGCGAGGATATTGCTCCGGGTCTTGGCATCCGACGACCACAGGCGGTACCTTCTACGTCGGCGCCCACTCGACCAGAGTTGATTGAAGATCGTCGAAGACGGGCACCATCCAATGCTTCGCTTAACAAATATTCGCATGGCCAATCGCCTTCGCATGACGATGTCGGGAAGGGGAAGGGTAGATCAGACCGTTCTGCGATCGCTGAACGGGAAAGGGCTGCCCAAGAAATTGCTTTTGAGCGAGATTATGTGGTTGTGGAGAAAAAACACGTTGAGGTGAATGCATTCGCCGACGAATTGGCTGCCGAAGGGGCGCAAGCGCAAGCCTCATCTCCCAGATCGGGACAAATCGCTCGTCGTGCCACCCAACAAGGTGCCCCAACATCAACGACGGGTGCAATTCCCGCTCAACCTTCCAATGCTCTTCAAATTGCACAGGGTAGACAGCGACCTGGACACTATCGCCGAGGCTCGTATGATAGGAACGCGGGTGGCATGTCTAGCAGTCCCCGTTCTACAACATCCGCCATCGCCAGTGCGATTTCTGATGCGAGCTTAAGGTTCCTCGGCATCAAATATCCGTATCACCTGCGTAGCAAAGGTGCATCGCCCCCGCATCCTTATAACGCGTACCCGACGTATCCCACTCCAACTGCCCCCGCTGGCCTTATCACTGATGGCCGTCAGGGTGGCCCGATTGATGAGGACTCACGTGTTGCTCAAGCTATCGAGGATTGTGCGACACAGAGTGATGTTGTTTGGGGGTTTGCCGAAGTCAAGTACAAACAACTTGTACCATTAGCTCCATCAATGGAACATGGCCTTGGTGGGATACCCGCCGATAGGATAGCAACGGAAGAAGAAGATGGCCTTACGGTAGAAGCAATTGTAGCGCTCTCGGAGGAAGCCCTTGTTCTTTACGTAAAAGCTCTTTCGCTGCTCGCGAAGTCAATGGATATTGCGAATTTATGGTGGACGCGCAGAAATCGTCCCGAACCAACCTCGGCACAGCACGTCATAAATCGCGACGCGACGAGCATTCATAACTTGATACAGCGAGTGAACTCGGCTGTCCAATGGGTTCGGAAGCGGTTCAACGAGACTTTAGAAAAGGCCGAGGTGGTACGACTGAAGCTGCTCGAGGCCCAGAAATTGCTTCCGGAAGATCACCCAAGCCACCCCGTAAATAACCAGCTGGAAATCGCTCTGGCAGGAACCTCTAGTACCGACGGCATCGTGTTGACGGCTGGTCTTAGCGCTGAAAAGTTGATGTACGAAAGGGCTCTTGATATGAGTCGCACTGCTGCTATCAACGAGATCGCTAACGAGGATTTGCCTGGGTGCGAAATCTCGTACATGACGGCCATCCGCATGCTAGAGGCGGTACTAGATAACGATGAGGATTTTTCGAAGCGTAGACTTTCGGGGTCCTCAAAGACCGAACGTGACATTATTCGGGAAGGTTCATCGTCCGACATCAACTCGGACGATCAACAAGCAGTTCATAAGAGTATGTACCCCTTGTCCACTGAACGAGGCCGGGTTGCTAACGTGGAAAAAGTGATCCAAATGATCAATAACAGACTCACGGCTCTCCGAAAGAAATTACAGATGATAGCAAACGCCTCGAAGGCGCAACAAACCTTACTCCGAAAGCGAAGCGGCGACGTTACCCCGCGGAGTGTTCCTATAGGTGCTTAATGACACCAAAAGGACACCATTTCTCACGACGTATGATGACACGTAAAAGATTGCACTACAACTATTTTCGCCCCGCGGCCTTCATAATTTGTTTATTACGACTTGCCACTGCCCATGATTGGCGGTGGTGAGTCTCATCGTTCTTGGTAGGGCTCATCATTTGGCGTTTGGGCGGCCAACCCGTTCAGTTTCATTATACTTATAAGCATTCAAATATTCATTTTTATTATCGCCGTCGAATCGGCATTCTTCACTTCGGACGAATACGCTTTTTTAGGGACTCAGGGCGCATGCCTACTGGATGATAAGGGCGTCACTCGGTCTTACGTGTAAGATGGCGTGTCTGCGCAGAGTATACTCTGCCGCAAGAGTCTGGCGTAAAAGGCGGGGACAAACGGCACCACGATTACGCGGTATTGGTTTGCCATCATCCTATACACGGGCGGTATAGGTTCCCAGACTACTACAGTTTGGCATCTTTTTCTTTGCAACGACCGAATACCCCTTTGGAAGAGATCTGGGGTGTTCGCGGCTAGGGAAAGGGGAAATCAACCGGTTTTTTTCTTCATCGTGTTTCCTTGCTTTTGCTTTGTTCTTGTCCTTTTTGCTTCCTCGTCTCGATGGTCGGTGTCACGGTAGAAATTCTCAGGTTCGCTAGAGCTGATTCGGGGCTGGTTTTTGCATATGACTGGACCATGAAGGCCTCCTGTATCTACAACTGTATAAGGTAGTCTTACCCTTCTCGATACCGTATGAATAGCCAGGAAATTGACGATGCTTTGGCCTCTTTTCCTTCTGTGGTTCCGAGACTTCGTGATTCTTGGTTTGTTGGTGTGTGATATCACCCTGGGCCTCGTGATTCTTTTCAGGAGACGCTTTGCAGGTTTCTCTGGGGGAATCGTATGTGTAGGTGGTAGGTAGGAGGGCTTGTGATGTTACGCGGGAGGCTTACGATGTTACCCGGGAAACTTCCCCGTGACTTAGACGAGTTGGAACTCTGACTCCCCTATAACAAGACTTAAGAGAGAGAGAGCGTGATGGGGGGGTAGGTAGGTAGGTAGGTAGGTAGGTAGGTATGACGTGCACTGGGAAGTTGGCACTAATGCCTGGACTACAGCGTCGATCGATCTGGTCGCCTGGCAGGGCTGGTTAGTGTTGGTCGACGGGCGTTTCGTGTTTATAGATCTACGAGAGCTAAATGCCGGTTTGGGGTTAGGTGGTTTGGTAGCTTTGCATGTTTTTGTGAGTAGAGGTAGCGTAGGTGGGTGGGTGGTGGGGAGGGAGGTCTGCCGGACTGGAGCCGGCTCTTATGTCGTATTATCCACTGCTAGTCCTGGGTTATTATTTTTTTGCCTGGTTGTTATGTGATTGCGATTCTTGAGATTGATATCGGCCTTGGGGAGTGGCTAGATCGTGGTGGTGGTGGATACGATGGGATCTCGCTTTACTTTAGATACTTGGTGTTTGTGAGTTAGTGAGTTCGTAGGGCGGTTTAGTTGCCGACTATTTGGACTATCTACCTGCCTAGTGAGTAGGTAGGTAGGTAGCTGCATAGGCAGACCTGGCAGACTTGGCTTAGGGGAATGGGTTTATTCTACTACGGATGTTGCCTGCGGGGAAAGCTTCGATGTCGCGAGGTAGGTAATGCGGATTTTATTGATGTAAGCTATATGCAGGATAGAATCCCGTACCTGGTTTTTTTCAACAGCGTGACCCGGGCTCCCGCGGTCTTTCTCCGTTACGTGACCCTCCTCAGCCATGCTCGACTACGTAATACCAAGACCCCTGGGGCTAAGACGAACGGATCTACGGCATAGATAGGTCCTGGTTGACAGCCGAAAATCGTCGACTTAAACCGGGGGGGAAAGGCGGGATTGTCGTTTCGAAGGAAGGTTGCGCGACCTTGCATTACATGCAGACATGTAGGTCTAATTGATACTCTCTTTTCTCTTCGACCTATGTATTATCCAGGTGCTGATCTGCCCAATCCGCCTTAGCACTTTTAGGTACGGGCGTTGAGGCAAGCACGGAAACCCTGCTAAATTTAGGGACCTAGCGAGGATCACACACCGATCAGGTAATTGTCTGGGGCGATCGGTGGCGGGGTTTTGAGGATATTACTTGTGACACGATTTTGGGGGGGCTTGGGGGGAGCTGTCAGGTCTTGCCAAGTGCTTTCTTTTCCCTGTTGATAATGAATATTTGTATGCGAATATGTAAGCTTTTTGTACGGAATTGGAGTGTGCATCTTGGAATAGGAATCTGTGCGTTTCGTGAAGCTAACATGAAAGTTGAAGATGCCAGGTTAGAACCGGATTCGACAAAGAATGACAATCCCACGAGTTCCCTCTTTGTGAGGGAGGTAGGTGCTAACGTGCTACAGGAACACCGTGGGGATGGGCTGGGTACGGGTCGACGTCATCTCTGAAACTTGGGGACTTAGGACTTGGGATTTGTAGAAAGACCCATGGATCCGTTATGACAAAGATAAACTACCGATTAAAGCCCCAAGAGCCCGATTATGATGTTATGAGATATGTCATTAGGTACGTATGTAAATATCAGATAGGTGCACGCTTGACCTATCCCCCCTGCCCCCCTCTCTTAAGCCTAGAATAGGTACCTAGCCCTATCCGACTTAACTTGTCAAGCTTGTCAATAGCGATGATGGAGGGTGCTAGCGCTAAAGCGGCTGAGCGGGCTAGGGTGGACTATTTGCTCTGTTTTAGGAGACGCCCCCATTGATCTAACCCTTTTAACCCCCTCGACCCCCTTCCGCCTTGCCCTATCAAAAACTTGGAAGTTGTAGCATATGACGCTGACAGCATGATATAGGTAGTAACTGGTGGCAATAGTTGAGACGCAAGATAGAGGAAGTACGTATGTATAATACGTACACAATATTTAGTTGTTGGTCATTTACACATGACATAGGTACATACCTCCTAGTATGTGGTTAAGTGTATGTATTGTATATACAGATCTGTAAGCATGTTTAGGTGCTTAACGTTAAGGGCATATCTGATGTGGCTTGTAACTTTGAGATTATCTAGTTGCATTTTGATGTAAGTCAGTCGATGTACTGTAAGGTCTCAGATACCTTCAGGTACCTATTGAAATAAGAATAACGGCTTCGCAGATTTGTGTATCTCAAGTTCCAGAGCTAATCTTGAGCTAATAATAGCTTTTGAGGGAGAGTCGGGTCTGCATACTTATTTCTGCCATCGTACGAAATATGTATGTACCTGGAGAGGACGGGTTGAAGGTTTGAATGCAACTTGAACCATGTTTCAGACAAAGAATGTTAACCCTAAACAAGTTTAGAACAATACGAGGGAAGTCTAGGTGTTTGTGTGCCTGTCTAAACTTGCCGACTTGTACTTTGTAGGCCTCAAATCCTCCTCGAATACCTGCTGGCTGCAGGTCTTTGTTCAAGCGCCAGGCTCTAGACCCTGATGTAAGCACGTAAGCCGGTAATGGGGTAGCTAGAAAAGTAACCTGGAGGCTTAGCACAGTTTCGAACACTGTTCAATAGGTATGACATTTCAGGCATGCCGTTTTCCAACTATTTTCCAACTATCACGCTTTCATAAAATATTGGAAAAAATAAGGGAAAAGTCATTGTGAAAAGGTAGCTTGGCAAGAATTTATGAGCACTTCCAAGACTCGTGTATGGTTAGAGAGTTTTCTCCCCAACCTAACTTCATCTAGTCCTCGAGTTTATCTCTGTGGTGGGTTTACAGATACGAGACCTGTAGGTTTGAACCACATCGAATATGGGGGTGCCAAGTGTAAAAACAAAATGGTCTAAAAAGTAAGCCTCTTAGGGCAGAACCTTCAATGTTCAATGGCGAAACTGCGGTAACAGAATCGCTCTAAGGGTATGACTTGCATAATAGAAGAGGTTCGTATAATGCTGATGTGGATGTTTTGTTGCTTTAGATATTGTCAAGAGGTCTGTCAGAAAGAGGTAGATAGATACGATGTGATTAATAGTGAATATTGATAACATCTGCCTCCAAGGTAGTAGTTTGAAAAAGCTAAGAGCACGTCGTTTCGGAATCAAAACCCGAGCGACGGTATTGGTCAAGTCGTATAATACACATGCAGTCTACAGGAACTGCATAATAAAAGTTGAAGCTTCCAGATTTGACATTCCAACATTCGAATGTACCTACACTGAGAATGTTTTGAGAAGGTACTATACACACAGTATTACACAGTGCATCAGCCACAAGTGACAGAGTTGCAGTAGGTAGTAGCGATGGTCCACCCGGACCAAATAAGGTACCCCAGGTAGGCATAGGCAGGTGGGTAGGGTGGGTAGGTAAGGTACGAAGTGACTGAAAGTCCGCTGCTTTCCAGGGCTCTTCTCTTTCTACAGCCATTCCTAGGATTCAATCTAACCAATTTACCAATCCATCCACCACCTTTTTTTACCTCTTACCTCTTTTAATAACCTACCCTGTTGTTGTAATATTGAGGCCACCACATTCACTTTTTTCTCTTTCAAAGAATACCTGGAATAACTGCAATACTTGCAATACTTGATTCCCTGATGCCTCTCACAAACGCGTTCGAATATTATCAAATTATAAAGATTGTCGACATCGACACCTAATTTGTTAGGTCCCGGTTCGAGCTTGTCCTGAAACATTTCCAAGGTTTACGGCCTGGACCCAACGCACATATTACCTATCCCATTCCTGTACCGCCTGGTACCGTCTGTATTGTACCGTCTGTACCGTCCTGTCTATCGTCGGCAATCAATCAACAATCCACTTACCTACCCACCAACGTCCACCACGTCCACCTCGTCCACATCGTCCACACAACAACGCCCGCACTTCAACGTCGTGTTCACAACTCATAACTTACGCCTCCTAACTCGACCATTCTTCGACATTCTTTCATCTCACCGCCGATTCATACGATAGCATAAAAAAAGGGTGCGCGCATCTATTTCCATCACGATTTTCCAACGTAGCCCTGCCGACGGTCGCGGTCACCGTCGTCCGCCCGCGCGTCATAGACAATGACGTCTACAATCACCCCGTCAAAACCACAACAGCGAGCTCCGCAAATGAGTCCACCTCAACAGCCCCATCATCATCACCATCATGCTCATCCTGGTTCACCGCCGAGCAAACGTGATTTGAAGTCATGGTGGAAGAGCTTCCAAACCCGAGCGAAACATCAAGAGACCCAAGGTAAGGGCGACACCACATACACCACCTATACCACACACCATACATCACACAGCACATCCATCCTACTGCTGTACCAATCAGGTTCCATTCGGTTTTGGGGTTTCATTCTTGCTAGCCACAACATTTTTATCCCCATCGCTCTACCGGCGCGATTAACATAAGGAATCCTCTTATGAAATCTTTGTTTGCGTCGAGATGCCCCAACCATTTCACCATGAATAGTTGGTTTCAAGCCTCGGTTGCTTGCTTTGCAAGGCCTTTATTTTACTATGATAGGGTAGAGGGTCATAAAAGCATGGATTATGATCACGATGCAAAGATAACTACTAACACATCTTTCGACAGATATACAACCCAAGGGGATATTCGGCGTCCCCCTACGCCAAAGTATCACTTACGCGAATGTCGCTATTTCACTCGTCGACGAGAAAGGGAAAAGTTATATTTATGGATACGTACCAATCGTGGTAGCCAAATGTGGTGTTTTTCTGAAGGAGAAAGGTTGGTGACGAATCTTCGAAGGATTCAGTCCTATGCTGACGGCCATGCAGCCACTGGTATAGAGGGGATCTTTCGCCTCAGCGGTTCAGAGAAGCGCATCAAGGAGTTAAAGTTACAATTTGACTCTCCTGATCGATATGGCAAAGGTCTCGTGTGGGATGGATATACGGTCCATGATGCTGCTAATGTCCTCAGACGATACTTGAACGATTTACCCGAACCCGTCGTCCCATTAGATCTTTATGAACGGTTTCGAGATCCCTTGCGCGGACACACGAAACAAGCTGTTGGCGATAACGAGGGCACCCAGCTAGTCGAAGATTTTAACGAAGTTGAAGCTATAGAGAAGTATCAACAGTTAATTAAGGACCTGCCCCCGCTCAATAGGCAGTTGCTTTTATACATACTAGACCTGTTAGCGGTATTTGCCGCCAAGGCCGACGAGAATCGAATGACGGCGCAGAACCTAGCCGCTATTTTCCAGCCTGGAATGCTCTCTCACCCGCAGCATGCCATGGCGCCCGAAGAGTACCGACTAAATCAATGTGTCATCATTTTCCTGATTGAAAATCAGGACCATTTCTTGATCGGTATGCAAGGCACCGCCACAGACGAGAAGACTAAACAAGAAATTGAGAAGGGCCCGCCGACCGTTGTGACGCCTGCGACCCCGAGTCGCAGCACTGGCGTAGTAAGATCCGCCTCGAATGCGAGTGCTGGCGCTGAGAGCGTTAGCAGAGATGGCAAGATCCGGAGGAATCGTTCTACGTCCTCACGACATTCCTTACAGTCCAATGGTGCATCCACACCTGGCAGCCCTGCCTTAACACCGAATAGTGGACTTGCTAGAAGCAACACAGTTCCATCGAAGAAGTCTCCTCACATTCCTTCGGGACGATTTCCATCCCGACAAAGTTCACCAACTGTTGCGGTGGCTCCAGCTTCGCCTTCGCCCGCTGGCCCTACTGCAGGTCCTCCCCCAACAGTGGCCGAAGAAGCACCGGTTGCTCCTGAACGATCACCAGCAACGTCTCAACACTTAACCCCTATGTCAGCAGGATCACAACCTGCTGTTAGAAGCCAAGAAAGGTTGTTGGGGCCCCCTAGCGAATTTGCGACGCCTCTGAAGGAAAGGAACCTCCAGAGTCTGTTTCAACGAACGCCAGGTTCAGCAGAAGGCGAAAGACGACAACCCAACAAACTACGAAAGAAACGATTAGCAAGCAGTACGAACCCAAGCGCGCAAAGCTCTACCGCTTCCTTGCCTCATTCGGAGGCAGTTTCTCCAGCAGTTGACCCCTCAAGCAATCCGATAGAGTACAAAACCCACCTTGATCCAACTATATCAGAAAATGGCACTTCTGTAGAAACTCCTTCAGAGCCGACCCCGCGAGCATCTCAAGTGCCATCTCAGGTTCAATCTCGAGTGTCGTCTCAGGTACCATCTCAAGCACCGTCCGCAAGTACTACTCAGGTTGACCAAGAGCATATCAACTCTCTCAAACCAAAGTCATCACCTTCAACTTCATTACATTCCTCATTTAACGAAGGATCCGACGCAGATCAAGTAGAAGAAAACTTATCTGCACCCTCCGCCACAGACAATGCCGAGAAGGAGAAGAAGCGTCGATGGCGCATATCTCGACGGAAAGAAGATATGCCCGGCGCCCACACTCCCCCTCAAAACTTAGGTAACAATAGTAATGCCGAAATGAGCACTTCGTCAGTTGGAAGTGGGCAGCGGCCGCGTAAAAGTTGGACTGGTGACTCTTCCGATGTAGCAGCAACGCTAGCTGAATACGAAGCAGGAAACAGAGAGAAGGAAGAACCCAAGGGCCCTCTTGGATGGATCAAGAATAAATACCGAGAAGCAAAAGAGAATGTGGAAATCAAGCGCACGAAATCTCCTCCCAGGGAACCGGGACAAGGATTCCTGTACCCGGGCGGGAAAAGCGTGGATACTATGGGGAGCATTGATGAGAAGGGGGCTCAAACAACCCCGAATCCTACTCAGACTGTCAGCCCAACTCCCGAGCTAATTTCCACGACTGCTCCACACGACATCCCGTTACCGAGCTCCCCGCCACCTACCCAGGCGACACACAATGAGAGGCCCTCCAGTACCTAGGCGGAGGGGGCTTCGCGCCAGGGTAGGAGAAGGAGCAGTGTCTATTGGGACATGACGATAAGATTAGTTAATTCATCGAGCGCGGTCCTACTCAGAAATCGCAGGCATTCGCAGATGGGCGACTTGGACGGCCAGGATAATTAATTCTTTCGAAATTTTGTTTGTTAGGGTTGCCTCTGGAAGCAGAAAAAAGTGATGACATGGGTTAGCGAAACGGGTCGGGTTGACGGGTGGTTTGATGCTTTTTGAAAGTTTGATGACGAGGTTTCACGTTTTTGGAGGGGAAATATCTATTTTTTTGTTGTCGAAGGGAAATTTTTTTTGAGAGAGAGATGATGATCCCCCCAGTTCCAAATGGGAAGAAGAAAAAAACGGAGAAGAGAAGAATACTTCTTCATGGATACCCCTTCCCCCCCTTTTTTTCAAAAAAAGGGTTTGTATGTCGTTTTTTTTATTGGGGTTCAAACTTTTTTTTTATTAAAAAAGACATCGCGGTTAATGTGGAATTCCTCCTTTTTTATTCATCCTATGACGTCGGTTCGAATCGATGGTGCGCTTGAGATGAGAGCTTTTTTCCCCACAGGTTTTGAAGGGCTGTGCTTACCTCAGTGCCTGCGAGTCTTTGAGACTTGGGTTTGTGTTGTGTTGTGGTGAGACTTGTTTGATAAACCCAATGGATGGGTATCGCAAGGCGAGTTGGCGCCGAATTGGTGTTGTTGCTGTGTTTTTTATAAGCTCAATATATGGAGGCTATTCTGTGCTGCTCGGACGCGGTTTTGCGCCTTTTTGGTGGTTTTTTTTGGTATGGGCGCTTTTTGCCTTGACTTATCTAGGTACTAAACTTCGTTTACGTCCGGCTTGGAGTTGAGGAGAGGTTTGTTCGTTTATTTTTGTAGGTGTGTAAAGTGTGTGAATACACGTGTGATAGTCCGGGGCTCGTTTAGCGTCTTGTTTGCCCGCGGGTGTTGGTTGGTTGATTGATTGACATTGGATTAGTACCTTTATTTGAGTCGCAGTTGGCGAAAGAGAAGAGAGAGATTGGGGCTGCGATGGTCCCCTTTTATATCTAACCTTGGAGTTGGGTTATTTCTGCTGAGGTTGGGAGTGAAGGCATAAATGGCGAGTTCAGTAGCCTATCTTTTTTAAGAGAATCAATCGGTGAATAATAAAAGGGGTCTCTGATCGGAATCGGCGAATGAGATGGTGATGGTGATAGGTCAAATGATTGCCCCTTACTAAGGGTCCTGTGAAGTTAATACGAGCTTGATCTACTCAGTCGATAATACTTTATTATAATAGGAAGGTCGATGAGACATAGGCACGCAAACAAGCACTCGGTAGAGTGGTGTCAAGAAAGTGTGGAATTAACATATTAGATTATTCGAAGATATTATTTCTAAAGTTTGCGGAAGTTGTCTCATTATGTACGTGACGCCATGTGCTGAAAATCCACTATCTAACATAAAATCGGTGGCCTCAAATACGGGCGGTCCGCGTATACGGTCAAGACCGAATACGACGAATCGGGGGCTGAGTTAGCGATCGCTGGATGCTAGTCACCTACACATACCTGCTACCACCTCGATATCGTAGTTCCTGCGATACCAGAGGTATTTAGCGTGGTAAAACTAGGTCTTAGGTAGGTATGGAGCTGTGGGAAGATGATGAGATAAGTCTACTTCAACAATGGCATACCTAGGTATCATTTCGACGAGTAGCACTTAGGAAGTACAAGATGTAATGGTTGATGGTAATGGTCGAACTGTGACTACCTGCCCGCATTCCTAGACCCCTTTCTCGCTTACTAATTAGGTACCGAAAATTATTTGTGGTTACCTATGAGAGATTGACGTAGTGAACCTATGAACTCACCCTATTTTGCACCTAGAGTGCCTAGTAGGCGAGCATACGTACTTTGGCTCGGTTTGTAGCGCACGACGATGATGAATACCTGTGGTAAAGTTAGCTTAGTAATGATAGTGATTCGTAAGTCCAGAGGCCGCAAGGGCAGCTAAAAAAGACTAGAGAGTAGGTGGTCTTGGTCGTAGTACGCATCCACTGGATGCTTTTTCGAGACTTCATGCTAGATTTCGGAGAGGGCTTTGAACATGCGCCCCTCCTCTCCTGCATTACTATACTGTGATAAGATGTGCCAGTCCCCGTCTTCCAACTGCGCCGAGTGACGAAAACAGTTCGAACTTGAATCAAGCGATCCGTGTATATCCACCACCTCTCTCAATTGCGGAGCGTTTATAATGCCGACCCGCTTCCCGATCTCATGCTCATCCGTATTTTCATACATGGGTATCTTCTGCTCTTCAAGAAAACATATACATGAAATTTTCTAAATGCCATTGCTCGCACACCCCCAGGCTTTTCCAACTGTGCCTAGTGCAAACTCATCCAAAATGCCCTGGACACTGACGTAGGTTCCGGCTGATAAGAAGAAAACGCCGGTCAAGATAATGATAATGTTCAAGATGCCCTCGATCCAGCCACGGAGTGACCGGTCTCCGAGGAATGCAACGGACCCGTCGGCTTTCCGCATGCGGAAATAGGCGACACCCCAGAAGATGAACCCGAAAAAGGAGTCAAATAGCGAGGACATAAGGGAGAGAACTATGATTTGTGTTAATTGGCATTTGAAAATAGTGTAAATTCTTAATTAAGACTTACGAGAGTTAAAGAAAGGGATTGAATTTGCGATGATGAAAGCGAGAATCCAAGTGCAGACTAAATAAAACGTTAGCATGAAGATCAAGATCACTGCGCTAGAAATTCATACGTAGAATGAGTGCCCATGTTGCCCATCCAACGACCGTATGTTCGTTCTTATGTCGAGAATGTTGGAAGATTCGAAAAAAGATGAATCGAGACGATACCGAGGCATATAAAACACCTAGAAAGATGATGGTAGGAATCATGAACGAAAAGGCGATCTTTTTATATAGTGGAATCAAGGATCCAAAAGCTGGCGATGTCATATACTGGTTACCTACAAACGCATATGTGACTGCGCCAACGATGCTGAAAACAAGTATTTCGAGGATAGTGCATGCCCATAAAGCCTTGGGGAAATCTCTCGGCTCACGCATCTCGGCAATAAAGCTAGGAAGGGTAATCTGCCCAATAAAAGTATAGCTTTAAGATTGTTAGCCACAATACGGACGTTAATGGGAAATCTAGTACCTAATGTTAAGGAATGCACCCAGGCCCGAAACAAACGTGGTTCCAAGGACGGGGATAGCGGTGACGATTGGGTTACCGAATGGGAGTGCCGCGCCGGTATCAGGGTCGGTAGCCGGATCGGCATTGAAGCCTGCAGGATGACTCTGGATACCAGCGAAAATCGTGGCTAGGATGACGGAAACAAAAGTAAATGCGGCAGATGCAGTTCCAAGCTTCGAGAGCATACTGAAAGTGCGAGGTAGAGATGATAGCCAGCAAATAACAGTGATGATAGCCCCAAAAGATACAGTCTGGCAGGAAACGCTTGAGTTCGGGCCGACCATGGTGTTCAGATACTTAGCCCCAACGAGAACGTGGAGACCCTGCAAATAAGTTAGGTTCATGGATACGGCGATGACCTGTGAATGACGACTCACCTGAATGAAGGTGTTGTTTAAGATGAACATAAAAGCCGTGAAGTACCAGGCCCATTTCTGGTCCCAGAATAGCATCTGGCCAATATCACATACATCTCTAACCTCAGGATGTCGCAGGCAAAATTCCCATAACACAATGGAGCTATTGTGGAAATGTTAGCAAGGCAACATGACAGGGTAGGTTTGGACAACACACGTGTATAGAACTAGGAGAGCTTGAACGACAGTAAGAATGAGCCTAAATGGCAATGTCAGCTACTGCATAAGCTTTACCAAGATATGTGCCCAGAAGCTAAGAAAGCTTACCCTGGGACAAGTCCGAGGACGCTGTAGGACCACGGGAAGCTCATGATGGCCTGTTAATATGTTAGAATGCCATGAGGTAGATTGAAAATAAATGATATATGAGAAATAGAGCATCGAATTGCTATTTAGCAGAGATATGGCTGCAAAACTTACCAAACAGATATATTCGGAGAATAATAATGCGGCTGTCTGTAGAGAAAAGTCAAGATGTTAGTAAACTATTAGATCCTTGGCCTCCTGCCGAGATTCATGTGCCGGCTTGGACATAGCTTAGACACACCTTTTGCCAACTACATGTACGATATTGGATAGCACAATTGGCCTCCTCTTCAAGCTGTTTGTTAAGAATTGCATCGCTGCTGACATTACTGTCCGAATCTCGACCTTCAATGTTGAGGGGTATTATCTGAGGGGCGATACGGGGTCCTATCTTGACATTGGGACCACCGAACCAAGCAGCCCACCCTTGAGGCCTGGCGACCTCGTGGGTTTCGAAAGGCGATGGCTCGTCCGAGTAGTCTGCCTTCATGTTGACGATAGGCACAAACCCCCGAAGTTTAGGGAGATACCTAAGAAGGAGGAAGAAGACCTCGGAGGAGAAGGATGCCGAGAAGGGTGCCGAGTAGAGTACGGCGTAAACTTAAGTTTAGTGAATCTCTAATCCGGTAGTCGCACACATTACACGGAATCGGAATAGGCAATGCTGTGAGTGTCGGGGGTTGAAACGGTCGTATGTATATTAAGTATACTTCGAGCGCAGATCACCAAAGGCAAGAAAGAGAAGAGAGAAAATAGAATTATAAAAGAACGCGGAGCGGGAACAAGTTTAAAAAGCAGAACCTTGAAGCGTGGTACATTATAAGTCGCGATTACCCTGATATGCTAGGAAAGGACGCCCATCCATGTATGTATTTCTATGAGGTAAGTACATACAGGTTGTACCTAACATATTTAGCGTATGGTAATAAGTCTATAAAAGGCCGACCGAGCAAGGTACTTATCCTTTTACATGTACGCATATGTACAGGAGACGTAATGCCTTGCCTCGACGATGTCATGAGGATTCAATCGCAATTTTAGTCACGATGCAACACGGGAGCATGAGTACCTAACGTCAGGTATTTGATTTCTGACATTACACACGCACATCCTCGCCTGTTTCCGGGTTTCTATAAACTAACCACTTAAGATCTAAGACACAGGCTGACAACTTCAAGACAGTATGTACCTAAACTACCTAGATAGGTATTGGATTACCCGATGAGCTAACCGAATAGGCGTCCCCGAAATAGTGCACAGGAGGACAGGGTAAACCATCAGTCGTGGGGGTTGTTATTGGTCTATTCATCCTCCTCCAAAGCCAAGAGATAAATTCAATCTCGATCCAGTAATAAATCGCCCAGATGCGCCTCACAGCCTTGCGTGCGCTAAACCTAAAACGGCATCAAGTTGATCACGCAACTTCTATCATCTATGACGACTGATAAGGTCGTTACACCGTTACGGAGTGCTTACCGCCTCTATTGGTGTCACCGAAGACTTTAGCCACATACAACATTTGTGCTACCTACCTACCTACTATGGGGTAGCTGCCTCGGTGCATATTATACCTATTCCGCTCATATTATACTATGTATAACTTTGCTGTCAATTGTATAATATTGAACCTCTCGACTAGTATTTAGACGAGCCGGCATGGTTGTATCGCGTGGTTTCTATGATTCCATGAATACGTAAATGCCATGTGTGGGGGTAGCATCAACCAATACCCATCCCAAGTTAATGACAGATGATTGGACATCTACGAATATCGACCATCAAACACAATACTCTAACCAGGCTGCCGGGTCGGATCTCTCGCGTGCGCCAGCCCATTCTTTTAGTCTATGGGGCAAATCGAAACTTCTATACCCGGACGTTTCAAACTTTCAACTAGTCGTATCAACAATACTTCAGATATTGCGCAATCGAGTAGCGGTTCTCCCTAGATCACAACGTGGGAACTAGTGGACACAAGTCGGCCACACGACATCTTGCGATTTCGTTCGTAGGTGGAACGACGTGAAGAGAATTCTTCACTTAAGCCGAGTTTAACAGCCAGTGCTTTGTTTATGTAATCCATCGAGTCAACCTAGAACTTCCAAGTTACATGTGAGAATAAACCGGTTGTACAGAACTGCAGTAGGAGGCAATATGCTACCCAGTACGGATCGAGCGGGGCACGCCCTTCGAAGACATCGAGCAAGGTACGTATTTATACCTACACATCTACGATAATCAGTGATAGGACAGTCAACAATCTCATTTATATTCGTTTATCATTCATTAGCATCGAACAAGATCCGTTAACACGGATCTGCTAACTAAATAACGCCCCTAGAGCGGATTGATTCTAGTTCTGCGGCTGAGTAAATGGTATATATCAACCTACATCCCCTAAATCAATTGTCAATACTTTTAGCCATTACATGCCCAGGTGCTTAAGGACGAGAGCGCTGCTCTTGAATCGAGACAAAATATAACGTCAGTCGTCTAAGACGATGATGCCGAATACCGATGCCGTTACCTACGGGTTCAACATATCTAACGAAGCCATGCATGATGGATGAAATCTGCAAGCCATGTTTCATATTAAGGAAGTGATAAGGTCTTGCTCAGCACCGCGGCGGGCTGCTGTTCGTGACACAACACCGACACAATTAAGAAGGCAACTCGCAATATGAGGGATAAATGCAGTTAACTAGGGCTCTCAGAACGGCTTTTCGCAGGTCGCCGTCCATCCCGCTGTCTTTGAACCGGATGGACTAATGCATCATGTATTCCTGAAACTCATCGGAATATCGACTTGTCGATGAGCGAATATCGTCTCGGAAACTCATATGATTATATTCGTCTGCGGGATGATGGTCGGGATGGACGGGTTGGAAAGAGATAAAAGGATGAGCAAGATCAGCTAGCCACGGTCAAGAATGGAGGGATGGAGGGAAGAATAGAGGGAAGATGACTGGACTGTTTGTCGATCCAGGGTCCAGCTCCTACAGCATCTACTCCGCAATATTTAATTTCCCCGCGAAAAGAGATTTCCAGCCTCTAGGATCCTTTCCATTACTTTTCAGCTGAATCCGTTCTAGCGGGTCCAGTTTGTATGGATTCTACTTTAACAAATGCGATATCGGCTCCGAATTTTGATATTTCCAAGTCGCGTCTACAAACACGACTTCTCATTTTTTTCTGGAGTCGTTAAAAAAAAATCGATACGCGAGGGTCGCTTATTTGTTTTGCGCTGGGTCGGTTCTGCTGGGGCCTCCGAAGTTCTGTAGCTCTGAAGCTAAACCCGACGACTTAGCGGAGTCATACTGGAGCTAGAGATCGCCGTGACAGCGTTCCCGGTTGCTAGGCCGAATGACCGAGGGTCAGCACGACTCTTCGTAAAATTTTATTATTTATAAGCGAGACCACTCACACCGTCTCGTGAGTCGTCTTGCCCATTGTTGGGAGTTGGTGTCATTTTGTCTATTGCAGACTCGCTTGGGTGAAATTCTAGTTAACCCCGATTGGTTTGATTGAAGATGCGCATTGGCAAGAATTCTGGTACGTCGCGATTATCTAGCAACCCCCGCCGTCTGACTCCAACTTTTAGTCGCGGATCGCATCGCGTTTTTGAACGGAGTCTACGGGTATCTTAGACTCATAACATGAGACTTGGTCAATCACGATGTCTAACTTTGCTTCCTTCGCAGCGAGCGCTCCGAGCGATTCGGATAAACCAGGAGAAGAGATTATTGGAAACAACACTTACCATCCCGGCATTGCCGATGTCGAATATGATGAACTTCACGTACAATGTCCGCCTCATACTACGGAGCGTAAGCTCATCACCAAAATCGACTGGAAATTGATCCCGTTCCTGTGTATCCTGTATCTTCTCGCGTTTTTGGACCGGGTCAACATCGCGAATGCGAAATCCTTCCATCTGGTAGAAGATCTAAACCTTAGGGATACTGAATACAACACCGGTAAGCAAATCGGACTTGGAAAATATCGCTTTACTAACACCAGAGGTCGTTAGCCCTAACCATATTCTTTGTGCCGTATATCGTTGCCGAGATACCTAGCAACATCTTGATGAAGAAGGTCTCGCCCCGCGTTTGGCTCCCGACCTGCATGCTTGGTTTTGGTATCGCATCCGTATGCCAAGGTCTTGTTCAGAATTATTCTGGTCTCCTCGCGACACGATTCTTCCTAGGTCTGTTCGAAAGTGGAATGTTCCCAGGTAAATTTAGTCCAAATCCGCTGTCTTAGAGCAGATGACTAACGTTGGTTATAGGATGTTTTTATCTCATCAGTATGTGCCAGCCGGTGTAGTCCACGTGCTATAATGTGCAGTTTCTGCATGTGAATAGTTGCTAATATTAGTCTATTAGGCATGTGGTATAAACGAAGCGAATCACAGAAGCGTTACTCTTTATTCTTCTCGTCTACTTCTTTAGCAGGAGCTTTTGGTGGTCTCTTGGCATCTGCCATTGGAAAGAGTACGTCCATTCATCCATTACAGATCTTACTAATCTGTGTAGCTTTCTATAATGGAAACAGAGAAGCATCTTCTTGGTCCTAACTAATTCGTTGAAAAGTGCAGGGCATGCGTGGATACAACGGCTGGCGTTGGATTTTCATACTTGAAGGAGCCCTTACAGTCGTCGTTGCGCTTATTTTCTTTTTCATATTTCCCTCCTTGTAAGTTTTCCTCGTCCGGAATTTAGCTTGTATGATCCTAACCTGGCGAAGTCCCGAGCAGGCAAAATGGTTGACCGAAGAGGAGCGGGTGTACATAAAAGCTCGTCTACAAGCCGACCAGGGCCACAACGCCGCAGAACGAAAGATTACCTTCCGCGATGTCGTCAACGTGATGAAGGACCACCGCATCTGGCTCGGCGGATTTATGTACTTTGGACTCATCGTTCCGGCCTACAGCTACGCCTTCTTCGCACCAACTATTATCTCGACCTATCACTACGACGCGATCCAGACACAGCTACATAGCGTACCTCCTTGGGCAGCATCGTTTGTCTTCTCTATTTTGATGGCAGCTCTCTCGGACAAGTTACGCCACCGCGCCGCATTTGCGCTTGTACCGCTCTGCCTGTGCATCGCAGCCTTCGCTACACTGCTCAAAGTCCACAACAACACGCCGGTGCAATACGCAATGCTGCACCTTGTTACGATGGGTACATATAGTATCCTACCCATCACTGTGTGCTGGTTTAGCATGAATCTAGGCGGTCATCATCGCAGAGCCATCGGTACCGGCTGGCAGATCGGATTCGGCAATATCGGAGGAATCATCGCAACCTTCGCGTTCCTCAGCAAAGACTCCCCGAACTTCACGAAGGGCTATGCGATATGTCTCGGGTTTACCTGCATTAGCGGTATAGCCTCACTCTTATATCTCCTCTCGATCTACACCGAAAACCAGAGACGAAAGAAGGCTGTCAGGGATGTCGGTTTGTCGGAGTACGAGAAGACCGAGTTAGGCGATCTGAACCCTGAGTTTAGATACATGTACTAGTGAACGTATTGTTTAATTAGATGTTCTTGAATAATTACGAATGGAGAGAAAAGATAGAAGAGGTGGATGGTTATGAGGAAAAGTTTAGATGAAACGAGCAGTCATGATATCAACATCGGTGTTACTCTTCATTGTATACCAAGTGTTCCACACAGTTTGATTTCAAGTGATTTTTAGAGCTATATATCATGGTGAGTCACCTAAAAAGCGCTTGTTCATGTCTTTCCGTCAACGTCTTATCCCCCAAAAAGGGGGGCGAACAGATGAAGGTTTATCGAAACGCTCCAAAAGCCTCCTACGTCATAAAAGGCTTTCATCGCCAGCTTCTACGATAAAATCATACCATCCCAAGCCTTAGACCCGCCTCAACATCAAACTCCTCATCATGGGATGAAGTAGGCAGGCTCAGCGGCCTCAAAGGCGGATACCCCCCATCATCCGAATCACCCAAAAGGGGCTTCAACAACTCCTCAATCTCCAACAACTGGCCCTCCAACCCCGGCACATCCATCTCCCTCAACCTGCACAAACTCTCCCGCGCCCCAACCCTCTCCGTCTCCGTCAACGGGCGTTCCCGCTCCCTCCTCAACACCTGCACAACACCCTCCCCGCGCCTCCAAACCCCATCCACACACTCATCCACATACGCCACCACATTCCCCCGCCGCAAAACCAAAACCTGATCCACCCCTCCCTCCCCCCCATCCCCATCAACAAACCCAGCAGCCTCCACAACCCCCTTATAAGCCTCATCATGGACCCCCCTCGGCGTCAACCGAACCGGCAACCCCCATCCCGGCCCCGCCTCCGGCAACCCCTCGTAATACCGCCGCAAAATCCCCAACCGACTCAGCGCCGCAGGCACAGCCAAAACCACTACTTCCACGCGGTACCCATGCCCGTGAAAAAGTTGTGCTAAGGCGGCGAAGTCGTCCGGGTGCCGCGTCGCGGACTCGAGGAGCACGTCGGAACGCCGCGTTGCGGCGACGGTCGCGGCGTGGAGAAGCCACCGCCGCGCGTCGGGGCTGGTTGCTGGGGAGGCGAGGGGGGGGTGTGTTTGTAGGAGGGAAGCGTAGGACGGGTGGTAGGTTTTGTAGGTGTCGGCTATGAAGTGGATGGGCGGGGATGAGCGCAGGTGCTGCAGGGTTTGTTTGAGGAGCGGGGCGGTGCGGGTTTTGCCGGCGCCGGTTTGGCCGATTATTAGGACCGCGAGGGGGGGTTTGGTTGTGGTGGTGTTGGTGTTGGGGTTATGGGTGGCTGGTGAGAGAGCGCCGAGTTCGGTGGGGAGAATGGTTTGTTCGAATATTAAGCGCGACTCGGCCTCTGAGAGGATGTATGATTGCGGGTCGGTGTTCATCGCGTTACGGCTCCCACCGGTGACTTGTGTGGGGATTTACGGGGACGCGACGACGCGGTGGTGGATGCGCCGGCCTTCAATCGCATAGGAGGTCTTGGAGGTGGATGGATTTGCATGTTTAGGTAGATACAATCGCGTTGGTCGCTGGTTTATGAGATTATCTATTATTACTAAGAGATTAAAGTTATGGTAAGAACATCATCGCACCTGACCCCAAGCCGTGGTTTTGCGTGGGGGGTGAGACTATCTGCCGAGAATAGTGACGCCGATGTTACTATACCGGGAAGTGACGAGTTGCAACATAGAACCCCTTTTCGCTCCTCAAAAAGGGGGAAAGTTCTTTATAACCTGAGACAATAGTAGTCCTTTGACTCTATTATTCAAATTGAAACCACTTATATAAAGGCCATTGCATCTTTGAAGAGATCCTTTGAGGGGCTTCTCATTTGATATAACTTGACGAAATAATTTCGTAAACTTATTGAATTGAGAATTGAAACTACCCAATTAATCCATCCAATAAATTGAATAGATGAAGATGAACGACACAGAGCTACAGGTGATAAAACGACATTCCGCGATTCAAGCAACTTGCGGCCAAGCCGAGCTCCTCATAGGTACGTGCTACTATGCGTGCGGTCATAGATTCAACTGGATTCTCGACTACGTTCTTCAACGAACGGGAGTTCGCTCACCCAGCGCTCATGGCTGCCCGAAATGTACCGTAAATCCCACTTGTCTCATATGTCTTCATCGCTTCGATGCCAAAGCGTTCGACGGTTGTCAGACATGTGACTGCTTTTTCTACGAGACGCTTCTCGTGAATCGACGTAATAAGCTTGAACAGACTGGTGTTAGGACCGCCGAGCATAAAGCTACGACGTTCGTAAAGACTAGGCTCGAGTTTGAGAAGAACAGACTCCGAAGAAGAGGTATATTGATGACATGATGGGTAAGAAATAGAGTAAACCATAAAAGTAGTAAAAATAGGTAGTCTCCATGCTGAAATGTTGGCTTTGGTATCATAATTAGGTAGGCAAATTCTGACTGTATTTCATGTCAACATACTTCAGCCAGAAGTTCAATAGAAAAGTTAACTTGTAAAGATAAATCATTTACAGTCAGCACTAACCCCATGTAAAGGCTTAATGACCATCGAAGAGATAGAAGTTGCCTTTCCCGAGTTGCCAGTTTGTAGATCGTATGAATTGTACCGATATAAGTAACATTTTCTCCCCCTAACCTGATATTTACTTACCTCGTAGATGAGGTTCCTAGATTATATACCATTAGTTATCTAATATACTAGATATCTAACTAGATAATAGGGGTTACCGACTCGCAGCTCATTATACTAGATCATCTAACGCTTGGCTAGCTAAATGAGAGCTTGAGTTAAGTTTACTCGACTTCGATATCGGGATGAGCAACGCATGTAGTATGCATCTACCCAGTGGATACCTAGAATAAGTACGAGTTGCTGAACAACTACCCCCTAATATCTGAGTCATATCAGTATAACTTCGAATAAATGTATCTTAGCCACTCAGTAGATGGTCAAACTTTAAGTTTTCTGTCATCATGGGTTTGCTCACTGAGCGCAGATGTTTAACGCCACTGTAGAATATCCTTTGAGTCTCTGGCATCTTTAAGCATTTACCTTCCAGTTCTATATATGGAATTCATCACACATACTTTATTAGAGTGTGGTTCTGGCTAGGAAACCCAACAACCGATACATCCACTAGGAACGTCTCTGAGTTGCCGCTTCAATAGACGACGCGCTGGTCAGCCATCCAACCCGTCTTTATATATCTACAACACTCACTTAAAACCGAAGACCATTATCTACTTCACGAATGCAGCAAAATGTTTACAATCAGGTCCTATAAATTAGTTCGTATTGAGCCGCCCCCGAAGCGCGTCAGATTCAGCCCTACGATCAAAGTATGGGAATTCGTCCCGAATCCCGTAATTGTGGAGGAGCCATTACCACGATCATCAATAGGACTTTGGGTTGATAAGGTCGTTGTTCGGATCAAGAAATTAAAACATCTAATATCCATGGGAAAGGATGGCGAAGATGAGGAAGAGCAGAGCGACGAATATTTAAGGCAACAAAGAAGTCAGAGTCGCCAAAGCCGGCGAAGGCGTAGAAGAGCATCGTTGCCCGGAATGGACCTTCCAATTGGGATACCGATTAAGGAGTCTATTGAGACATCTAGGTCCGAGTTAGATCGCCAATCAAATAGCGACCATGAGCCACGGCGTTAGGATTATATCATACTATACAATACTCGGAGCCGATCTGTTTCCTGTCTACCTGGTCTCCAGCACGATTGTTGATGTCAAGTTTAACGAGATTCCGTATTGAAACGAAAATCACCACTGTTCGCGAGTTTGAGTCCCTAGATGGCGCAACGAACGTCAACATCTCCTAAATCAACACGACGTCCGGAATAATGGATATACTGCTTCAGCTGACGGATCTGATATCGCATGAGCGACTTATCTTGGCTCTGCAGAGACGTACATACCGCTATAGATTTAAAAAGGGGCTGGCAACTTATGCTAGATACTGCGGGGGTCGGGGGTACTGGTGTGAAGCTAGGGAGTTGGGATGCAGGAAGCCAAGTATTATAGAATTTACGCGCCATTATCGTTGGTTATCGTTACGATCCCGTTATGATCGACAATGTGAGCTACACTGGTTCAACCTATCGCGTCATCAGCGTAAAACCAACTTTCGTGAGATGAAGATGAATGGATTAGTATTTGCGTGATTGTTAGGCCTTTCTATCTGGTGGACCTCTCATCGTCATATTGGTTGTACTGTTGGTTTCTGTAATCTATCGCACTGTGATACCTGACGAGGAATAGAGAGATAGTGGCGTCTACCTACGGTTGCAATTTCTGTAGTAACACTGCATCGTTTGTGTATCCACACTGGCCAATGACAGGTCATGAAGCTGCATGCTGTAAAGCCTCAAACCGTTAGTATCCCCCTGCACGGCACCCAGCTGCCCAGTAGTTGAAGATAGTATAAACGAAAATATCATATCTGACTCAGAAATATTAGTTAAAGGGAGGGTGTTGTTTAAATTCTACTGGTAATACTGGATAGATGCTCTCATTATAAAACCAACTGCAGAGCACAGGCTATGCGAATCCCTCTCACTGGATTTTTCAAACAACAGCCATCCAATGTCGCTGTGTTAGTCTTTTTACACGATGTTTACACGACTGCTCTTGGGGAGCTCTTTGCTCATTGCAGTTGTGTCCCTTTTACTCTCTCAGATGGCTGTAAAACCGTCAACCCAGTACACGCCATCTGCCATAGGTCGTAATAACACCGTTCTCTTCATAGTAAACTGTGAGTTCGGCCTCTCCAATGTGCATCTTGCGACGGCGCACGCCTTATTAGAGCGCCATCCAGAGATCCGCATGCATGTTGCGTCCTTCCCCCCCACGCTCCCAAGATTGGACAGTATCTCAAAACATGTCCGGAAGACGAACTCTTCTGCGGAAGATATCGTGTTCCACGAGCTCCCAGAACAGTACGACTTCGCAAAAGCCATGGTAATATCGGGGAGAACACCGATGAGCATCACACGTCCGCCAGGCCGTGCTCATATCGACGAAACTGGCAAGGATATGGCATTCTTCACTGCGCCATGGTCAGGAGAAGCGCATTTGGAACTCTTTCAGCAGCTCACCGGTAATATCTTTACTTTTTTACGTGGGGGTTCGGCTCGGCGCTAACTTGCATCTCGCTAATGACGCCACAGAGATCATCGATGAGGTAGATCCCTCCCTCGTACTTTTGGACATGTTTTTTCGACCTGGTCTTGATGCAGCTCGTAATCGGAAAAGACTGCATGCTTTCATCGTTCCAAATATACCGATTGACGTCTTCCCTCTCCATCAACCTTATTTGAAATGGCTGTGGAAATATCCTGTGTATGTGCATGCTTCTCAAATTGTTCTACTTAGTCATGTAGCTAATATAAAAGCCCACGTGTCGTTTAGTTTGGGCTCTGGTATTCTGTATCCTGTCCCATGGAGTAGAGTGCTAGAGAATATCTATATCAATGTGCGGTACTTCTATTTCCTGGGATCTATGCACCATTTCAAGTCCGCGAAGAAACTTCTTCAGCAGAAAGGTATCAACCGTATTACCTACAATGATCTGCACCGCTCAAATGTACCCTTCTTCATTCAAAGCCTAGCTGAAGCCACAATACCCCTGGACCATGTCCCGCCAAATGTGACATATACCGGACCAATTTCCCTTTCCCTCTCCACTCTAGAAGAAGTAAATCCGGAGCTGAATCAATGGCTTGCCAAGACGTCGACTCTTTTCGTCAACCTCGGGAGTTTCTTCGCCTGGGATAAAGTCCGGGCTAGTGCTATGGCGCAAGCTATCGCAGACATATTGCACGAGAGGACCGATCTTCAAATTCTATGGAAGTTCTCTAAGACGGGTAAGCAGTTTGGTGACGAGTTCTTGGATCCGGTACGCCCGTTCCTCAAGAATGGCCGCCTTGAGATGATATCTTGGTTGCCTGTCGAACCAACGACTCTTTTTGAAACAGGTCATATTGTGGCTTCAGTACACCATGGCGGTGCGGGAGGTTTCCACGAGGCACTCGGGTAAGGCACTCGCCCCGCCCCCTAAATAAAGTACTAACCCCTATCTTACGACAGAACCGGCATACCACAGATAATTTTACCGCAGTGGACTGACCACTACAGTCTCGCACAACAGGCTCAGTATCTCGGCGTGGGAGTTTGGGCGTGTCAAGAAACTGCTCCCTCTTTTACAGCCGAATGTCTTCATGATTCCTTTTCTACAGTTCTTGGTAGTGGTAAGATCGCTGAGTCCTTACGAGAGAAGGCAAAGCAGATTGGAGAAATAGCTCAGCGAGATCCTGGCCGGTATATCTCAGCAAGAGAAGTTGCGAAGCTGGCAGCGCACGGTGCTTAAGATACGGTCGTTAAGACACTAATCGGGACGTTAGCAAGCCATAAGCGTGTGGCTTAGGGGATACTGGGGAACCCCGGCTACTTAGTACGTATAGATGTACGGATGGCTGTGACAAAAAGAAAAGTCATCTTCGGTGTTGACATACACTATAGAATGCATCTCAATAGGAAGTTAACTCAGGGTATCCCTGGGCATGTTCCTTGAAATTTCAGTAGGCAAGAATCCTAGAAACATATCAGCTATCTCAATCCATTGCATAATCATAATGCCCCTATTTACCCCTTTCTCCACTTTTATCCACCATGAGCGTCACCACGTATTTCAGTAATTCTAAAATAGCACACATAGTACCAGGACAAATGTTATAAACCGAAGCACAAGTTAATTTAATACATAATACCCTAGACCTTCAAGTTGATATAGATAGACTTAGTATAGTAATAAGGCAGCAAACCTGCCTCCCCATTCTCCGCACCGATGCCCGACTGCTTTGTGCCACCAAACGGGAGCCGGATATCCGGCGTGCTCGAAGAATTGATGTACACCTGACCGGCCTCGAACCCATTAGCAACGCGGTGGGCTCTCGCGATGCTACTGGTAAAAACGCACGAGGAGAGACCGTACGCGGTATCGTTCGCCATCTCTAAGGCGTCCTCCTCCGTCTTAAAAGGGACGACAGCAACACACGGCCCAAAGATCTCCTCGCGGTAGATTTTCATCCCGGGCTTCACATCCGTGAACACGGTCGGCTGGACAAAGAATCCCTTCCCATCGAACGCCGCCGGCTCGCCGCCCATAAACACCGTCGCGCCCTCCTCCCTAGCCCCACGTATATACCCAAGGATCTTCTCATACTGCACCCTCGACACCTGCGGGCCCTGGAAAGTCGTCTTCTCAAACGGATCTCCCAGCACCGAGACCTGGGAAACCTGCTCTTTAAACTTAGCCAAGAAGGCATCATAAACGCCCTCCTGGACCAAAACGCGCGAGTTCGCAAAGCACATCTGGCCCGAGTACGCCATAACCCCACGATGCGTCCACATAACCGCATTATCCAAATCCGCGTCCTCAAACACAATAGCCGGGGTCTTCCCACCCGTCTCCAACGTAACCCCCTTCAGCGTCGCAGCCGCAAGCCGCATGATCGCCTTCCCCGTCTCCGTGCTCCCCGTAAACGAAACCTTATCGACGCCCGGATGCGAAACCAGCGCCGCCCCCGCGTCTCCGCCATAGCCATTAACGAAATTCACCACGCCGGGCGGAAACCCCGCTTCTTTAACTAACTTCGCGATATACAGCACGGAAAGCGGACACGCCTCCGACGCCTTCAACACGACCGCATTCCCGCACGCGATCGCAGGCCCGAGCTTCATGCCGACGAACCCGATATTCATGTTCCACGGGATAATCTGCGCGACGACGCCGACGGGCGCTTTGACCGTGTACGCGACGCGGTCGGGGCCGCAGTCCGCCGTCTGGCCGTACATTTTGTCGGCCCAGCCCGCGTAGTAGCGCAGCACTTCGACGGCCCAGGGGACTTCGAAGTGCTTCGCTGTCGCGAACGTCTTGCCGTTGTCGATGGCGTCGATGGCGGCTAATACGTCCCCGTGCTGTGAGATGAGGTTCGCGAGCTTGTGCATGAGGACGGCGCGCTCGCGGCCGGTGAGGTTCGCCCAGGATGGGTGTTTGAAGGCTGTGCGTGCAGCTTGCACTGCGGTGTCGATGTCTGCTGCTGTGGCGGCTTGGGGGGCGCATATTTCTTCTTCGGTTCTGGTGGGGTGGTGAGAATGTGTTCGCGATGTAAGGGGGGTGGTTTACCTAGTACTTACGTGGGGTTAATCGTGGGAATCGTCTTGCCCTCGCTACTATTCACGAACTTGTTGTTGATGAATAGGCCTAGTGGCTGTGACCACTTGGTGCCATTCGGAGCCTTGAGCATTACCTCCATGATATATGTGTATGACTTTGAATCAAAAGATATATGATGAAGTTCAAGTGATGGAGGTCTCGAGAATGAGGTAAAGCCTGCTTTTATTTATACTCCTCATTGTGTCACATATTTATGGAAAGGGGTTGACTCGCATAGTCAATGAATATGATGATACCTAACCGATCGGATATATCGGGGGCTTCCGTGAATATTTTAAGATATAAGAGATATGTAATTATGTTCGTCACAGTAGATTACATCCTTGTCCGCCCACGCGGCGCCAAATGCCCCGTCGATTCGAGGCCTGTTGTCATAGGTGACCCTACGGCACAGGGTCGCAAACGCCTTTTAACCACTACTCCAACCTACCAACGCCAAAAGATGTTGGGGTATACATCTAGATAGCAAATAACTACCACGTGTATGTAGGCATTCTATATCACAGCCTCTTTGGCGATTATGTCACCCCGAAGTGCGAATGCGACTATGCTTACCAGGGAGATTATCAAGATGATGAGTAAAATACCAATATTCTAGCCATCGTATATTACACAAATCACCAAAGTTCCAGAAATATGTGATATCTAATTACCTAGACAAATAAAGGTGTGCATATCATATTTGTTATTGTATTATAATTTATGGGTACATTACCTTATAGTTACCTACCTATGTCCTCACAGCCTGCCTGCTAGGTACCTAGGCAAGTAATTGTCTAAGCCTCTAGGTAACCACCCCGACCACCCTGTCAGCAAATAGCATTCCAAATCACCAGGTTTCCCCGATCTCTTTCATATATTCCTGGAAGTGAATATTCCTTGGCGGGTACTTCCGAAGAACCCGGAAGTAATCGATCGTATCCTGACTGACATGAACCTCTTCCCCACCTGTGGCATCCGAATGTGCACCCGACCCCTTACTGTCCTTATAATAGCTTGCATTCTCCCAAGTAGGTAGAACTCGTTTCCAGTCCGCTGACTTCCAATTTTCCATTCGATCTTCTAGTGGTAAGTCGCTGCCGTTGAAAGGAGGGAGCGCAAACCTGTTGCGGTCCCCCTCGCGCATGTACTCACCATTACAATATACATCCTGGCCCTGATAATGCTCTTGGAGAATTTCTCGCATTTCCTCCGGGCTCGGTTCGGCACCAACGGAGAAGTAGTTCGGGTTATGCCAAGGCGGCCCCCTGAAAGGAATCAGCTTCCCTACTGGGCGTTGCCTGATGCAGTATTGAGCTCCTGATCTCTTACAAGCAGCGCATTTGTCCACACCCTCAACCCCTAGGTAATTCAAGGTGCAGTTAAGTCCTTTTTTAGTACATGCCAAACAAGAACCTCCGTCGTCAACTAATATTCTTCCTGTAGCCAAATCTCTATCGGGTTCTTTTTCTTCATTTACCTCTTTCGGCTTGTCCTGAGACTTTGGACCTGAGTTCTTCGTTCGGACTTTCTTGTCTGTAATCTCTCGGATGTTCTTAATAAAATCCTTTTTGCATAGAGGTTTTTTCGCTCCAGCATCGCTAGAAGTCCCCCGAGAATGAATTGATGACATGTTGAATAGTTAATAAATTTGACGTCCAGAAATCGAAAATTGGCAAGAATTGACCTTTCTTATCTATTGATATTTGAGAGCGCATATGGTAGCTACGAACAATCGGAATAAAGCCTTTGTATGTGCTAGTTGCTAACTCTCGAGTCACAAAGAAACATCTAAAAGAAACCTAAAAGACATTACAGGATTAACAATGATCTTTATAAGTCCTTGTTCGTCAGTGCCTCCATTGTTTCAAACAATAGGTATGGTTTGCTATGACGAGCGGACAGAAAGGATCCATTTTCTGAACCGAGCGAGCGTGGTATTGATCCCCACGACATTCGTATCTTATTTTCTCGAATTCTTCATTCGTTTGGAAGATGCCAAATTCATACCTTTGAAGTATGGAGATTCTCGAGAACTACTAGTACTTAAGGTCGTGCTCGTGAACTTTCTCTTACCTAAATTGGTCTCAGAAGTTGGCTGACTTAAGTTTTTAATACTTTTTAAGTCTGGAAGTCGTTGTATAGGAGGTGAGATGAGGTGGGATGGCTTCCACGTTTTCGTGTTTTCATTCATGCGGAATTTGAAACGTCCATTGTCTAGGTGTTTTCGGAACCAAATATGGGTTTTCGCCTGTGATGCTTCTATCCTGCGAGCGGGTTCATATTTTAAGCAAGACCTAATAAACTCCTGGCAATTGTGGCTGATTTTCTGATGAGACTGGTCGTCAAAGACGCTATCAAGCCATCCGTTGATTGCCTCTTGACTTCCTTTGACGAGGTTGCTAGGGGTCACCAAGTGGTCTGGTGACAAAAGAAATACTGCGATCATGCCGATAGACCAAATATCAACGGCTAGATCATATATATGGCCACACTGAACTTCCCTGCTGCATGGTAAGCAAGTTTTCATAATATTATCAAGTAATATATCTAAGGCCTTACGGTGCCATGTATTGTTGAGTTCCTACTTGGCTACGCATTCGACCGGAAGCTAATGATTTCGCGAAGCCTAGGTCGCTAACGATCACTCGACCTGTAGCATGTGGTCCCGTAGAGAACAGCACATTCTCCGGCTTTAAATCGCGATGTGCTATACCCCCAGTATGCTACAATAAGGGTCAGCAGCGACTCACCTGAAATAATCTTATTGTACGTACAAGATATTTGATGGCGTTCAAGATCTGTAAAATGACAAGTTTGGTATCTTGCTCTGAGAAGACTCCTCGTGCTAAGCGCATTGAGAAAAGATCACCGCCTGTTGCAAGTTCAGTGAAGGTGTAAAGAGTGTGTCGCGACCGAAACGCACTGTGACGACGGTAGTCAGTGATTTATTTTCTCCAGGTAGCTTAACTAGGAACCTTCCACTTTCAGAATATATTGAAAGAAGCAAAAAGTTGCTGTTTTACATACTATTCGAAGATGGGGAGGTTGGGCTTATATTGTTGTTAATATATTGATACGCTGAGGTAAATGGGGGTAAATTGGACCATACATGGCTTAGTTTTCCAAGTATATCAGTCTCATCTAGAGTGCGTTGGATTATATCTCGAGGGTGTGCGAATCGACCAAGATGGTCAAGGTCGTGAATTTTGCAGGCAAGTTGTCTCCCAGTCTTCACATCAATAGCTAGATGAATTGATGCAAAGGATCCACTACCAAGAACTCTGTTGCTAATCATGTATCGATCGCTAAACAGCTGCGACTCACAGTTAGTTTTGCCTAGGAATCTAATTGCTCTTGATTGACTTACGCTAGATTCCTTGAGTTGAATTGCAGTCAGTGGTGACTTTAAATCTGAACAGCCCAAGAGTGAAATGCGAAACTTCCAATGAGGTTTTATGGTGATCACAACATCCTGGCTGAGGTAAAAGCCTGGCGATGGACCTTTCTCTTTATTACCAATGCAAGTTTCTTCGACGTATGTGCCCTCCAGAGATTGGCAGTCTCGAATATATATCAAGGGGGGTTGTGTATACTTGTCGTCTGGGTCATAGAGGACTGAATAAATAACAAAGTGCTTCCTTGAGACATACGGGTGATTTATAGAAACATCACTGCCATGTCTTTAGTGATGATAACTAAAGTGTAATGATAGAACTTTCAACATACTTCATATGGTGATCCCGCCCGACTGTGATCAACCGCCCTGGGTATAGGGGGAGATCCATAAATTGTTGAGAGTTGTGGCGGCTAGCGTTTCCATCTAATGATTTGTTTACATGGAAGCCCTCTAGAGGAAGTTATGTTAGCGTCTCTACTATAAAACAAGACTGGATCTGGTCTAGTTGAAATAGGTAGGTCCTACCTGGAGGCTTGCAGCCTTCTAGCGAGTTTCCTTGAACCCAAAAAGATATCTGGGCGATTGGGTGAACCATGGTACGTGTAGAAATGATGGGTCTGGATTAAGGCAACATCCCATGGATGCAGAGAATGGTTAGGAGTACGAAATATTAACATGTATCGACATTGAATTGACGAGGCTGGATTTCTTGGAATATGTTTGAGTTGGGGGAGTTTGACTTCAAAGTTTTCTGATACCGTCGTGAATGACAGTCGCAACTGCTCTACCTCAGTAGTATGGATTCAAACACTGCAAGCGCAAGAAGCATACTAGGTACAGAATCTTACTCAATCTGAAACACTTTATTAAGAAAACTTTATACATATGGGTGATTGTGCCATTAAAAAATTGCAAGAGACCTATAATAAAGGTAGTCACCAGTCTAGCTGTGAGTCGGCGCCTACCTGAACTTGAAGCCGTCATGGGAAAGAACAGTCGATCAGGCGGTTGATTAGGAATAATAAAATACTGCAGTCTGCGGTGCTAACCCGTAATCGACCGACTTGAGAACAGGCATCAGATTTCATTGATGACGTACTAGGTATATACTCTTCAATCTCTAGGTATCAATTGCAATAATGCACAAAATTTCCTATTTTTATCAAGGGTTTGTGGTGTCTGAAGTCGCTTCCAAGTTGACAATGAACCTTGGAGCAAACATCTTACGTAATTATTCGCTCAAAACTGGCCGGTGTGCCATCTGTCCGGCAGCTGCCCCGCTGCACAATCGCAGGTTGCTAGGAATCTCCCCCACTATATTTGCACCCGAGAAATAGCCGATCACAACCCTAACATAATTCCCAACCATACTTCTTCAATTCATGCCACTTTTAAAACTTCCTTTCCTTCTACCAAGCTTCATCAACAAAGCAACTCATCTACAGCAACTTGTAAGTACAAAATTACCCCCTAATAACTGGTATTATACATCGCAAACTACACACTACGTACATCGATGCACATTCTTCTTATTCCACCATCCGCGCGCATTGGTTTTATTTATTTCGCGTGGTTGAGTCGCACGATTCTTCTTCATCTTCCCCGCGATCGTCATAAATCACCCACAACTCACTCACCTCCACCATCTCTATAACATTGCAAAGAGTGTCAAATACTAACAACAACATGCAGCACAGTCGCCAAGATGAGAGCCAAGTGGAGAAAGAAGAGAGTTCGTCGCCTCAAGCGTAAGAGGAGAAAGATGAGAGCTCGCAGGTATGTTTTCATGCGATTTCTGTCTAACTGAGCCTGCACTAATTGGAACCTCTCCGTTACAGCAAGTAAACACATCACATTTACTCGATCTCAGCGTCTCTCCGCCAGACCGCATCGCGCCATGACATCTACCAAGAACAATCGACACATCAGCATTCAGCACTCGGAACTCGACTACAATGATTATTCCTCACCTCAAGACGGTGCTCACATATGACACCAAGGAAGATATCAAAGGAAGGGCTGGGGCTGTGGGGGATTGACACAATGGCGACAATGAATTGGACGGACGGTTCGCTGGTCAAACACCATCGAGTGGACCAACGATTTGTTTACGCATCGCAGAGCAAGAAGCTTAATTGCTATACTACTCATGATCATTGCCGTAAAATGGGGTCTTTTAGCTAGTCAATCAATTTGCCAGTACTGATCCCAGTATATTTTATGTTTTGCTTATTGTGAAGTACCTATAATTGTGTGACGTTTGTGTGGCGAATATGCTAATGACGTCTATTGTCAGCTACCCCTCTTTCTAACCAGATGTCAATGTATAAGGCACTGATGTAGAAGATCTACAAACCACACCTTTCAGATTGTAGTAAATTTTAGAGGCTTAATACATTTTACACGATCCATGGATGGAATGCCATCAGTAAATTTTAAGAGCTTCCCGTACTAAGAAAGCTAGGTGAGGTATGATGCTGTTCAAATTGCGCTTTAAGAAATCGCTTGCAGCTAAGCGAGTAGCGCAAGATTGATCTTGGTTACTCAGGTACATAGATACTTTGATCTGTGGGGTATATTCACCGCCTGCCTAATCCATCCCGCTACTTGCATTCACGGCAGATTTCCTTTTTTTTTCTCCTCTGTTTTTTCACCGAGTCAATTCCTCATTAAATTTGCACCAGCAACTCGTGAACCCCCGGAATATTTGATCATTCCAAATCAACCATTTCATTCAACACATATTGAACATGGCGGAACATAAAGAAAAGAAAAGAAAGCGCGGCGAGGATGGAAGCCAACGACCAAAGAAAAAGGTAGCTGTTCAAACTCCTTCTCAATCGCAATCCAACTTCGTCAGAGTCTCCTCTGTCCAAACCGCGAAAACTTGTCCTCCAGTAATAGGTATGCCTTGGTACTATATAGTAAACTATTTATCATATTTATCGGTTATAATTAACATCATCATAGCAACCTCACCTGGTCTCTGTCTTCAAGATTCAATGAAATTCCAGGCGTACACGACACCCCAGTCCACAAGTTCCAAGCGAAGCAAGAAATCCGATTCTCGTACATCTAGCCTACTACTACATTCATCTTCACATGGCAAACTAGACTATACGGCGAAGGAAGAAGGCCCCGGTGGTCGCGAATCGCATCTTAAACATTACATCGGTGTTTTCGACCCCCAAACCGGGAAGTTGGCCGTGGTAGAAGCTAAGAAGATGGCTGTGCGGGGTGTGGTTCGATCACAAAAGCCACCCGAAGATGTCACAGAGAGAGAAGCCACGCAGGTAAATCAAGTGTTTCTTCATTATTTATTCAGGGAATATCTAATTGTTCTATAGACAATGCTGGAACTTAGAAATAATCTTGGCGAGGCGTTTGGAACCAAGAAAGCCAAAAAGGCTCTTGCTGCAATTACTGAGAACGCAATTGCTCCAGAGAAGGCGATCGCCGATGCTGGAGGAGACCCTCAGAAGCTCAGTTCTGCCTCCAAAGCTCTGATGGAATCGATTAACGATGTTACCATAGGAATGGCATCTAAAGAGGACCTCCAAGCCCAAGCCGATTTAGCGAAACCGATCCCCCCAGGAAATTACGATGCCGAGGAAATCCAAGATGTGTACACACCCGAAGGATTAATTGGTGGCGATATATTAAACGCCATTCCAGTCAGAGACTGGCAAGAGCAGCTTAAGAAGGGTCTAAACAAGACAATGACAAGTTCATTCGTTGCGAGCAGGCTCGTTCCCGTTGGAGAAGGCCCAAATCCAGTGCACAGACTGCGAGCTCTTCGATATCTAGACTTGCTTCTCAAGTTTGTCAAGAATGCTAAGCCTGGGAAAGAAAGAGGTACAAAGCGAATCCCGCCAAGAGACAAATTAAGAGAACTCTTGAACCCGGCACCCGAGCCCGTCGTCGAGAGTATTAGACGAAAGTTTTCGTCTAACGGAGAGATGAGGAAATTCCATACCGACTTGGTATATACTTACTGCTGTGCCCTCGCATCGATCTTGTCGAATTACAGTTTCGATACAAGCCGCATCAGGTTTGATCTCGGCCTCGATGAGAAGCAATTCGGCCAGTATTTCCGGGAGATAGGTGGTAAGGTCAAAATCGAAAAGGGCGCTGAGAAAGGAACCCACGTGCAAGTGGCAAGTTTGGCTCTGCCGCTAGTGTTTCCGAAGGTCAGATATCAGCGGCCGCGCGGGCGTTAATTGAATGAGGAGACGAGGAAGATGATTACGGCGCCATCGGACATGAGGCTTATCGGAACAAAAATATGTCTATTGCTGCTGTGTATTTTGGGCTGCCACTGAACCTAGACATAGGTACTTGCAAGGAACGTGGTTAGGTATTAACATCTTAGCATTTGCGTCACATTTATCATACGAAAAGCAATTATCGGCGGAATGCTCTTTTACGGCTACTATCCGACATCTCTATTATCGCCGCGTCGGTCTGGCCAGATACCCATAAGTTTAATCGACTTAGAATCCAGACTTCTCGTCATATACATAGTTAGTGATCGGATTAAGTATGACCTTATAGGTGTGGCAGGGGGACTACTTGCTCTTGGCGATTGCGTCTTCATTTTAATACAGTCCACTAAACTTTAGACCAAAAGAATTACGAGGTTAGCTAGGTGTCGGTTGAGTTCTTGGTTCTTCACCTAGCTTCAATTAGCCTGGGGGAAGGGAATAGATAAAGCGTATGTCTATGTTCTGTCAAACCCCACGATATCTATCTATAGATAGGTAGTTTATGTAATAGATAGCCCTATTTACATGCGTCCGGCCTTCCGTGCGTTTGCAATCGGAACATGTCAATTTGACGGGAGGATCCCGCACTACCAACCGGGGAAGCTCGCCGGGGCCGGTCCTTGCTCGGTCGCATTCCTTCCAAGTCAAGCGGCGAACTTACACGATAATTGACTTAACTAGGTAGTAGTATCATTCGCAAAGAACAACAGTTATGACGAAATACCACGGACGTAATTTTTTCAGCGACTATAACCCGGGGCGCCAAGGTTCGGTGAGAAATTTGTGATTGCTAGTGAACCTGCAGAAGACGGCTTCGCACAATTGACCCCCTGGAATGGTGCAATAGATAAGGTCGCACCGACCAGTCTTCGTCCGCCCGCATGACGTGATCGCAGAGGCAACGCCCAATCGCTCGGGGTATTGCACCGGAACGTGTTAGCGGCCATGGAGACGATGTTGATATAAATCGCTGCGCCAGACCGAGAAATCCCGGGGAATGAGGTTACACGGCTCTAGCTCTTCGTGAAGATTGCTGACGAGACGCGACGGGATAATCGGCGCTGTGCTTATTAGGTACTGCGGACTCGAATTGCGAAGCGTGTACCTGTCGTGAGCCCCAATTCCATGTGTAATTGAGAATTGCAGTACGCGGGAAAAACAATGGCAGGTGATCTGAAGGGCGTCGAGGTCTCTGACCCGGGCTCGGATATCGAGAAGTCGGCCCACCCGAAGGAGACTGTGAACTCGAGCCGGTCTTCTAAGGACGAACCGACAGCGAAGAAACCCGACGAAGATTACGGGTCGACCGATGACCATGTATTCTCCGACCCGTCCGTGGCCGAGAAGTGGCGCGGTGTTTATGAGAAGGCTAAGTACGAAAACCGGCACCGATTCGACCCGAACTTTAAGTGGACGGCGGAGGAGGAGCGACGGTTAGTCAAGAAGGTCGATGCGAGGATCATGGTTTGGGCCTGGCTCATGTTCTGCGCTCTCGATATGCATCGCAGGAATATCAACAGGGCTATTTCGGATAACATGTTGGCTGAGATCGGTGAGTCTTCAACCCCAATCCTAATCATATATAGTTATATATAACCGGTTACTGACGATTAGAACATAGGCATGAACACAAACGACTACAACTACGGCCAAACCATCTTCCTCGCCTGCTTCCTCGCCGCCGAACTGCCTAGCGGGCTTATAAGCAAGAAGCTCGGGGCCGACAGGTGGATTCCCACGATCATGGTAGGCTGGTCGATAACGGCTATGTCACAGGCGTTCATCCACAACAGGTCGTCTTTCTACGCGATCAAAGCCCTTCTCGGCCTGCTCATGGGCGGGTTCATCCCCGACATCGTGCTATGGCTCACCTACTTCTACAAGAGCAGGGAGCTCCCGCTCCGCTTAGCTTGGTTCTGGACGGCGCTCAGCACGGTGAACATCGTCGGTTCGCTGCTCGCCGCGGGAATCCTACAGATGCGCGGTATACACGGGTGGAGCGGCTGGCGATGGCTGTTCCTGATCGAGGGGTTGATAACGACGCTCATCGGCATATTCTCGTGGGGTCTTATGCCACCGGGTCCTACGCAGACCAAGCACTGGTTCCGAGGCAAGGACGGGTGGTTTACCGACCACGAGGAGTCCATATTAGTCAACCGACTCCTCCGCGACGACCCGAGTAAGGGCGACATGAACAACCGACAAGCCGTGGGACCTAGCCTGCTTTTCAAAGCAGCGTCGGACTGGGAGCAGTGGCCGCTGTACCTCATCGGGCTCACAACGTACATCCCGCCCTCGCCGCCGTCGAACTACCTGTCATACATCCTACGACAACTCGGCTTCTCCGTCTTCAACGCGAATCTACTCGCGATCCCGTCGCAGTTCCTATTCGCCGTCAACCTGCTCGTGGTGACGTGGATATCGCGACGCGTGAACGAGCGATCCATCATAAGCTCCAGTTCCAACATCTGGATCTTCCCATGGATCCTCGCGCTCGTACTTCTCCCCGCCACCGCGTCGCCATGGATACGGTACGCGCTGCTCACAGGGCTGCTATCGTACCCATACTGCCACGCCATCCTCGTCGGCTGGAACGCAAAGAACAGCAACGCCGTGCGCACCCGCGCCGTCTCCGCTGCATTATACAACATGTTCGTGCAGAGCGGTAACATCATCGCGACGAATATCTACCGCGACGACGATAAGCCGCTCTACCGCCGCGGCAACAAGATCTTGCTAGGTGTTACGGTGTTTAACATCGCGCTGTTCTACCTCGTCAAGGTGTTTTACATCTGGAGGAATAGGGTTAGGGATCGTAGGTGGAACGCGATGAGCACGGAGGAGCAAGAGAACTATGTTTTGACGACGAAGGATGAGGGTATGCGGAGGCTGGATTTTAGGTTCGCTCATTAGGGGATAGTTTGGTTTGTGGTTTAGGGCTGGTAAAGGGTTCGGGATCATGTCGATCCGTCTCTGTAAGGTGCCACTTCTGCGGCATTGCATGGTATGTCTTTGGGGACTCTTTAGTTCGGACGCTGTGTGAGACATACTTAGGACTTAGGCCCTACGTCTATTCTCGTTAAAGAGTGACCTTGAATAGCGTCCCTACCTTGATAGATAGACATATATCCACTCTAGAGTCGGTGAGGCTCAAAAATGATATTGTACAATACACCGCAAGACTCCTTAGCATGAAGTGATCATCCAGTGATCATCTAGATTTCCAATGATACTGAACAAAAAGTTTGCACTGCCATCTCCTAGAGTTCCAAAAGCTCGAAACGTTCGTAGATCTTTCGATCCTCGTCTTCGGCTCAATTAGGTGATCATTTCGTGCAATCTGTGAGATCGCACTTATGGATTAGCAGATCATGACATCTTACCAAGTTAGATGAGGATTTGTTTAATGGTGAATGCCGTCTGCCGTTTGCCGTCTTGGGTTATCGCATTAATTCCTGTGAAGGTCTTTTAAGACGGGGGACGTTTCGTCTGGGTCTCGAATACCACAGATCCGTGTGCTGCACCTGAGACAGGGGGCCAATTCTCCCTTCTGATTGGCTCCTACCGGGGTAAACTCACAGGTACCTAGATACCTGTCATCGCTTCCCATCTCAAACATCGAATTATTCTTCTGATGATTCGTTACCTTGCGATGAGGCTATGTCCGATTCTGGGGTAGAGCAGGAGATTTTAACTCTTAAATCGCTAGATATATGCCGCACGGGACACCGGCACCAGGTCATTGAGTCCTGTGTTGGTTTAGCTCCAGGAGCCAAGTCTACGCGAACGAGCTTAACTATCACCTTAAAGTGACCCAGGTAGAGCCGCATATGGAGCCTGACGAATGAGATCTCGAAATGTGGTGTTTAGGACATGGGATAGATCCTCGATCTTGGCGCTTTGAAGATGTACCGGATGGGCGACCATCCGGAAGAAAGAAGGAGATCATGAGAATCATAGCCAGAGAGTATGTCGTTAGATCGTCACCTAGGTAGGATAGTATATATAGAGAATGATCTCCTTTGCACTGAATGTGATCGCCTTATGAGTAGTCGTATGATCGCGTTCTGGTAGATCATCCCGCTTCATCTTTCCTCTCCTTCATTTTCTTCTTCGACACCCAAGAGGTAGTCTTGATTTCCGTTCTTTATACATAATAGTAAATTTATCACAGTCCTTTGAAAGGCTTTTCTTATTCATTCCTTCTTGCTTCTGGAAAGCCAAACTTTCAACATGCGTTTCACTCAAGCTTGTATGGCCTTGATGAGCCTGTCGTCGCTCGCTGCGTCGGGTAAGATTCATGAACCCTACTTGGAGGTCTCTATAGACTAACAGTTTGTTTAGCTCCGACTGATGCGCTCATGCCAGCATCTAACCGAGGGTTGAAGTGGAGATCGCGGCGTGCTCCCCTCACTATCGAGCAGATAGTACAAGAGACGAACATTATCGTCATCCAAAATAATCAGGCGCAACTCGATGCCCTTCAGCGGGTAGCTGAGCAGGAGTTCGCTGCGCTCGTGCAAGCGCAGGTTGCCCTGATCACCCAGTTACAAGATGTCAAGAACAACATCCGACTCAACCACTTCAAGGCTCGGTTCTCGCAAGTAGTAAGTCTATCTCATAGTACCACAATTCGATAGTTCCCTTTGGCTAATGAGTAAATAGAATACTGTAATTGTAACGGTGTCGACGGTAATCGATGCTCGAGCGGGCAAGAATAACCAAAAGCGATATATGGTGAATCAGCAACTTGTCGATAACGGAAAGCCGGAGAGTCAAATCATGGTTATGGTCTCAGATGCACAGACCATGACTCTTGGTGCATCGCAGACAGTCGACCTTGCAGGCGTTGCAGCAGCCACCGCCGTCGCCCAGCCCTCAGCCGCCCCGGCACAAATCGTGAACCAAGATCCCAACGCGCCTTTCGGTAGCATAAACCAAAACCTGCTTCTGCCCATCGGTGCTCAGGCGCCGTCTGTCGATCTCGTTTTCGTCGACCCGGCCGCCATCATCCTTCCTAACCAGAAGAACCTGTTCATCGAGAGCACCGACACCTTCCTTCAGGACTGTGGCTTCTACCAGTCCAACAACAACGCGTTTGCCAACCTAGGGTCGCAGACGTTCACGTCGTTCGAGCAGATCACTGTCGCTAATGGTGCCGTTTCGATCGTCAAGCAGCAGCAAAATCAGGTCAATATCATCGTATAAGCCTATGTCGATAATGTCATTGTCTAGTTGATTGTTCTATCACGTTAAGCGAGCAAGTCTCGCGGGGGACATTTATTTGTTCCTTCATTTAAGATACCCACAGTGGGAACGTTCATGTATATTTTTTAATTCACGTTTGGAGGCTACGCAAGCCGAGGCGTCCGGATGTCCGAAGGAGAGGGAATGGTGGCGTTCTTGCGCCTGAGAAGGTAGTAGACCTAATCGGGATCAGTCAAGATTGCAAGCTGTCCTACGGGATAGGATAGGAGCACCGAAGAGGCATATTGATGCTGATATAGGGGTATCTCCAAGTTTCGGGTCAATTAGTATTCCTAACAAAAGAAAGAAAAGAGAATAAGAAATGTAATTTTTAAGACCCTGTCCTGACTTCCGGGTTGTTGGTACGTTTTGCATTTTTGCTGCTGTGTTCCTGCCGAATGATCTAAGATCTTACATTGTGTGACCGAACCTGCCAACATCAATTGATGCAAGGCCTCAGCGAAAGAAAATGCAAACCCCTGTCTCTTTCCGCGTCTGATGTTTGAAACTTGACGGGTTCCAAAGCTTGTCTTAAGTAAGGTTGGCCAGGTAGTAGGGTAGCGCTGTCACTTCTCTAGGCACTCTTTCCTTGCGTTCGGGCGAGCATTTACCAAGACAAAATTAGATCTGATGATGTTGGGTCCACAAAGCCGGAGAGCTGAAGTGGAGCGCTTTTACCCCTTTAGGACTACCTCGGCCAATTAATATGATTTTAGTACGGGGTCTTATCTTAGGCTGTTATCGGCTATTAGTGATAACCTGGAAACTGACCTGTTGCCATAAACAGCTGACCGATTTTACCTAGGTAGAGAGAGCTAGAAAGAGGGCATCATCAAAAAAAGAAGATGGTTCTCTGCAATTTACACCTCATTTCCCTCCGGAACGACGTATCGCCAGCCCTATTTCTGGGCAAGCTCCGCTGGAATGGCATCAAGCCTATCGTTCAGGCACGACCCATTCGTTGGATGGTTCTCCCTACACAATTATCAGTTGGCCATTTGATCGGCCGCAACATCCGCTGGGACCTCTTTTTGATCCTAGAGGAGACCGATCCAATCCCCCACGAGGCGCAACTGGATATCGATGGTATCTGGAGCGTCTCCTGTGGAGTCTCTTCCAAAGCGCTTTCGGGTTACGCAGCCGCCAATTCAAAACTCCTCTTCCCGCCGCCCGGCTCGGTCTCACCGCCGGAGCCACAAGAAATCGAACCCTCAAATTCCTCTCAAAACCTAGAAACGAGCCTCGAGTTATGCGAGTGGATCGGGGCACTGCCGGCCGAAATAAGGGACCGTCCCGTTTCCATGTTGAACCTGCTTGCAGTCAATCCTGGAAAGAAAGACGATTACAAAAAATACAGAGACGCGTTCGTTACAAACGCGGGCACCAGACATGGCGCGAATATCAAACTTGTTGGAAGAATAGCGGGCGGCGCGGCGGCGGACGATGGGTGGGACGAGATTGCTTTCGTTCATTACCCATCAGTCTCTCACTTCGCGGCAATGGCGGCGAGTAGAGATTATCAAGAGATCAACCACGAGCATCGACTTCCCTCGCTGAAGGATACGTTTATTTTATGCGTTATGGAGGTGGATGACCAGGCGAATATCGTCGATCCACGACAAACGAGGGAGAGGCTATAAGGGTGTTATGAGGGTTTATGCGTGATGGGTTGATGATGGGCATCAATGATGGTGGGATATCTGAATGTGCTTATGTCTATAAACACTCCAGCATGATGAACATTTTGCACGATATCTGAGGCTCCCACAAACCGATACCTACCTTAGATACATAATCTCTAAGACTTAATGTTATTTCCTATCGATGTATCTATATATTATTTGATGACCTAAAAAGACTACGAGTAATGCTAATCTCCAACACCTGTCAGTGCCAGGTGTCTAGGCACACACATCTAGGACCTCGGGAACTAACCAAGGCCGGTTGTTAGGCCCCGCATAGCGTTTGTTTGCCACCATCAAGCAAAATCTAAATATTACCAAAGTACTTACATAAACAATAAAGGTCCCAAGAACAATGGAATACATAACTGTGAGCTTCAGGTAGCACAAAGGACCATGTGTACTGCCATCTCGATCACTCAAAATGGAAATGATACGAACGTATTAGGTTCATGGGACATTCCAGGCCTACCCGTGACAGCGTATTTGTAGCCCCTAAGCTGGGGTTACGAACCTATCAAATCCCCCAGGCTGCTTAGTACAGCCACCGGCGTATGTGGTGGTCTCGGCCGTTTTCTTTATCGGCAAGATGACGTCGTAAGAACATGGGGTTTCGCAGAATTGGGAGATCTTAGACCCCGGCGACCCCGCGAATATCAACACTAGATGTGTATATAGTCCCATGTGAGTAATGTGACATTGTGAGATAATGTGATTGATGATGGGTGCAACCACCATTGCGCCACTCATAGCCCGTAAGTGAGCTAAATAAGCGAGAAAAATACCGAACTACCGGATTATGTTACCTTTCACCCATAATAACTCTATCCCTCATCGATGATCTCGAATTTTCATATTCTTTGCCCTTCGAGGCCATAATCCCTCAACGCCGCCGGGATCCTGAAAACGAGACCCCTTTGCACTTCAAAACGAGCCGCGGACTTCCTAGTTGTCACACTTGCTAAGATTTAAGCAACTAAAGCCGTTCCTGTGTCACGATGGCGTTGGGTAGATGGACTTTCCCGACTAGCAGAAAACAGTCCACGGCCAGTTCTGGTACCAACAGGACGACGAATGGCTCAACAACACCAACCGACAGCGAAACCCAGGAGTCGACCAAGAGTCCATCCCGCATACTAAAAACCTTTACTGGGGGATTTATATCACACAAATCCAAAAAATCAGTTGACCGTGATGAGTTGGCTCATCTAAACAGGCCGTTCAACCAACAAAACCTAGAACACCAGAAGATACTGAACGCTTTCGAATGGAACTTTGGGAGGCGAAAAACGAGTCATAGCGGTCGAAGTATCGCGAGCGGTATTAGCCCGAGTACTTCGAGGAATAATAGTGTCGACCGCGGTCATTCGTCTCACTATGACCCAACAGAGCCACACCCTCGGTTTGATAGCAGCTTAGCTCGTCAGCCAACTCGGGAGGATCCTCGAGAAGAGTCGGAGAAATAGCAAGCGAATGCGTGTTATTGGCCCTCTTGCGGCATTTTGAGGCCGTTTAATTCAACGGGACACGACTGGACGAATGTAATATGATACCTCAGGAGTTCACTTTGTTGATTGGCGTTCGATGGCAAATACACGGAATAGGGTGGCATATTTATTAGCGGGTTGGGAAAAGATCATCTAATTAATCTTCCGGGCGAAACACTTGATGGTGTAGAATAAATACCTAAATAGTAAAGGCCTCAGAATTTTCAGTGTAAATTGATAACTCATTGGAGAGATCCTCATAGACTGTGTAAGATTGTTCATCACTGGCCATACACGGTGTGTATCAAAGATAAATATCACTGGATATTATCTTACTTCAAGTTTCCAACGCTATTTAATACTTACCATGAAGCTTAAGTAGAATGTCATTAGAATCATCCTTAATATCTAATTTCAGAAGCTTCATCGGAGGCTGATGGGTTGTAGAAACAGATGAGTGTTGTCGCTACTAAGTAGGTAGGTACCTATCATTGGTACCCGTCGAATTGGCAATCCATGATGGTGAAATCGGCACTGAGCTTCCGTATGTTCAGATTCTGCAGTTGCTTTTGATCATCTTTCTGTAGGTGAAGAAGGTTTTCTGGGCTTCGTTGGAGGAAAGAGGAAGATTCGAGTCTAGAAAACTTTCACAAGAAAAGCTAATGAAGAGAAAATTTCTATCTTTACGCTAGCAGCAGCTAGATCTTCACTTGTATGTGGTCAATGCGCTGCTCAAGTTCGGTCATCAGAAAATCCGTCGAAAAGTGGGGTCATATTTTGGGTGCCCGCACCTTTTTCGGCCTGTACCCTAATTCACTAAGCGAGCCTACCAAAATTAAATCTTCAATTCTTCTCTTTCGCAATCTTCTCAATACAAATCCAACGACAATCGACATCAAGGTAGCAACTCAACAACACAGTTGCCCATCATGTCGCTCGTCTCAGGAGAGAAGACGAACTTCCAGTTCGTAAGTAATCCCTCGATTTATTTCATGCGCATCATCTTCGTCGCCTTCGATCCCGACCGGGGTTCTTACGAATTGGCGATTCTTCATCATTCATGATCCATGACTTGATAATTATGGATATCTTTTACTGACTACAATCAAATAGATCTTGCGTCTTCTAAACACGAACGTCGATGGAAAGGAGAAGGTCATGTACGCCATGACCCGAATTAAGGGTGTTGGTCGACGATACTCCAACTTGGTCTGCAAGAAGGCCGATGTCGACCTAAACAAGCGGTATGGATATTTACCAGTTTATCAGAAGAAGCAAAATGAAGGCTAATTGGATATTTAATAGCGCTGGTGAACTTACCTCCGAAGAGCTTGAGCGAATCGTCACTATTCTCCAGAACCCTACCCAGTACAAGATCCCCGCGTGGTTCCTCAACCGACAGCGCGATATCACCGACGGCAAGAGCTACCAAGTCCTCGCGAACGGTGTCGACTCCAAGCTACGTGATGATCTCGAGCGCCTAAAGAAGATCCGCGCTCACCGTGGTCTCCGACATTACTGGGGCCTACGTGTCCGTGGCCAGCACACAAAGACGACTGGTCGTCGCGGCCGGACCGTCGGTGTCTCCAAGAAGAAGGGTGGTTAAAAGGTTTACTGGCGGAGGCATGGTTTCATTGGTTCAGATCATTCATCGTGGATGGACAGGCGTGAAGGCTGGACTGAAATTACTGCATCGACGTTTCTACTGAATTACATTGCACTTGGGGATTTTTCGGACTCGGCAAGTCATAGGTGTACTCTAAAAAGCAAAGAGACATCGTTGTGACCAACACTTTAAACTGCTTCAAAATGAACATGTGATTGATGTATATGTGGGTGGTGTTGAGCTACAGCAACCTCAACATTCTACCTTAAGCCATTTTTTCTCTATGCCATACCATGCCCATATCGCTCCCACGCCGCCAAATGATTTTTTGGGATATTCAAGTTCATGATTCATGATTGCTAAAACTGGGTTCTCTAATCTTCATGGGTTACTGCCATTTCGAGGACTTCGACTCGTCCTTGACCTTTGGTCTCGTTGCCTACGAAATCAGATAGACCCTTGAAAGCGCCAGGCTCCACGAACCCGACTATCTCCCATTCTGATCCGAGGACGTCTTGGTTTTCTACCTGTTCAACATAACTGAGGATTTTGTCCTTGACAGTGCCAGGGGCCTTTTGTTCTCCATCTGCATCGCCACCCTTTGCCACTTTCACTGCCTGTTTCAGAACGCTCGTAGAGCACGTAACTCTCAGCTTCATCCGCGCCCTGGTAACCGGGATAGGCTGATGCGCGATCAGGGCCTTCATGGCATCAAGAGCCTGACTCTTGGCGTTCTTCGTCGTGACAACACCGGTCCAGTTGTGCTCCTTTGTTCTTGGCTTCGCTTCTGAGTCATCGCCCGTCGCAGGCGTTCCCACACCGCTGCCTGTGTCCGTACCCTTCTTGTCCCCTTGTTGATGCGCTTGCGAACTCAGCATATCCAGCGCCTTCTCGATCATTCCTGTCGTGTAAACCCTCTTCGTCCGCGGATCTACCAGCTTGCTGGCCACCATGCTTACAACTTCATTGTGTACTCTGTCCAGTTGCGCCGCACGCTCTTTCTCACCCACCTGCAGCTCGCCTTTATTTAGGATCTCGAGGATGATATCGTTTAGAGGCTTATTCTTTCCAAACGCCTTCGCAAGCTCCGCCGAGGGTGCTGTCTGACCTTTCGAAACATTGAGGAAGACATTGGGGATCTGAAGAACTTCGTCAAGGTCGGTCTCGATGCCTGATCGCCATTCTAATACTTTGTTTTTGTAGCAGGCGATCTCGAAGCGCTTCTTCCCCTTCTTCAAGCGCACAAGCGACACGTTCGTAAGTTTTATTTGATTAGACTAGTAATTGTGTTAGTCTTCTCCGTATCCAGGCGCAAAATTCTTCGCAACAGTCAAAATTCTGGATCGGCATGGAAAACGCGGGGAGACGCAACCGGGAGCAATGGGGGTTAATTACATACTGCGATATATTAGCATCGTACGACATACAAGGGGATGAGAGACATTTGAAAACAGAGAATTGACATGGTTTGGAACTTTACTATCCAACTTACCAGGCTGATTTATTTGTCGCGACATTTTGCCTTCTTGCGATCAAAAAAACGTTGTAGGTGGTTAATGCTATTTTATTAACCGTGCACAATGTCAGACGTCGTAAAGAAACATGCATATCCTAGTTGTAAAATTCATAAAACCGTACTTTCTCTAGAACGAACCATAAATAAGGTTGCTCTAGACTCGCGAGTCGGTGGATCAGAGCCTTAGAAATCGGCAGTACTTAGGCAGGTACCTAACCTTACCGACATATTGACGCATCCGTGGATCACGAGCCAACACATAACATGCTTCCCCGAGTCTTAGACAAGGTACCTAAGCTACTAAGACGCAGGAACAGCTCAGCAGCGTGATTTCAATAATAGATTCACGAAAGCATCAATGCAAATGAACCATATTTACTCATTAATTCTGAATCATAGTTAAACATACCTACCCCATATAGCTTAGTCTCTCCTGGGTACACTAATCATGACCGATGACGCTTATCGGCAATGTACCCCTCGGTCTATCACGAGACACGAAGCTCGATAACGTCTGGGCATTGAACCCAGCTGTCGTAATCTATTGCATTGAAGGTAGGGCGAGCAAGTTACTCACTAGCATTAGTGGGTCCACCCTTTCTTACTCAACCGGCGGGAGATATCCCCTGTAAGCAATAAGGGGGAACTTAGCCAAGGCACCAAAATCCTAGTGGTTGGCTGGCCACTAACCAGTCATTGGCAGTCACTGACCAGTTGGGTTCTCGTTCCCCGTCCCGTTTCATGGCTCATCCATATCTCCAGTGCTTGAGCTTCCCCGATCTTCTCTTCTTGCTTTCTCGCTCATTGTTATTTGTATCAACCCATCATCAACATTCATTCTGAATTCTTCCATCCAATCTTTTCTTTCTACAAATCATCTATCATCATCATTACCATCACCATCATAGCCATCGTCAATTCTGGTAGTTCGTCGATACTCGCCTGCTACCATCATGAGAGTAGCTAGCTCCGCCCTGCTGCTAGGCGCCAGCTCGGCTGCCTTTGCGCAAGAACAGAAGGTCCTCAGCGGCATCAGCGGTATCAGCGATGCCGTCAAGAAACCTTTCGACCACATCGGCAGTGCCTTTGGGGAGATGCCAGCTACTGCCAAGGGACTCTGGGATGAAATGAGCCTCCTGGTCCCCGGCTTCTACGAAAAGGCCTCTAACCTCATCTCCTACCCTAAGCCTCATGCCCGCCGCCCAGATAAGGAATGGGACCACATCGTCAAGGGCGCTGAGGTTCAAAGCATGTGGGTTGAGACAGATGGTGTTAAGCACCGAAAGGTCGATGGTTCTCTTGAGGCCTACAACCTCCGAGCGAAGAACGTTGACCCTTCCGAACTCGGCGTAGACAAGGTGAAGCAGTTTAGTGGATACCTAGACGACGAAGCTAATGACAAGCATCTATTCTATTGTAAGTTATCCAACCCGAAGCTCTAATCAAATCAACATCTAATAATATGTCTAGGGTTCTTTGAATCTCGAAACGACCCAAAGACCGATCCCGTAGTACTATGGTTGAACGGCGGCCCCGGCTGCTCTTCTATGATGGGTCTCTTCATGGAACTCGGTCCATCCAGCGTTAACAAGGATGGCTCGCTCAAGTACAACGAGTACTCGTGGAACAGCAACGCGTCTGTCATCTTCATCGATCAACCCGTCAATACCGGCTACTCCTACAGTAGCAACCCTGTTTACAACACTGTTGCCGCAAGCAAGGACATCTACGCTCTATTGACCTTGTTCTTCCACAATTTCCCCCAATATAGCGAGCAGCCATTCCACATTGCTGGAGAGTCGTATGCTGGCCACTACATTCCCGTCTTTGCTTCTGAGATCTTGTCGCACAAGAACCGCAACATCAACCTGCAAAGTATCGCCATCGGTAACGGCTTGACGGACCCCTACACCCAATATGCTCAGTACCGCCCCATGGCCTGTGGTGAAGGTGGTTATGATGCGGTGCTCGATGAGAGCGAGTGCCAGTCCATGGACAACTCCCTCCCTCGCTGCCAGTCTCTGATCTCCAGCTGCTACGAATCTGAGAGCGTTTGGTCTTGCGTTCCTAGCGCCATCTACTGTAATAACGCCATGATTGGTCCCTTCCAACGCACTGGATACAATGTCTATGATATCCGTGAGAAGTGCAAGGACCAGGAGAACCTTTGCTACACTGAGACTGCCTGGATCAGCCAGTACTTAAACCAGGACAAGGTCATCAAGGCTGTCGGTGCTGAAGTGCAAAACTATGAAAGCTGCAACACCGATATCAACAGGAACTTCTTGTTCCAGGGTGACTGGTCCAAGCCGTTCCACCGTCTTGTCCCTGATATCATCAAGCAGATCCCAGTTCTTATCTACGCTGGTGATGCTGACTACATCTGCAACTGGCTCGGCAACAAGGCCTGGTCAGAGGCACTTGAGTGGTCTGGCAAGAAGGGTTTCAACTCTGCCAGCATGAAGGACCTCTCAACCGGTTCTGACAAGTACGGAGAGGTCAAGAGCAGTGGTAACTTTACCTTTGCGCGCATCTACCAGGCAGGTCATATGGTTCCGTTCAACCAGCCCGAGGGCTCCTTGAACTTGTTCAACAGATGGCTTGGAGGTGAATGGTACGCTTGAAGGATGATGATTTAAGTCATGTGTGATTAGTGTCTGTATTACGAAACACAATGATTAGTTTACGGCGAACAATATGTTAGATTGCATTTGTTTAATGGAGTATTAATGAAAGGGCTTTGAACTTTAGAACGATTGGGTGTTCGATGAATTCGACTGAACATGAGACAGTTCACCAATATACAAGTTCAAGAACAAGATTCACAATTCAAAATATCTATTGATTACTATATTATATGATCCAACGTCGAACGGCAATGTTGATAGCCGTAAATGTGAGATGTTACAACAGATAAATTACGAGAGCCTCGACGCTAAACGCCAGGAGGTCCCGTACTCAAAGATCGTTGTAGAGTTTGATCTTGTCTAATACACTCGAGAGAGGTATCCGGCTCAAGGTCAGATGTGGAATATCAAGGCTGACCGAGCGTGGCAAAAGACGAAATCGCATATGGATGCTTCAACAGTCTAGTCACAATGTTGACGATCTTCCAATGCGCAATGAGAAGTGTAGGTACGTTACCTTTCGTTACCTGTTGAAAAATTGCGCTCTTTTAATGATGAGTAGGTAGATATTTGAATTAGCCAAATATTCGTAACGTAGATGACTAGCCTCAAGACAGCATTGTCGGTAGCCAAACGTATCTTGAGTGACTTGACATTACTTCGAGAAGAAGATGCCGGTTGGAAAAATCTGTGAACTTGGAAATGAAAATAAATCTGTTGAAATTGTGGACCTCGCCTTGTCGTAGGTGGCGTAGGTGGCGCATGCATAGCAGCCACGGTCACTAGCCACCCCCTAACCTCCGGTCCGACGTAACACAGAAAGGAAAGCCAAAGAAAATTCAGAGCATGTCTACAGGCGTTTGAACAATCTCAAAACATCATATAATCAAATACATACACAAATCTAGGAGTTAGAGAGAATGTTCAATCATTCTTCATTCTATGTCTTATTCACGGAACCTCAATTCTTGCATAGCAAGAAGGAGCATCCGATGCCTCGCATAGAACCCAGACTAAAGTTTCGATTACACGTTTTCTAAGTCAGGCTCAGTTGAGCAATCACTCTCAATAAATATGACCGAAACCTTCCGATGATACAGGGCCTTGACTTCCTTCTTGTAATATTGTGAGTTAGGAACTGCTTCTCCTGAGTTGCAACCCCCTCAGCATCGAACATACACATGATGGTCAATTTACAGCATCCTGGCATTTTTACCAAAACCATGTAGTTACCTCCAAACTTCACTCTTTCATTATTCCCATTTCTTATCCATATCCAATTTTCAGCATCCCGAGTTGGGACAATTTTGAATTCGTCATGTTCGAACGAGGCTGGGTCAGGCTTGCTATTGCCTTTTGCTTAATGGGAGTTTTTCTACTTCAACAACATCATCAGCTCGAATTCGGTACGAGACTTTCTGATCTGAGGTTGCATTCATTCTAATAATGTAACAGGCCAATACGATCCCTACCGATGTCGAGCGCTCTTGAACGATGGAAAGTGGTCACCCTTATCCTCGGACGGCTCCAAGAAATGGGAACCCAAGCATTGTCGGATGGTCGAATATCCTAGAGTTGCTCTCCGTGCTTGCTTAGACAATCAGAAGGTTGTGTTCGTAGGAGACTCTACTACCCGCCAGGTCTTCCTAGCTGCCGCGAAAAGACTCGAACCCGGTCAAATGAGAGTTCCGATCAGGAATTCAACCAATTTGAGACAGAGACATCAGGACGCCACATTTGAGGCTGAAGGAGTCAAGCTCGAGTTCATCTGGGATCCCTGGCTTAATTCAAGCAAACTAGAGAAGACATTGAAAAACTTTCATGCTCTACCAACACCTCCAAACGAGTCAAGCATCAGAAAGAAAGATGACATGTCTCCGGCCTTGATTCTCTTGGGTGCACCCGGCCTCTGGGCCGCTCGATACGGTAGGGATGACTATCTAGACATATTCAAAAACAGTATCGACCACGTTACGCCATACATATCGGACGTCTTCGATGAAAATATGCCTCGGGTTTTCAACTTTGATTCCGATGACACCGCAAACCACATTTTGCTAGCCCCTGTCCTAGTTCCAGAGTACAGACATCTGTCTTTTCGCCGGCGTCAAACTATTACGGCAGAAAGGATTAAGCAAATGAACGACTACCTTTCCCAGCTCTCGCAGAACCAATCGTCGCATATACCATGGGTATATAACAAATTGTCGGACGACTTCAATGAGGATGGTCTACATGTTTCGGACAACGTAGCGGGACACAAATTTGACGTCGCCATCAATGCGCATTGCAACACCATCAGTAGCCGCAGCCGCTCTTTCAAAGGCACCTGCTGTGTTCCCGATCATTACAACAAATTATTTATGTTGGTGAGCGAAGTATCATTTTTTATACTAATTGTTTCACTCATCGTGGAAGTGGCCCTAGGGGTGACTATGCGTGAACACATGACATTAAACGGGGCCAGATCCATCGTTTTCGTCATCCTGCATTGTTTTTACTACGATAGAACTACCCTGTTCGGCAAATTGGAACGCCACTATCAACCTGTCGAGTTTATTGTTATGTGTCTTTTATGGCTACTGGCTGGCATCTTCACCACAAGCAGAAAACCCCCGCCAGCAGAGTTGCCAGAAAGGTCGGTAGCAAGGCTCAGGCAAGAACGCAATTCAGATCCACCAGACTATCAAGGCCCTGGATATCTATCGATCGATCATTCCCTTGAGATCAAAGGCTTGATGCAGGGGTTCATTCTGCTCTACCATTATCACCATGCATCTCAAGCGCTTTGGGTGTACAAGATCATTCGATTATTCATATCTGGATACTTCTATCTCACCGCATACGGGCATACCATGTACCTACTAAAGACGAACGACTTCTCTTTCAAGCGCGTCTCAGTTGTCCTATTTCGGTTGAACCTTCTAAGCGTCATCTTACCGTACGCCATGAGGACCAACTATACCTTGTACTACTTCGCTCCAGTCGTATCGTTCTGGTACCTCGTTCTGTACGGGATGCTCCGTTTCTTCCGGAACTATAACCACGACATGCCTTGGTTCATCTCAAAAGTGATCGCGACGGCTATGGTAACTGTTGTGTTGATCTCGACAACCGGCGTCCTCGAAACTGCTGCCAGGTTCTCCCATCTATACTGCAACATCAATTGGGATCCCAAGGAAATGCGCTTCAGACTCCTCCTAGATCGGTACATCGTCTTCGTTGGGGCGGTCGTGGCAGCCTTTGTCCACAATGCCTCCGTTCGTGGCTCACAGCCTATCCTTCCCCTCGGCAACGCCAGACCCTTCTTCTTGAACCGAAGACATCTATTGAACGTCATCTCCGCAGCAAGCCTGGTAGCATTCTTCTACGTCACCCAGACAACCCTCCACGAGAAAGTCATCTACAACAAGATCCACCCCTTCATCTCCTGGATCCCGATCCTCTCCTTCGTTGTCCTCCGGAACTCGCTCCCCGGGGTCAGAGAAGTGTATCTGTGGCTGCCGACCGTGCTGGGCCAGATATCGCTCGAGACATATGTGTTGCAGTTCCATGTCTGGCTCGGCGGTAGCGCAACCGCGAAACTAACGCTCGGGCTTTGGGACGACCCTTAGGGCCGGCGTTTCGAAGTTGTCCTGTTCACCGCGAATTTCATCGGCCTCGCTATCGCGGCGAATTGGGCCACCGATCTCCTTTCCCGCAACCTGTCTCGCGGCTGGATGTTCTTCATGGTCTGGCAGATGTGGGTGCAGAATCTGCGCGAGAGGTGGTATTATCCGTATTTGACTTGGCTGAGTTGGGTTGGTATTGCTTGTTTTACTGCGGTGATCGTTACGCAGTAACTGCTTTGGGCGTGTCGTTATGATGGTTTGGGGTGCGGGATTAAAGCGTTGTTGGGGTTAGATATGTAAGCGTATCAGCGAGGTATGTTATATCCACTCTTTTGTTTATTTGATTGATTTGCTGGTGCATATTATTGACGAATTCCTGCCTGCGTATTGCTCTGTACAGTTACGGGGTAAGAGGTAGGATAATGAAGGTATTATCGTGACTTAACGTGCACTCGTTTTCACGGTCAAACTCATTTCTTTGCATAACAATTACTTTTTAAGATCAGAAAGTCAAGGTATAGCTGTAATAATTGAAATTGAGAGAGGGTGAATATTAAGTTCAACGATTGTGTATTTTCTAAATCCTCGGTTTCCAAGCACGTCTAATTGCCATCATATTGAAATGTTCGAGTGAACCTGAGTCCCTCCTGGACTCTGTCCCCCATGCGACGAGGGTATCCGATCGTGAGGACGACCCAGTCGTCGACAAGGACCACGTTTTTGGTTCCCTCGTTTTTGGTCCCCTCGGAAGAAGTGAATGTATGATGGGTCGAGCAGGGAAACGACTCCCATTTTGGGGAGATCCATCATCCTGTCAGGACTAAAGCAAGCCGCTTTCCAACGTCCCCGTTTTGGGCCCCTCCTAGCCCGAGTGCGACCCGCCACGCGGGGAGGCGTCAAAAGGATCTCGTCCTTGTCCTCCGAGATCGACATTATGATTACACCTCGGAGGACGAGGTGGGAGCAGGATGTTCCTCCCGCGTCGTGCGGCGCGCGGGACATCGATTAGGATGAATTGATTAGTTCGTCGCTTAGTGGACGCGCGTATTTATGACGCTCAGGCGTTCTACAACCCTCTCCTCGCTCGGGGAAGAGGGTGGAGGGCCAGTGTCGAGGGCCCAAGGCCATTCGATTGGCTTCGCGTGGCGATAGCCGACGCAAGGTAGAACACAGGTTACAGTGCTACCTCTAGGAAATCCGCCATTATCTTCCTTGTTAAGGGATGATATGGGAGATGACTTGGATGTTGAGGATTCAGGATTCCCCTAGTGGAATGTCTGGAGGAGATTGATTGACGAATTCTCTTCCGGGAGAATCCTCCCCACGAATTACGTGGGCCAGGTCGTCGGAACCCGGCAGTGTAGCACTCTGACCACCCTCACAATACGCTGTTGGAATTGTGCATTCGAGGGCTTGATTGACCCTATGTACGAATGGTAGGAGTCGTAGCTACTCCATTCTTCCCTCGTCTTGGGTCATCGGGGCCGAGCGGTGAGATTTAAATTAGGTATCTCCGCCACTCGGCTCCGGGCTCTACCGTATTCCCCCAACCAGCCGTGGTAGGAGTAGTGCCTTCATCCATGGCGAGATATTAGGAATTATATTAACCGCTGTCTTTCCGACGGGGTCTGAGGTACATTCCATATTTCCCTCCACATCACGCCCGCGTGGTGGGCTTCTATGCCCTCCCCCGGGAATCTTTGGGGGCGACACGAGCAACGCCGCCATTGGGGCTGGCTTGGGTCTTAGCCGGCCTACCAGGCCCCAAAAGCCAAGCCAAGAATGTTTCGATGAACATTTTTAGTCTTGGCTGGCTCCCATGGCGGCGATGGAGACGAGCGACCATTCACATTTGGCGTCCACTCGTCTCCGTACCCTCCCCGATGGGGTCCGGGACTCCCTGTGCCCTGTCCTTAGTGGACGAGGGACTTTGTAGGGGCCCATAAGTCTTGGGGTAGGGTGTGCCCGATTCCTTAGAGGGGGAGTGGGAATGCGACCCCTGCCTTAGGACGCAATGATCTCTCCCTCTGAGAGCTTCTTCCTCTCCCCCGCACCCACGCGGTGTGTGATCCAGTGTTGTGAGTTTCGCGGCCGTAAAGGGCGGTTCGATAAACCGCTTATTTCGGAGAATCGTAGCATCTGCTGGAGGTAATAGCTTCGGCCTCCCAGCTCGCAGGAGAGCTTACATCTGGGAGGCCGCTCTCCCTCCCCCCCCCTCACTAGGGGTTTTTGGTTGTTATGAGGCGGCAACCCCTACCGGGGCATTTCCGACTCCCAAATTACGGCAGAGTTGGCTCGGGACCGTGTGCTCGGCCTGTGATGATACACAGGCTTCGCTGGGCGACGGCAAGTTACTCTACAACCATGATCAGTTATGCGATTCTCCACTCTCCATCCAGGGCCAGGCCACATCTGTTGACAAGGACCTCTCCAGTGCTCTGCCATTTACTGGCTTAGGAGCTTAGTAGGAGATGAATCAGAATTAGGCCTGCCTGATATAAGAGGCTGGAGGGCTAGGAAGTGGGTTGGAAATACCGACCCCCGGATGGGAGGGTGCCCCGCTGCCCTTTTGCTCCCCGATGTTATATGGGGACGGCTTACAGAGGCGTTGGCGGTGGCCCTTCGTTATGGGCCTTGTAAATGGCCGATCGGCTCCCCGGCCTTTAGTGGCCAATTGTGGCCGAACGCGGTATAGAGGGACATTAGGTCCCTCATTATTAACGCGGCAGTTCGGCCACAGGCAGGAGCACGCCAGCGTGTTTAGTGTTGTCGTTGTAATCGCTCCCACCATCTTGGTGGTGTGCCGGGGTTTGTGCAGTAATTCGACTGGCATAGGTGAGGGCTTGCCTACGCCCTCTGTCGACGAAAAAGCATGCCTATCCGACGCCGAAGTAGGGTTCGGTTGGTACGCCTCATTGTTTTCGGACGAGGGCCCGCCTCGCTCCCGTGTAGAGTACCATTCGCCTTTCTTAGACTTGACGCCTTAATGTGGACGCATGCCGAGTCGAGAGTTGCTATTTAAGCTTAAGAATCTCGAGGCACGTCCCAAGGTCCCTTGGGTTGGAGACCTGGGAAACACCGCCCAGCATACAATGGCTGTTACCTGGTCGCATGCTGGGCGTATCTCCTGGGCGATGCGGCGGAGGGAAGCCCGCGAGGATCTCGAAAGATATTTCGTTAATGTATCCTCGCTTCCCAGGGAAGGGCCATACACCACCCTGACTTCAGGCAAGGTAAGCTTCTTCGATTACTCTCTCCAATTCGAGGGAGTCCCTCCCGCCCCAAGCGACCATTGGGGCAGGGAAAGTGTGGAGTCGTCGTTAGAGAGAAGAAGTTCTTCCAAGGCAGGATAGGTAGTCCCGCTGGTTTTCGTGTACTTTAGGGTCTCGGGGCTCTTAGTTCGGGAGCCCCGAGGTCCTGACTGCCCCGATCTCCCTTCATTTGCTGTAGTTGAGGGTCTTGAGTGGGACAGCCAGGTTAGATGGCTTTCTGGTTGCCGGAACCCTGCGGGATGAGGCACATCCCACGACGCCGGTTTACCTCCGGTGCCATGTTTTTCCACGCCTGGATTGGAGAGTACATTGGTGTCGACTTCTCCCGTCCTTAGTGGGGAAGTTCCCCGGGAGGCTGCCAAGCAATTACAGCTACCTAGATATGCTTCCCGGGGAAAGGAGGCTGGACCGGCGATATCGTTAATCTTAGCCGGTGCCAACCACCTCTTCAGGAATACCACAGCGGGCTCGTCGGAATCGTTCTATTGCGTATGGTTCAGTACCATATGGACCAGGGGATCCCACCGAGGTCGGCTCATAGGTTGATGGATTGGCAGCGCAACCTCGTGGGGATCCAGTCTCCCACCACTCCCAACCATACCGGCGGACTTGTCGTCACGCCGCTCCCAGCCATGGGTGAGGGTCCGGTGTCTTAGCACACCGACCATGGCTAGGGAGACTGGTAGGATCCCCTGTCCGGGCAGGCCCCCAGGGGGCCCTCTCCCCCCCTTCGTCTTCTCCGTCATCTTCCATGTTCCTTGCACCAGACACACCCAAGGTCGGATACACCTTGGAAGTCAACCTCTTATTGACGAGGGTTGTCTTATGGTAGGAACACCCACTCCGCCAGTGGCGTGTCCCGCTGATAGTCTTTATATATGCCGCAGATAATGGGCTTATATATAAAGTTCCTATCCCCCTCTTGGGAGTCAGGGATGGTTGGTATATCGAGCATTCCCCGGAAGGGACGACCAAGCATGGCGCTGAATGCGCGTGGAAGTCCCCCCGGCAGCCAATGCAGGACGGGGAGCAGGGAGAGGAGCGACGCCATCTTGGGTCACGTCCGATCATCTGCTCCCTGCGCTGGGGTTCCTGCCAGAACATTGGAGGGCGATCTCGTAGTCAATTTATGACTAGAGTGCCCGGCCAGAATTGTTGGCAGGCAATGTTCTGACCGAGGCAGGAACATAGTGATGGATGAGGGTGGAGGGTGGAGGGTGGAGGGTGGAGGGTGGAGGAAAAGAGGGTGATGGAGTATACTCTTCTCAAGAGCTGGCTTCTGGTTAGCTAAGGGTACCTTCAACTCAAGGGGCGCGGGTATTCTGCTTACTAATGGTGTCGGCTATTGGGTTAGCCAATAGCCAAACTTTTTATACTCGCCCATTAGGGGCGAGCATCGCATTATGTTAATTAATTTTAATTAATTAAACCGCCAGTGTTGTGTGCTGGATTAATGGCGTGAAGGCGGAGGGGTAGCCTCGGCTCGACGTTAGGTGAGCCGCGGGACGCACACCATGCCAATATGGCTAGGCGCTGTGTGGTGGTTCTGTTTCGTGTTAGTGGTGAATGGATGGATGATTTGCGGTGATGGGCATTTTTGACTTACGGTCATGAGCGTTCCAATCCATGGAACAGACCTCAGGGTCGTAGACCAAGTTATGGGCGATTTAGGACACCAGACATAACTTGGCTGTGGAAGGGACTTGTGGTTAGTCAAGGTTCGTTTGGATATTGGACGGTTGGTTGAGAAAGGGTTTTGAAAAAAAAGAAAAGGAAATTAAAAAAGAAATAAAGGTGGACGGTATGATAATGTGGTGTGGACGGAGTGTGGTATGGTATGTGGTACGGTACGAGGTATGGTACGAGGTATGGTATGAGGTATGAGGTATGAGGTATGATGAAGATGAGGTATGATGAAGATGAGGTATGATGTGGACGAGGCAAAGTGTGAACAAGGTAAAGTGTGAACGAAATATTGTACAGGATGGGTGAATTGTGTAATGGGTTTACCTTGGATGTTTTGTAGGTGTAAATTGGTTGTTGTGTGGAAGAAGTAATGATGAACGAAGAAGATGGACGAATAACTTTGGTTGAAGAAAGATGAACAAGGAAGGGTTTGAACGAAGTAGGTGTGGACGTGTTATTTATGGAAGGTGGGTAGTGGGAGTGTGGGCGTGTGCACCCGGTGTTATTTGTTCAGTACTGGGGACGGGGACGAAGTCGTGGATGAGATCAAGTACAGGGACAGTGACGAGAGAAGAGGAACGAAAGGCACCCACGTAGATGATGTTTTGGTGTGCGTGAGGAAAATGTGTTTGAGTGAAGAGCAAAACGATGTAGGAATAAAAACTTACTCAGTAGATAGTTATCATCTTTCTCGAATTAGGTAAAAAGAAGATAAAGTGCTTCGATCATTGTATGTTGGGTTGCAAGACTTAAAGTCTTAGATCTCCAACAAGTAGACGATGGACCTTAGGTGGTGCCATCTTTTATGTCTAAGGAAAATGTTGAAAGAAGGAAGAATCGTTGTGGTGAAAGGAGGGGAGGGGAGGCGAGATTATATAGTTTTGGGTGAAGAAACTCCAGTGACGAGAATCAGTAGGTCCCGCTAAGATATTAATAACTACGCACCGTCCAAGGAAGGAAGTACCTCAGGTACGCGTGCGAATATTAAGTATACGACCCGCGCCTATCCTAAACGGGCGAGTACGATGTGGCAGCTGACAGAAGAAAATATTTAAAGTGTCGACGCTTATAGCGTAGAAGGTGGACGGGCCTATAAGGGGTTTTACACGGGGCCGTGCTAGATGGTAATTCTCCATTATATAGGTATTTATCACAGTGAGTCAGTTTCAGTCCCGATTTCCAATTCATTTAATAGTAAGTAACTACGTACCTAGAAAACAAGTGTCAGCTACGCAAGTATCTAATTGGGCTTGCCAGTCACTCGGCGCCCACTTGTTTCCATAGTAGGGATAATAACAACAACAACAAATAAATCTGGCCCTGCCTTTACGCATGAGGTACCTAGTACCTTAAACATGTTTTGTTACAATAATACTTTTATACTTTCCCTAGTACCTATGTATCCATCAATGTATATATTTCGCACTGAACGCAATTTTAGAAGTCATGAAAATATCCTAATAAGGAATGGTTAACATTTGTGATCTCGTACACGCCGTGGTATTTTCGATTTATTTTTATTTTCTAACAGTAGTACGTACTGTACATAATACTTCTTCCAATAAAGCCTGGTACCAATAACATTTCTCTGCATTTTTCTGCGTGGAAAGTAGTATCTTATCCTACGACTATTGAAGTCTTTTATGTTAAGCAGGTTCTTCGGACCTGGCACAGCCCCTGAATTAGTTGAAAGTTCAGTTCTTAATCCAACCCTTGAATTAGTTCAAAGATTAATTGTCACACGGGAATGAGCATCAAGAGATTGTCAAATATCAACTAGACGATGCTTTATTGAGGCTTATTTGGTATTATTAGAGGTCTTGATTCCCCTAATTGAGTTCATGTGCTTGGAGAACCAGCACGAGATTAAATCATACCCTTAGTTCTTTGAAGGTAAATAGACACAATTATCGCCCTCTGAAAAAGAAAGAGAACCTTTGAAGCCAACGGGTTTTCGGATTATGGAGGATTATTAGCTGGATAGAGGACACGTCCGATAACCTTATAGCCGTTGGTACATCAGCCCCTGATTTAATTCCTAGATCAATTTCGAATCTGTTGGGAAATTGATCCTTGATCGAGTCCGGATCTATTAAATATTCATTCTATTAGCACAAGAGTTGGTCCAACATTTAGTCTGAAGACCAGTCCCTAGATCAATTCAAAGTTGAAGGTAAACAGATACCATAGGATGTAGTCAATTCTTATCAGGCGGATGAAAACCAGTGACTAGCATGCGCCCAATCATGTGTGGTTAAATTTAAAGTTTGCCAAGACTCTAGCGCGCCGGCAAAAATAGCCAAGAGCTAATCGATTACCGCGATACAAGATCGATCAGATCCTTATCAATTTCCCCCAATAGTTTTCCGAGCTCAATATTTACTCCGGAGGCTTACCTAGCACTGCTGTATTTCTAGCTAATGCGTGTCCTGCTCAGAAAGCCACACCCTGACCCGTAATCTCCGAGAACGAAGCATATATGGAAGGGATGTGAAAGCTGTAGTTTTTCGGTTCGTATAAGGCCAGGGGACTCGCTGTATCAATGGAAAATGCGCACTATAATTGGAGAGTAATCGTGGTACGAAATATTGAAGTATTCTACCAAGTAGGTAGCCAACCTTGAAAATGACGAAAACATCAGTAAGCATTATGTTCGCCGGGTAGTATGAACTGCTACACTGGGGATATTGGTATTAATTTCTAAAGCATCTGTATCATACGCTAGTCCTTTTACCCATACAGTCCATGTTTTCATGCCCTCCTTATCAAACCCAGCACAACCAGACTTTTGATTACCTTATCTAGAGACACATTCTGCCCCGAAGACACCAGCAGTAGCAGAGCCGAGTCCGGAAAATGCGGCTATGCCCCATGCTAGAGCACCTGATTCCCAATCCGACTTGTCAGCTGGTAAAATATCTCCCTCCACTATGTCTCTGGCTTCTGACGGCGTAGGCTCATATGATTTCTCTTCCTCAGGTTTCTTAGTCTTTTTCGATCGTCCTCGCCTCTTCCCAGGAGTCCTAACGCCTTCCTCGCTAGGGGCAGTCGAGCTTGCAACGCTTCCCAGCCTCGTCGATTTTCTTCGGCTTCTCAGAGTCATTGAATGTTCTGATACAACATCCTCACAGAGCTCGGGATCGGGTTTAATATTTAAACTTGGTCTCTTGGTGTCTTCGACAGGGTCCTCGAACTTATGGTTGAAGCCGTAATTGAGATATGTCGAGTAGATGATATGTTGAGTGTTTGTAGCTCGAACAGCAGCCCAAAGACCTAGACTGAAGGTACATATCAAGACATCCCAACCAACAGCCAGCACGGCAGGATGATCAAAGATCGAACCTAGCACTTTACCTACTGCTGTACTACTGCGTTCCCAATTTGTGCGTTCCTCCATATCCCATGCGAAGAAAACGCTATGTCGGTGACGATGTGAATTTGGGATATTTGCGATGAGCGCTATGATGGTGGCCTTAGCGTAGTATACGAAGGACATGAAAGAAACGGATCGATAAATTGTTGTGAATGGGCGGTATGCGTCATGTGGGTGTGCGTGAATAGTACCCCAACTTGTCGGGGCAATCCTTGGTAGAATCAGGGGCAAGAAAGTGGAGGCGCGAGTGAAGAATACCACGTTCACAAATGATGGCGTCTCGGCGGCCAGAGGAAGTAAAAATATTGTTGAATAGTTGATAGCCAGAGCCAACCCAAATGAACCAGGACTCAGATACCAATTCTTTGGCTTGCGTGGGAAGAACCTATCACGGATCTGGACCAATCTCGAGGGCGCCACTGGAAGCCCAAAACCCTCCCTTCCTTGCGACAACGGCGCTGGAGTTAAGAGAAGGGCAAGAAAGAACAGGTTCTGGGCAAAGGATAGGCTGACGAGATGTGCCAGGGCGAGAAAGGCGGAAGTTAGTGGGATGTTTCGTCGTCGTCCTTCGATCGACAATAGAAAGCTGAATGCTATGGTGGCGAGATCGATCTGCTGGCCCCACCAAAAGCGGCGAGCCTTCTCGGCAACAATTTCGAGGCTGTCAAAGTAAGGCGAAGTATCACTCAGCCAGTGGGCTATATAGACAGGATCTAGTACGCTTGAATTATCTGGTTCTGGGAAGAGTGTTTCTTCGGGGATGAATCTGCTATCATATTAGACTTTCACATTTCAATTTTTGGGGTTAGTAAGGGATGGGTAACACTTACCGCTCCGGTTGATCAAGGCCATGTTCATAGACCCACGTTCGATACGATATGATGACTGAATTTAGAGATGTGTAGGTGGCCAGAGAAAAAGCTGTAACAGCAAGCCCGAGAAAGATTGGAACTAATCTCTTGCGCTGTGCGAGGCGTGATCGCGTGTCCTGGCTTGGGCCTAAAGATTTGTATGATGTATATAGACTAGCGGCGACGGCATATATCAAGTAGAGGATTGATATAAGACGGATACCAACTGTAGCCAGTGAGATGATACTGTACTTGATGTTATTAAACCATTCATCGACGAGTAAGCTGGCTCATGAAGACATACCTCAATGGGTGCTGAAGGGGTATCGGTGCCATCTTGGGCTATGATATTGTTCGAAGGGATCTAAGTGAACAAATACAAGATAGCGACGAATCATTCATATTAGTATTATATATGCGTCTCCATACTTCGGTAGTAAAAGCATGTACTGGGTGAGGTAGTGAAAGTAGTGGAAGTAGTGAATTCCAGAAATTTAGGTGATGATTCTAAGTTGGTTACAAGGGTAGGAATGCATATGGCGTCGGGTCGTTGCTGCGTGGCGGGAAACTGGGGAAATCAATACCAGCTGATTGGGTATTGTTATGACGCCATGTCTCTGGATATAGGTATAAATGCCATAAGAAGGGTCGACTTACATGTACCTACCCCACGTTGAAGTGTATGTGTGGCTACTTGGGTACATTTGTACTTATGCATGGTTTTGATTTTTCGTCACAAGTGCTCAAGTTCCTAGGTACATGTAGCTTGGATTTACTAAACAGCCTGGTTTTGTGAGATTTAAATATATGTATAAATACGTCTGTTTGTCTATATACAAACATCTGTAAAACATGTAACTATGATATGTGAATCCTTTTCCTCAACAAGATGAAAATGTTAGGTATCATGCATACTATAATATTTTCGACTTTCTGCATAATTACCTAATTAAATGTTGAATAATCCGGCAGTTGAAGTACCAATGGCGCCTTTCCCTTACGGGATTAGCGCCGGGCGGATACCTACCAGCACATTGGAAACATATGATCGTTGGCGCTTGAGCCACAAGCCGCTTCATTGGTCAACTCAATCTGGAACATCACCTCAGCATTCCTTATCGGCTCGAGTCTACAGATGTACATCCGTCCCCATCTACCCCAAATCCGCAATAGCCTCCCGAGACCTCGATACCCCTTAGAAGAACAATGTACCACCTAGCCAAATCGCTCTACCTCCTGGCGCGACGGAAAGAGGAATACTCGGTCATCCTCCTCGGGCTCGACAATGCCGGCAAGACGACGTTCCACGAGCAGGCGAAGGCGCTCTTCCTCCCCGAGCACCCGGACCCGAAGCTAAAGACGGTGCCGACGGTGGGCCAGAATGTGTCGACGCTGACGCTGCCGGACATGTACGTCAAGATCTGGGACGTCGGGGGCCAGTTGAGCCTGCGCAAGCTGTGGCAGAGCTACTACGCTAGCTGCCACGCCATCGTCTTCATCATCGACAGCACCGACATCGGCGACGGTAACCTCGAACACGATAGCTCCGGCCGTCTTGAGGAGTGCCGCTTAGTTTTGGAAGATGTGTTGCAGAATTCTGAGACTGAGGGCGTGCCGTTGTTGATATTGGCGAATAAACAAGATAGGGAGGATTGTGTTGAGGTCGTGCGCATAAAGGAGGGTTTGGTGAAAAAGGTGTTTGAGGGCGAGAAGGCGTCGAGTATTCGTGACTCGAGGGTCTTGCCTGTGAGCGCTTTGACGGGGACGGGTGTGAGGGAAGCGGTCGAATGGGTGAGGTCGAGGGTTAAATGGAATAAGGAATCAAGACCGCCAGTGATGCGGTAAGAAGTCAGTAAGGTTGACGTTGCGACGTTATGCCGTGTTGCTTGGTTTAAAGAAGGCCTGGTGGCCTGGTTTTTGCATTCAGCGTCATGGACAAGGCGTTCAAGGATTCAAGGATTGGAACTTATGGGTTCAAATTCATCTAGAGGGCTGGCCTCTGAAGCATGGGTATCTATTTTGTTCGGTTATCTACGGAAGCAGTATCCATATGAGTGATCTGCTATCTCTCGTTCTCGGCGGACAACTCCGCCAAAAGTCCACCTTTATCCCTCCGTTTGGAGTCTGCGGCTAGCTTTTGATCTAATAATGTTGAGAACTCCTTAACCTTCTGGAGTGCCACGGCGGTGCACTGGAGCAGCGTGGACGCCTCCACCGGTGTTCCTCCCAACTTCGCGATCTGGCAGATCTCCCCGTGCTTATTGAGGCTGATGGTACAGCTAGATACCTTCATCTGCTCTTCCAGGAGAGTTGCGTCCAGCAATACAATATCCGCTTCGTCTCCGTAGAAGCTGAAGGTGACGCAAAACGGCGAATGTAGCCAACTTAGCGGCACAGGCTCTCGTTCTGCGGGTGTGTACACGGTCAAAGTCTCCCCTTCTATGCTTGTATCCGGTTTTCGGAAGTGGCGCAATGCTGCTACGACAGCGAAGCAGGATCCGTCGATGAGATTGCCATCATGTGAGAGGACGTGTAGATCAACCCTTATAGACCAGCATTTTTGGCCCGCGATGAGACATAGTGACTCGGTATCTAGGGCATTAGACCGCCGCACCGTCTTCTCGATTTGTCTTGAAAGTAGAATTTCTGTCTCTGTTGGTCGGTTGACTTCGAATGCTGGCGACGCCATAGGGCTGAGTTCTGTGGTGATGGTGAAGACGCCATCGAAAGGTCGATCGACGTAAGGTACTGTGACTTCGGCGGACACTTTCGCAAGTATTCTGATAATCAAAATTAATAAGATTGTATACCTTGTAATATCCTGTCCTACTCACCTTGTCTTCCCTAATGTTACATCCGCGACTCCATATTGGTCACCAAACTTGAGCTCTAGATTTCGGTACTGATCAAAGGCACGACCATCGATGCGCAAACCTTCTTGTAGTGCCTGCAAGACGAACGCGCGCTCATTGAGTGAAGGCTCAGCCTCTCGAGGCATTGTAGAAGAAAAAAAGGGAGGAAGTAAAGATCAGATTTGTTCTTGCTTCACTTCATGACTCTTCTTAACTGAATCTGGGTAGTAATTGATAGTGGGGTGTTTGCGCATTTCATAAGGTTCCATAGCTTCAAAATTCACTATATTTCTGCCAGGCGGTGAGTGGGAAACCCCTGTAAGGTCGGCATTTTACACGCTAAAATCCCGAGGCGGTAACACAGTGTACCCTGTACTCGAACATCAACGGTGCAGGCGCAGACCATTCAACAAAACGAAACTTAACATTTACATCTTCGTCTACGGTCTAGCAAGTTATTCATTTAAATAACTCAAGATGACTACCGCACATAGACCTACCTTTGATCCCGTAAGTTCATGATCTTTTAGAGTGATACATAATGAAATATTTACTAACAGCAATTGTAGGCGCGTGGAAAGGAAGCTCTTCGAGGGCCAGCATATCACCAACGTCTCCTTCCAGCTCATACTCAGTTGAAGTTCAGACAACCCGGCCAAGGAGGAGATGCCGACGAGCCCCGCGACCTACGAGCCGAACTCCTCGCCGCCGAGGCTGCCCACTTCGCAAAGCAGGGCAAGCTATCCGACGCTCCTGACGTCGATAACTCCGAACCCACTACCAACTCTAGCGCGAAGCGACCCTTAGAACTACGATCGCAAGCAGATAGTGATGGGGAAAATGAAGACCCGGAGGCAAAACGTCAGCGCGTATTAGCAGAGACCCGAGACATAGACGAGGAGTCGGAAGTCGATGATAGTGACGAGGACAGTGATGATGACGAAGACGAAGAAGCCGAGCTGTTACGAGAACTCGAAAGAGTCAGGCAAGAACGAGCCCAGAAGCGCGAGCAGGAAGAACGTGCTAAGGCTGCGGCCGAAGAAGAGGAACGAGAAAAGGAGATTGCGCTGGGTAATCCACTGATGAACCCGACGAACTTCAACACGAAGCGAAGGTATGTCAAAATTTAACGAAACGTTATGCTGGAATGTCGCTAATTGGGCTGTTACAGATGGGACGATGATGTTGTATTCAAGAACCAAGCACGAGGAACCGAAGATAAGAACAAGAAGAAGGAATTCATCAATGTTTGTCTCACATCCCCTAATATGTTCGTACGATATACTAATAACATGGCTAGGATATGCTACGATCGGACTTCCATAAACGATTCATGAACAAGTACGTGCGATAAGCTGTATGTTATAGGATGACATTAGCTCGCTAAGAAAGAATACCCCCGGTGTGCATGGCGACGACCAACGTCTTTGCTGAATATTTCACGGACTGGATGGTGAAAGGAAATAAACTAGACAGAATTGAGCGGATCGAAGGGGACTACTAGGCTATGGTCAATACGCAGTTCCTCTGCCCTTACATGTTAGTTTGGTACACCTAATATTGCCATCCTCGGTGCCATAACATAAGCTGATGACAATCCATTAGCTACTTCGTATAGGAGTAAGGATAGGCTGGCGTTCTCTATAGGCAGGATTCATGAAATTCAACAAATACAGCCAAGTTTGCTAGTGAAGTGGATTGTCTCTTCTGCCTGTCTAGTGTGGGTATGTGAATATAATCTTTGAATGAGACCAATGGCCTCAAGTGCAATCTAATACTAGTCTATAATGATGCGGCTACTTTGTCTTTCTGGATTCAGTTGCCACCCTTTTTCCGTCCTGTGCATGTCGACGCGTTCTCAGTGTGTTGTCTACCTTGTCTAATGCTTTTATTGCCTTTGTAATAGTCTGGGTGCTGTTGTATAAAAGCACTATTCGAACGACATTAGCATTGACCTCAGATTAACTCCATCAAGGGGTTTCTCTATGATATACTCACTCGATGGGATGATGGCCCAAGGCAGATTAAACCCAACATAGTAGACCCAAAAGTACAGAAACTCGGGTCGGCTATGGGGAAGCCCCGTGAGGTATTCCTCGCTCAGGCTAGTGGAATAATACAGGGCGACACCATACAAATGTGCCATGCAGACGATGATGCGAAGTGCATGTCGAAAGGGGCTACCTCGGACGATGGATACAGCATTTGCGAAGCAGAGAGGTCCCCATACAAACTATTGTGTGTTCATCCATCATCAGTCTATAGTTTCCTCATATCATAAGTTAATACACTTACTGCTGTGATGCTCTCAACACTAAGCATGAAGGTGTCCGAAGTCAAGTATCGTGAATCGGACAACGCATACTCCTTCCATAGCTGCGCCAACAGATTCTGTGACGACGCGACAGTATCATGGTTCAAGACGAAGTATCCTTGAAGCCGATTAATTTAGCCAATGAATCTTTTGCCTAAGGCGGAGTGACAGTTACACCTTACCTTCGAAGAAGCAATGCAGACAGCCATCTAAATAGTGGGGCCGAGTTAGTCAAAAAGGGGCGGTCAAAAAAGAGCAGGTAAGGCTGTATGAGCAACTCACTCATCACAAACCAGCAGAACACTGCTAGATTCGACTTGGTCAATTTCGGATTGACTTTCAATGCCACCGCAGAAGCACCTAAAACAGCAAACCCTAGCATGCCAGCTAGAGCAGCCAGGAGCACATAGACGGGAGCCTCATTCGGGCGGTATGATGGAATATAGACGCCTAGGGGATAGTACGGATGCGAAGGCACGGTATCCCCAGATGAGAACTTATAGCCCCCGAACGGCCACATGCTCAAGCCCATGATGAACTTTGGTCGGAAAAAATTTGGCAGAACTAAAATTATCCGGCCGTTCAAAAATGAAGATGTGGTGATTCAAAACAAAGTTCCTAAAAGGGGTGATGTCGTTGATTAAGCGGTCTTGGCGTTTCCATAATACTACCCAGTACCTAGTATTATCATGGATGCAGGTAGGACCAGGGTTTATAAGCGGAATCGGCTCCGAAATAGACTGGGATTTTGGACTATGACGAAGTACATAATCAGCTCGATTCTACTGAAGTGAATTAATATCACTTAATTGTTATTTACAAATTTGTAATAATAAAATCTACAAATTTCATAATATCAAATTCGTAAAATCCTCATACAATTGAACCTCCTAAGTTTCACTAGGGGGAGTAATACCACCAACTGAAGCCACCGAAGCCACCGACGTCAACTCACGGCAGGATACAGAATACGACTTCCGGGATCCACAAAAAGCAATGACAGCCCTCCTCGAGGTATCGCTAGCCTGGCTCTTCAAAAATGCCAAAGGCCGCGACGATAAGAGCTTCTTCAAGACCCCCGCGTTCGCCGATTTTGAAGGGAAACAGGAGATCACCGTCACGGCGCCGGATATTGGCCCTGTGAACTCGGTGCTCGGCGTAGAGTACACGAGCGATGGGATAGGCAAATTCCCTAGTTTGCGCTGGGAGGCGCCACCGCAGATCGCGGACCAGGTCAAGGAGTGGCTGCTGGTTTCGGAGGACCCGGATGTGCCGCTGCCTACGCCTATCTGCCACGGGTGAGTACCTCTAGGACCTAGGTATCTAGTACCTATTCCCTATTTTAACCCCAGGGGGTTCTAATTGTAGAGTCCGAGCTGAATCGTCTTGCAAACGACAGTATCTATACGGGAATCCCGCCTACGAGAACTATTGTAGAAGCCGCCGACTTCGAGGTCGAAGATCCGAATAAAGCGCTGTTGAAGGGCGGGTTTCACTATGGACGCTCGAGAAATGGACGAGTTTATCTCCCGCCTCGGCCGTTGATGAATCATGGACCGCATCGATGTTAGTGTTCTCGGATTATGAATGTATACCTAGTAGTTATATGTCAATACTTACTCTCCCTAGATTTCTTCGAAGTTATAGCACTTAAAGAACCGTTGGACCCAAGCTTGTTAAATGCGACGACGACTAGGGAGCAGATTGCCGGCGCTATTGTTGGTAAGATCTTGGCGTGGGGGATGTGGACAGGGGTTGCGGAAAGAAAGTGGAGATGATGCAGATTTTGTAACCAATCAACGGCCGTGGAGTTATCGGAGTTGCTGTGATGGGGTTTCTTTTTCTCTGCGAGATTTTACTGGATCTTCGTCTCTGTCATCAAAGTAACTACATCAGTGCAGAAACAATGGTTAGAAGCTTCAAGATTTTCGCTATATGAGGCTATTTTCTAAATGATAAGAGGTACATAATATCCCAAATTCAAGTCAAATATCCGTTTTGATGCAACCAATCCAACAACTATTCTTAAATCACCCAAATCCATACTTTTTTTCGCCAGCCAGAAATCAGTTTATCCCAGGACTCTCAGTTCACCCCAGCACCAGTAGCTCCAGCCATATCACCATCCACCACATCCAGCACAGCACGCGACATCTCCTCAGCCTCCAAGAACGTAGTCACATTCTCGCCAGGTCCAGCCGTAGTAACCCAATGCACACCCTCAGTAGGGACCCCAAGCGCGAACCTCCTCCGCTGCGAGACACCCTCCCGATTTATAAGGTGAAAGGGACTTCGCGTGACATCCAGCCCCCCCGTCTCATACCCACCCGAACAATGCGCCCGACACTGTCCCTTCTCCCACATCGAACCAAGCAGTTCATCCGCACTCCTCCTAACATCCGGCTCCGCCATCCGCGCCTCTATAAGCGCAGTCACTCTCTCCGCTGATCCCGGCACGCTAACAGAACTAGCCTCCCAACCTCCGTCCCGAGCTATTACTTCCAGTCCTGGCCCGATCACAGTCACGATCCCCGCTTTGATCAGCGCGATAAGCTGCTCGATGCGCTCGCGCGGCGGCCCGACGGACAGGAAGCTGTTTAGTGGCGTGTACCCCCGCTCCAAGTCGTCCCGGCGGGACGCGCCTGAAAGCCCGCCGTGATCGACGATTTGTCGGATGGCGGGGCGTAGACCGCGTAGGACGTCTAGTGCGGTGTGGACTGGTTTCGCGCCTGTGGATCCTCGGGCTTGCTCGATGTCCGAGTGGAGATAGGCTAGGAGCCAGGTTTTCCAGTCGGTTGTGCTGTGGAAGGAATGTTTGAGATAAGGGTGAGACATGTAGTCCCAGGACCAGCGGTCTTCTTTGGGGATCTTGGCGTCGGAGAGAATGTGTGAAGGGTCGTGGCTGTGGAGGTATCGAGACCGGAAATCGAGACGCGAGGATTGGGATTTTCCTAGGAGGGTCTCGTAGTATGTTGTTTCGACTTCTTTCTTGATGAGCGGTAGCACTTCAGACGAAAAGTTCGGCGCGTCTTTGGAATTGGCGCGGTTGCGGAGGGATGTTATTAGTGAGGAGGTGAGGAGGAGGGGCTGGTAGTTGTTGTATGAACCGTCCGATTGGTCGCCGCGGGCACGGTAGGGGATGCCGCGCCGGGAACCGGCGATAATGTGTGGTTCGTTCCCGGAGGCGGTGTAGTGCAGATTACCTTCCTTGTCGCGATCGAAGCGGCCGCCGCGGCCTTGGGTTAGGAGGATCATGTAGTCGAAGAAGATGAGGCCGAGACCGCGTAGTAGGACCTTTTCACCGGGTTTTAGGGAGGAGAGGTCGATGTATGCTGGGTTGGCGGGGGGGATGTAACGCAAGCCGGGATGCTGCTGGGCATACGTTATGTGTCGATATTGCTCTGCAGTTGGGAGTTGGGGCAAGTGGCCTTGAGTGAGGATCACGGCAGAGAGCCCGGTTAGTTTGACGCCAGTGTCGAGAGACACCTTCTGAAGACCGCCTTTCTCATCATCGAGGCTGATTGCACGAGCGATATGGGACTGGTACTTTACCTGCCTGGGTGCGTTGCGTATCATTTCTTGCAAACACCACGTCAGGTAGCGGCCGTATACGTAACGAGGTGCGTATCCGTTGGATAGAGTGTATCCCTCCCGAGCCGCCCATTGTTCCAAGTTTGGCGTCAGGGAGTTCAGTTTCGATGATACGGTGCTGTTGTTGAATACGGTCATCTGACATGCTTTGGTGTTCATCAGGAGGGGTTTCGGTTGCTTGCTATGCCAGACGGTGCCGGAACCTGGGTGTGTCGAATCGATGACGTGGACTGTCAACTCCCCTTTACTACGCAAGCCCCTCGCCAACTCGCATATACGGCCAAGTACAATCGTACCCAAGGGACCATTGCCAATGACGGCGATGGCTGCGGTTGGTTTGGTGCTTGTCGTAGATGAGTAACGGGCAAGATTCTTAGCCAGACCCATCCCTAGTGGTGTGTGTAAAGCCATTGCTGTATTGGCTATACGTATGGGTGAGGGAAAGAGAAGGTTTATAATTGATATCATCTTGAATTTCAGAGTTGAAAAAGCATTGGTATCCGAAGACTGTCTGGTTGTATGTTGAAGATACAGTTCTCGTTGGATGTTTAAAGGACTTCATATTTATACCTAGGTACCTAGGTATTATTCTCCCATTTCACGAATCCGAATACGGAACTCGTTATAACGACAAGCACGCCATCATACGCAAGGAAGGAATTGTTGGGCAGGCGATCGAGTATGAGCCTGGATACCTAGGTACCTGCATATGGTGACCTTATCTTTGCTTCCGCGGATGACGGCTTGGCCATCCGGGCCTCAGGAAATTCTTCAGGTGCTGTCAATTCTAGCCTGCAAGCCTCACGTGCCGTTCACGATAAGCAACTATGACTCTCAGAATGGGGCCAGAAAAAGTTTCCCCTGAACTCACCACGTCGCCGTATCGGACTGTATACTTGGACATAATCTGACCCACTTTTACCTTTCATGGTATCTACGTAGCGGATATCGGTTGTCTAACCCAGGAGATAGTGTCATGTACGGTGCGGTACGGGAGAGAATGAGCACATGGGTCCTCTTCTGATGCCATTCTGCTCTAGCTGTATCTGAGTTGCTGGTGGCAATAAGGCATAATTCTTGTTGGGACTATTGAGCAGCGTTGTAAGAAGGATAGGGCCCATCACTTAGTTGATATGACATTTACATCCTATTGTTCATCGTCTAGGTAAGTAATTGAATTTCCATGTGAGGATTTCAATTTTTACAGATCTACAGAATGTCATCCCTCTATCAACTTACAATTGGTACCTAGTTACCTACCTACGTACCTATGGTATGAACGCTAAGCCTTCACCGATCTTGGATATAGAAAACTTTCTGTTTTTTTTTTCTGGCGAATTGTTCCACATGGTGGAAAATGAGCTTTAAGATACACCAATCGGCCTATTGATGGAAGTGAAACTAACTTCGGCGCTTGTCCCGCGCAAGCGCGTGCTGTGTTTCCCCCTTTGTGATACTAGCTAAAACACTTTGCTATGATAAACAGTTTAACACCTACTACTTATCTAGGAATAAGTATCTATATCAATAGATAAAACACACTTATACATAGATAACTAGATGAGTCATACATACTATTCTAGAATCTTAGAGCTATCAGATAACCTCACTGACCTGGGTGGCTTAATGGTCTGTGGGTACTTCGTCACAACATTGGATAAACCTATAGATATAAGTGTGTATAATAATTCCGAGAAATTAATTGTTTCCTGAAGTCAATAATTCATATCGTTAGATATAATTTGTTTTGTATGACTGATTGCAGTTGAGCTGCAAAGGAAAACATTGAAACTGCGACAATCCAGGGTATTTGATTGGTTGTTGAAATTGAACTAAAATCTGGGGTAGTGACAGCCGCGATCGGGGCGGTGCGGGAGGGTCCCTCTACCAACTTGGTGGGTCCGCGGGGTACAGGTATCCCTGCCAGAAGACTGTGCCCATACAGTGGACGTGATGCGATTTGTCGACAATCTGGCATTATCACCTACATTACTATTCCGGTTTACTAATTGCGTGATGTTGGCCCTTTTCGACACTTCCAGGAGATAAAGGTAAGTCGGTCAATGATAATAATCTCTCTCGATGAATTTGGAGGGACGGACGATGGAGAATTAGGTACTAGGAGAAATATAATTGAAGAGTATGAATAAAGCTACGATGCTTTTTGACAACTAGGTCATACCTAATTCCAACCATGACTTAACAATCACCAAGCAATTCTCGTTCTAACCTAAGCCTTGTTATTGTTCGTTTTGAGTTTCCTTTATTGTTATTTTGGGGGGGGGGGGGGGGGGGGGTTGGCTCTCTACTCCGTCCCAGAGGTTGGCTGGCACATCGTAGCTGTCGGTAGTGAGCAGTGCCTGTGGGTAATTCTGAGGGTATGACGGGGGCTGTGGTCCTACTTGTGAGATTTTAAGTCAATGATGAGTATTAACGGCGAAGATGGGAATAATTTTGATCTGTATGTAGGTTTGGCTTTGAAGTGTTATTGTATACATGACAACGCTCGGAGGAGTTTAGTCGGAGTCCGTATGGGGATGCAATGAAATTAGAAGAAGATTTCGCAACCCAAAATCAAGCTTTGAAAAACAATGTCTGCTATGGCTTAGGCAGTTTAGCCGCTAAAGAAAGACGCCACATCTACTAACAGGTAGACTGTCAGCAGCTGGCAGTAAAGTGGGTCAAATTGAAAGCTGGTGTGCACCTCCTAGGATATGGCTGCGGATAGTCGCAACCCGGCAGGGATCGGTACCGATCTATGGCCGACATTCACGTGGCGTAAGCCTCCTCATTGTGATGCCGCACCTGTTCCGCGCCACATATAACTGGAACATAGCCGACCGGCTAACGACTTCTTAGTGACCTCCAATCTTCCTAATAGCAACACAATCCTCCCGGACCCGCGACCCGATGTCTCCAATCTAGGCGTCACCCAAGCCTCAATTTCATCTGCGCCAATGCCCGATACCAGCCACGAAGAAGCATCACCCACTATCCCACAGTCCAGTCGAATTAAAAGAAATACTGCTTGTACCAGTTGCCGGGATGCTAAGGTATATCTTGCAGATCACAGAGTTACAGTGCCGCATATTGATCATCCTTTAGGTGCGCTGCAACCCTAGCCAAAATCCTGCCCAGCCGTGCCAGCGTTGCGCGAAGCTTCGCCTAAGTTGCGTTGTCGACAGGACTCACAAAAGAGTTAGCCGAAAAAGGTACATCTGCTAACTTTCCTCATTTAAATTTCATTCAAGTAACTAACTCAAATCCCATAGCAAATTAGATGAATTGGTTCAAGAAATCCAGTCTATTAAACAAAGTGTTACTGGACAGATAACTGCATCGCCAAATCAGGCACCCGCATACACTCAACAGAATGAGACAATCGTCCCTTTCAAAGAGTCTGCTCCACCACGGCTGGGAGTGCCATCCCCCGTGAGCATTTCCACCGGAGAAGTGGGAGGTCCTACGGTCATTGCTTCGTCTAACGCCACTGTTGCGCCCTCTTCAGTAATTCATACCCCTGAAACTCCTGTATCTATTCAAACCCCTGCGGCTGGGCCCGCACTTTCAAGAGCTCTTGGATCTCAGCCATTTTCCGGTGAAGATATTGATCACTATTTTCAAAAGTAAGTTAGCTGCTATTTTGGTTTAAGGAGATATAATTGATCTCTAATGCTTTACGCTCAGATATTTCGAGTATTATCATCCGTACATGCCAATTGTAAGGCTTAGGGATCCAAACAAGTGTTATGATTCTAGTCCCTTCTTATTCTGGACCATCATCTACATAGCTTCGCGTCGCTATGCAAAAAGTCCTACTCTATTTCCTTTCTTATTAGATGCTATCAAGAAAGATGCTTTCTCTACCATAAATAATTGGCCTTTAACCCTACCATCAATTAATGCACTCATCTTGCTCTGCGCATGGATCTTTCCGGATGTGCGGTTTGTTAACGACCCGTCTGCGCTATTCACTGGCGCTGTAATGAATGCAATCTTACAGCTAGGAATTCATTGTGGTAAAGGAAGCCATCCGGAATACAGTCATGGCGTTTTTCAAAATACTTTCACGGATGAAGAGGCGGCCTTCACTTGGGCCGGATACAACATCATCTCCCAAAGAGTGTCGTCGTCCTTAGGGCTCCCTACTATTGGTGGCTTATTCAATCAGACTATCCAGAATATCATCGACGGCAGAACGCCTTTCCAAGTCCCCTCCACCTTCCGTGTTCTCCTAGAGTGCCAGAAATTCTGCCACCATGTTTCCGGGACTATGGCAGCTTGTCTAGAAGAGTCGCGAGGGGTGTCAGCACATATAGTCCTACTACTCGAAAACGAATGGAACGCCGTGCGAGGACTCATATGCTCAGAGCGCGCAGGTATGTGTCTCCATCCCATTCCCCTTTGTACCTAGCCCCATACTAAGCCCGTACACAGACGACCTCGACCGATTCAATGCCCTCCTAGTCCAACTCGAAATCCAAACCTACTACATGATCCCGCTCCCCGGGTACGATTCCGAAGCACTCAAACGCAACATCATGCGCACGTACAGCACAGCGCAAGCCGTGATCCGGTCCGCGCTCGCGCTCGACTCCGACACGGATTTCCTGCGCCACGTCCCACACTTCCACTTCCGCGCCCTCATGGCCGCCGGCGGCATCATCTACCGCGTCCTCCACTCCTCCTACCTACAACTCATGGACCGCGCCTCCGCCGAGCGAGACGCCGCCGACGCCGTCACAGCATCCCGTCGCGCCAGGGTTGCCGATAACGATTTACCTACCCGATTGGGAAACCTGTTCGAGAGCTGGTGTCATCGCCTTGTCCGCGGCGCCGCTGTTCCCGTGTTTACCGAGGAGCCCGTGTCGAGCTTTTCGCACCGGCTGAGCGCGAGTGTTATGTATGATTGCATGACGCGCTGGAAGACGGACCATATGCCCGGGTGCAGGAATAAGTTCCAGCCTTTGAATGCGTGTCCCTGTTTTGGGAGCGGGGCCGCGGCGAACGGACAGATGGTGAATGCTGGGACTGGGGTTGGAGTGGGTGGGGAAGGGGCAGCGAGGAGCGAGACACCGGCGATATTGGGGGCGGATGCGTTGCAGAATATCGATTGGACTTTTATGGATGATTTCGATTGGAGCTTTGAGCCGGTTATGCCGGGGATGTCGGCGCCGACGTGAAGGGTTGGGGTGAGGGAAATACACGAGGATTCTAGAAGGATATATGTGTGTAATAAGGTACGTCCTTGTATAGGTTGTGGATGTTATGAGCACATGAAATCAAACAGGTTAGACGTCTAACGCTTTAGAAAGTAATAATAAATATGGCAAATAGATCTATCATCAGATTCATAGGAGGCAGCTACACCATTAGCCATTTCACGAACACGAAAGTCCACGTATTTGCAAATCGAGAGGATGAGTGGATCATTATGGTTCTAGTATGTACACCCTATAGCACTGGCAAATCCGCCTTTTGGACTACCATCCCATCTATTTCGTCAAACCCATCTCTTTCCTGCCCAATATCTAGGCGTCTATCTACCTGGTAAGTAATCTACCCAGCCCCCGACCTAGTCCCCCCATCCTCCCTCCCGCTAGAGAAATTCATCATCGCAGGAAGATCCACGCCTAAAGCCTCGCCCAAGATATCCCACTCCACATTCGCGTTTATGCCCTCCGTGCCCGACATATCCCACGGTATACCCACCTCCTCTTGTCCAGCGTGATTTTGTGGCGGAGGGTTTTGCGATGCAGGGTTTTGCGGCACGGAGGGGTTTTCAGAAGCAGCGAAATTCGAGGGCATCATGCCGTGGTCGCTGAACACGGCTTGTATGTACCCGCGGGCGAGATCGCAGTTCTGATCCCTGCCCTCCTGCGCCCAGCTCGATTCACGGGCCCCTGGCCGGAACGAAGCTGGTAAAGAGCAGTCTGCGCCGAGGCCGCGCCATATAGACGTTATTGACGGCGTCGAGGTTTTGGTAGTCGCGGCTACTTGTGGCGATCCCGTGCGGTGCGGTAAGTTAACCTCCGTTTGAGGGTTCGTGGCGTACCCACCGCCGCAGAGCCTAGTGTGTGTTGGGGCTGTCATGTTTGCGGGGGAGGAGTGTGCGGATGGGTTCGTTGCGGTCCCGTGGCTGTCGGATGAGTCGTTTGCGGCGCCAGTCTCGGGAGAAGGGGACACGCGTCTCCGCTTGTTTTTACTGCCTGACGTGGTGGCTTCAGCGGACGGAGGCTCCCGAGCGATGTTGCCGTATATGCGTATTTCAGAGGTCCAAGTACCGTACTCGCCCGGGTTATCACAGTCGTTGAGGGGCTTGCCAACTGGGTTACCCAGGGGAAGGCGACCCGGCAACGGGGGCTGGACCTGTGAGTGCCGCGAGACGCTAGACCGGGCGAGTAGGGGTATGTTGTGCGAGACCTGGACCTTGAACTCGTCATTAAGGTTGTCGAGAGTAGATAGTTTCACGATGTCCTTGATACCGTTTCGTTCGATATCAACGACAACCTGGCGAAGGAAGGCTCGAGTGATGTAATGGGTTCGTCCGAGCGCCTCCATGGCTGAGATAATGAAGTCGAGATTATCGAGGTGAGTTGGCGCTTGGTTTGCTTTACAAAGATATGTGTAAACTGACGCGGCGCAATACATTGAAAGCGCGGTTAATGGACTTTTCTGTTAGGGTGTCAGTGACTACAGAAGTTATCTCATCATTCCAAAAAGTCACTCACGGGGCTTGAAGCCACGTGGCTAGTTAGTTTAACAATATTGACAATTTCTTGTGCCGCCGTTGTTAAACGATCATGGCTAATTTTCTTAGCACTTTCAGGTAGTTTGTAAGTATCTATCCTCTCAATCGCGGCGTGATGCAGGCAAATAATCGATGCATGCAAGTTAAGATTTGTATGAACGGCGATGGGATCACGAAAGTTATCGGGAAGACGAAAGCTCGATGGTAAAAAGATGAATGCGCTTGAGAGCGTATTATCGATCTCGCGGTGCCGCTGCCAGTATTCGCCATACTCATAATTGTCGGGGTTATCGTTAGGCCTAGGTCTATGGACGTGTTTGAGGATTTGATTGTGTCTAAATATCGGAATTAGTAAATGGGGAAAATAAACTCATGGAAAGATCGCTAACATATGGCAGATCAAGACAGCTCCAGCGAATGATGAATATTGCTGCCCCTTGAATGCTTCATGAAGAGTATACGTGTCTTCTTGCTGGCCACTTTCGAACGCAGCTTCTGGCTATAAGGCTCGAGGTCAATAAGATCTAGAATGGTGCCTTAAGATCCATACATATTAAAAATGGAGAGAAGTAATCCGTTTCGAGAGTCTCATCCCAAAGACTACTAAGACGATTTAATATTAACTCACAGCGGGAAGCAAAGTTGTGACCTGGGAGATACGTTAGCATAGACTTTAGCTTTTTAAGACCATATCCTACCTCAGCGGTATCAATAAGAAATGGCCAACCAGTCGATATCGAGCAATGGCTATCAATGCAAAATATTCCCCAGAACGTCCGTCGTCGCTCTTCTAATTCAGCCCAATCTTTTGGGGGTAATAGCGTGGGGCTTATCTCCTCGGCGGCGCCATCAAGTCGATGAAGGCCCATCATTTCCGCAAGTCGAACTCCTTTCGCACAGGTCATAGCAGCTCGGGTAAACATCATGGTTTTGGCCTCATACGTAGCTATCACACAGTACGCTTGGGCATGAGCCACGGTGATGAAGTGTTCGCCGTATGACTTTGAGTGGTGAGTATGGTTATGCAAAAGGGGTAATCGGGAGGGGCCATGAGCGGCCTACCTTCATCTCATCCGTTTCAGTATACTGGCGAGCACGTCGATAGAAGATATCGTGGTACATATTATACTTCGGATGACCATGTGAGGCCAGCGCCCAGATGGCATATTGAAGGCACATCGGAGGTTTCATATGTGGCGCAGAATAGAAGGATTGAAGATAACGTGAAGGATGAATTATAGGAATAAGATGCTTCTGACTCGCAAAGAATATGCGATTACTTCATTACCATGAGTTATTAGGTACTGGACGAGTTTTCTGATTGAGTATCACTTACAGGTCTTCCATCACCTCAAAAGGAGGCAATCTCTCATATACACCGCCGATATCGATAAGAGACCCATTAAAGGGGGTGCTGCCTTGATCTTGGCCGCTCGAATTTCCCCCCGAGAATGATGTTGTCGGATCTTGTTGGAATGAGAATTGGGTGTCACCATCATACAAAAAATCAGGGGCGGTGAAATCCAGCCCTTCGAAGATCGTATTCTCTGTCGCTTCACCAGATTGAATGTCGGCATCCTCGGCAGTCTTCTGTTGCGGTGGGCGTGAGCCATTTTGGCCTGCCTCTTTCAACAGCACTTCAACCTGAGCTACATGTACGTCTTAGCCCAAATCACGCGAATTTTCATAGAGCATCAGATGATAGCTACCCAGACGCGCTTCAAGCTCCTTCACGTTCCTCCGTTTAAAGGCTGGTCTCCTCCGAGACTCGGGAAAGACGCATTCGAGGTTGGCTTTCTCGCAGCGTTTACACTTTGGCTTTACGCGATCACATTTGAGTTTCCTATTTCTGCACGATACACATGACTACTTACAATGTTAGCAGATTCAATATCATGCAGCATGAAAGGGGTTGATGGCAAGCTACCAAAGACTCGGGTCCGGATTTACCGCTTCCGGAAGCTTCATTGGAGGGGCCGTCCTCCGGCATTATGTTTACACGAAAAGCTTCATATAAATAAGTGGCTAATCATTTCGTCCCATCTCGATATTAACATCAGGCTTGCAGACGCTCCCGAGCGTGGCGTGTGAAGGGATGAAGGTGGAATTAGGCAACCCACTCATTAGTCGCCTTTAATTATTGGCTGGTGCCTGTTAGTAAGGTAACCCCTGTAGGATAAAGGTTACTCCGAAATCTGATAGCTTTCGATTTTACAAGTATTATGTACATTATTTGCATTATTACTGCGGTGTTAAGCCGAATATTTAACACCTCGAGTAGGTATTTATAAGGTATATTAAATAGCGTATTATATTAAAATAAGTGTTAGTTTATTTAAAGATTTCGAAAAATATATTAATTATTTTTTATTATTTTTATTTATATTTAATAAATAAATATAGTAAATTTTCGAATTAATTTTTTTATATTAAAATAAATAATAAAAATTAAATTAATTAATTTATTTAATATAATTATTTTTAATTTTTAATATAATAAATTAACGTTTTATAAAAATATATATAAAATATTTAAATAAAATTAAAAAAATAATATATTTAAATTTTAAAATTTAATAACGGTAAAATTTATAATAAAATCGAAAAAATTACGTATTATATTAAACGGTAAATATATATTATTTATAACGTTATTTTTATTAAAATACGTTTTCGAAAAAAAGTTTTAAAAATGTTTTTTATATTTTAAAAAAAAAATTAATTAAGTTTATATATATTTTAAAAAAAAATTATTATATATTTTTTTTTAATTTTTTTTTATTTTATTTAACGTCGTATTTAATATATATATTATACGATTAATTTTTTATCGTTTTAAATTTAATAAACGTATTATTTAAAAAAAATTATTTATTAACGAAACGAATAAATATAAACGTTTAACGTAAATTTTAAAATATCGTAATTAAATTTTTAAATAATAAACGTAAATATTTTAATTTAATAAAACGTAAATTATAAATAATTATTATTACCGTTAATACGTTACGCGAAAAATTAAAAAAAAATAAAATAAAATTTATATTATTAAACGTTATTAACGAAAAAATAATTAAATATTTTAAAAATTTTTTTCGAATATAATAAATAAAAATTTAAATATATTTTAAAAAAAAAAATAAAATATAATAATTTTAAAATTATATTAAAATTATTTAATTTTTATTATTAATAATTAAATTCGAATATATTATTACGAAAATAATAAAAAATTATTATTTATATAAAATAATACGTTAAATTATTAAATAAATATTATAATAAAAAAATTAAATAATTATAAAATTAAATTAATATATTAATTATTTTATTTATCGAATTTAAATTTTATTAAAAATATATAAAATTAAATAAAAAATTATATTAAAAATAAATACGAATTAAATAAAAAATTTAATTATAATAAATTTTAATTATATATTATAAAAATATAAAATACGGTTTTAAAAAATTAATTATACGAATTATTAATAAATATATTATAATATTACGAAAATATAATTATTATAAACGAAATATATATTAAAAATTAAAAATTATATAATATTATAATATTTTTTTTAAAATAATTTTATTATTATTATTATTATTAAAAAATTTCGAAAATATTAATATTTTTATTAAAATTATTATTAAATTTTAATAAAATTAAAAAATAAATTTAATAAAAATTTTATATTAACGTTAAATTTCGAAAAATAATAAAATTTTTTTTTAATATTATAATAAATTAATTATAATTATAAATAAATATTATTATTATATTTATATTTTATTTAAATTATCGAAATATAATTAAAATTTTAATATATAAAATAATATATATAAATATAAATATTTATATATATTATTTATTATATAATATTTATAAATAAATAACTTTTATAAATATATATATAAAAAAATTATTAATTTTTTTATTTTAAAATTTTAAATTTAATATTTTATTTATTTCCTCGCGAAGATTTTTATGTTAAGAATATTTAAGCTTTTTAACAATTCTTTTGCTTATTATAATACTAATATTTACTTAAGTATTATTCGTCGAGTATAGCGGTCAAGAAAAATACGGTACATCTCGAAGGCATGGTTCATCACCAGGATAGTCATTAAAGGATCGAGTCCTACGGACGCATGACCACATACTGGCATGCGTATGACTCGGGAAGCGCAAAGCTGCAAGTGTAGTAACATCAATATACGACCTGTCACATCTACGCGGCCATAGCATGATGTTCGCCCCAGACAGGGAAAGCAGGTCGTCGCGGAATCCACAAGCCTACGTACATATTGTAATGCGTACTAGGTGGTCAAGCATCTATGCATCGAATCCTTGGGCACAGGATGATTAGTGATTCCTCGACGGGGTTTGTGGACCATGTACCTTGCAAAAGAGGTTAGCTACGCTGGACTATACTACCGCCTAGGCAATCCCGAGGGCATGGGCAGCCCCATAGTCCGGTGGGACCAGTCCGTCCAGACTCGAACGCGTACAGCAGCTGAACATTCTCGTGCGCTTGCGATTCCGTACGGCGCCGAGGGTCGCCGGCTAGTAGAAACTAGATGTTCTTAGCTGGCGGTTGACGGTGCTCCCGGCGCTAGGTGGTGGTGTCGACCCGGCGTAGCGACTGACGATGTGACAGATGCAAATCATTTTAGATCCAGATCCGTCTCCATCGAAAACTTACATACAAGCGAACCGATGCCTAGGCTGGCCAGATCAAGCTAATATGAGGCGGCCACCTTCACCTTAGTTGGATGACGGACATTTCGCTAGGTCGCCATCGTAGGTGCATTTGGAAGAGTCTAAAATGGTCTCGAGGGTCTGGGCATCGAAAAACTTCGGCACAAAGACGCACACTAATATAGACCTTAGGCTAGACACTTTGGGGTTTGACAGCTCGCCTCTGGCCCGGGGAAGACCTTGGCCGTATATCCGGTATCGTTCGAGTCATGGCATTTTGAATTTTGTAGCGTATTCAGGGACCGGTTCGCTAACTAAATTCTTCCGTCCCAAACGTCCGGGTCGTTTTTTTGACTCTACGGTAGAAACTATGCACAACAACGATTCAGATACAAAAACATGATTCATATGTAGGTACAAAGGTTAAAATAATACTTGACAAGGATCCAGTATCGTCGATCACAACGCTTAGAAGAAGAAAGTTTTGGTTCCTTATTCAAGTGAGGCAAGGTTTGTATTCCGCACGGTTTCTCTTTAGTTTAGCATAATATACGATGCCTTGGGGAGTTCGTGAAGGGGGGCCCGATAAGCAAAGTACTCTCGTTGTTACCTGAAGTAATTCCCAGAGTTACGTCGTCCCTGCAGCTGTCGAAATTTGTATGTTCGTATGTAATATACACGGCTATGTAATCGGTATAGAACCATAATTAAGTGCCTAATCCCCATATTATGTCGTCGACAGATGGTCGACAAACCCCCCACGCAATCTCGGTATACCGACTGACAAGTAATATGACGAGGGTGTATCATGATTGAACTTTTCGTATTTGACAGGAGAAAACAGCCTGAGAGAGAGGGCGTCAAGCCAAGTCAAGTCAACTTTGTGACCGATCTACCCAGCGTAACGGTCTCCTCTTAGGCCGTTCCCCGCTGTCAGCGAGAGACGGGGCTAGCGAAAGTTGAGTTTGCCAACCCTACTAACATTTCAGCTGGTTACTATATTGTAGGAGGGCACTGATAATGATAACCCCATACAACTACCTAACAACGCCATCCACACTTGTATCTTGGCAGGTACATTTAGGTAGTTCAGAAGGAAAACAAACGACTTAGTCGTTTAGCGTTGTGTAGGCGTAAAAGAATAAACACCAAATATCGTATTAGAACAAAATACAAACGTCTAACACACCGACTAATCTAGAATGGTGTGGGTAAACTTGTCAAAGACGACAACCGCTTCACCTATCATCATCCCGGAAACCCTGCTGTGGACGTAAGCGGTCGAGTAGGGAGGAAGGAAGACAAGCGAGGAATTCCAATATGACACCTGCATTCTGAGTGGTCAGGGGGGAAAGGAGGAATGCATTGTCGTGAAGTTGCCGCCCAAGTTGCAGCTCAGGGGTGTGCGATGACAAGACATATAACCGTCACATATAACCGTCTTTTCTCCAAGCGCGGCTCAAGTAAGATGTTTCAGATGTCATCATCAAATATCTAAGACCCTCGTCGACAATTTTCGAGACATCACTATAAAAAATAATTATGAGGGGAGGGGAGGAAATTAGTGTACCCTACCTACATATCTTACCTCCTATCTGGGTAGCTAGCACCCCCCTAGACAGCTAAAGAATTCTAAGACAACCTCAAATCGATAATAAATTTTTTTGTCCGAAGAACGCCATTTTGTCTCAATTCCAAGGGCAGACCGGCCGGAGATCCGTGCCACGGCTACCACGTTCGGCAGAAGAAAAAAACACGAACGCTGGGGGACCAAGACAAAACTTTTTCTTTTCTTGAGGAAAACTTCATCCGAAGTGTGCTGTGGGTGAGAAAACGTCAATGGGAAGGGGGAAAAAATCCACTTCGTAGCGCAGCAGCCTTTTTTTTGGGCCCCCTCCTCCCACCCTCTATCTACATAGTCGGCGGACGAAGCTTTCGGAGAGGCGACGCTACTCTATGGCTAAGACAGCTGAGATGCCACTCTAACGATACGCTAGTCCGGTTCAACTCTCGTACTAGACGGTAACCTCCGTAGTAGCCGATTCTCTCTCTGTATTTTTCTCTCTGTGTTGTGAGTATCACAGGCTACAGCAACCCCCAGTAGCAAGTAAGAAGACGCGTCTGGCCCTCCCCCCAGATCGTGCAGGATGGGACTGCATACCAAGGAAGCGGGTAGAGTTCATCTATCAGGTTCGTCTAGAGGCCGACTTACCTAGTACTGTAGATGCCGTCCCTCCGTCTCATCGACGGGTGTTTCCCAGCGCCCCTCGTTAGCTCGGCAGGAACCATTTGGCAGTCCGCCCAGGCCAGTGGTACTTTGTCTACTCACTCGGTGACTGGTCCGGCAAGACACACACACAAGAAAAAAAAAAGAAGAAGGACGGATGGCACGACATCTGTGTGCTTACAGGAGGGAAGTGAGCTCATTTTTTCGGGTTCACAGGCCCCTTCGTTAGGTCGATAGTCTGCGAGGCCCCAAGCACCGATGGCACGTCAGCTGTTCTGCAATCTCTGTCGTCATCCGAAATCCATTATGGCAATCTGCCTACCACGAAAGCTGATCATCTTGGCTGACTGATGAAACTGTGCGATGCGGCGAGATTAGGTGGCCGTGACGATGGACTCGGTAGCCAACGGATTTCGAGCAAGGCCCATCTCCCCCATGCGTACGGACATCTGCAGTTAATCTATCGATCGGAAGGGGCGGTATGCAGGAGCAATATATGTATGAATGTTCTGAGTGGAAATGCTTCATGCTCATGCGAGGGCTGCTGCAGCAACCTTGGTCGTCGAGGGTAGATCTCCTATAGCACTCGGAACAGACCCCGGCTTGTGGTTGGAGGGTTCACTCTTCACTCTAAGTCGGAAACGACCCGTAAAGGCGGCCAGCATGCAAGTTTTTGTCCCGGTAAACGATATTAAGATTCAACGTCTTTTTCTATCATCCGGATAGTGCACTTTTTTCACTTGAGGCTAAATCTACACGTACAGCAAAGCGCAATTCCACACATATCCACCGCACCGCCAACATGAATCCCAATCGAATCCCAACCCGCAATCAATTCAGGGTAATATACAACCGTTCCCTTTGTACTGCGATGTGCTCGAGCCGCCATTGTTTGTTGTTAATGTAATATCCCATCCCAGTTGCGCCGCCTGTTCCATGAGAGTGGTATCCATTTGTTGAAATGCCCAAAAGACGTTTTGATAGTACCTAGGTAGGTACCTAGGTGTGGAGGGAAAATAAAAAAAATGATGTTGCCGAGAGAAAAAATGTTTCGTAGGGCAATCTTTTTAAAACGTTATTCGTGAAAAAATAAATCAGTCGTCCGATTCGGAATTCGACCGAGACCTTTGACAGCTCTCTATAATATAAAAATGCCGTTATCCATAGTAATACAATCAAACCCCCAACCCCATCCCTTTTCCGGGATAGCATGATTTCCATCATATGCTACCGCGATTAACGTTGTTGATCCTACGTCGCTTCATAGACTCTAATTCTACATCGCAGTCGCTCAGGGGTTTGCAGTCGGGTTCGTAGTCCGCTCGTTCAGTCGAAGGTAGCAGCTTGCCATCGCTATTACGCACTGTCATGGCATCTGACTCGGCACGGGCGTTGTTAATCATGGTCGGGAGTTGCCGTCGCCTCGCATTGATAAACCAATTACTTATCTGATCTGTTGGGAAGTAGGTTAGCAAAGCTACGTCTTAGACGACTTAGCGTATCAGTAGAACCGTGTCTCTCTCTCGGGCCGCCTAGCTGACCTAAACTTGAGACTCGGGGTTTAAAATAGGTGGAACTTACTTAATTGTAAACCCGTCTGCCTCATTAAATCGTGCTTTTCCTCCTCTGACGGGTACGGGTGTTGAAGATGGGCGACAAACCAAGCGCGCAATTTGTCTGTAGTCTCCTTTGGTAAATTTCCGCGGCGCTTCCGTTGCTTTCCCTCGCCATTCATCACCATACTGAAATCGCGCATCCGCATTAAATTCTCGTGGTACTGCTGTGGGTCGTATGGGCGAGGTGAGAGTCCTGGAGAAAACGGCGTCCTATCATAATTATGGACCGAGCCCATAGAAAGGGACTGTACTCGACTGGGATGATGGGGGTCGTAGCCAAAACCTTCGGGTCGGTATGTGGGAGATCCTCCCTCGGTGTGGTGACTACCATTACTAGATAGGCTTGGTCTCCTCATGAACTCTCTCATCCATTCCTCATTTCTCACTTGCCGGCGTGGTTCAGACCCAACAAGGTTTAACATCGGGAAGCTCGGTAGGTTCGAGCGACCCTCGTGCCGTTCGAATGCTTCCCGGCTTATGGGAGATTGCACAGGCCTTCCGCGAGGAGGGCTAGGATGGTGCGGATCCTCCCATGCCTCGATGTTTGCTCTTCGTATTGTCACCGGGAGTTGTCGACGACTGTCATCGTGTGAGATAGTCGATATCCTTGGCAACGAATTTGTCTCTTGATCTTCCCTATACTCAAACTGATCCATACCCACACCAAGGGGCCTTTTCTTTTGGTGCTGCGGTGACTGTGAGTGAACATATTCTGGTGGCGTTGTTGTCGTATTAAATGATCTTCCAGTAGGAGTCGTCGCGGAGGGTGGTGTTCTAGCTGGAATATCCTGTTGTATGTGGAGTTGAAGTTCTGGGAAAGCCTGGTACTAGGTCAGTGTGATTCTCTAGTCAAGAGCGGAAATTATTCTACCTGTCGAATAGACGGGAGTGCGATTCTCTCGCGTGGTCTGGACGACAACTCAGAAGATTCTTGCCAAGAGAATTCGTGAGGAAATCCATGATGGTATGGAGAAGAAGGCATCGTAAGAGCAGACATCTTATAAATTTAACCGGCTTATGTACCGGATCTCGTATGGCGTCTATTTAGTTCGAAGAGTGTCAGTTTAATAATAAAAAGCTACACCTATTGCACTTCTCGCCATAAAGTAACACGTCTTACCGGTATTAATGAGCAATGGGGTACCTAGTAGGTATATAAATATGGAAATGGCCCGTGAAGCACCAGGTATATTTTAAACGCCTAAGGCAGAGAGTCCTCGATTCGTTCCAGAGCGTGCCCTGTCTTATCAAACTTCAACCATTTGCACTTTGATCCCAACACTCCAATAGGTTTTTTTTTGGTAGAACGGGAGACAAATTTAATGTCTGTGGTTAATGGTTGATAATTATATGTAGATATTTCGGGTTCTCTTCCTGACTCCTCTGGATTATGCGGCGGTCGAGTCCAAATAGTTCCTCCAAGCTTATTACAAGGCCGTGGTAGCAAGAGGCTCTTCTTTACGGATAAGAGAGAAGTTAAGACTACCCGAAGAGGCTCAAATCGACGCCCGGCAGAGTAAGAGATAGGCCCAGGATAGCCACGAGGTCATCAGCTTATCCAAGAAAGACAGTAATAGAAAATATCTCGGAGAGGAGGCTCTGGTATGACCAAGAAAAACGTTGGGGGGAGAAAGTCTAAAGAAAATGGGCCAAAAGGCTGAAGTAAAATATAAGAGCCGGTAGCATAACAGTGAGGAAGCGGAAGACTTGTCTACATATGTATGTCAAAGATGGATCTTTGAATGTGTGGAGGTGCGGTTTCGATAGAGTGACTAAACCGTAAAAAGCCTTGGATGCGAGGCATGAGCAAGGATGACATAGATGCTAAGAGACAGCGTTCAGGGTAGGATGAGAAAAGGACCTGTATTGTACTATGGATAGTACGATAGATACAATACAGCGCGGACTAGACTTGTACCCACTACCGACTTACCCACCTCCCCATAGGCACAGACGATTCAAACTTGCTGGATGCTTGTGGCGTTGCCTCTGCGGGCGAGGGAGACGGACTGGAAAAAGACTGGAAAGGACTGACAAGCTTCTTGCTTGGATACTTGGATGCTTGGATGCTTGGGTGGTTTGGGTGGTCACACCTACTATGTGCTAAGGTTACTGGGTTACCGAGAGCGCACATGGTTTAAAGGGTCTAGCTGGGTACTATGACTAGCCTAAGTTATGTACTCTGACTAGGTAGGTGCTGGAACTGGTGCTGGAACTGGAACTGGAACTCGAAGACAGGAAAGACAGGCAAGACAGGGCTTGGCTCGATAGCGATGGAACTGTACTGCTGGAGCATTAGAGGATGTAGGGGAGGCAAGTGACACGACCACAGTAGGAAGGGCAAGCGTCGGTGGTAGCATCGATGTATATGCAGGCAGGGGTCAGGACCCCGGACCGTGACGCTTTGGTGCCAGATGAAATTGCCCGATGGAAAGAAGATGGTACCGGGGTAGACCTTACACACGTACCATCGCATACGTGCGTGCATTTAGAAGACCAGATCGAATTCTTCCCTCCTCGAACTTGGTATAGTCGGTATCTGTGGTGTTTTTTGGTAGGTATCTTTAGTATCTTAGCCTCTTGGTCTTGGTTTCTTTAGTGTCGTATGTCGAAGTCAACCCCCTTCTTAAAAGGGGAGACGGGAAGATGGGGGTTGTACGATAGATAAACCACGACGATGCCCAGGTGAATATGAAGGCACCGGAAAATATACCGACGCCTACCACGTATGTAGGAAAGTATGTGTGTATTCATCCACGAGGATGCTGCAGATTGGCTTAGCGATCATCATATCATGCCAGGTAGCTGATCGTGCGATAATGTGGCGCCGATGGTATTCCCAGTGTTGACATGTTTACTTGTTTACATACGAAACACATACATGTGTATACGTATAGATATTACATTTAGATATCTTATGTGAGAAACGTGCTAGGTATCGACGTCTCCCGACTTAAGAAGAAGGTTTCGTGTATCTGCACTTTAGCACAGGGCATCCTTTTCATATGACGCAGATGCGCCCGAGGAATTGGCACCGTCGAAAAGTCTGTGAGTTTATTCCCACAAAGCCGTTAAAGGCACAGTAAGCGTCAGAGCTTAACTATTTCCATAGATACCTAGACAGGTCGGTACCTACCTAAGGAAATTCAATGGTAAATGTCGTCATTAGCAGGAATCCTAAAGGACATGTTTACCTTATGATCGATTCATACACATGTAGTGACATAGTTGAATCCTCGTCACCAGACGAATCAAAGCGAGAATAAGCATTAGACGTCGATAAGTGCTCTTCATTGGTTGGTCCGATAATAAGATCGAATGTCAATACGCCTCTCGTGACCGCTGACGGGTCGCCGTATTGTGGTCGATTAGTCGCTTATACATAGATGTCAGGGGTACTGAATCGTGCTATCTACTAAGTAACTAGTAGGTATAGTAGATTTACTATGTAGTGATTGATTCGGGTTTGGCGATGTTCATCTGACGAGCTGACAACCTGCAACCTGACAAGTTGACAACCTGGAAGAGATCTAGGCAAAATCCAAAAGCCGACGAGATTTTGCCAAGGGCCTAAAAGTAAACCCCCGTAACCCCCAGTAACTCCCAGTAGGCCCTAGTAAACACCCCCCAAAACCCCTGGACGGAATAATTTGGCTCAACTTTAATGCCTAGAAATATGCACCTAGGTACCTGAAAAGGGGGCACCTGCCTCGCCACATTAAGCTACGAGTGCCTAGATCCGAATATCGAAGTAGCGAACTTAAATCACTTTCACTTACACTGATATCCATTGTATTGTACCTAGGTACCTACAGAATAAAGAATAGAGTTCAAGGTGGGTTAATAGGTACCTAGTACTAGGTATTAACGTCCTATTCGTCTCCCTTGTCACTGTAGTTCATCTTTTATCCCACACATAAATCAACGAATAACGGCCGACTCAGGCTATATTCTCAAGCCGCGTAGCATATATTAACCCCAGAGGCGATAGTCTTTAAAAGGTCCTACGACGATCCAATCCATAAGTAAACAGGCTATGGACATAGCGGATCGGAAATTTCCAATCTAGTAGAAAAGAAACCGAGGCGAGTCATGGCGTGGCCGGAACGCTCAACGACCTGCCGTTACTTGCGTCGCCTGCGCTGTCTGCATTGTCTGCATCAACTGCATTGTTTACCTTCGGAACAAACACCGAGCACCGATTGATGGAATGGATGCGATGGGGTGCGATGAGTGCAATGGTATGCACTGTTGCAGCCCCCAAAAAAGAACCACCCGACCATCGCTGTAACTTCGTTCCTTAATAGTTGTACCTATCCAGGGCCACAGTTGGCTCGCAGAACCCTAACATGGAACTTTCCTTGCGTTGACAGGCATGATTTGCATTAGGCTAAGAACCTTAGATGCGTCCCGCTGACTTGGTAACCGGTTTGATTATTGGATGTGGGCACTTCTCGAGTCATGAATATTGACGGGACTAGGGGGCACACGATGGTAAATGACGGAAAGATGGAAATTGTGGCGGAAATGGGAAACGATGGGAAACGGGAGTGGGAACGGAAAAGCCAGAATAGCGTCTACTACCTTCCCTACCCGTAACCTAGCAGCCTAGCAGAAACTACCTAGCAGACTACCGTTAGGAGCGGCGACGACGACCATTCGGGAATGCATAGCGTCTGCTATATATCGCCGTATGCGGGACCTCCCCCCTCCCCTTCTCTGGGCTGTCTGGGTCCTGGGTCCCCCCCCCCCATCTTTAGTGGCATCCGCCCCGATGGGTACGTGGTGATCCTCTCCATATCGGCCATTCTCGCAGGCTGTCAAATCTCGTTGGATTTAGTACGCTTTTGGCCAAACCCCCGGACCCCGTTTGAGTGGGCGTGGGCGATCTGCAGCAGCCAAAGCTGCAAGACAGATCGGTGCCGAGCCGTGATCTCCCCCCAATCGCCAAAATGTGTCAAAAAGGAACGAAAAAGAACAATGCTATAGTACACCCTATACGTAGTATTATATACCTTCTTGGCAGGTTAAGTATCTACCTATTACATACTGACAGCCTAGGTAAGTAGTATCCAACCTGCCATGTATATAGTAGCGAGGCGTTCTAACTTCTAAATGATTTTCTAAGGATCGCGCTAACTTATGCGGCTTGTTCGACCAATGCCATCATGTTCTTTAAAGAATTCCGAGTCAGCAAAAACAAAACCGCTTGGTGCATCTGCAAACGATCTGAGAACGATCTGAGACCGTCACGATAGGCTGTTTTAGTCCCTATCAACACATCTGTCTACCTCGGTACAGCACATCCATGGATGTATTCCAAACAGCCAAGGTAATTATTATTATTTTATTATTTTATTTGTTTGATTATCTTACCTACTTGCCCCTACTATTTTATTAATGGAGTCCCATGGAGACATACTCTGTACCCTCGTCTGCACTACGGGCTGACTAGCGACGTTGGAATATGTATGAATATGTAATCATCGTAATGCAGATTCGATTCATTATCTGAATAGAGCAAAACGTTGCCACTATTGGTACTGCATCAATTTATACCTGTAGGGATTGGTGCTTCCAACCCCACTCGTTTCTCATAAATAACTGGTCGAGTTACGCGGATTTCCAACGCTTACGTGATTAAGCACTAGGCCATACATAACTTAATACTATTATAATACTATGATATCTCATCAGATACTCGCTAGGCTGGCTAGGGTCGTGGGTCCGCCTCTACCAGCTCTACCAAGTGTAGGGTGTGCTGGGGATGAACTTCTACGATGTTTAGGCTCTTGGGACTTCGTTCCGGTTGGTCCCAAGAGGGCAAGCTAGGTACGATCTGAAGTTTGCGGTTTGCCAAGGGGTTGCAGATCTCTTACCCCATCCAAGCAAGGGCCGTCTTTCGTAATCCCGAGAAGCTGGGGGGGTGGTCTACAGAACCCATCCCGTGCGCCGCCCAAGCGCCTTGTGCTCCTAACGTGGTGTGCGACTCATCCAATTGCATCTTGGGTGCACGAAATGAGAGACAACGACAGCGGAAATCCTGCAGGTCAATGAATCCGGATCCATGGCACAAAACCCGGTTCCCGGGTTCCGTCAAAGTTGGTCTCTCTCACTTGTCATATCCCCTTCCCAACCCTACCAACGTCTTTTTTTTATGTTCTTACCTCTTTCTTTCGACCTCGTGCATGGCTATTATCCCGTTGGGACGCATCAAGCCACCAAGAGGGGGGGATAACGGGATAGGGATGGGGCATTAGGGAGTTCCCTAGCCCGGTGCTCGCTCATATGCCTGCCTCGGGGCTAGCTTTTGGATATCGAGTTTCACCGGGTACGCAGTCATACTAATGGGCTTGCCTTGCCCTAGGTCTCCACGAAAACCTATTCGTTGGCTCAAACGGTCGTCGATTTTCTGTTGAATTATCGAAATTGCAACTTAGGCGCCATCTGTTTCAAATTGAGCCGACAAGGGTACTCCCTATCCTAGACAGTCATGGTGAAAGAACGAGCTCATTTCTCACGATAATTAAGTGAGTGTGTGTGTGTAAGTATGTATCGTAAGTTCACAAGCCATCCATGGATGCATTCTACCTATCCCATAGTGTCGGGTAAGTATGTACCTAGGTATGTATGTGGATGGAAAAAGAATCAGAGCTGCCAGACTGCCAGATTGACTCTGTACGGGCAGGATGTTGATACTATTTCCGATCTTTTTATGTCCTCCGTAGGTTAAGGGTACATACATTATGAAGATCCCAGGTTTTAATACCACCCAGTCTGCCGGAGCCGTCGTGGTTGCGCTGAGCTGTCGGAAGTCCGACTGTGGCTGATAGGTCCAAGAATAATATCCAGCGAATAAGCCACTTCGAATCCTTCGTCCCCCACGACTCCCCACGAACTCCCCGCGTCTTCAACACTTGCTGTCTAGTTCTCGAACACATCTTCCGTCCTTGGTCGCTTTTGATATATGATACCGTACTGTGTTCGGTGTACATCCATGTACCACATGCCGTGCGTCGATACAGGCTGAACACGAGATCCGAATGTATCCAGGCTAGTGTTATTGCCAGCGAATTCGTTGCTGTGCATTCGAAAGATGCGCATGTTCTCGATGGTCCCAAAGATCCCCAAAGATCCTAAAGCCATTCCCCATTAGTTATCGGCCTGCCACAACGGTCTGCTGCATCCAGGGCACTTTCACGACCACTTGTCATACCCAATGCCCTGGTTCGAATGCCCCTATCCTTCCGTCCAAGAACCAATGGCACAGGTGACAGCGATCAGGTGCGTCTACTATGTAGTGATGCGGCGACTCAGTTGAACCCATATATGTCTTATGTATGGGTATGTATGCAATGTATGCAACCACCTCGTGTCCCTCATGTCTCTCATGTCCCCCATGTCACTCATATCCCTCGTGTAGGTGTCACTTACGCGTGCGCCTTCTTCATAATATGAGTGCGCGGCTTTCATTTTTGCCTATTTTCTATTTGCCACATTTGAAGATGAGAGACATACATACATAATTCTTCATCAGATACGGAATACCTAGTACATACCTACCTAGGTACCTACATAGTAGTTGATCGGTGGCTTGATCTAAAATGTTCCCCCACCGAGGACTATCCCGATCCGCTCTGTCGTTACTATTGAAGGATCCACCAAAGCCCACAAAGCCTGGTGGAATTTCCATGGGGCTTTATCTGTATCATTTCGCAATAGATACATAGGTCCAAGAACAGGCAAAGATGCGGTGCTCAGAGGCCGGGATGAATCCGCATCCGTGGGTCCGCCCCCTTGACATTTAGTGAACCCCTGGCAATGGCTTCCCTTGCTTCTGGAACAACGTGCCTACAACCCGACTTTCTCTACCGAGTTCCGCCCGTACACAAACTACTAATTATGTATGTACGCGTAAGTGGTACCGTGTAGTTAGACGTCCTGGTACCGTTGCTTATGCACCACCAGAATCTATTCCAACGAGGCAAGCGGAAGAGTTCCTGACGATCTCCATCGTATTAGAAAAAAAATCGCACCACTTCAATATATAACAATATAGCAACATAGCAATATACGCATACATATCAACTACATACTTACCTACCGTAGTGGTTACTAGTAAATCAGCCTCACTTGTCTATATGAAGTTCACTGCAAGAGCTAGTCCAAGAGTAAGCTAACACATCCAGCAAGCTCCAACTTGCGGCTCTCCATTAATACACCTGGACCGAAAATGGAAAGCATGTGAAGCCATTGTACCCCCACGAAAACCGTGACATTCCAATACCTGCCGTCCAGTTCCTCCTCGGCTCTTCTTGTAAGTACCCAGCGTCCGCCATACCATACCATACCATAACCATGTACATAGCAACAAAACAATACGCTAAAGGTACCTAGGTAGGTAAAAAAATATAAAATAAAAAACCGGTGTGGGAACACAAGGTAATGATGGGCCGTTGGCGCAACATCGCCAATCTCGCAGGCGGTCACAGGCGTTCGTGGCGCGGGTCAGCTGCAGAAAGGACAAAGACAAAGAGACAGAGAGAGGGAAAAAAAGCTTTTTTCTTCGACCGATCAGACCGCGTGCCATCTTGCAAATTAACTTGTTCGGGATGGCTGCTGGAGGGGGTCGCGTATATACATATCCATACGTACATATGTACGTATCTTAATAGATGTCTGTAGGTAGTTGATATATACTTAGCTGCTTAGGTAGAACGGCGACAGCAGCCAGCCTTGGCCGAGATCTCCTCGTCAGACAGCGTCCCCACCGCTCTTCCACGCAGCACGAACGGCTTTCTGCATGGTTCGGTGGGCTTGCTTGTGGTCCGCGACGAAAGCACTTGCCCGCCAACGTGGTAGGGTAAGAGCTGAGAGCTGGACAGGATGGGGTTTGGTATGTATCGACCTCTACTACCTACCTAGGCTGCTAGGTCCTACTCTACATACATAGTAGATAGTAACACAAGCACGTCAGCCCGTTGAGCGCTCAACCCGCACCAACACGACGAATTGGTCGTTCGTTACATTAGTGCGGATGGATTCCGATCAAGCGAGTTGGGACGAACATTCTCTATCAGCATGGTTTGGGACGCCTACCTGAAACTCATATATGCCGTAAGGGCCGAACAAAACCGATATTCTCTCATAGGTATTCACACCTTTATATCGCTGTTTCAAGAGAGCGGTTTTCGAAATACAGACACTTATAATTGGCCAACCTACGGATCTCACTTTTCTGCCGTCTTTGTCAACCGTATGGCTTTTTTTTCGCCAAGAGACATTTCCCGCCGTCGGTCCAGGTTGTTGGACGGTCCTGCAGGTTGGTTAGCATGTTTCAAGCGTGTCGAAGATTTTTCTTATTTTCTTTCTTTCTTCATCACCACTGTTGAGGTCTTCGCACGGCATAAGTCTCATCTTATTAAAACGATGAGACATGTCATTTTACGTACAGAGCTGCCAGCCTGAGATCTGAGGCTGCTTATCGGAAATATGCATACTGCATGTCTTGTGTGTGTACTGTATGTGTGTGTATGTGTGTGTGTCTGTATGTTTATCACCTGTCCTAGAACCGTTGCCCCTTTTGGCCTGGTACATACTCGATGCAACGCCTACCTACCTCAACGTCGACCCAGCTTTCGGGTTAAGGTGCTAGAGACTAGCCCGATTACCGTCAACATACCGATCATGCACGCCACAGTGCTGTGGCCATCCTTTAGAGGTGCGTTGTGAAAGCCTGCTTTCCAATGAGACCTCTCTCTCCTCATAGCGCCTTAGCGTACCTAGGTAGCTAGCTGCCAGTCTGACAATATCTAGATGTCTTAGTCTAGCCAGTCTTTTCGAGAGGGTTACATTAGGAATGAAGAGGCATATGCCACTGACATGACGGGGACAACATGGGCAGTTGATTGGCACGCCTGTCAAGCCTGAGCATTTATGCCTTCCGCGCCACTTATACCTCATACAGGCATCTTTACGAGACTGGCTGAAGGCCTATCAAATATTTAGGACCTGGTTATCCCTGCTTCTGATCGAGACAATCCCGTGAGCATCATCGACTGTGGCGCGCCAAAGAAGGCAGACAGAGCGGCGAGGCATCTTAGATTCATTGGGATCTGATCCTTAGGGACTTCTTTGTTCCAATTGCCGGACCATTAAGCATTTTGGGGTCCACGACAATATCCAAAAGGTGGACCTACTTCTCCCCTTCCCAAAAGTACGATCGATTTGGCTCGTGGCAAATGACGATGCTGGGGGATGGTGTACCTTGGAAAAGGGAATGGAAGGGGAATAGATACCATGTGGATAGCACGTGTATAAGCCCGGTCAATATCTCATGGAGTCATGGATCTTACAGAAGGCCAAACAGACTCGGTGAGATCCACGGTACATACAGTATCATTGGAAGACGTATGCGCCGCAAGCCCCCCAGGCTGCCAGGACGCTTCGGTGAATTTCAGACCGGTGAGAGGGCGGCGAAGTCGGTTCGAGGGACGGCGTATTCCCGCGCATCGAACCCCTGAATCGGTGGGCAGGACGTCACAGTCGTCAGTATTTCCAACTTTCTTCACAGGCCAAATTCCGCGCTTGGTCTTTTGTGCATCGGTACGACCTCCCGTCTAGTGACCCGGCATAATATATCTAGCTCGGAACTAGTCGAAACTCGGCTGCAAGGTAATTCCAAAATGGGCAGTTGATGTCGGTTTTCAAGGCCATGTTGACATCGTCGACTTCCCAAAAAGGACCGATATTTGTGCGGGCAGCTTTGCTCGACTGGGCAGTAGTTCAGATCGCTACCATGAAGGAGAACCGAGAGCCTGGCAAGGCTCCATAGGCCTAGACTTATAGTAGATGGCACCCTGTCGGTATCAGATCTTGCTCGAAGGGCGGCTGCCGGGATGCTGTCAAGGATCTGACAGGCGCAAGGGTGGCAGGAGGGGGTCAAGGCTCCCATTTCAGGCTCTTAGGCCGTGGAGAAGGTAGGAAAAGCAACGTAAGCACATGCTCGGTACCTAGGTATCGTACGAAACAACAATGGCCGATTCGAAATCGCACTTTCTGGGCGATCCCTGGAGTATACTACCTACATAAGTCTATGTACTGTCGGAATATATATAACGATCAACAGAAATCGGCAGAACTATTCTTCGCCATAGTTGAATCGGACGTACTGTACGGAGTACGCCCGATAAAATCCACATCGAGAAGCATAGCCGACATTCGAAACACGTTAGATCGCTTAAGTTGGCCATTGAAGCTACGGTCTCTATGATAATGTACGATGCTGCGATAGTATGCACAGTTTCCTACATGCGGGCGTCACATATGCATGTGTATATACTAGGTAAACATGTCATAAGCTATACAGATGACATATGACAGAAAGACAAACCTGTACTTCGTAAGGACAATTCCAAACTTCTCCCTAACTACTAATCTATAGGCCCGAGCGCCTGTCAACTAAATCCCTGGGGACGGGAAATGGGAATGATGGGATGGCATTCGCAGGGCCACCCCTGGCTGTCACATATCTGAAGGCCGAATCGCATCTTAGGATCATCTTCCCTGTCAGCAGTCATCAACAGCCCCCTGTCCTGTCAACTGTCAAGCTTGCCTCCTTGTCCTCGCTTATAATTAACAAGATTACTAACCGTCGACCCCCGGTCCCGCGTATAGATCCCTGCCGCTTTTCAGCAATTTCTGCCCCCAAGAACCAAACATGGACCCCTGGATTGCGACCGAGATCGTTGCTACTATACATAACGTTCCGTAGTATACAGTACCATGTACCATAGTAGCATTTGTCCCGTCGAGTTGGTGAGTTAGCAAGTTAGCAGTGTTGGTGTATATAATAGTGTATGTAGACCCCCTAACCTAGGGTCTTTCGTCCGTGTGTGCAAGGTGCGCCCCGTCGAATCCGAGGTCCCACTGACTATATTTACTTACGGACGTTAGTAAAACTCACTAGTTCTTTTGTTACTTTCCCATATCCTCACTATCTCCATTCTATAAGACTTAGCTAAGCACGCTATAGCGAAGATGGTCAAGTCCTTACATCACTTCATACACTCTACCACCTAGTATGCATATCTAGAGCTATCTTATATTGCCTATTACCTATTTACCTATTTACCTACCTCACAACATACTGAATTCTAATACCACCTAATACATGCCTAGACAGCTAGAGTAGCAGCAGCTGTTTTGTGCATGTACGATGAATTAATCTCCATTTCTGACACGTGTGGATCATAGCAAGAAAAAGAGGAAAAAACGGGCATGTCAATCTGAAATGACGGGGTGCCTGAGCCAAACCGAGAATGAGCGATTTCTGGTTCGGGCCCCTTGTTTTCCAGTGTTGGAATGGCCCACCAAATCAATCATTCGCGGGCCGTTCTCCCCAATCCCCCTATTCGGTAGGTTATTAGCTTCTCTGCCAACGTCCAACTCTTGTTTATTACCTGCTAGGTAGCTATCCATCTCGTTTGCAAACATACGACATACATACGCGAGATCGTTCTATTAGTATGCACTTACTAACACGAACCAACATCACCGGTGTGTTTCCCAAGATGAGGCTCATAAGATATAGTGATATACATGACACCTATGCAGGTAAGATATGCTATACCTACTAGGTCTAGGGGTCTTACGACCCCCCCGTAATATCCCATAGCTTAGCTGCTTAGTACCTACCTACCCACCTACCTAGATCCCCTAAAATGATAAAGAAGCCCTAAAGAATAGGGGAAGAAAAGTGACAAATTTGCACCCATCCCTTACTACAGTCTACGATGTAATCAACAGCAGTACCTACCGTTATAGGTAGGTCAGCATTATTAAGTGACAGGTGACATATCAAGCGCATACGCCGCGCGTCGTCTTTCCTGTAACGGGCGCGGTTCCTTACCCCGTTTGGAGAAACTGGCCGTAGGGCTGCCGCCAGCGCCAGCACAGCTAGCTCTCACCGGCCGCTAGTTCGAGACGGAAGAGCCTCTCAACTGCCGCTCGGTGTGATCTCTGCCACGAGCGCATCTTCACACCCATACTTCCCTCCCCCCCCTTTTAGTCTCCCCCCCTACAGATGGGAAAAAAATATGACACTTTCAATCTCGGTTTGCCTCAGCTGTCATGCAAGCCACCCGCGGAGCCCTATCGACCAAGAGGTCCGGGTGCAGGTAGCGAGGGCGCGGGAAGCCAGGGAGCTAGGAAGCTTTTTTTTTTCATCATCTCTTTTTTCATTGGGTCTCGAATAACGCGGATGCGAATCCGGAGGAGCGACAACATCTGATCTGATCTTTGTGCGCGCATTGCCGCCCGCATACATACATAGGCATGCTCGCAAGCTGAGCCTAGGAAGGGCCTGGCCGAAACCGCTTTGTCGCTTCGGAAGCCCAGCGCCGTCGTATGCGGCATCTGCGTAGCGTCGCAGGTCGTTTCCGTTCGCTCGCCCGGAGCATCGAGGCGCCGAGTTTAGGGACCAGAGCGCTCGTACGTTCGTTCGTCGGTGTTAAGGTCGATTGGTACTGTGTCGGTAGGTAGGTTGTAAGATAAAAATAAAAATAAAAAAAAAGTTGGCGTTGCTTGCGAGTGCCGTGCCGTGCCGTATGTTCAGCAAGACTTCGCGCGGGCCAAGAGAAAAAAAAGCCAAACAAAAAAAAAGAGGAAAAGAATTTATGGAACTTCCCGGCGTCGCTCCTCGTTGCTACTACCCCAGGTTGGAATCCCCGGATGGAACTGCGAAGGTAGTAATGGACCTGGTCTAGGTGTGCATTCGACCTCACCTTAGCTAGCGACGGAGTTGCCGCTTTCTAGACTGCATATCTACGTACCCATGGGCGTGGGGGAGACGAGAAGCTCATGGTGACATCTCGGAGCCTTTTTTTCGATGGTAGTCCAAAACTTGGATTTCGCGCATACGAGGTGTGAACACATGTACGTACGGTCGTTCGCATCTTAGTCTATAGTATGCGCGCGGCTAGTCAATACAGTACCTAACCCAGCCATATACTGATTACCAAGCCGCTGTCATCATCGTGGGTCGGACCTAACGATGGGGGGATAAGAGACTTCCGGATTACAATCGGTATATGAGATTTCTCATAACTACCGCATCTTCTACTTCAGTATTGTCGGTCTATGTTACGCCTCAGGGGACAAACTAGACAAATGGGGAGGACGGAAGATAGACTGATGGACAGGTGGACATATCGAAGCACGCTTATACGTATAGAGAAGGAGAAGGCAGATGCCGAGCCATGTATGATAGGCTTATGAGATTCAAACCAACGAATCCCCCACTCGATAGGCAGAAATAAGCACCTGAACGCTACGGTGAGGCAAACTATCTACCCTTAATCGAGATGCTCCATCGGGCAATATATCCATCAGCCTCCCCTATCCGCTGGTTACTCAAGTTATCTGTCGCTACGACTCGGACCGGCACAGCAATGGCCCTACTAAATAGGTACTAAATTCGGCCGACCTATTTCAGCAATGGAGGATATTGGTTATCTAGGGTTCCTGGACTGGGAATATCGTCCTCGGTAATGTAAGGCTAAGGCTCATCTGCATGCCCAGGACTCAGCTTCTAGAACTTCGGTGAAATTGAATTGCCCCTATCTTAATTACCTGCAGAGAATTATCAATAATGACCGGTCTTATTTCTATGCTTCTGTCTTTTATGAATTGCGTGTTTTAGGACTCTCTAAACTTCAGTGCTAAGAGGCATACTCTATGAGAATAGGTGGTTAATTTAGGTATGCCGACTCACAACACCTGTTCAGCACTCCTAGATTTATTCGACGCATACAAGTTACATAGGTAGGTTTACAGAAATGTGGTAATGGTACTTTCAAGGGGTAACATCAAGTTGTTGCTATTTCAGCATACAACCCGTCGCTGATGTACCTCCCTAGACACTCATGAATCCATAGAGTAACTACTAGTTAGTTTTTAAGTTGAAACCCCTAACATCAATTACGTCTGGGACTTTGTATCTTGATTCCCTGACGATTTCCATGAACCTGCTACCGACAAGGTCGTCTTAGCGCCTTCGATATCCCTGAAGTCTTGTTCAACCTAAGGAAACTCTCTTCGTCTAGGTATCGAATACCGAGTCTCTTAGAAGTAGCCGATCTCAAGAGCGATACATCACCGTCTGACGGCAATTCTACCTTGAAGCCTGTCATGTCATGTTTATATAGTCTGAGTAACACGCTTTTCAAGTTTACCTAGTAGCATATTGCGTAAATTGACTTAGAAACATCATGCATTCCAACGTACACATTCAACTAGATTGCCCCTTTCATCTCGTACCAGATACCTCTCTTCTCGTAAGTTCCAAGTATCCCAAGAGTTCATTACTAGATACCCATAGTCTTTACTAGCGCTCATGCTCACTTAGGTAGCAAACCCACGGAACATCCCCCTTTCCCATCCGCGAATCTTCGCATTGGGAAGGTAAAGGTGAGTCATCCCACACCCACGCCGGCGACCGCAGAATTAATCCATCATTCACAGCGTCGAGAAAGCCGGTCTAGCCTGTTTTTCGCATGATCGAAAGCCTGGCTCGAGAAGGTGGATGTCCGAACAGCCGGCACGACGTAGCACGACTCGTAGCACGACCTCGGGGCTTCTTTTACGGTCTACGAACCCTCGGGAAACCTGCGTAGAAGCCAGTATCCCGCGAAGAATCTAGCATGATCGCAGTCATGCCACCATGCTGAATAGGGGAAGGAGGACGATCGCCGCGCACACGGGCGTAGCCGTTCGGCCTATGGGCGAGCGATCGCTGCACCATCCGGCTAGCAGATTCCGAGGTATGAGGTATGACGAGAAGCAAAGCCAGTTCTGGGCTGTCGTAGGACATGCATGGGATGGATTTGCCAGTTTTGATAACCTTGTGACACCGCTCCGTGCTGAAGGGGGTGAGAGGCCAGCGCCGCTTTCTGCGTGGCAACTCCAACCCTACGGCCCAACCCTACCATTGCTTGATCGCTACCTAAGTGCTTAACCGACCTTCGATACGATCCAAGAGCCTTTGACGTATATCACTGGTGCAGATAGTGCATGTCATACTGCAACTGTAGAAGCAAAGATAGAAATATGAATGATACCTTTCTATTTCTGTTTCTCTAGTGATTGGGGTGCAGAAAGGAAGACTATCACTTTCCTTACTACGCATTTTGAAAGTATGTCTAAAGATCTCATTATATTCATAAGATTACCCTCTTTTAAAGGGAAAAGTTAGGTAGGTACCTAGTATATATGTTGGTACATAGCTAGGTAGACAAAGCCCTCACTTTGGTGTCGCCTGGATTAAGGGGGGGCATTATGGCCCTAGATCTTGTGTGGCCATTCCCTTTGACGACCAACCAACCACAGATACGATGAAGGTTTAATAAGAGGGCACTGTGGTTGCTTTTCTATGAAGGCCATTTAATTGGGTCGCATATATGTTCAATTATGCATCTTCTTATGTCCTTTTCCTTACTACTAATTAATCTCTCACTGATCAGCTACTTCACCTGTATTTATATTCTCATATATGGATGGTTGGCACTAGATTCACATAAAAGATGATTAATTATTATTATAGGTGTCGTGAATTGACAGTCTCATATTGGTTATGTACCTACCTATCTAGGTACGCTTAGAATGCCTTTAAGCGTAGAGGGATGATGCTCGTAATAGGGGTGAGCGCAAATGCTCTTGGATGTGACAAACCTATCTCGAAAAAGTTATTGTCAAATTTACCTAAGTAAGACTTGATATAAGAACACAATGATTCATATTGTTAAAATATAATGATAGACCGATTACTAGGTAGGCTCTACTTTTAGGTATTCTTATGTGTCACGTAGCCATCCATCAATCAAACCTACTTAGTATACACACCAAAATATCACAGCAACAAGCAGCCTCAGTCTCCCAAACTGGATTCCAAGTAGATATAAAATGATATATATATCTCCCCCAATCCAAACAACCCCCTACCTATGTAAACACACCAACATCCATACCTACGTACCTATATCCCGAGACAAACCCACCCACGACGCAAATACCCACACTCCCAAACCCCGTATATGAGCCAACCGCCCAGCCAGAATATATGTATATGCAATGCAATGTAATATAGCTAACAATTGCCGCAGTAAAAACTCGTCCGCCAAAGATATATCATCGTGCTAATCCCGTATATCAATCCCAAATATATAGCTATGCTTCTAAAAGCAGGTGAAAATGCCGCGGCGAAAGTAACGTCGGTGGACTCGGATTAAGAGTCCCCCTCGCTTGAAATGCGAAATGTAGAATAACTGTACTAGTCGTGAAGATTCTAGTAAATGGGATATAAATAGCCAAATATTCGTCCTTCCTAATCAAATGTTTTACCGTGGAGGATCCTGGCGTCCGGTTCGCATGAATTTCCCAAGGAGACTACGGCCTCCAGACCGCCCCTTTTTCTCGGGGGCGGCATCGTCAGATGCTAATTTATAAGGAGGGGCCGAACTTAGCCTCGACGGTGTCGAGTCGTGACTCAAGTGTTCGTCTTCGGACTCGAGGAGATCGTAATCCGACATGGAGAGCTTATCCACCGGGCGTCTGTAGTCCCCCGGAGCAGCACCGGATCTACCCGTTCCCGTACTCCTTCCGGCTTCTTGCATCTTAGCGATGCCGCGCTCTAGATGGTGAACCATGGGCCCTTTGATGGACCAATTACTATCGCGCCTCCGATTTACAGCCTCCTTGTGTAGGTCTGGATGCGTGTGCTCGAACTCAATCTCAATTTCCCTTTGGTGTTTCACTGTAGCGTCGACGCGCTCGGCTTTCACCGTTGAGACGAGGTCAGTTGAGTGTACCCTGTCTTCCCCTTCGAGAAGTTTTAGCCAGTCATCGTATCTTTGGTGATCCTCCTGCTATAGTTCAGTCAGTATGACACCATTGTCCTAACGACCCTCATGAAAACTCACCAACTTCTCCTCAGGCATATCCTCAATGCTAGCAAGGTACTCCTTCGCATTGTTCGTCGTGTTCACGCCTACAATGTACTTGTCGAACGAATGTGAGAATTCCCGGTAGTGACCCTTGAGCACAAAACATTGTCCAGCCCATCCCTTACTCTTGAATTTCTGGTATAGCGCATCGGCTACAGGAGCTTCCCAAGTGTACTCAGCTACCTTGTCGTAAAATACGACGCAATTGCTACCGTACCACTTATTAAAAGCGTTGCGGCTGGTCTCATCCGGCAATGCCCTCTCAATCATTTCCATGCTTGCTCGTGCCACAAAGGACTCGGGGGCTCTGAAATTGATGGCGCCATGGATGTGAGATTGTTCATACTCAGAGAGTGAGCGGAGGTCAATCACCACGATCTGACCACGGCCTGCCGGGAAGATTTCAAGCAACTTGTTAAGATGTCCGGGAAGGATCATCTGAGCACCATCTGTTGGGGGGTCATGACTGTGATCATCTATCTTTAAACTTTGTAGTCTATTCTCCACTTCTTGTTGTTCTCGACGATGTTGGAACCAGGCCTGTATTGTATCAGTGTGAATTCTAGAAAACTTTCTTTCTTGTTGCATGACTTACATTCAAATCTGCCGTCTCTATTTTGTGTGTTGATGCCAGGAATTCCCTGACGGCAGCCGTGGGTACTGGGTTGTTGTTGAAGTATTCCTCCAACCGTGCTTCAACACGTGGTGGAAGTTCGGGTCGACTTGATATGGAAGCCAATGATGTTCTCCTTGCACTCCTAGGTTGATTGATAGCTAGTTGTTGCGCTATATTACCATATGAGATGCTCTTATGAAGGAAACCGCCAGGCGCGGGGCGTTGTCTTGTCGATGGACCACGAGAAGAGGTTGACCATCCCCTGTTTGGCTTGGACTGGTCCACAGGCATCGTGCTCGATGAGTGTCGATAACCACGGCTAGGGCCATCAAACGAGGGGCGTTCAAAACTTCTGAATGCCGGTTCTATTGGCGTCTTGCCGTTTGAAAGAGTGGACATCATAGATAATCTAGCACCTCTCATAGACTCCAAGGGCCCAGCGGTATATGCTGTAGTTCCCGAATAAATTGACCTCAAATCCGCGTCCACGTCGGCGCCCGCTAAGACCTCTTCCTCGATTATCCTTGGCTCGTTTTGGTTCCGGATGGCCAAGTTGTTCGATCGAATAAACGCGATAAAGTTGCACGCGTGGTTTTCCGGAAGTAGATCCCAAACCATTACCGGCATAGATAAGAGCAGTAGCGTTGAATGGCTCTTGAATACTCCTTGGACCTTAACATACTTAGCAAGCGCTGGGATATTCGAAAGCCAGTGCTCCCAGTCATTGATGTTGAGGCGCTGGTCCTCTTCAAGTGCCAGCGATATCATCACATGTGGTACGTCCTCGTTTGGTTCGGATCCGATAATATCCTGCGGTCCGGCTGACCGACCGTTCATGGGATTGCCATCGAATCCCGCTTCCTGGGGGGGCGAGGGTGGTCTTGCATCCGATGACAGAATCCGAGCAATTTCGATACTTGGTGCCTTGTGGTTAGCGGTCATCATGAAATGTACTGGCGTGGCACGTGCTTCGAAATGTTTGCCGTTCAACATCTCGGGCCTCGGGTGCTTAAGGCGTGCGAGGACCTCTGCATGCAACATTGCTGCGGAAAAGGTCCTCCGTCTCCATTCTTGAAGTACTTCGATTAATGTGTTAGTAAATGAATACCTTCCCGGATCTGGAGCGATGGCATCCCAGCTGGATGCTGATATTGTTTCCGTTATGCTCTTGCCATTAGGAAAAGTAGCACTTGCGGCGCCGGCGCAGCAATCTAGGAGGATCAAGACATCCGAAAGAGATCTTTCTAACAATGTTTGAATCGCAGACCATCTAGAGGAACGTTAACGCCGTTGCATATATGCGACTTGGGTAGGTGGGGCATGACGTAGACTTACTGAAGCCATGGCGAATCTGAACTTCTGGTTCTGGGGATTCCATCAGTATATCAAGCGAGAATACAGATACGGCAGCTAAATAACCTACCCGCACCATGTGCTCTGTCTCGACTCGTCGATTCTTGCGTGGCCACCATAGTAAACTATAAATAGGGTATCGTTCGACTCATGTTCCTTAATCATGGCCCCAATTTTTAACATTAATTCTAGATGCGCATTGTCGGACGGAATCGGAAACGTTTCAGTCTGGAAGCTGTATTCTTCTCGAAAGCATGCTTCTAGGTCATCGAGCTCCTTGAGGACGAATAGATCGTCGCATGTCCAATGAAGAAGGAGGACATGTACTTTCTTGTATCTCTGCGAGCCTCCCCGGTTGGGGAAAGCCCGGGTGGCCGACTATGAGAGTAGGCTCGTTAGCTCTGTAATGGCGGGCGGGTGGTTGATATTATTAAGGAGAGGGCAGACACGCACATCCTCTAGAGTTTTCGCAAATTCGGGCAGATGCTTGACGTGGTAGCTCACACGGCTGATGTCGTGTGTGGCCGACGGCGTCCTCTCATCTTCAATGCTGGAACCATACTGAGAAGAAGATGTGATTAGATGAGAGCGAGCTTGAGGCCTGGCTATCTTCTTTTCTCGACGTACGGCAGAATCTCCACTGCTGAAACTATGCCCATCCGTGGGCTGCCATTCACTTATCGTCACAAACGGCTGGTCACCCATGATCACATACGCTTGTGCAGATCAACCAGCTGCGACGGGAGGTAGGAGGGACGGACGGACGGAATGGGAGGAAGCGCAAGGCAAGCAGATACTAGAAAGAATAAAAAAACGTCGTAGGCTTCGGTTTCGGCTTCGTCTTTACATGGTATTGCCGCACCGCATGGCGGGTGAGATTGTACGTAACGGAGCGGGCTGGAATATGGGACTTGGATAGAAAAGCAGACAGAACAAGACAGAATCAATCACTTGAGCAAGAGTTGTAAGGGTTGTAGACGGGACATTCGGCTAAAGCCGCAACGCTTGAGGGTGATATTCCACTCTCACTTGAGATTTAACGCACCAAGACTTTCTGCCGACAAGAGCTGGAGTGGGAAAGGGACGCCTTGCGACGTGCGACAAGCGACAAGCGTCGGCTGAACATGACATGAAGGATGGAGGATGTCCCAAAATGTCAAGATATGCCACGCTCGGTAGCAGAAAGCGGTTTAGCGGCCCTGGTCGCGGTGAACTGATTTGGTGTAGACGCAGAGTCCAAATTTCCTGCATTACTAAGTCTTATTGGTTGACGGCAGTGCTTGCGCCCCTTTCTGCTTGTACCGTTCCTGTATTGATACCTCATCAAGTAGGCTGCGTGTAACACCAAGTCCGATTTCTGCAATATCTGCAATATCTGTGCGCATTCTAGAAAGAAAATGGTATGCCGTTTGCTTTAACAGGTAGGTGTGAAGATATCTAAAACTGCCCTACCACTCCAAATACAAATTAAAACACTGAAAGGTACGTGCCGGGTGGGTAAAATTAAAAATATCAATCATGTATCTAACTAAGTGGATACGAATATAACGCCAAGACTCTAGCAAACCTACCGAATCTGCAAGTAATACTAGAGTTGTCCTTGACGTTTAATTATTTTAATAGTGAAACTAAGTTTATGCTGCTTACCTAAGTTAACATACCCCCAGGGCCACTACGACTACCAGCTATTGGATCGTGGATTCGACCTCTGCTATATTATCAACTGATATATAGTCCCGTCTTAGCCCGGAAGGGCTTCGTCATCTTCAAGGACATCGGCGTCGCCATTAGTATAAGCAATTAGGTCATAGTCAACCATCGTTATTATCGCTGTACTAGTTAACTATCGGTCCTTTCAAGAGCATCGCCTCTCCCGCATATCGAGTACCTGCGTCAGCACTATCCTGCGGCAGGATTCAAATTCCACTCCCCTCGATATCTCTGTTTGGATCAAGGCTTTCTAGCCTCGGGAATACTGATGGATATGTGGACGCAAACTGTTAGCCGTCCCCACACTATCCAGCTTATTTCGGACAGAGCCACGAGGCGATCCCCAGAGCCAATAATCCCTACAGCCTGACTTGTCCAAATGTCCGGATGTAAAATAAGGCAGCGAACCTGATATAAATACAAGCCGCCCCCAGCATATCTTGTCTCCTGCACCTTGCATCCCACCATTCGCCATATGATAATAGTAAGGGAAACCATTACAAATCCCGAGCAGATGTATCCCCGAGTATGCCACGGTAGATTTGTCGTACCGTATATGAAACCAAGTGAACACAATGCCACGTTCAACGCCAACCTAGATGCAGATCCGCCTCCCTCGAGCACCGGATGCCAAGTATACGGCAAGAAAATGCAGTTAGACATTAAAGAATTAGAGTAATAATGGAACTGTTGCAGTGGGCAGGTTGGTTTTTATTCGCAGAGCCCCGACGCATATTCAAACATGATTCTGTTTTCGGAGGTGGGTATGAGTGAAAGCTTAATCGCGGCTGTTTGTTTCGGCGTTTCGGCGAGCCTCATCTAAGTCCTCTTTCATCAAACGTTCGCTGAGACTTCTGGGTGTGCCGTCAAAGTAGGTCATGTCAGGCCTATAACTAGTCGATTCGTCAACCCCACTTCGCCCGTCAACACTGCCAACGAAGGTATAGAAGTCGCCCATCTCTGCGGCTCTCTTATGTAGTTCCGGATCACGGACAACACCGATTGAAAACGACTTCCCGCGGTATGACCCGACGGATGCGGCCATTTGGTGAGGGGACGGTAAAGGAGGAGTTGCGGAAGCAGGTTTAGCGACGGGAATCGCAGGCGATGTAGAAAACAAGACCGGCTTTTCAGCTATGGGCGTCGCATCAGCTTCGTCCTCGTCCACGTCCTCGTCTTCCTCATCAATATACTTCTTGACCGGTTTAGATTTATCTTCTCTATCGTCCAAGTCGAAATCCCGATCGTCAAAGTCAAACAAATCTTCTTCGTTGAGTGATGGTTCGCTTGTGGAATCAATCGGAGATTTTGATAAGTCGTTTTCTGTTCGATTCGAGTTAGGAATATTTGCGGCTGATTTGGGAGTCGTTTCAAGCGGCGGAGAAAATCGTTTCTTGTCTTTGAATGAACTTAGTGGCGGCATCATGAGGACGTCGTCTATTTCGTCACCCTCTGCAGGAACTTCGTTTTCTTCGACTTCTTTCACAACCGTCAAAGGCGCACCAAGTTGACTCGGGAGGCGCGCATCATTTATATGATGTGCCGTGTTGTCCGAGCTTACGTGATTGGCTGAATTTTGATATGTGTCATTTGCTTTTCGGCTATGTAAACCGGCCATGACTAACTCTTCCTCTTCGTCATCATTGAGAGCTTCCAGGTTGCCAACAACTTCCCACTTCGAAGTGTCCTCGTTTGAGTTCCGTGCCATAGCTTTTAAACGATCAGTGGAAGTTATCTTTTTAGGCATCGGCGGAGAGCTGCCTAGTAGGTCGGTATCTTCATTAATGATGATCGCGTTGTATGACTCATCTAGTAGACCAGCGGGGTTGCCTAACGGGGACGGCGGGAAATCTGGTGCTCGAGGTGAAATCGGGGGTGACGAGGTGGGAAGTACTTCTTCACCTTCTACGTCAAAGCGCACTCGTCTAGGACTTTGAGCTTTGACAGACGAAGTAGATGAGCGACGGAGGGCGCTTCTTCGTAATCTCGTTGTACTGTCATCGGAAGTAATCGACTCCTCTGTATCTGTAGTATGCCGTCGGACGGGATCCGGTCGGGGTAGAACGATCGGACTCGCTAGAGTAGCAGCTGAGGTGTCTTCATGACTGTTAGGTTCTTTGATTTCAGGTACCTGGGGCGGCAATGTAGGTGGTGTCGGGCTACGTCGCTGTACTGCATCAAGCAAGGGAAGATAACTCGGTGTGAACAGACCATGGAATTCGCGTTCTCGTTCATGTGGGCTCCGGGGACTATCGAACAGGGGAAGGAAAGGAATTTGAGGCGAAACTGGCGGCGATGGTTGCCTGACCGGCCATGACTTCTCGTCAGTGCTGACGTCGCTGGCACTTTCTTGCGATTGCGGGTCGATGTCATAATCAAGACCGGGACTCAATGCCGGATAATTCTGAAAGTGCTCGGCAACTAATTTTTGGACTTTCGCAGAAACATGCCCTGGAACATCTTGTAGACGCTGACGCGAATATCGATGGAACTCCTGGGCCATGTCTTGGCGATATATGTTGACCTTATTGTCAAGCTCAGCGAGCTTTTGAATAAGGTCGGATACTAAACTTGTAGTGTCATCCATGGCTGTGCCGAGCGCGCCGCACACCACAAAATGATATCAATCGAAAACGGCCAATGGATGAAGAATAAGCATTGTTGGTGTTGGGTTGCTGACCAACATACAACAAGATAAGACAAGACAGAGTATTCCTAAATTTTAATAAGATTTCAACAAATTTCGAGAGCGAGCAACTACTTGTGAGTGCCTGCAAAATTATGAAATCTGTTTCGTTCTTTTTGCCTTTGCCTTTGTCTTTGTATAGTGGAGCTGCCTTCTTATCAGCTTTTCTTTAAGACTGCAGCTGCAGCATCTGAAGTATCCGAATAGTCACAAGGTTTGACCGTCTATGCTAAGTGACTTTCTGTTGTATTGTTCCATGCATGTATTGTATGTATTGTACAATTGACTCCAGTAGCTCCGCAATTAGTCCAAAGGCTGTTCGTTCTTAAATATAAAACTTGGAAGTTTAATGAGCCTTAAGTCCTTGCCTTGCGTGAGAGGAGCGTAGAGGAGGCTGGAATTCCGGGGAGCCGCACTCGTCAATTGACAGAGTCAAGATCGAGGAAGGAATGATAGGTACAATAATAAAATGATTTGCTGGGAAGAAGGTAAGGAAGTGTGAAAAATGGTGTGGAGAAAATGGTAGGTGTGGGAGCCAAGACCCATGGAGGAATGGTGGGATTGGTCTCCGACGACCTGGAAAGACCTGGTTCAATTGTTAAAAACGCATCCATCTGAATTCGGGTCTGGAAGATTCGGCGCATGCTTCAAGGTTGTGGGAAATACAAAGGTACAAGTCAGCAGAAGTCAAAGCAACGATAACGATAACGATAACCTTACATCATAAAGTTTGCCAGGGTTTACGAAATAGATACCTCACAAACGTACCTCCCAGGTGTAATATAAAAAGAAATATCTGTAATTGGAAAGACTGGATACTCTGGTAGACACATCAATCGCTTCTTGGCTTCTAAAATCACAGGTTAAGAAGCCATGTTTAAGTTGTGCATCGCCGCAAGCCCTGCCAACGTGCCTCATCAATGTACCCCATTAGGTACACGTGCATGCCGTCGATTATCAAAACCCCGGTCAACACCACATGCAATGCAGCTCCGACTGCCGGATTAGGTACGAAATACATACAGACACCAATGGCAATGACTTCAACATCCTATTAAGCATTTTCTTGATCTTAAGATCGACTTTATTGATTAGATACCTGCAGTCTTGGACAGCTATGAAAGATACCTATTTACGAAACAGTTTCTATATTAGTACATTATGAACGCATACATTTTGAATAGAAATGACACGTGAACTATATACCTCCTTAGTATGCATATGCAGTAATAAACATTATTACTATGTTTTTTCCAATTGCCAAGTCAAGTCGCTTAACCTCTACCGAATAATGTGAGTCGGCTCGGAGAAAGTCTACTATATGATATATAACTAGTAGTTGTCAACACTACAATCTGACTATAACGTCCCATCATGTGCCTGTCAGCCACTGGGCAGCTTTGCCGAGATCGGCAGGATATGTCCAATGGGAAATAATAGAAAAATCAATTATCAAAAGAAATATGGATCGCAATATTATACTCCTGCGAGATAACTGTATAGGTAGGTAGGTTTAGGGCAAACATGACCTACTTACATGCCAACTGTAACATGTCTCTCTAATGCACATCTGCCAGCGCCGCTCTTGAGCATCGAGTCCACTCGTAGCGATTTCTCTTTAATGCTAACATTAGCGCTACCTAAACCAATTCTTAACTCACGAGTTGGATCATCCTGTTGAGCTGTTAAACCAATCTCATATAATTGTTCTGAGTGTGTTGTTTTCATCGGCAATGCTATTTTCACTCTAAAGCCCACGCTATTATTTATAACTGGTCATTCACTTAACTATTAGCCCGATGACCTTCGAAGAATGCCTACAGATGGATGTAACTAGGCAAATGCAAAGTCAGGAAGTGAACCATATGATTTATCCAGGACAACGGTGAAGGGCTAAGTTGCCGATTCGGAAATCCCGCCCTCACCGGTTCGGCTGGCACGTTGTACGTGTAATTTAACAACTCGGTAATCCTTGAGAGCCTTGGGGGCTAAATCATTATTAAGTCCGCTCAGTGGTGACGAATGTGGCTTGAACATCCTCTCGTTTATCGGAGTAATTGGAGTGCCATCGAATGCGGGCAGGTTAGCAGTCCTCGCTAAACCGTACTGCAAAATCCCAAGCTCATTGCTGCGGCGCATCGAGCACCATTGCAGGACTCTAGATGCATGTTGGTCCATTTAGTCTCGGAAGAGTCCTTAATACTCCGATGATCATGAGCCCCCCCGTATAATATTTCAGTGGTATCATGATAATTATTATTATCGCGTTAAACATACCACTCTCGGCAATCTCTATGAAAGTAGCGTTAGCCCTTACTGATATTTGGTAAATCTGTAGACTAAGGTGACTACAAATGCTGTTGTTTCATCGTATAAAGAACACATAATTGGCGTCTTGGAGAAGGTATTTCGCAGAAAACGGCTGTAAAGCTTCATAACCCAATGTAAAAAGAGCTTCGGGAGACACGGCTAATAGATGTTGTGATTGGATCATTCCGAGCTGGCAAGTAGACAGGCAGCATTGATTATGCTCGTAGATTGATTCATATTCGTATACAACGTAAGTAGTCAATTATTAGTTAAATTTTAAGATGATGTCTTGTAGCATGAACGGAGGCTACCACTGGCGAGCGAGTCCCATTGATGAGATAATGACGCCCAGTTCCTCTCTGTTGCATGATATGCGAAAATATCTTGTAAGGTTGAATTGATCACAAGATTTGTTGAAAATTATATATTTCCAACACGCAGGATATTATCTGCTACTTTAGAAGGCAAACACCTGGTCTTCTAGCTTGCTGACAGGGCGAGCCTTCTTGAAACCGAGACTCTCTGTCGATTTCTTCAGCCCTCCAATCATGGGTGGCGGGCCGCAGAGCAGTATCTTGACGTCCTCGGCAGGCTTCGGTAGCCATTTCTGAGTGTTTGTTAGTTTTGGGTTGTATGTATAGTTAAAATGAATTGAAACTTACAGTAACCATATCGGGAGTCACATATCCTACACCACCAGTCCATCCCTCAGGAGGCTTGTCGAGAACATAGTGGACTCGGAATCCGGAATCTTCCTTTGCTAGCGCGTCGAGATCCTCTCTGAGCAAGATATCTTGTTCCGTGACGTTGGCAAAGATGAGGTCAACCTCGGTTTTGTCGCCTGCAGCTCGTCCTCGGATAATTGCACGGACAACTTGGAGCATAGGAGTGATACCGGTGCCACCGGCAACCATGCCGAAATGGCGGACCATGTTGGGAGTATAGACAAATGCACCTTTCGGTCCCTTGACACGAATTGTCTGGCCTACACCAAGAGAGGCCATGTGTCTGGAGATATTGCCAGTTGGGTAGGATTTGATGAGCAGATCGAAGTAACCAGGTTGGTGGTCGCCGGAAATGGGAGTATACGATCGCACAATCTCTTTAGTAGAACCGTCAGGCTGTACGATAGCAGCACCAATCGAGATGTGCTGGCCGATTGGAAGGCCGAGGATAGATGTCGGAGCAGGTAAAGAGAATCGGTAGCTATAAACTATTAATAACACAAAAGATAGTTATGCTGGAAGAGACAACTAACATGGCTACATTGTGAGAGATAATTGTTTTCTCTTTCAGTTCGAATTCTTGGAAGACATCTGGTTTCAACACCTTCTTGGGTACTATGAACGGTTAGACCGACTTTATACCAAATTGAACGGCATGAAATATACATACACGAACGGAAGTATTTAAGAGCACCTAGGGCAATTGCAATGAGTGCGGCAAAAGGCGTCCATTCCTGCTTGACAATGTATGTTCCAATCACTAGCAAACCGGCCGGAATATATATCCCATCGATATATGCTTTCGATGACCAGGAAGCTGGAGTTGCCATCGTGCGTGAAACAAGAGCTGCCGACTTCCAATTTAGGTCGTTAATCCTAGCAGAGCTATGCTAAGATTAATTAGCTGAAGGATGATCTTTTAATTGTCAGCGACTAAGCGATCGCATGCTCTTAGAGACGCAGGGAAGAAGAGGATGTAGGACCGGCAGAGCTGACGGTCAGCTTCGTATATTATGGTCCGTTGTGGGAGAGGAAAAAAAACACCAAAGCTAAAATTCCCCAGCTTGTTTCTATCTCCTAGGTCGGGGGAACTATATAAATGTGGGGTACAATAGTGGTCCCATCCAATGAATGCGGCATTGCGTTGGTTGGACATTCAGTTTGGCGGGCGGAAGCGACTCGGGAACCGCGGGTTGAGCTCGGGTTATCCACTCGGTAGGTACACCTACCTTTTAGACCAATTAAAGTGAGCGGAGAATATTCCCATATGTGGCTGAAGTACTTAGGTACCTGAAAATTCAACCATTGATGAGGTCAACTTGCCAGATATGTCGGATTATGTGGCAGAATTTGTGGCAGTCGGTACCCATTCTGATTCGAAATAACATCAATAGGTACCTAGATGGGTAAGGGGAGATTGTCTAAGACTTCTAACAGATTTAGTTTTCTTTTTCTCATTTTCTTATCCAATCATTTATTTTCATACATTTCGAATTCTTTTCGAGCCCTGTAGTCTCTTAGAACTCACTTATCTTAGTCTGTCGTCAATCTCCAGTTCCCAACATGAGCGACACTACTATCAAGGTTACCCCTGATGACGCACCGTTCCCACTGACGGACGTAGACAGATGGGTTCTGTCGTTGACCGACGAAGAATACCATTATCATGACTGGGAAGAAATGAAACAGATCATAGGTAGGGTATTATTTTTCATTGCTCATCTATGTACTTCTCATGATGAGTAGCTTAGACTAGTCATCAGGCGAGAATAATCTTTCAGTTCTGAAGCGAAAACCTTCCGATTTGCGACGTTATATGAAGTGGACTGCCGAGACGAAGGTAGAATATGGATCCATGACGAACTACCTCATAAAAAACCGGCTACCACAAACTTGGGGCTCACCCCCTTTCACGCCAACATCAACTATCCCTTTTGATGATCCATCTGATTATAGAGTCCTAATCAACGATTGGCCTTATGGTTTAACATCAAACATGACCCACATAGTCGTATGGTCAAGAACAGTAATTGAGACAGATCCCGAGACCGGAGATATGACACCAGAAAGTCGTCGCACCGTCATGAATTTCGTGAGGGAGTTCTTTATTGATAAGCTAGGCCTGGATGGAGATGACAGAGTCCTGTGGTTTAAAAATTGGGTTGCATTGCAAAGCGTGAGAGCATTGGAGCGTATGTATTCCTCTTTTCTGTTTATGATATCCTCGGTGGCTTTGGAAGGGGCCTAAAACCTAGAACTGGCCCTTGCAATTTTCTATAGGGTTATCACTAATAGACACTTCAGATATTCATGTCATCGTCAAAAATGTCGAGAAGCCTCTCCTAGACGAGTGGACCAGGGAGCTCGATTGTCACAGATTGCCGAACTAGGTTATAGTGACATAGGTATAGGTAGACACAACGTGACCATAGACTGAAACGTTGTAGGAGTTTCCTCGTGGTGAAATGTGGGTTGGTATTGTTGCGATATAATGCCATATTAAGCTGCTCGTCGTTGCTTCCTGTTTCCTGCTACTGGCGCAGCATTATCCGGCTGTTGTCCCTGCATACCTGCCATCCCACGAGCTGCTCCAAGGAGACTGTATCCTTTAAAAATTCCATACGCAGGCACAACGGACCAGAGAAGCCACCCCCAGTTTCCGAATAGTATGACAAGTACCACGGACGCCCAAGTCATCCAAATAACATCAAACATGTATTCTGTAAGTCCAGGGGCAGATAAGTCTTCACCGGCATTTTGCATCGCATTTGTAGACGGATTATATTTAGGCCGACCTGATGACTCCAAGATGTATTCGCAGATGAAGCTTGGGATCGATAGAATGACGTAAAGTAGTATAGATCGTTTCTTGATCAGAAAGGTGAACAAGAAAAATAGCGTATTAACGATGAGAGTGCCGGTGTGAAGATTTGTAAGAGCAGCTGCGTTAGCTTTCGCTCTGTCCTTGCGTGCCTTCTGTGCCATGTTGAGATAGACCTGTGTTTCTTATAGTAAGTTATATCATAATTCAGTTCGATATGGCGAAATGATGGATTATTGAGAGTAATATGGCGATATAGTATGAATTGTGAGGTAATGAGGTAAGTTCATTGAGATGAAGCAGGTGGTCTGTTTAAAAACTACTATGTATACTGTGGCCTGTGTGGCTTATGGATAAGGCTGGGAATGACAGATGGATAAATAGCGAGTTGAAAGTGGCGGGTGCGGCTAAAAAAAAAAAAAAAAGAAAAGAAAAAAAGAGAGAAGTGGCACTGTACCTACGTACCTGCCCAGGCTGCCAGGAACTGTTTACAAATTGTTAGCGCCGTGCTGTTGCTCGGGCAGGAGCGCCTTCTGCCTCCTGGTCGCCGTTTAGCCAATCAAGCCCTTGACCAGTCCTATCCACCATAACATCCCCCAAATCGCGAGGAAGCTCGGACTGCGACAAGGCAAAAACTGCTAACTGCTAAACTCGACCTTGACCGTTCTTCAATCCCCACTGCGATATCTGGATTTTCCTTCTATTCTAAATACCGTCGAATGGTATTATCGGGGCACGAGACTATTTGGGCTGGGAGCTTGGAAGCCTATAGGGCAATATTATCGTTTTGTTACCTCCAAACATCAATTCTCTCCGATGCCGATGGCTTATTGATAGGATATTCGACATTCGATATTCTACATCACATCTCGACTACGCTCCCGGTCCAAGTCATATCGGTCACAACAACCAGAGATGCTTTTGCGAAGCATTCAAAATCCAGTCGATAAATCTTTCCGCTTCGTTAAATTCAACGGTCGTTTTACTTTCGCGGATACGACTTCTTAAGCCTGGTATTTCAAACTATATTTATTATAATACTAATCATCGTCGAGCCTACCTAACTAGCCGCCGTGCCGTGGCGGCTTGTCTTGCAAGCACACCAAGCCTCAAATCCCGACCTACGACTCCTTTATCTACTCCCGACTTCTATTCCTTTGCCATACGTAAACCTGCGCTGTCCCAAAGAGTCAATCACATGGCCCTTCGCGAATAGCGCCTCGAACCATTCACGAAGGTCCTTACCGCTGAACACAACGCTTTATACCTATCTAGGTACCTATACCTATATCACATAATCCAACATGGCGCCTACCGGCTCAGCCATCACGGGCCAGCTAAGGCAGTTGGTTTATTATCACCTCGACAACATATCCTACGACAATGCTCTTTTCTTTGCTGAGAGATTATCCTCCCACGACCATCGCTCGAGCGAGCCCCAGTATCTCCTCGCTCTCTGCTATTTCCGACTCGGTGACTTTCATACGGCTTATGATGTTAGCAAACCCGTCGGAACTCGAGGAACCAACGTTTCCTGCTCATACATATTTGCTCAATGCTGTCTCGAGCTTGGTCAATACAAAGATGGCATTGTAGCGTTAGAAAAATCTAGAGGTTTATGGTCGCGGAAATCTAGTTTGGGCAAGCATGGTGCAACGAGTCGAGCACTGCACCCCGATAGTGCAAGTACCGCTTGTTTGCTTGGGAAACTTTACAAGGCGTACGATGATAAGACAAAAGCGAGTCTCAATTTTGAAGAGGCGTTGAAGATAAACCCATTCATGTGGGACGCATTCACAGCCTTGTGTGATATGGGTGTCCCTGTCAGGTCACCTAACGTTTTTAGATTGAATGAAACGTTGGTAGAGAGCTTAAGCATGGACCCGATGAACGGGATTTCATCAGAGCAGAAGGATAGTAGTGTAGCTATGCCAGCTGAACCTCAGCCTAAGAAGGCGTCGTTTCGATCTACGATTTTCGACTCGACAGGGGACCCTTTTGATTCTCAAAGATCAACAGCTGGGAACGAAATGGCACTCGGCTCCAACTTCCTAGCAAGCGAGAACGATTTCATGTCTAAAATTAACGCAGCTCGTTCTAGGGTTATGACTACTACTGCAGATTCGGGGTTGGATCATATGGAAACACCGATATCTAACCACCACGATTCGAACATACCCCGGATTAATCATCAACCAGAACCTCCTCAAGCTCCTACTCGGAGGACGAAAAATGCGCAACCACTCGATTCTAACCTAGCAGACATGCCACCAAAAATGGGGTTTCGGGCGGGTACCAAGAGGGTCCAGAAATTGCAGGATAAAGCTCAAGAAGATATTATAACAGAGTCTAACCCCACTCTTAGAGCTACTGGTACAGGTGTATCCGGAATAGAGAGGAAGAGGACTGTTTCTGGCCACCTTGTTCAACCTAGACAACAACATTCGGAAGAACCTGGAGCTCCACAGAGACGGAGCGCAAGATTAAACTTATTTAGAGGCGGTAACAGTAAGGTCAATTCCGGAGCACCGACTGCCGGCGCCTCACGGGAGTTGAAAAAGGCGAGACCGCCAGGATCAAGAATCATACGTCCGAACTCCAGTGGTTCCAACGTCGGTAGAGCCGTGAGCGGAAATAGAAAACCACTGGAGGAGAATACTATGGACGTAGACCATGCTGAAGCACCACGGATTAAGGAAGTCCACCCCCAGCCCGCCATTATTAAATCAGCAGAACCAGAGTCCGTGAAGGTCGAGGAGACGCTGAAATATCTTTTGGAGCTATTGAAGAAATTCGGCTCCGGGTATCTGGCACTATCTCAATATCGGTGCGCCGAGGCTCTGGCCTCATATAATTTGCTACCACGGGCACATCGGGAATCGCCGTGGGTGTTGTCGCAAATGGGGCGAGCTTACTATGAGCAGGCCGAATATGGAGAGGCGGAGAAGTATTTTAGGATGTTACGTGTCCGTTGCCCAACTAGACTCGAGGATATGGAGGTATACTCGACGATCTTGTGGTTTCTCAAAAGAGAGACTGACCTTTCTTTCCTTGCTCATGATCTCGTTGACCTGTCATGGCATTCTCCCCAAGCCTGGTGTGCACTCGGGAATGCCTGGTCACTCGCTCGAGACCACGAGCAAGCATTACGATGCTTTAAACGAGCAACCCAGCTAAACCCCAAGTTTGCGTATGCATTTACCTTACAGGGCCATGAACATGTTTCGAATGAGGAGTACGAGAAAGCACTTACAGCATACCGCCAGGCAATATCAGCCGACCGACGGCATTACAACGCGTATTACGGTATAGGACGCGTCTACGAAAAACTCGGTAATTACGACAAGGCTTACGTCCACTTCCACTCAGCATCCGTTATAAACCCTACCAACGCTGTCTTGATCTGCTGCATTGGCAATGTCCTTGAGAAACAGCGGCAGATTGTGAAAGCCCTTCAATTTTTTACCAAAGCCACCGAACTTGCACCCCATGCTGCCCAAACACGATATAAAAAGGCCAGAGCTCTGTTGGCTCTTAATCAACTCGACGAGGCTCAGAAGGAACTCGAAATCCTGAAGACTATGGCTCCCGACGAGGCTACGGTACATTTCCTGCTTGGGAAGCTGTACAAATCACTCAACGATAAAGGTTCTGCTGTACGGCATTTTACAATCGCACTAAATTTAGACCCGAAGGTTTGTTGGATCCTTCAACTCCAGGAACGTAAATTTACTGACCAAATCAACTAGGCAAGCCATCAAATTAAAGAAGCCATAGAGAGCCTCGAAGATGACGATAGCTTTGACGATTCCATGATGGCATGATATTATACCTATGAAACGACATAAACCCTTGCTTACGTTTGCTGAGCGGCGGGCTTCTTTGCTTTTATTGCCACGGTTACTGCGGCATTAGGGAGGTTTGGCTGGATATTCCCAAGGCATGCTTTGAAATGTTAGGGGCAGGAGTCGAGATTAGGTACGGAACGACCTCGTACATGTCGGCCTTCTAGGTGTTGGCGGTCGGCGTTGCGAGGTCTGGCTAGGCATATGCATCGGCGTTAAGGAAAATTCAAGTGGCGCATTACGTCTGCCATTGCCGGGAAACAAGGAGCGTGTTGTGTATAAGTACTCGTCAGGATTTTGCATGGTGATTAAAAGTGTATAGTAATGCGTATTGATGAGCGCCTTCGCTGATCAGTCGAACGACCATTTAAGACTTCTCTATGATGCGGAAACGGGGTTACGAATAGTAATAAGGGGTTGCCATTGGTGTGCCCGCATAGATGGAACTGATATCTAACTTTCAGTCCACCATATTTATTCGTGATCTTCAATCAATTAGGTGAGTAACGGGTATTGAATTGAACAGGGTCAGAACATTTGAAATTTGAGGTTTTAGACTAGGTACATAGGTACATCTTTGTTATCAATTGAAGCATTCAATGTTCCATTTTGAGCACATGCACTTTAAAAAAGAAAAAGTGGACTGGATTAAAGGTAGAGCTGAGTCACGTGAAACCCCACCATTAAGTCGGCGCCGGGACCTGATTTCAAGGGCGCTAACGTTTCTTGCAGCGGAAAACGCTAGTGTCAGCGCACGGGCCATTAAACAATCCATCAAGATGATAGAAATTGGAAACTGTCAAGCTGATGCGAAAATAAGCAGTTTCTGAGGCCGATTTAAAAATTAAAAAATGCCTGTTACTTTCTGATTTTCTTCAAGTTCCTTGGCCCCGAAATAGACTAGTACCTTCCCAACCCGCAATCAGTAACATCCCCTCTACACCACTTAAAAACCCCCCGTCCCTCTCCCGTTCTCACAACTCTTCCTCTTTTCCTTATTTATCGATCTATCTATCTCTACACCGTTATCATCAACAAATACCACAAAATCAATCACTTCTCATCACTAAAACAACACCAAATTACTACTAAACATCAGCCAATATGACTGGACGTAAGTGCATCCCCTTTTTAATCTTATTTCACCTCGCTATCGCGTCGTCGAGTGATGATGCAACCGACCGCTTATGGTAGGCGGGTCCTGTCATGATGTCTCTACATAGACGCGTCTTGACCTTGACCTACTATAACGCGACGATGCATCTACAATCTACAATATCATGTATTCATCTTCGACTATTAAATCGTCAATCAATCTAAACGAGGTATAATTATACTAACATGTCATCATAGGCGGCAAGGGAGGCAAGGGTCTTGGAAAGGGTGGCGCCAAGCGTCACCGCAAGATCTTGCGTGACAACATCCAGGGTATTACCAAGCCCGCTATCCGACGTCTCGCTCGTCGTGGTGGTGTCAAGCGTATCTCAGCCAGTAAGTTGTCACTAATATCCATGTATCATTGAACAATTATTAACAAGGTATGCAGTGATCTACGAAGAGACCCGAGGTGTCCTCAAGTCCTTCCTCGAGGGTGTCATCCGTGATGCCGTCACCTACACCGAGCACGCCAAGCGCAAGACCGTCACCTCTCTCGACGTCGTCTACGCTCTGAAGCGACAGGGCCGCACCCTGTACGGTTTCGGTGGTTAAACGCGTATACTTCTCGTCTTGCAACACTTTGCTGTCCTCGCTATATCTATTCCGTTCGCCGCCTAGCGGTCAAAGTTAGCGGTGCGAAATATACGTCAGAAGCAAGTCGGAGCAGAGAGTCTAAAGAAGGTATACCGCGATGGACTGGGGAGGATTGTGACATTAAAGGGATTGGCATGATACACAACATTCTGACAACTGGCGTTGGTGGGCTTTCACGTTTATGGTTTTCATGGTCTATGCGATGACTTTTGAGATGGCGCCTGAAGATTAGGTCGCTGATGACTTGCTACGGCATTAACTGAATTTAATTGCATCGCTTTACGCTTTGCCATGAACACCTTTTGACTTGTCTCCGATCGTGATTTGACTTGAGTGATAAACTTGATCTACTAATTGTGTATTAATGCAATCGTAGCCATGATAAGAAAATTTGTAACATAATCCCGCAGTTGCTGCCTGCCTGTCTTAACTCCCAACGCCTTGATCTATTTGCCTGAAAATACCCATGCATCCGTATCTTAGATGCTATGTAGATACCTACTTCACAAGTATTTTCTCCCTGCCGCAGCAACCCTCTGCCTAAATACCGGGCTCTTCACCTCCATATTGGCTCTGTAGAAGGGACTCATGATAGTCTTAACCCAGTTCTCGTAGACCTCTAGCATGAAGTTCTTAATAGCCTCCTCGGTCTGCGGGCTTGTCGGGTTAGCGCCGATGGATGTAGAGGCACGTGTTGACGTCGTAGATACGGGCGTCGTCGGCTGGTGTAGTAGGAGAAACTTGACATTTCCGCCTGTTACGAAGCAGGATACGTAGTTATTGAAGAACTTGTCGACGCACTTGAGGTACCTTCACATTTGCAGGCCTAGTGTTATCATAATGCTCATCTGCGATGACCTGATTTTCTCTTTCTATAGAACGAGGACCCTACTTACTGCTGACCGCTCCCCCATTGAACCTCTTCGACGATATCTAGACTGCTGTGCGCGATGAATTGGTTCATGTGCCGCGCCTGGTCGCTGAAGCGTGGTTGTCCGTCGCCGCCCTGCTTCGAGGTGCCGAACTCGTGCTCGAAGATCGGGTTATCCTGCGTTCCGATGATGGCGAAATAGTACGACATCTTCGGTGGTAAAGTTGGTTATCTGTCGATCATTTGCGACGGGAATCGGGTTCTTCAAAGTTGAATGTCTTGGATAGCTTCAACTTTAGGTTGAAGGAGGTACATGGATACTTAGAGTAAAAGGGTTTAGTGCGGATTGGAAGTGGACCTGTCCTAGCCGTGGGGTGATCGGCGTCTCGGAGGTGGCTCGTGCGCGAGCAGTTCGGCTCGAACTTTTCTACTTGCGATATCAATCCTCCATACAAGTTAATTGCATTTGAATCGTCGAACATAACATCGCACACAATGTTCGGCGCATTCAGACCGACGAATTCGCTATGTGGCGGTCTTCTATGGTAAGTCAGGAGTCGACGGATTCTAACTGGTCAACACTCCCCCACAACATCGCTAATTATATGCTTTATATAGGAAGATTCCGTGGCGTCTATCGAAATTCCAGAAAGCACGACAACGGCATCGGCTTCGGGGCGTCGATGCGGTTGTGGCGACTCTTGACAAAGCTCTCACGAAGAAGGGCGAGACGCTAAAGGCCCTCGAGGTGTGGAAGGAGACAATGCCTACCGAAGCTGAGATGCTGCCGAAAGACAAATACACCATGTTCGACAGGAAGGTAAAGCGATATAGAAAGGGAATTCATAGTAGGTTACCAACCCTGCTGTTGTACGGTTGAGTTTCTGGGATGCAATAGTACTGACAGTGAGGACTAGAACTGCCAAAATGGACGAGAGTGTCGCAGAGACTAAACCCGCCTGGTTATTAAACGCCTACGAGATATTCCACGATATTCCCGCGATCTACGTCAATTCACCTACATACGCCCATACTCCATCCCAGAAATGTGCACTCTTGTGCTATATAAAGGAGGGATTAGAGAGCAGGAGAAAGCTGTATGGAAAGTCATATTTTGACAGCATGACCTTGAATCACAGCTAGAATCCGACGGACTGTATACTATTGTACTTGAACCCAAGAAGCACATAAGCTTTAGGCTTTCTATAATGGCATACAGTAAAGCATAAAGTAAAACAATAGAAGGCGGATCTTTCGTCACAAAATGGACTTGGTGAAATTGCAACTAGCAGTGAATTATCCATAACCGTGTGTATCTGTATTTGCCAGACTTTATCTAATACAGGGTATCAAATGAACCATCTTGCTAGCCAAAGGCCTATCGCCGAGCAATTCTTCGAGACTACCGAAGACGGCCGTAATCCTCTTCCGTGTGATGGTCTCGTTCTCTATTCCGCAGATTGTCGCGCTCTCGGTCCGTCTGGATGGCTCTGCCTAGTCCGCCTCTGCCCTCGTCGTAATCGTCACGGTACTCATCTCGCACCTGACCACCAGACTTGCCTCGGCCGTACTGACGACCCTCTTCAAAACCGGGGTCTAAGTCCGTACGGATGATTCGTTCGTCAAGCTTAGTGCCGCCGATGTATTTCAGGCAATCGAGAGCATCTTGGTGGGTATAGTACTCGACAAAACAAAATCCGCAGGGCGTCTTGTTGAATCGGTCAAGCCCCATGACTAGGCGCTTGATCTCACCACACTTGGAGAATAGCTCGTAGACCTGTTCTTCTGTTGTATAGAAAGATCTGATTGAAGACATTAGGGTTGAAACTTAAGGGGTAATAATACGAGAAGAGTTTAGAAGAAAACATACAAATTGCCAACATAGAGAGTAGTAGCGTTCTTCAGAGGGTCTTCTGGTGCTTCTTCTGGCTGGGCATTGGCTCCTTCAGCATCCCCATCCCTTCCGTCGCGGCCGTGATCATTCCGCCGGCGCTTGTTCTGCTCCAAATAAGATCTGTAAGTTTGCGTCGGTGCCATGATAAGTTGGTTGGAATACGATGAATGAGGTCACATACCCGGCTGTTGTAATACGCGCTAGGGCGGTCTAATCTGTCAACTGTTGATCGAGTTATATGCGGCATCTTATACTGTTTTTTTTTCAATAAACAAAGAAAACTGACAATAGGTTGTTTCAAAGTGATTGTGTATCAAGGAAGGCTGAGTGTTAGAAGTGAATTGTGACTTTGGATATGGTAAGTTGCATAAGATACGTCAATTGAGAAAGGCTGAAGCTTGTATCCACTTTTACGTTTTATGATGCTCATGATTGGTCAGAATGGGTCGGTACTTAGAAGGGTAGCTCCTGGCCAGTGGCTAGAGCTCCCATGCGCGTCTTGTTAGATCATGGATGAATCGCGCCTGGACTTTTTTTTCTTTACTAGAGCTAGCTCGGTACCCAAACAAAGTACCGTTTTGTTTCCTACCACCAAAACTTGCGCACGATATGTATCAAGGTACATAGATAGCTAGAATTGTACCTGTAGGTGCTACCGCAAACACCAGCACCTTGGCAGGGCAACAAAATATCCCAAATAATCCCAACTTACATCTAGATCTTCTCTCCCCATTACTTACTTCAACACGCAATTCAACCCCAACCAACAACAACTAGCGCATATCTGCAAATCCTAGGCAGAAATGCAATTCTGCTGATGACACGACATACCTCAAGCTTACCTATTCACCGATCTCACCGAACTTAGGGAACTGAACGAACATGCCTAAAATAAAGGCGTATACCCCCGCCTGGCTTCTGCAGCCTTCGCCCGGACACGACCTCTTCGTACCCGATCCGAATGATACCCAAGCTGCTCTAGCATATACATCCAAGGCCGTTTCAAGAGATGGCCCTCGACGCACTATTGCTCGTCGCGGCACCGAAGTCTTCATTGCTGTTGGCAAGGAAATTAGATGGGCAGATCTGCTTTACATCAAAGAACGATGGGAGGAGAAACAAGCCAGAGCTCATGGTGGTATTCGAATCAAGCGAGAGGACTCCGACTCGGACGACGAGTTGCTGAGAGAATCAATAGAGAATGGATCCGCTGAAGGTTTCCGAGTAAGTTGTTTTGTGACATGTTTATCACGACCGAACCGTTAATCCATCCCTTCTAGACTATCAAGACCTCTGTTGGTAGTGATATCCAACAGCTCGTTATATCGCCTTACGCGGACTTTATGGCAGTTGTAACTACTCATACAATCCGCATCATCCTTATACCCGATTCAAGCCATCTTACGGCTCCCAGCCTCGACGCCATCAAGCCCAAGTCATGGACCTTAGGCCCGACAACACACGTTATGGACCGATCGCCGATCGCCTCCGCTATATGGCATCCGCTGGGCGTGAATGGCTCTGCACTAGTCACAGTCACGAAAGATGCTGTTGTAAGAGTCTGGGAACTCTCCCAGAAGGATCGATGGTCTTTCGACACCCCTTCCCTTACTATCGACTTACAGAAGCTTGCCGACGGCACCTCATTGGACCAGAATTTCGCTGCTTCGCCCGACTTCACTAACAAGGGTTTCTCGCCAGACTCTATTGAGATGGATGTCGCGTCGGCCTGTTTCGCTGGTCGGGGTTCTGGAAATTGGTCGCCGATGACTCTATGGGTTGCGATGCGCGAAGGGGATGTGTATGCTTTATGTCCTTTGCTACCTGCTCACTGGGCTCCCCCACCGACTCTCATTCCTTCGCTCTCTATCTCTATCGTCGGAAATCTGGCTGCGATCGAAGATGACCCGAATGTTTCTGAACAAGCGAAGTTGTTAGCACAGCAACAGCTAGACTGGATGTCGGATCTTGATAATCAAGAACCCAGAGTTATTGAGGGTCCCCCTGGAGAGCCACCTACAGAAATTTACACACGTCCTTCAAGGCCTGGCATAGTCCCTCGTTTGCAGGGACCTTTCGATCTAGAATTAAGCCCAGACAGCGAGGACGACTTGGACACCGAATTAACCGACATCTTTGCCATCGGCCAGAAGCTTGACACTGATGAGTTAATGATAGGAGAAGAAGACGAACTCGACATGGAAGATATCGAAGGAGAAGGTTTATCTATTTCCATCATATGTCTACTCTCGTCTAGTGGCCAGTTGAGAGTATGTCTAGATCTTGATGGAGTTCAAGCTCAGTGGCTCCCCCCTCGAAATAAGTCGAAGGCCATGGGTCGTTTAACCGGATCACCATCTCTACTCACGTTCCAAAGCATGGATATCTTGAATAATCTAGAGGTGGCCGAAAATGCCTGGCCCATGTTCAGTCCCGATGTTACTTCAAGATATTCTTTCTATATCACACATCCTTCTAGTATTACTCATGTCTCGTTGGCGCCGTGGGTCTTCCGCCTCGAAAGTGAACTTCAGGGCGATTCGCAAGCAGGGTCCGAATTTAGAATTGATCTGCTCGTTAGCGGACAGAACTCCACTAGGGAAAGGCTCTACACAAATTCAGCCCAGGGAGACGCACAACTACCCTTAACCGCATCGGTCGCCATTCGTGATCCTGATCTTGGTTACTTCCTATTGTCTGCGACACCGTTCAATCCAATTGCGTTGATCTTCGATACACCAGAAGACGACCTTCCCCCTATTCGGCCAGCTTCGCCTATATTTGACAAGGATGCGGAAGTGCAGCCCCTAGATTTCTACGAACCTCGTCCTATCTTTCAACCGTCACATGCTTTCGATCAGAGCTCTGTGTTACCAAACTTGCTTAACCAGCTCCGCACCGGTCGTCATAAAACAGTTGTCAATCAGGAAATTCGACTTTCGCCACTAACCTTGCAGCTTTTCACCGAAGCCCACAAGATCCTCAGCGAGGAGACGCACAGACTCGGTGTGGCGGCCGCTGAAGTATTTAGGCGGTGTATCCAATTACAAACGGAACTCAAGCAACAAGTGAACAAAGCAAATGAAGTTAGAGGTAGAGTTGAAGCTATTACAGGGGAGGACCAAGATGAGGAAGGCCAACCAGAGTCGAACAATAGCGCCATCGAACGACGTTTACAGAACGCGAGGGACAGGGGAGAAGCTATTAGCAAGCGGCTAGAGAAGATGCGAAAGATCGTCAGTAAGGCGACCAGTCGCGAATTGAGCGATAAGGAGAAGGCTTGGGTAAAGGAGGTGGATGTTCTGGACGCCAATCTGTTTGGATCTACAACGCCAGCGGACGGACCCACGCGCTTAAAGCAGACTAAGAGGAGGTACGAAGAAGTCACGCGGCTGAGGGATGAGCTCTTAGAGGAGGCAGAAAAATTAGGCGCAACTACAGGTGAAGGGGAAGAAGGTGTCAGCACACCGACGACCGATTTGCGCATACCCTCGGAACTCCGGAAAGCAAAGATTAATCAAGTAAAGGGGCTCATCGAACGAGAGACGGCATTAGTGGATGCGGTGAAGTCGCGACTCGAGCGACTGTCAGTTGTTGGGTAGGCAGAGTACAGCGTATGGGCGTGGCGCGCCGGGATGCACCCAGTCGCAGGATGTGTCCCGTCGAGGCATGTATAAAATGTGATATTACAGTCTAATGTGCATACGGTTTACAAACAGGGCGATTGGATGAAATTTTTCTTTTCGATTCTTTTCTTCTTTTTTTTTTCGTGGCAGGTTTAACGGACTAGGATACAGTCAGCATTCTCGTTGTCGTGGAGATCGGTTGACGAATCTTACCGTTACTCACTGTGACGTCTCAAGCAGTGTCGCCAGATGCCCAATTGGGCTCAGGTAAAGGAGAAGCAGGAATTACGGTGCCGATCCTTTCTCTTGTTTCGACGGTTTCACCACAGGAGGCAATCTCGGCAGGTCTTGTCCAATAGCGTGGGTCCAGAACATCAGTCCACATGCAGCCTTGCAATACGCCGCCTAAACGAATGGGCTTGCTACCCAGTAGGTTAGACAATCGACAGCTGAGTAACCAAGATTCGAAAAGGGTCTAGACAGGACTTTGCTTCTGCCCTAAAATCCGAGAGCCTACCTACATAGGTACCTGGTACTATGTCGACGAAAATGGTAGCCGTGGAATATTGAGAGACTGGCTAAATTCTGATTCCTAATAGGCACCACTCAAGTTGGTGGTACAGCTATATAACCTGAGGATCCCTTCCGCCTTTATGAAAAATTTCCCTTTCGTCTTCCGATGGTTCCATTACATGAGCTGAATACTTGCAGTGGCTATTTTCAATAAGTTGTCTTTGTAGAAGGTCGTTGCAAATCCCAACATTCTGGACCCAACCATAACTCGTTCGCCTCGGATTTTCATTGGCCACGGATTTTCTTAAGGCCAGCCCAGTATTTATTTGTTATTCCGCTCATTACCCTTAGTTTCCGGACCGAGAGATTCTAGACACCCTGTTTCCGGCAGGCTTTCACGAAGTTACGAATCGGGCAAACGACAATCACGGTCGTCTTTGGGTACGGGCGGCCGGTTTATAGTGGCAAAAATTGGGCACGATTCTTTTCAGGGTCTCGTTCACGTTGATCACCATCCCGTGTTTGCATCCAATACATGCACCTCATTAAGTATGACCTCAAGGCCGGTACCCGTAGGCTGCCGGTAGAAGCAAAGAGGTGTGGTCGTGTAACCTTTCTCAACATGGACTGGGGAAATGCTCGTCAACGCCGAGGCTTACTTCAAAGCGCCAATAAGTATTGTGTGCCCTTGATACAACCGTTGGTCCGCCATTGCAGCCATTGACGTATCAACGTAACAGATGTCTTGCTACCTCCAAACTGGCGCTTCGGAGGGTGTCGGGTCTGCCATTTCATAGCGTCAGCTATTCTTGTGTTATGGCCCCCTTTCACTTGGGCTGAGATACCTTCCCTGATGGCCAAGACATGATGTTAAAAGATCCTACAACCCTCATGTCCGCCTCACTCCTGCAATGTAGGTCCCATAAAACGAATCCTAGTCCGCGTAGCAAGGTTGCGTGCATAGTCTCACCTGGGGATCGTCTTCCGCCACCAGTGCGCGTATATAATACGTCCTTTCTGATGTGGTCCTGAACTTTGAGAGTAAAGATTATCGCTCTCGAATCTTGATCAATGCTCATACGTCTTCCCGATCCGTCCTCCAGAGCCTCTCCCCACCCACAACCAGAGTGCAATATGGTATCCGTAGCATCCGACTCCTTCGCAAGGTTCGATTTCAGGAGTCAGATAATAGGCAAGTGTCGACCGATTTGCCTCTACTTCGCTATCATAAGCGCTAACTCTCGCATAAAGATAATTGTGAATTCTTCGTATCTAAACACGATGTCGTCCAAGTGATCACTACCAAGGTTGCCACAGGAGCTTATGTGGCGTACGCGGTCCGCTCCAATGAGAAGTCCCGCGATGCACTCCTCTGTTCGGAACGTTGCGCCGCAGTGCAAGACACCATCGAGTCGCTACACAACAAGTCGTGCGAGGCAGTTCAAAACTATATCACAACCAACGGGTTCGCCTATCCCCCAGACCTCAAGAAGACCAAGCTCAGCAGCGACGGCGAAGACGACGATGACAGAGTCGAAGAGGTCGAAGAAGAGGATGACGACGACGCGGATGTGGCGTCAGTCAACTCCGGCCGATCCGCGTCATCTACCGTTGCTTTGTCCTGCTGGAACAGCTCTGACGACGAGGCGGCGTCCATGACGCCCGCCACGTCCGCAGACCCCCACGCAAGCCACGAAAAAGGACAGAAACTCAACAACATTCCCACCGGTTACCACAACATCAACACTAACCACGGAGTTCCTTACGCCTCCAATTTCGCTAGCAAACGCCGCTCCAAGCCACCTCATGTAGTACCAGGGGTTATAGGGGCAGGCAAGCCGCCAAGCCCGCACTTCGGTCCCGACGACTCCGACGACGACATGATACGTCCGGGGCACATCCAGCTGCCGCCGCCTCCACGCGTCAAGCCCGTCAAGACCTCCCCCAAGATGCCCCATGGCTTTTTCGTCGCCGGTAACGGGACCGCCGCTACCAGCCCTGTGCTAAACAACACTCCTAACATCGGCACCAGCGCGGGTAACGGCAGTGGGATGCCTATGGGCATGGGCATGGGCATGGGGGGTATGTCCAATGCGAACTCGTACCGCCCGCCCCCGCCGCCACCAAATTGGTCTGGCCCGCTACTGCAACACATGCCGCCGCCCCCAATGCGCTTCGTCCCCGGCCCCCCGCAGGTTCAGGCCCCGCCTCAGCAGCAACAGCAACAAGTCACGCCGCAGTACTTCGCACACCACGCAATCCCGCACGCGCAGGCTCCTCCAAACCCCCAGCCTGTCCCACAGGGACTACCGAGGACCGCGTCGCTGCACTATAAAGCCAGCATGCCGAATCTCAGCACCGGCGCGTCGCCGCAAAACCCCGGTGTAAGTACCGGTGCGGGTAACAACAGGGTCTACGACGTCCGGCTCACGATCCGGTGGCCGGGACGCGGGGAATCGAAGATCCTGGAGAGCGCGCGGCCGAGCGTGCGCGCTTTGCAGGAGAAGGCCGTCGCGTACGCGAGGACGCATGCTGGGGCTTTTGAGAATGGGAAGGTGGGGAGGTATATTTACCCGGCTACTGGTGTGGGTGGTGAGAATGGTGGGAGTGGGAATGGGAATGGGAATGGGAATGTCACGCTTCGGGCTTGTGTGCGCAAGGCTTTCTTCAGCGCTGGCGAGGCGTATGATATGAGTGCGTATCGCGGCGATGATTTGACGAAGTTGTTTAGTGTTATGAGTGCCGGTGGGATTCCTAGGTTCGAGATCGAGGTCGAGGCTGTCCCGCCTGGGTTGCATTCGTTTAGACCTGGGAGTTGGGTTAGGGATGAGGATTTGGGTGAGGATTTGAGGGATGAGTAGGGGGTTTGGTGTTAGGTAGGTATGGTTTGGGCGCTAGGTGTGGGAGTTACTTTCTCGGTTGGCCTTTGACTTTCAACTTACCACGCTCTCGCCCCCTTTTACGGGAGTGCTTGAAAATTGGTGAGGGTGTCGAGTCTGCGAGTCGTTAGATCTTGGGAGGTTTCTCTCTTTTCTTTTTTTGAGTTTCCTTCTTTGCATTCATGATTGTATGAACTTCTACTATACTTCACGGGACTTTTACGACTCCATTTCGAGGCTTCCCGTCGTTTCGCCAGATGCTAAGACATCGGGTGGATGCCACATCAAGATGTCTTGAGCACTCTTACTTTTTTTCTCTTTCACATATCGGCGTTGTTCTCTCTACCTACTAGACTGCAACGAGACGAGGTGGACATGGACGGGAGATGAAAAGCAGGTGGTCTGTTTTCATGTTTCTCGTTACGCTCTCGGTGCTGTTGAGTCTTTCGCGTGTATTTACTAGGTACTTTCGCTGCGTTGGCTGGCTGGCTAGCTGGCAATTTGTATAAGTGTGTCTTTTAGATGACCTAGAATGTGATTCCTTTCTCTAGTTAAGATCCTTCACTGCCCCTTTACATCTTATATCCGGGCCGAGCCGTTAGATCAGAACACCGGGCTACAACTATGCGTGTTGCTCTCTCGCTCCGTTGGCCGAACTTCGCTTTCTGGGACGTATAAGGCGTGGACCCGGTATATTTGCATGCCACTTTTCAACTATCCCGTGGAGATCTTTGACGGTCAATGGACTTACGACTTCATAAGACCTTCAAACGGCCTTTAATCTGTATCTCCGATATGATGCTCCAGACATCCAATCTCCTACAATGGAGGTCCCTAGGTATAAGGATAACTGATACTGTCCTGATTTCTCGCATCACTTAACACCTATCACCTACCGCCAATCACATCAACCATGCCTCCCTTACCTTGCCCAACAAAGGAACACATTCGTCAGGTATTTTCTCACTTTGCGGAGGGCAACGCAGAGGCATTCTACGCCCACGTCGCCGACGATGTCGATCTAACCCTTACGGGATCACATGCCCTAGCAGGTCGTTATGACAAAGCGACATTTAGATCTCAAGCTCTGGCTCGGGTCAACTGCATATTTGACGGACCTGTCAAACTGCATGTCAGGAGTATCATTGGCGGAGAAGTGGAAGAGTGGGCTGTGATCGAGCTGACTGCGGAAGCGAGATGTAAGAATGGTAAGTCTTGAGCCTCAATGCGCAACTTCTTAATACGAATACGAGATCCTAGTCGAAATATGTCGGAAATATTAATGATTTTGACAATTTTATTTAGGTCTTGTATACGATCAGACGTATTCGTGGTCCACGCGGTGGAAAGACGGCAAGATTGTCGAAGTCCGCACGTACATGGACGGTCTGCTCTTGAACAAGGCTCTAGCAGAAAACGAGAACGAGTCTTAATTGAGTGGGAATATTAGGAATATCTAGGCGAAACCTGCCTAGAAAAATGACAGGAAGACGACAGAAAAAAATCTCCGCGATCGGGGAAATATACTAGATTCATTTTCTATCAAGATTTACGTCTCGTCTTAATTGCTAATTCTGGCGTGTCACCCAAGATATAAGATGCAAGTTAATACGATTATGAGATCGGGTCGTCCGTAGCGCGTTTGGTATCTCGCTGGTAACTCGGGCTTCTGTGGTCGAGTCCTAGTTCGACGCATAAGGAAACTAGTCGCACGATACCTCAGCCCGATTGGTCGAGGATCCAACACTTCTCCATGACCAGGCCAAGAGTCGATACCTCCAATTATAAAATTGCCGGTCGGTAGGTGCAAGGTGACCCGAGGTGACTAAGTGACTCCAACACGGTCGTTAATCCCTCCTCGTCATCCCGACTTATCTCCGCCGCGTCGGTCCCGTCTAGGGAATACCTTTGTCATCTATACGTACCCCTAACCCTCCACATCTGCCGGTTCCCCTGCGAGAGACGCGGAGTTGGCGCGCTAGGATGCCGTCGAGGGTCTGGGTATCAGCCTATATCGATGCAGGAGGGATCACCAAGCCTCCAGGTGTCACAGAAATAGCACGTCATGGTTTAGCGAAACGCTTCCGTAAGACGACTAGATGATCTACCGCATCCCCTCTCTCTCACCCACCTGCGCAGGCCAGGCAGCGCGGGCTGCTTCGGAGATCGATGGGCTCGGGGACGGTGCGTCGTAAAATCCAGCAGGCAGGTAATAAGGCATACCCCTCGCGTAGCTCCTCAAGCGTATCCGCTCTATATCCAGTATAAGAACGTCTACCCCTCGATCCGTTTGGTCCGTTCATAAGCCCATCCCCTACACTCGTAGAGAAAGAGAAGAAGAAGAAAAGAAAAACAGACCTACCGAATCTAAAGCCCTCACCAAACTCAAGAACCCAAAAGAAGAAAAAATGGCATCCCTCCACCCCCTCCTCGACAACGGCATCACGAAAGGCGACGCCAGCTTCGCCGGCGGCAAGCTATACTGCAAGTGCGCGAGCTCACCCGTCGAAGTAACGCTGTCATCAAACGTAGCGCACAACCACGCATGCGGGTGTTCGAAGTGCTGGAAGCCGTCTGGGGCTCTGTTCTCCATCGTCGGCGTCGTGCCGCGGGACAACCTATCGGTAACAGCCAACGAGTCGAAGCTAAAGATCGTCGACCCCAGCGCCGCCATCCAGCGGTACGCCTGCACCGGCTGCGGCGTCCACCTGTACGGCCGCATCGAGGTCGAGCACCCTTTCAAGGGCCTCGACTTCGTGCATGCCGAGCTCAGCCCCGAAAAGGGCTGGCAGGAGCCCCAGTTCGCTGCTTTCGTGTCTAGCATGTGAGTACCTAGTCCCTACCCTCACCCTCATATCACAAGCTGACTCCAAGATGCAGTATCGAGCAGGGCTTCGACCCCGCCAAAATGAGCGAAGTCAGGGCAAAGCTCAGCAGCGTGGGCCTGGAGTCATACGACTGCCTGTCGCCCGCACTAATGGACCTGCTCGCCACGTACACGGCCAAGAAGAACGGTGCGCTGAAATAAAAAAAAACGGCTTCCGAGTCGTGAAATACCAAATTTTCAAAATTAAAAAAAGAAAATGGGAATGGCTAACGAACGAAGAGATGATGAATAAAAAAGTCCGTCACAAATTGTGAGAGAGGACCTCGGATATGTACCTAAGGATCTACCTAAATACTAGAGGACGTCGGAAAGCACTCGAGGGGGGAAAGTGGGTTAGTTATAGTAGGAGGAGGAGGAGGAGGAAGAAACAGTTCTGTGCCCGTTGGTAAATTCGGCGGCTGCTGTACCTATGTAATTATATATATGAACGAAGAAAAAAAATAAGATCCCCCGATACCCGCTGCCCATCAAGGTGTCCATCAAGGTGTTCTTATATAGCGTTTACCTACCCACTTACCTATGAGCTGGTATTATTCATCGACAGTCCGGTCTATTGGTCGGAATATGATTACTTCCAAAGTTTGTTCCTCGGGACTTGGGATTAGTAAACATCCATCAGTTTACTCCGAGTCCCAACCCCCTCCTTTTTAAGCATTCGCCACCACCGCGTCGTGATACGTAACACAACGATGTCTCACCAGTGAACATATCCTCTTATTTATCAAGTCCGGGTTCGAAGGAGAGAAAGCCGTAGTATCACCTGTAGAAATCAACTCGAAAGAACCAAGTAGCTTAAAAAAAACCAAGGAGACAATGAATAAAGCAACCAAGTTCTTTGCGAAAGCAGCATATATTGAGTTCGAAGATAGTCGATAACTACTATATAACCCTATAGATAGCCGGGAGAACACCTATAAGTTGAGTCTTCGACACCAGACGAGCGTATAACAAACACCCATCCCGCGTACCTAAGACGTGTCCTGACCCCTACATACCTAACAACAGCATGCCTTCGCTTCCTTTCATTTCCACCTCCTCTCCCCTACCCTTCCAGATCAACAACGACGAGCGCTAGTAGCGACAACAGCCCCAACAATACCAACAACAGCTCATCTATATATACGGGTTTCGGTTAGTCGCCTTGTCAGCCATCTCAACTAAAACAACAGTGTCCTGTGCGGGGCTCGAATAGTCCAAATCTCTCCCTTCCTCCCTCTCTCTCTGTCTCTCTCTCACCAAATCTATCCCCCACAACGCCGCCAAAATGCCAAGACAAGATGCTACCACCTCCCTCCCCCTCCCCCACAAGCCACACTTCTACGCATCAACGCATACGCGCGTTTAATATATACCCTGGGTGCGGTACTGGAAAGTATCATAACTGCGCGTTAATAGTTAGCTAGAAATTTCTTTATACAAAAGAAGGCGGTTAACTCGCAGTCGTGTGTAGTAGCTGCCGAGGGACTTCGTGATGAGGTCCGTCTCCACGAAGCTCTCCGCCGCGTCCGCGCTGAGATGCAACTGGAAGCGCTGCCGCAGCGTCGCCGTAGCCTGCGTCACGCCCGCCGAGTAGCAGGGCATTTTCGAGTCCAGTCCCATCATGCTGACTAGATCGACGATGTTGTCGGCCGATCGACGAAGTGCTAGGAAGAGAGTTAGGTGAATGCCGCGTAGATAGTGATAGGTAGGCATCGATAGGGTTGGATCTTACCTTGGAAAGCTTGCTTGCATAATGTCTTGAAATCCTCAAAATCTGGAGAATCAACACCGCCCAACACGTCCACGTACTCCCAAGTCAGCTTAAAAGGAGCCGCTTCAAATCCAACCGATCCGGGAGAATTTGAAAGCATGAATCCAAAATCAATGTGGATGATATGTCCCTCATTATCGATGAGCACATTGCCGTTGTGCCGATCCTTCAATTGTAATATGTACGAGATGATGCTGTATGCCGCAAGGGATCGCTTAAAAGCGTCTACCGCCGCCTTGTATGGCTCGCTATCCGGCTTGCCAAATGTTTTCACCCAATGATCCTTCAATGTCGCAAATCGACGTCGTGGGTTTACCCCTGACTCAATCGATGCTATAGTTAAACTTCGCTTTAGCGAATGTAGGGAGACGCCGTTTGTAATCGTTTCGATGAGGCCTGATGATTCTCCGGTGACCAAAATTCGCATCAGCTTCACCCATACAGGAACGCCGGCATCGACCCAGATCTTATGGCAGACCTGAATAAGTTGACAAGCAAATGCCTCCTGCCGAAGATCGGCTCCAGTCTTGACGATCACACTGACCAAGTCCCAATTCTTCATCCACCCGTACGGCGAGGTCTTGCGTATCCGCTCTTTCTTCATGTTCCACGCTTCTCCAAATACAGCAGCACTAGGGTCGTCACGATCGCCCTTTCTCTGCACCCCGCCCGTCATTGCGTCGTTCTCCATCCGAGCGGCACCGGCGCTTGAGTTACTCGTCGGGTCGAGTTCTTCATCTAAGTCGGAACCTTCAGGGGGCGAAGACGCCGCACTAGCTGCACTGGCCGCGCTAGCACTGGCCTTGGCCATAATTAAATCGAATGTAGGACCTTGGCCATCGTCGAGGTCGAAGCTTTGTTCTTCGAGACTTTGCATGCTTGCGATAATCTTTGATCTAATAGCTGCCACTTCTTGACGAGGCCGTTTACCGCTGGTGGCATCAAGTTGAGCCAACATTTGTGATGCTGTTCGCATATGCGTTGCCAGAGCCGAGAAGTCGGGCGGTTGATCGCCAGACGTGTTACGCTGGTTCGACAACGTTATTCTTCTCAGTGCCCCTGGACTGCTCGACCTGGACGTCGATGTCGGCGAAGTACGCGACGGAGTTAGGTCAAGCGATGTAGATACATTTACTGTGCCGTTGGTTATGGTCCTATGGTGAGCAGGTTGCTTCCCATTTCTTTTGTTCGTGGTTTCGTCATGGTCAAAGGGTTTAAGCATCGGCGAAGTTCCTAGATCCCCCGAAGTTGGTTCGAAGACACTATCAATCTTTTCCAAGTTGGGCTCAGAAATTCTCTCGGTAGCTTGGGACTTCTGTGAATCGGATAAATCAAAAAGGCGCTTGCGAGTCCCTTGTTCAGCTACTAGATTACCAAGCAGCCTCTGATTCTCCCCGGAGCTAGGGTCGAAGGTGAAATCATCCCGAAGGATCTCGAGCATAAGCAGATATGGTACCTTTTCGGCACTATTCAGGACAGTGGCTTCGGCAGGGTTTACCCTTACGATACGATGATGACGACTCTTTGCCGGCGAGCCATCTACCAAAGTGGGTGGACATATGATTGGGATATCTAGCTCAGCGGGCAAATCCCTAGCAATCAGTGCAAGTTCGGCCCGCAAGGCACTAAGGCGAGCCGGCTTTGGTACTATGACTAGTCGATTAGATATATCCTCGAGCGCCGCTAGGAATGCTGTTTGGCAATGAAAGTAGTTTTGCCGAAGCAACTTCGCTTTCTGAGCCATGGTCATTTCCGCTAAGCTTGCGGATGTCTTTGCATGGTGAGAATGCCTGCGTGAGATCGTGTCCATCGGACGTGGTAGGCCAGCGGAGAGCGGAGTTATAGGTCGTATCACCCTCGGTGATCTTACCTCGGGAAGAGGAAGAGATGACGAGCTTAAATGAGCTTCTAACATTTTACTGTCGATATAGCCCGGTTTTCGTGGTTCGAATGTAGCTTCTCCATCAGCTCCAGGACTCGCAAGCGTGGGAGTGCTAGGATGAGGATGCGGATACGGTGATTTTTTAGGAGACGAAACGGATTGCCTAGAATCAGATATACTCCCAATCCGAGCCAGTTCACGGGGCCGTCGTGACCTCGTTGTGTTTCCGGTGACAGTCTGGCTCCTAGTAACCTTAGACATATGGGTCGGAGGGCTTGGCTGGCTCGTTTGGTTCGTTTCGGATATGACGTTGATGGATGGATGGGATTTCCTCGCCTGTGCTACAGCTAGAGGGCCGGCCCATTGCGGCAAGCTTGGAAGGCCGACGCTGGCCAAGACAAAACTCGCAAGCACTGTGACAGGCAAAATGTTCTCTTTGATCTTTTCATGTCTTGCTGTGTCCGACAACCCGAACACAATATGTTGTACCTTATTATAAACTCTCCGACATGTCTTGAAGGCTTGTGACTGCGGCGTCGAAGCGAGGTCGCGCAGGTAAGTTTGGAAAAGCCAAAACGTCTAAAGCAATTATTCAGCAAATATGTCCTCTCGTACAGTAGATTCAGTGGGTGTGCGGACCAGAAGTGCGGCTGTGACGGATTCCTCGCAAAGATCTAACAAAAACTCCTCCAATGCCATAGACTCATTATCGACGCTTATTATAAGGTGACACAACTGGGGCAGGAAGAATTCGATATCCTCGTATGGGAATTGGCGGAGCTTGGAACACAAAACATAGTGGATTCCGACATGGTCGGCATATCGGCTATAGAAATCGGGTCAAAAGGGTTGCCGTCGCAAAAAAAATATGGGAGGAATTGCCTACGATAGATAGGAGACGGAGAGGAAGGGATTCTGGTTAAAGACATCACTCTCGATAAAGCGCTGGAGTAGATCCCACGACATAGCGAGCTGTCTTTAATAAGCGGAAAAGAGATCATGAGGCTCGATGCCTCACCTATGTTCGACATTAAACGGCTGAAGAGAATAGGAAGGAGCTGTCATGGCTGTGGCTGTCGAATACAGCAGCGAGGTGTTGACGATTGGACGGTGAACGATAAAGGTGTCGAAGTTGAAGTTGAAAGTTCCAAGTTGCTTGGCCCGAAGATTTGCGGCGGCGCGCATCGACTCGGATGGTAGGTACCGTACCGTACCGTACCTGCGAATTGAATCGGTCCAATTCATCGAGTACTGCGTAAAATGGCACTTTCTGTCTTTCTTGGCAGGTACATGTACTTCTGACACAGGAGGCATAACGTGCTGCAACAGGACCCTGTAATCATAATACCGCATCTTGATTGGCTTAAACTTATTAACGTAGCTGTCATTATAGGCAAGGTTAGTACTTGTACTTCCGAGGACCTGCACTCTCTCGCTTCTATTCAATACGGTAGGAGCTCCCGAATCTACCGAGAGCTCCCCAACCTTAATAGCCTACCAATCTTGAACTAGAAGCATTTTAAAGTTACACGGCTTAGTACTTGATTCAAGCAGCACTTTTAAGTGTTACGATCAAAAAGACGATAGGTAATTCTTAGAAACACGTCTCTTAATTTAGAAGCTTACTTGCATATCTACCTCACCAGGTAATCATAGCAACACATGCCCTAATACCACTAGGCGGTAGAACAATTACGATCAACTGACATCGTCTATCAAAGACAATTCTTCACATAGCTTCTTGCATGACTACGAACATGGAGTGGAAAAGAAAGGAGTCACTAAGAAACAATCACATTGCAAATGGAACCATGACAGACATGGTCCGTCTCTGCCTTAGTCGGGTTGTGCAGATAATTGCATGCCTTCGAATTTGAATTTTATACAGCCGTATAGGTGAAATCAATGCGTGCGCTCTCGAGCCTCGAAAAGCCATCATGCCACCACAATTCGGGGTGACCCCTTAGACCTCCAACGCCGGTATAATACCCCTAGGTGTAACGCCAGCGGCCCAAATCATCCATCGTGACCTCGTTGCCGTCGTATAATCCGTAGAAAGAGAACGTAGTGAGACGATATAGAAGATAACCTACGCCGGTGCCTTCTTCTTTCGTCCGCCCCGTCCCTTCTTCTTGACTTCCGGTCCCTCGGGCGGTTCCTCCTCGCTGTCGCTTTCGGGCTTGGTTCTGGAGCTCTTACCACCTTCTTTCTCCTCGCCCACCTTAGCCACGATGTCTAGGAGGAAGTCCCATTGGGTAGCAGAGGCGACAGCCTGCTTGAGCATCGGTGCAGTGATTCGTTTCGAGTTCTTCTCCTTCGCTACTTCGGCACTCTTGCGAACGAGCTGCACCATAAACAGCTCCAATGCTTTGCCGACGGCGATAGGTGTTTGCTGGGCGACCTTACCGACTTCTTCGTCGGCCTGCATTATGCGTTTGATGCGCGCCGTGGGGAATTTTGTCCTGACGGGTGACGGGTCCATCTCGGTCTGCTTTGCCGCCGGGGCTATCTTTCGCGGCGGCATGGCACTTTGAGGGTCTGATAGATTGAGTTGTTGTTCGTGTAAATCAGGCTGCGGCGAGGCTGAAAGTTGGGAAGGCTGCGCTTGTGATTGGTGATAAGCAGCGGATGATGAGGACTCGGAGTAAGGCGGATAATAGGAAGCAGAGGTCGGTGCAGTAGCGGTCGGGGTTTGGTAAGAATATGGCCTGGTTGTCTGAATAAATTGGGTTTGTTGCTGGGGGGAGTAATATTGTCCTCCTCCTTGTTGTTGCAGTCCTTGTTCTTGTTGTCCACCGCCTTGGGGAGAGTAAGTGTTAAAGGTGGTATTGTTACTATATGCGGGAGCACTAGTAGGTTGTGTTTGTTGCTGCGGTGCGGGCGATTGATATGTATTGTACTGGTGGGGCTGTGGCTGATTGTGATTGTATCTTAAAGAAGCTCCCGAGCCACCTGCCACTCCAACCCCAGGTACGGCTTGAAAGGGATATCCACCTGGAGTGTTGGCGCTCTGAGGAATGTCGGAAGAAGAACCGGAATAAAAGGATGAAAGATCGGGCGATTTTGGCGCATATGAGCTTTCTTGGGTTGACATGGTCTCAACAGGAATTTTAATTCTATAAAAAAAAAATTCGCGAGACCGCAGTAAAAAAAAAACAAAAAACTGGGGAGCTTTGGAATGGCGGGGCAGCTCTTTTGAGACCTTGTTGCGATACTATGTTTTTTTCTTTTTCTGTGGTCCGTATGAGATTCTTGTGGTATGTCGATTCGGATAGACGTAGTTTTTATGCAGCCTGTGTGGCTGGTCAAGGTTGCTAAAGACAAGGGTGACCTCTTTTAATCTAGTCGCAACCAATAGACATCAAACTAGGTAGGTGCCTACGGTATAAAATAGGTAAAATAGGTACGGCAGGAGGTAGGGAGGTTAGACTAATGCAGGAGGTAGCACCCAATGATGCCCAGATGGTTCAGTGTTATACGCGTTATACGCACAACACGACACAACAATAAAAAGATAGCGGCGGGCAGCAGTGTGAGGTGTGTACAGATGTCCAAATGTCTAAATGTCTAAATAGTCCTACCGCACAATGTACCTTAGGACTGACAGAGGACAATGACACTGAAAAGGCTCTACACTAGCTGTTGCTCACTTCAAATATTGTCTGTAACCTGCGCAATTTGATAGGTTCAATGGAATTGTACCGATTGCACCGTGCAATTTGCATAAGTGCATCAATGTAGATGCGTATGAGTCAGGTGGATACAGCTTCTAGGCTGTGATTGGGTAAAGCTGTTGGCTTGTGACTGAAAGGGGTAGATGGAAAAGAAGGGACGGTATCGAATTGCAACCGTTCAAATTCAATCCGAAATACAGTTTCAACGTTCGTGTGGATGGCGTCGAACGTCGAATAAGAAGATAAAAAGCATAAAGCAGTTTAAAGTGTTTTAGCGAAGGTGGGGTGAATATGCGATCTATGCGTAATTGCTAGGTATGTTTGGGTGGATGATGACTGGAGCTCGGCGCGTTTTTCTGGCTGGCTGGGAAGGAGCCTCGGACTGGTTTTATATTCCTACATGTAATCGCGATTTAGCACCGCCACATCAAGAAAAAAAAAGATATACCCCACACAATCTTCCATCATTATTGGAAGACGTTGCTTAATCTTCCTTAATCCTGTCCGTTTTTACACATCCCACATCCCGTACACTTGCATCGTACACCTATTCTGACATTCATAATTTGGGTAACCGTCCCAGCCCGTCCCAAATAATCCATCGACTCATGCATGACATTTTCGATGATCTTCTCACAAACGGATCTAGCACGTGTGCCCGTCTCCATTGGCACTAGGTGGCCACCGACCAATATTCTGTCACGCATAGCCCGGTCGCATGAGCCGGTCCCAGGCTGCATAGTTGGACATAACATTTAAGTTAAGGTAAATGACTCTCTCTCTCAGCCTTACTGTATTATCGAATTTTTTCTAATAGATAGGCGAATAGTGTATAGAGATTAGTAGATTTGATGCAAAAAACAAAGTTTTGATTATTTCTAGCTCATCTCATTGATAGATGCTTTTGGTCGAACATACCATCGCAACTTAGAGGATGCTTCGGCTAAAATTGGATGCCTTAGTATGTCATGAATGATGATAATCATGTAAAGAGCTTTGTCGGAGACCATTATTAGTATCGTCAGTGTATTTAGAAGCCGAGTACTCGTGCTCTACGGTTTCTTATCTGCTGGTGAGGTCTGTGATGACATAACTTGATCTAATCTGACATGACATAAGAATTACTTAGGTATGGGAATCTATGGTCCATGGCCCATGGTCCATGGATCTATTCACATTGGATCAAGGAGCTTGACCTTTACGCCAAGTGGCGGCCGTCTCATCTATTGGATACCATGATTTCAATTTAATCGATATTATCGCGAATCTCCTCCACTAAATATTTCAGTCCTTTTTGTCTATCACTTAGTGAACTACTAAGAAACAAGCATGCTACAGGCCAAGCGTGGATGCCTCCCTTTTCTTCCCTACTATGCACTTTTATATCGTTCTCCTCGAGGAATCCAATCAAATCCGATATTTCAGGCGCGAAAACCTCTTCGGCGCCGTAGGCTATGAAGATGCCTTTCTCAGGTATTGCGCTTTTCCACCACGAAATATCCCTGCAGTTTCCCGGCGACAAGAGTGAATCATTGACGGAAACATTCTCTCCGGCGTACTGACGAGCATACTGATGCAAGTTTCCGGCATCGAGATAGTCGCTCGTGGTATTTTGATGCTTGCTGGAGACCAGCGTCACCCATGGCGAAATGAGTACAGCCATCCCGGGTTTTGCCAGGCGCCAGGCTCCGGTACTGCCCATCTTTTCGAGATGGCAACTTATATTGGCGAGGTGGAGGAGCAGACTGAGCACTATAGTGGCTCCTGCAGAGTCTCCGCTGACACAAATCTTGTCGGGATCCCGAACGGCCGAGAGCACATGCTCATAGGCAGCTATTGCTTCCTCTAACTGCGTCGGAAAGCTTGCATCGGGGACCAAGGTATAATCCAAAGCGAAGATAGCCGGATTTTGATACCCGCTGTTGCCTAGCAAGTTTAACCATGCGAGCAGAAATTCAAGGTAGAAGTACGCCGAGCCCATTGAGAAGCCACCGCCTAGATTATCGTCAGCCACCACCCAATTCGGTCCGGATACGTATTCGCATACCATGAGCGTAGAATACGCAAATATCAGGTTTCTTCATCGGATCTTTAATAATCCAAATCCCTTTGAAGCGTTTCTACGGTCCATCTCTATCAGCACACGCTTGGTAGGAATTGGGTTGTCATGGCGAGGGCATTCTCGTACATCATTGTACTCATTCCAGTGGATAGGTGACCTGAGATAGCCATGGCGTAAGATCCGGAATCTCAAAAATGGCAACGCCACCGACTTAGAAAAGAACACTCTTCCAACGTTAGGAGGTATATTTGCGAAAGCATAGCGAACGCAGCGAATCACGAAATCCTCGAATGGAGTTGCTTTTTGTACGAATGGAGACTGCTTATCGTATCCAATGAGGTAGCGCTCACGAATGAACTTGAAGGGAAGTTCAAGTACTGTGGTTGTATTCTTTGATTAGCTATGCCGTCTCGCATGCCGCCTAACTCACCAACCCCAATGAGAACTTACATAAAAACGGTAGGCACTCTAGAACCACCCACACCGTCTGAAATAGCCCAACATGGATTATCAACTGCGGTGCTAGGAATACGCAGAAGACCAAGCAATCTAAATATGAGATTGGGCTCAGAATCATCTTGATAGACGGATGTAATAATCTGCAATGCTACCCATGAACGCAATGCAAATAACCGTCTATCACTTAATAGCAATCATATAGGTGATAGATATCTCTGGCAATTGATGACAGGGACACTTTGACACTAGGCGAGTTACCCGTTGTTAGCTCAATGCTCGACGAAACTCAATTGCTTAATTCCTTCGTAGAAGTATGATTCGTCATTGGTTGGTGACGTCGAAGATTGTATCCAAGAGTTTGATGATCAGATTCACAGCCAACCATCGAGGTCTAGTTGCTCAGCTCATGTCACGGAGAAGAGGTTTAAACACAACAAAGCGCAACTTGGAACTCGACGGCTAATTATCGCGTGACGTATTGTCTTGAATTACCTAATTGTTTGACAGGCAGAATGGAGTCAGAAAAAGTGCCCCATGTGCTAATCTTACTATTTGCACTGTCACTAAAACTATCCCCCTTGTTACACAACAGGCATTTTCTACCAATTATGATGAGTATACTTGGTATAAGTTGCCAATATAAGCACAGCAAGGGATACTAACTTGCACAGTCCAATACAGTAGGATTAGCACATGGGCGGTCTTTTCTGACTCCATTCTGACAGGGAAGTATTATATGTGAGACAGTAGCAACTTTTAATAGTGGAGACTGCTATTACACATAGCATCCATGGATGTAGCCCTAGAATATCGAACAATTCCAGATCAAATTCGAGGCATGAAGCTTTGCAGTAGAATCGCATGCTAAGCTGCTAGTATGTGGGATAGGCCCGATTCGCCTTTTTTTATATTAATATATGATTTTTTTTTCCGTAATGTGTTATTAAATGAAGTCATTGCTCTGATTTGTATTGGTTTTAAAGGAATATGAGATTCTGAAATCTTGAAGACCTAGCTATGTACCTCCTACCTACGAAGCAATTTAATGATAAAATTTACACTCGTCGGATAATCTATAGGCACCTGTATTATTGACTTATACAACCCCCACCACTATATTCTCTCCCGTAAATCGATCTGTTGCAACTCAAGCATGGCGAAAACCTCAAGCACAAAACATCAAAATGGCAAAAGAAAAAGAAAAAAACAATGGTCCCAGAGAGGCTTGAACTCTCGGCCTTCGCATTTACTCAATATTTCCTATTCGACACAGGAGGATATTAGTACGACGCTCTAACCAACTGAGCTATGGGACCGCTAAGATGCGACGAAGTCACACCGTGGATCATGTCAACCGGCGCTCTAACAAACTACTTGTGTGTAAGCGACCAATCTATTTCTAGACCCTACTCTTCCTCTCTCTCCTATTCTAAATAAATTCTCAGATATTCTAAACTCCCCTTCTCATTCCTATTCTCATTCCCTTACCCTAAATCCATCCATCTAATTATGAGCAACCTCCAAAATCCTCTTCTCCATCTCCTCAAACGCCCCCAACACCCTGCCATACTTCTGAAAGACCCCATCACGAAACCCATCATCGACCTTCTGAACAGCATCCTCCTCCCTCCACCGCTCCCCAATCAGCTCATCGAAACTCTCATCCCCATCCCTGCGCTCAAGCGCCCAGAGCGCTTTATACGCGCCCCCAAGCGCACACGCATTGCCCCCAACATCAAGCTTATACACCCCATCCGCACCCCCGAGCACATCGCCAATAACCCTTGCAATAGCCGGGTTCAGCGACCCCCCACCAACAAGATAAATCCGCCGCGGCTGCGCGGGTAAATGCAGACGGTCGCTTGGTGAGGAAACAAGGTTATGCGACCTCAGCCGCATAGACAGAGCCTGGGACTCGACGATAGCCCTCGCGTCCGCCTCCGGGCCCCAATCCCCCGTCTCCTTCAACCCGGCGCCGTCCTCGGCGCTACATATATACCGCCACGTCCCCGCCTTGATATTCGGCACGATCTCCGGGAGCGGGAAGTACAGCCCCAACTTCGCGGTGTCCCCCTCCTTCGCCACCCCCAACGGCGGCGTCTCAAGCACCCGCCTATTAAACCCGTCCCACGGATCCGCGCCCCCCGGTTTCGGGAGGGTATCACGGACTTTTTCGCGGGCGAGACCGCCGTTCTTATAGCATAGCATGAACATGAAATGTCCCTTCGTGGTGGGATGGTTCATGAAATGGTAAGACGGATCCGGCTTGTAATTCGGGGTGTTCATGAGGAACGTGCTAGAAGTGCCGAGGGAGACGATGGCGTCGAGCGGCCGTAGCGGCAGAGACAGGATCGTGGCGGGGTTGTCGCCTGTGAAGGGCGCGACTTGGCACGTTGGGCTGAACCCGTACCGCTGCACGAAGTACGCCGAGATCCCGCCTAGGCTGCCGCCCCCGTCGATCGGCACGTCGCCTAGTTTCTTCCGCAGCTCCGGCACGCCTTCTTTCGTTGCGGTTAGTTCTAGGAGTGATTCGTTCCATTTCTCGCCCGCGATGTCCCAGAGGTTCATGCCTGTGACGTCACTTATGTCTATTGGTGCGATTGCGCCGAGGAACAGTGATGCGAGGAATGAGGATGCGAGCGAGATGCGCGCGGTGTTGCTGTACACCTCGGGGCGTCTTCTTCGCATTCTCAGAATTTGGGTCCCTGTGAAACGCTGCCTTTTGTCAGCTACCTATTTCTACGTTAAAGGTTGGTTAGAGTGCGAGGTCGCATACATGATGAGCGGCACTTCCCGTGGCATCAGCCAGCTTCTGTTTCGAGCCCAAGTGCGCGTCGAAATGGTCGCATTCGGTCTGCGTGCTATGGTCCTGCCAATTCGGCGCAAATTCATAGGCGAAGGCGTCAGAAAGCTGCTCGAGCAACGTCTTCCCACCATCGAGTTTCTTCAACGCAGACTCGCCATGCGCGCTCCAGTACACGCTCGAATGCTGTTGACCAGAGCCGCTAATGCCTCTTATATGCTCCACAGGACATCCCTTCTCCTTTAGGCGTGTGAGGACGAGGTCTACGGCCTCAACCCACATGGCCACCGGTTGGTAGACTTCGCCCTCATCTTCGTTCGTTTGTACTCCCTTTGTGATCTTGTACTTCGTAGCATAATCAGCGTCAAAGTCGACCTTGGCTTCAGAAATTACTTTTAAATCTGAAGCAATTACAATTGCTGTAAATGTATGAACGATTAGCTAAAAATGTCTGTTTGATCAACAGTTGGTTATCAACGGAGCTAACTTGCCCTTTAATTGCTGGGTCGAGAGATCGAACCCGAGGTATAACGGGCCACCGCTCATACTGACTGACTCAAGTACACCTTAGCAGCGATAACAAGCGCATACAGCTGTCGATTCAGGGGTAAGAAAAAGACTAAGACCAATACAAACTCCAGGGTTTAAAAACTGGACATAACTAGATGGGAATTCCAAGGCAGAGGAAACAGTGCTAGCATGAATCATGAGCTACTAATAAAAGTCCCTCAGATTTACTTGCTGGTCTGATCGGAGCTGTTGATGCAAGATTTACGAATGCTATGACACCAAAGACTCAGATCTCGGTATGGCGGGGCAATGCATGCCCTATCAATTTAGCCTAAAGCGCCATCCGCTCCAATCATCCAAATCGATAAGCTCTAGAACATCTGGAACATCCAAAATCGCATACCTTTAGAACCACCCCGTGGCGCCGAGGTCGATACGTGTAACGATTTATCACGATATGTCACGGTTAAACGTCTCCGAACTCGCATATCTTGCGGATTCTCAATATTTATGTGTATTGCTCGGAGGTCCAAGATCGTGAACTTTGCTATGCTAATTCCAAAGGGGTAAAGCAGTTACGTAGCTAAGGGACCCCAAGGTTCTCTCTCCCAAGTCTCGTATGTGTTGCTTGCTTGATCCGGAACTGCCCCTTTCTCTCTACATTTGCTATGCCCTACCACCTGCAAATGCTATCTCTAGAAAGTGCCAAATGCTAAGGTCTTTCCGAATATCGTGTCCGCCAATGCTGGTTGAAAATATGGTACATCTAAGCTCTGTTAGAAGAGCTGCGTCGTGATTTTGAACTTCTTCAGTGTAGTTTTGGTATCATAATTGTGCCAACCGCCCAAGTTGCCGAGGCTTAACCCAACTCCTTAACGCCAAAAGGTAATCATCTCTTTCTTCCTAACCGACTCATTTCGATTTATGATCCCCATTGCCGTTATGGTGGTTATGATTGTGGTTGTGGTTGTGATTGTTCTCGTCTTCCTCAGGCTCAGGGCTCGATCGAGGGCTGACATCACCAGGGATAAATTCGTCGAACTTCTCTACAGTGACGTCCTGTGATACGAAACGGACGCGCACTCGGCGAACACCACGAACCTTGCCACCAACACGTTCTCGGATTTGCTGTTCAGCATTGCCAAGTGTTTCGATGGCCCACCCTCTCGGCACAGCTACCTCGAGATCCACCAGATAGTTTTGCCCTGATTTGACACCTGTGACATCCCTAAGCTCGATCTCTGATCCATTTATTATTGTCTCGAAAGCAGCTCGAGCCTGCTTCTGCACTGAGACCTTGACTTCGTCTTCAATGCTTCGGTCTGCGAGTTCGAAAAGGGACGACACTGTGTTCTCGGCCCCAGCCTTCACTACCATTAAGGAGATGAGTAAACTACCAACAGGATCTAACCAGCCCGCGTTCGTGAAAATATTGGCACCCAGGATCACTCCGAGGGTTACAATGCCCGTAAGACTGTCAACTCGGTGGTGGATCGCATTCGACGAAAGAACGGAGGATTTGCGCTCGCGGGCAACTTTCATGGCTATTGCGAAAGCATATGGTTAATTCCTGCGCCATGACCACGACTCGAAAATGCAATTGAAGGACTTACTAGCATGATACAGCCATTCTTTGATGGCAACTGTGCCGGCAGCTAACCAAACAGCGTGGATGCTTGGAATGGCATCACCGCCATGATCGTGGCCGTGGCCGTGTGAGTGAGCATGTGTCAATAAATCCGCTGCTGCTGCAGGATCGAGGAAGAAATGTCCGTAAAGTGTTAGGAGACTACCATAACCCATCCAGATACCCCCAAATAGAAGCATGCTCGATACGCCCAATGATCCCAGACTCTCAATTTTTCCAAAGCCAGCTGGAAATTTGTCGGTTGGTGGTTTTAAACTCCATGAGATGGTCGCTAGTGTTAAGATGTCGGAGGCGAGATCAGTCAAGCTGTGAACTGCATCTGCTACCATAGCTTTGGAATTGAATACATAACCACCAACTCCTTTCGCAATTGCCATACCAAGGTTGGAATAGAGACCAATTCGAGTAATGCGCACTCCAGCATCATTCTTATTTTGAGAAGTTAAGTAAACATTATCGTGGTGGTGAGTATGGCTATGTTTGTGGCCACTATGGCTTCGCGTCTGAGTGAGCGCGGCCATTATGGGGAAAGAACGTTGATGTTGTCTGGGAACAAAGTGTGAAGAATGTGTGATAGAAGTGGCAGAAGTGGCAGAATAAACGGAAATAGATTGAGATTGAACGGAAGAAGTTTGGAAGATGCGACGTGGTTGTGAACGAATTGGTTTATGTGTCCAATAAGGCTTACACAAAGCTGGAGCTGCTTGTTCCTGACGGATAAAACTTGCGCTCAAGCCTAGGCCTCCTGCCGATGTTGCAAGCTCTGAGCCAGCTGCCACAGCCCGGCGCAGACCGCTGCTGCCGCCTAAGCACGGCCTACCAGTCCCTTGTGGAAACATCGAATAAGGAAATGTTTCGCCGGAAGTTAAAAAAAATGACAAGAACGACAAGGGGGTTAAGGGTAGGTATGGAAGGCGACGCGCGTTGGGGCTTGGAACCAGCAGATCGACTGGAGGCTAGAGGCAAAGAATAAAAAAAATAATATCTAAAATGAGAATCGTCGTTGTGGGAGGCTTGCGATGCGTGCGCGTTCCTTGAACTGCGACGACATCGGATGGGTCGGGCCTGTAGAAAAGTACCAATTGGAGCTTACGCGATTCGATCTTTCTGGTGAACGGAGGTGAGATCCTGGACTAGAACTGCGTCAGCCCGCTGCCGAATGTGGGTACCTTCCCCCCTAGCACCTAGCACAATTGGAAACCCCTACATGATCAACCCCTACAAGCCTAAGGTTCCAGGGCATTAGCAGGGTTACCTTCCCCCCATCTGCAGGTGCTCCGGCCTAATACGCTGTGAGAAAGTCGCATCTCCCATTGAATGCCCAGAGTTGAAGACGAATCCCCTATATTGGAAGTACTATGTATACATAATCACTTGATATGTACATATCCTCTATAGTCACATATAGCTTATCTCCGCTCGGTCGGCCTTAGTTAGAAGATCTTAGATTTGTAGTGATGACTTCACTCTATCAAATATTGATTGTCCCAAGGTTTTCATCGCAAACTCCGATAGAACTCAGTGTGACATGAATATTTCGTATAGAAACTTATAATCTACCTTATATAATCACCCATCAACTAGCTGGATGTGAGTTTGTCACTCAAAATACCTCTCCAAATGCGCCCACCTTACATGCGAATCCCCTATACGGATGTCTTAGCTCCTCCTACCGTCTACCCCAGAACTGCAACAACCATAGCGGGAGCCATTGAGGCTCTGCAGAAATTCTTTCAAGTTCCCTTAGCAAAAGGTTCCCCTTCCACGGTAGTTCTCTCAGGGGCCGGTATATCCGTGGCTAGCGGACTAGCAGATTATCGAGGGCCTAACGGTACATACCGAGTGAACAAGACATATCGACCTATCTATTACAACGAATTTCTTCAGAACCACGAAGCTAGGAAACGATATTGGGCTAGGAGTTTCCTTGGCTGGACTACGCTTCTGAAAGGGAAGCCAAATGCCGGTCATTACGCGGTGAAACATCTAGGCGACTTAGGGCTAGTTCAGAGTGTGATTACGCAGAATGTGGATTCATTTCACCCCAAGGCTCACCCTGGTCTCCCCACGATTGAGTTACATGGTTATTTAAGATCTTGCGTGTGCATTTCATGCCGCGAGGAATTGCCCCGAGACACATTTCAGGATGAGCTAGCTAGGCTGAACCCTACATGGGCAGCTTTCCTACAGGAGATACTAGCATCTGGAGCCTTGGATACGGAGAATCCAGATGAAAGACGAGCCAAGGGGTTGAGGACGAATCCTGATGGTGACGTTGACCTTCCAGACGCACCGTACACGACATTCCGCTATCCCGCCTGTCCAAGATGCCTCGAAAATCCACCTGAGATCCCCGATGGAAGCCGTGCAAAGGTCGAAGTCGATGCGGACGGCGCGTGGAACCCGGCGAGTACAGCTGGTATACTAAAGCCGGCTGTCACTATGTTTGGGGAGAACATACAACCCTCCGTTAAATTGACCGCAGACCAAGCTATTGACAATGCCGGGAGTTTGCTGGTTTTAGGGACATCTCTCGCAACATATTCCGCGTGGCGGTTAGCTAAAAAGGCCAAGGATCGCGGTATCCCTATCGCGATTATCAACCTTGGAGGCGTCAGAGGCGAAGATGCTTTCTTTGCCGATCTTGACCCATCCCAAGAAGGGGGGCAAGGGGCAAGGATAGAGTTATCTACCGATGAATTGCTACCAGCCCTCGTAGAGCAATTGAGGCAATCTTCGAGCATAAAGGCTGCCCAGGAGAAATATGATCATAGTGTCGAGGAACACGGTGCCTCGGTATTCAAAGACATGATGTCGTAATGCCATATAGCGACCATATTGTATATATTATATATACTTAATAATGGAGTCAGTAGACTAGAAGAAACTTGCATAGCTTCCATTTTTCTTCTTCGGTGGTACCGTATTATCCGTGCTTGTAGCTTCTGTCTTAGCAGGAGTAGAAGGAGCCGCTGTTGGTTTCGTGTTTTCGGTCTTATTCACGTTTTTGAGGATATCGTTATTCTCGATTTCCCTTAATGCTTCTTCCCATTCTTTTTCCTTTTCAGCGTCGCCAGTGCCCAACGTCTTTTCAACATCTACCTCTTCGCCTCTCTGTAGCTTCTCTACGACCTCGCGCAGCAAACCGATACGCACTTCGGCTCGCCTTACATATGTGTCAAAGTCTTTCTTCAGGGCAATCATCTGGATAGACATGGACCCGATGAAAAGAAATATTACGATGTAGAATGTCGCCGGGTTCCACTCTTTCGACTTGGGTTTTTTCGGCGCGCCCCAATCCGCAGCTTGTTCTGAGCGTCGAAATGGCTTCGGTACCAAGCTCTTCCAAAATGATGGTTGTATTATCGATGGAGCTGAACTTGCCTGTCGAGTAAATTGGTGTCCATTGATAAATATCAACCGCGAAACTCCTGGACGGAGAGTAGAATTAATATTTGCGGCTCTACGCCATATTAATTTGTTCATGTTGAAGAAATAGCTAGGTGTATCAAGTTGAGTGAAAAAAGGACTCGATATTGGACTAACTCGAAGATTTGACTTAAAAGACTGGAAGTAGAGGGGTACCTAGGTACTTAAAATAAAAACCAAATCGCCGTCGACTTCCCCAGCTTAGGTAATATAACTGCCGGTTGTTGTCTTGCCAACAGCTCTAGCCTAATTAGGTTAAACATCATCCACTTTTGAAGTTTACATGGGTTCACGCGGAGCAAATCCACTTGAGTCACCTAGCTTTCACGATCTTCAACGTGAAGTACAACATTCATTGTTGTGTTTCCACTTTCAATTACGCCTTAGAAAGCATCTCTCTAACACACTCTTTTGCAAGTCTTAGAATTCCTATGCAATCATTTTGCTCTCTTTAGCTGGCGTGTTATTCCTCTTGCTTTTGCTCACAACTTTCTTACTACTTCAATTCCGCCTAGATTTACGATTCCTGTCCTCTCTCACTCTCTAATTACGATGATATGAAGTAGGAGTTCATGCATTTGCGATTCAATTAACACAGCATGGATTCTTTGGCTGCGCGTGCGGATACCGTCCGCAATGCAGTCACATCTATATCGACATGTAATCCAACCGTCTCTGCGACATTGAAAGACTTATTCCAGACCAATGACACTAGTAACGATTCCGCAAAACCAGGCCCGAGGCCGCGAACAACTAAGATTTCCCGCGCACCGAGCAAGGCGAATACAAATTCCGTAGCACGAAATGCGTCTGATAATGGACAGTCCTTGACAGCGAAAGAGAAGGCCATATTAGCTACTCAAGTCATTACTGCAAGTCTCAAAGCTCTAGGTGAAGCAGCAAAGACGGCATCTAGCCAAAGTCAGGACACACCCGAACCGCCCAAAAACGTTTTAGCCAAATCTGCAGTTCGCAATGTAGTTCAAAGATCGAATTCAGTTCCAATGAAGCCTATACAGCGCCAATTGAATCGTACTACAACGTCACCCAGTGTACCAAAGACGATTCGGTCACCTACTCCTCTCCCTTCCTCGACGGGCTGTCTATCATTAATAGAATGCGTACGAACATCCTTCTCGGCACTGTCAGCTCTGGAGTCGTCAAAGGCCCTCCACCTCCCTGCATTCCAATGGGAAAATGGAATGTCCTCCTTCATCAATAAACTTATCAGTCTTAATCACTTTGACTTGGCGATCAAGGAACTCAAAATATTAAAACGACGATTAGAACGCAAGGGCGGTGAGGATGTCAAGAGTACGGCGACACGTACAAAGGTGGAGTCCAATATGAGTTCACGAACACTACCCGAGTTGCTAGATTTCACCAAGACTACTATTTCTAGTCCGGCGCAACTTGGCTTGATGATCTCTTGTCAACTTCAGGTTCTTCGAATTACCCATGGCCTGAAGAAATCGACATACCTCGAGGGCATGCTACCTTTCCTCCGCGAAGACTGCTTAAATTCGCCTATAAAATTGCTTCTACTATCTCTCAAGGACGATAACCCGGACCAGACGAAATGCGTCAGGAATCTAGAGAGTCTATCACAAAGCCTTCTGTCCCTCACACCGGGTGTTTCTACGAAGGATGACGATACTGCGGTCGAACCTAGACTCTCTCCTAATACCGAGGTAGCATTAGAGGTGCAAGCGCTTGGCCTGGTTATCCGATTGCAGTCCTGGAGCGTCTCTGGCCATAGAGGCGATGTAGACAAGGATATCTTATCGCCTTTGTCTAAGTGCCTAGGTGCCTTCGTAAGAAGGTCGCCTTCTAGTAATTTCTCCATTATATTCTCAGTATTCTCCCAGATCTGGAAACGTATCGAGAAGTTAGGCCTTAGACCAACCGAATCGTCGCGATCTCCCTTAGCTGCGATATACCAGGTACTTGCAATAGTTGCAAGAGAATCTGGTAACGCCAACGAAGCTAAGAAATGGGTTGGTAAAATCAAATCCTTGACCGATCCAAGCGAAGACTCTGCCGCCAGATGCTGTTCGATTGCCGCGCAGCTGCTCGCACTCTCCCTCAAGCAATGGTCTCAGATTAATGAGAATCTGCTGATGGAAGTGCTAGAAGGACTTCGAGGACCCCTTGGTGGCACTACCGCCGAGATGGATGACCTATTAGTTAGCGTCTGTCTTCTTCGAAAATCTGTGATGAGCTTGGTTGTGGAGAAGCGTGAAGGTTCTTCCTCCCTTTCACAAGCCACTATGAAGCTTCTAGAGTCTTTTATTTTTCAACTGCCGCGTTTCACTCTGAGATGGCTAGGTAAACCCCCAAGCTCAGCTAATGGTACAAAAGACCTACTTCGCTTTGAACAGCGACGAGGGACGCTATCAACGCAATTACCTCAAATTCTCGATTCTGCATTGCTATTCGCAAAGCTACTTCTAGACGACGGCCAATTGGCGTGGGATACGATGGATTCGACATTGCAAGATTGTTTGACTATCTTAGAATATATGGGAGACCTTGCTCGTCCTGGTACTAAGATTAACCCGACCCCCTCATATCACGTCAAAATCTCGCATTTCTACTATCAGCAACATCTCGCCCTACGAAAGGCCTCGTCGAAAGCAACCGAGGCTGCCTCCTTAAAAGCACTCCGAAAATCCATCGATAGTGTAAAGAATCGTTCTGAAGCTGAGCAATCCCGAGCGCAGTTGTTGGTCAAATGGGAAAGGTTTGCTGAGCTATGCCGAGCATCGGGTCGACAAGACGATGCGATAGACGCCCTTCGTTCGATCAGGGATCATCTTGTTCGACAAGAAGTTGTCCCCAAGATCACAGAGAAACTGGCAACGGAACCTTGGTCGATAGCATGGCAACTCAATCCCGACGTCGATCAACTATCACGGACAGTATGCAATCTTGCCAAGTTGGACCGAAAGCATAACGAATGGACTTGGTTACTCTCCGGCTCGAACAAGGCTACTGCTCTAGAGCACGACCTTTATGCAATTATCTTGAAAGATCCCAAGTATGAACAGGAGGCAGATTTATCAGGATCCATCGTCAAGTCGTTATTGCAGATTTATTCCGCGGAGCGATACCCGATTCGTAGGCTACGGGCCTTACTTCATCTTCTTGCAGTGAAAATCGGCGCACAGGACGAGGTTATCGAATTGCGAGGGGAAATCGAAGTTGTCCTGAAGATTATTCGTGGGGAGGCTTTGGCTGATGATTCTGGTCTTATCCGTTATGTCTCGCATCTACAAGCATTAGCAACGTGCATATTAGGGATTGCTACAGCGGATATCAATACGCCACCGGTCAAAGAAGCCCTTGCCAACTGGAAGACTATGGTCTCCAAATGCGAGTCAGCTGAGCAATTGTCTGCACATATCGATAACCCAACGCAGCTACTCACTATTCTCCAATCCCTGGTCGACTTCGCGAGAATAGAAGGCTTGGAAACCCTACAAACCGAAATTCTCGAGCTTTCAATAAGCATCTCCAAGCTTTCGCCAAGTAGCAACTTCGAAGTGCTGATAAGCCAAAGCATCGCGCTTTGCCAGCAGCATTTGAGCCATGGTTGGTCGTCGAAGGCCGAGAAGCTGTTGCAGGATAACGAGGAACGCCTTTCCCAACCAGATGCCGACCGGGAACTTGTAATTGCTTACCAATTGGTGGCCGCTGAATATCACTTGTCACTGGGTGCTATGGACAAAGCTGAACAGCACATGTCTAATGCACGCGATGCTGAGACAACTCTGTCTTATGAACCAGGATCAAGGAAGGGAAGGAGTGCCCATAAGAGAATCACAATCGCTCGGGCTTACTCCTTGATGTCAACTCTCGCCTTAGAACGAGGGGATTGCTACAATGCTTTGCGCTTTGCAAGAACCGCTGTTAGGAAATTGTTCCATGATTGGTCCAAGTTAGACGAGATGAGGAATGCCTCACACGATGCTACTATGGATGATTCTTCACAAGCAGAGGCTTCAGAGAAAGACCAGAGTCTAAACAACTCCTACCTAAGTCAATCTGATATGCCTCGCGCGGCTACCGGTCCAGAATACTGGGCATTATCGCACCCGTTGTTCCATTTTCTGCTACAGCTTTCTTCGGTCTACTCCCATGTCGGCGTTTACCAAGAAACTTTGTACTATGCCGAACAGGCACAAAAAGTGGCAAAGAGCATCGGATCAGCTGTGTACATGTCTCAAGCTCTTGCATGGATGGCGCATGTGTGGCTTATGGCCGGTAAATCGGAAAAAGCAATGGAGATTGCTACCGAAATGAAGCCCATAGCCTTAGACTTAGAACCAACGTATCAGAACGCCAAAGTGCTGTGTCGTCTCAGTTCTATCTATGGAGAACTTGAAGACCCGGAGACACAAGCGGAGCTACTAACCAAGGCTGAGTCTATGCTTGAGGTTTTAAGTAGTGCTGATAAAGATGCGAGCGATCCTATTGCAAGCGAGCTTGAAGCCAAAATGACCAAGCTTAGCATCGAGGAAAAGCCGGTCAGCAAAGTACCAGTACGTCGTAACACCACGAGAGTACCTAGAGCCACCAAAACAGCCACCAAAAAGCAAGCGCCAAAGAAGGCAATCCCAGCCCCCCCGGTTGAAGTTCTAGCACCGGTGAAAGTTGAAGACGCTCAGCTGTCTTTCCTGCGCGGGTTAATTCTTCAGAGCCAATCGGCTATCCTCATTGCGAATGATGACTGCTCGACGGCTGTAACTACTTTGCGATCCGCATACGAGCTTTCCCGGATACCTGCAGATGTATCCCAAATCTGCTTTCTAATGGGCGTTGCTCTGATAAGGCAGAGCTTAGAACAGATTGGACAAGATGCGGTATTTTCGGTCATTCAAGACTCCACTCTTTCGTTCCCTTCAGTAACGAGGTCGCTTAAGGAGCGCACCCCAGCGGATCGATTGTCTCTACCACAGACTCCAGCTCCTCGCAGAGGCCGTGGCCCATCGAAGAAAGCGATCAATGATACAAGATCGTTCATCGAGAAGCTGCGCGAAGCCCAAGGCCACTTATTAACGGCGCATTCAATCGCGAGCCTCAACGGAGATGGTGACTTAGTTCATCGAATAGCTGTGGCATTGCAGAGCGTTGTTATTCTTCTCTCGAACACGAATTCGACAAACCCAGCCGCGAGCCACCCTTTCCACGCCACCTGCGCCGTCGAACTTGCGCGTAATCTAACATGGCGTCGCGAACGAAAAACGGTGCATTTGGATTCTTCGAAAGACTCCAAGATAGACTGGCCTGTTCTGACAAACGACACCGGAAGCAGACGCACCAGTCTCGGACTTTGTCTTGATATGGACGGCCTCTTGAAGGATTTCGTCGACATCGTCCCCAAGACCTGGAATGTCGTTTCGTTGTCACTGAGTCATGATGAGCGGGATCTTTGCATTACAAAACTCCAAGGAGGCCAAGAGCCTTTCGGAATCCGTCTCCCACTTGAGCGAGCTGCTTTGAGAGATGCCGATTTGGAGGTGCTCAGTTTCCAGCAAGGACGAGCAGAGTTGCAGGAGATCATTGAGATGGCTAATCGCACATGTCATGATGCTCGGGACATGAGCCAAAAGGGCGCCAAGTCGGCATGGTGGGCGGAACGAGAGGAACTAGATGAACGCCTGAAGAGCCTTATGGAATGCATCGAGCAGTCATGGCTCGCCGGCTTCAGGGGCATCTTCTCCCAACATCGCAGGAGAGCGGATCTGATCGCAAAATTTGAAAAGGATTTTATGAAAATTCTTGATAAGCATCTTCCCTCGCGCCGGAAAGTTCACGGCAGAAAAGCAGCTGCGAAGCCCACGACGCGTGTCAACCTCGACCCAAGAGTTTACGACATGATTATAGGGCTAGGCGATCCCACCGCTCCCGAAGGTGATCTAGACGAACCACTTATGGACTTGCTCTACTACATCGTCGATATTTTACAGTTCCACGGCGAGAGAAATGCCTACGATGAAGTCGACTTCGACGAAATGGTAATCGACACATATGATGCTTTGAATTCGTACTACGTTACTGCTAAGGGCATTAAGGAGCCGGAGGAGGGCACTCATACGATTCTCGTTCTCGACAAGTCCTTACATCCATTCCCCTTTGAAGCTCTGCCTTGCCTACAAGGATTAGCCGTCTCGCGAGTCTTCTCGCTCGACTGTCTACGACGACAAATTCTAGACGCCAAACTTGCTGGCCCGGATGCTGCCAAGAAAGACACTGAAGAGACGAGCGGTCCCAATGTACGAGAAGGACACTACGTATCGGTTAACTCGGGTACCTATATCCTCAACCCCGGCTGCGATCTCAAGAACACCCAAGCCACCTTTGGGGAACCGTTATCGACTCTCCCTCTCACCTGGAACAACATCGAGATGCGGGAACCAACAGAAGCCGAATTCGAAGCTGCCCTTAAAGAAAAAGATCTATTGCTGTATTTCGGACACGGCAGCGGAGCGCAGTACATCCGCGGCCGCACTATCCGTAAAATGGAGAAGTGCCGCGCGGTCGCGCTGCTCATGGGCTGCAGCTCCGCCTCTCTCGCCGAAGTCGGGCGCTTCGAGAGCTACGGCACCGTGCGCAACTACATGCTGTCCGGCAGCCCCGCCGTCGTGGGCACGCTGTGGGACGTCACGGACCGCGACATCGACCGCTTCGCCGGCCGCGTGTTCGAGGAATGGGGGCTCTTGCCTAAAGGTTCGTTCGCGGAGGACGCGAAGGGGAAGAGGAATCCGGCTAGGAAAAGGATCGGTGTTGTGGAGAGTACTGGAGATAGACCGGTTAGCTTGACGGAGGCGGTGGGAAGGGCCAGGGATGCGTGTCGCTTTCGCTATTTGACGGCGGCGGCGGTTTGTGTTTATGGGATTCCGGTTTATCTTAAGGACCGGTAAGCGATAGACACTATACCTACTAGGTATTGATTAGTTGGAGGTGGTGGGTTAGGGGTGCTTGCATGTGGCTACCGTTAGGGAGAAGTAAGAAAGGGGAATAGAGGTAGGGGGAGGTGGGAGGTGTTAAGATGAAGATTAGGTAGAGAGGTGCATTGCGAGGCGTTGCGGTGGAAGACTCATAGGCCCGGCGTTCTAGATACCAGGTGCTGGTTTTTTGTCTATTTCTGCGCTGGGGTGTTGGTTTGTTGATAGGATAGGATAGGATGGGATAGGATGGGGGAAAGGGTTGTCTGAATACGCTGTGTTAATGAATTGAAATTCTGTTTCTTGCATGTTAGGGGTTTTGTCTGTCTGTCTGGTTTGTTGTGGTGTTTCGTGATTAGTGCTGACAAGATGGTTGGTTAGGTAAGTTTAGGGAGGGACGGCGAAACTGGTCTACTTGGTTCGTTCTGGTTCATCGGTGATGAGTAGTTTATTGACATTTCAATACACAGCAGCACAGGAGAAGAGAAGGAGGATGTTAATTCAACGCTATTCTAACAGACCAGAAATTAGTCTTTGCAGACTTCACCCAGCCATCTCTGCCTCAGCCATCAGAGCCCCAAGTACCGAGGGAGTGAAGTAACTACCGGACGGCCTCCCACTACTGCATATCTATAGATAGTCCTGCCAGGTCTAGACGCTCGGCGCGACAGCCAGGTTTATCGGACTCTATGACCTGGGATCTCAGAGATGGATTTAGGAAGGGGAAGGGGGAATAGGGGTTGAGATGTAGTGAGATATGTTGTTTGTTTGTTAAGATGGCTTACTTACTTACCTATACACGCTCGGTAAGGGATTATGCTTTGGTTTGGCATACATACATACATAGGAGGTAGGTAGGTATCTATGTGGTGTGGTGTCGGTATGGCCCGAACGTGATTATGCCGGTGGTATATGGGTTGTGCAGCGGTAACGGGTATCGGCCTCTATCCGAGGAGAAACATGTCGGGTGGCTTGTAGTGCTTGCTCTATCTTTTTCTCTACCTTGGGCGTTACAGTAAAAGTGTATCGTGTGAGCTCGGTAACGATGAAGATGGAGACGAGCGTGTGTTCGTCAACTGCGAACTCGAAATCGGGGTGGATCAGCTGTGGGTTGGGATCCTAGCTATCTAAGTGGTCATCAAGGATACATACGGGTCGGTCACGGAAACAGCTCTATCGCCTCAAATTTCTTGTCCGAGCCGTTACATATCTCGTCGGTGGCAAGGAACTATGTGGGATCGATGACGAGGGAGATGATGAATAGAGGAGTTAGACGAAACGTCTTCGAGTTCGCCAAGTATGTTACCTGCTCTCGTCTTTGCATGTGCTTCCTCGCCATCGATCCTACTTAAGACCTGGTGGACATGCTCTCTCGGGGGCAGCGATGGTTTCGTCGTCCCGCCACGATTACCCACCTACGTACGAGAGCACGCTGCAGTGCCAAGGTGATCGGGGCCAGCCACCGGCGAGCGTCGACAGATACGGTTGAATCTACCTTTTTGCGCTGTATCTCTACGTCCGGGTGGCACCAGATCTGAACTAGACCAGATCGGAGAAGGATATGGCGATGCGGAAGGCCCGGTGGTTCTAAACTAAGTCTCTCCTGTCTTTCTCCAACCTCCTTCGTTCGAAGTGATACCCCCCTCCCATCAAAATTCTAGCCCCGATCTAGGTGCATCTTTCTCTCTTCTGATGGTAGATGAGAAATGGCCCGAATAATGGGTAGCGGTAATACCCTCTGAGGTTCACTCTAGGTGAGCCCTCGATGGCACGGTTGTGCTCGGCCGCAGGACGACCATGCCACAGCGTAGCCGTCGAGTAACCCTTCTACCTACGGTGCGGTGATAGTGCTAGAAGCGGCCATTCACCCACGATTCACCTGAAATTACTCGAAGGGGGCTCAAGATGAACGACCAAGCAGATCACATGTGGGCATCACTTCCCTTTCCTTTAATTTTCTGTCTTCTCTCCTTTTTATGACTACGGCAAGGGCATGTATCAAAAGACGTTGTGCTACCTCGCAGTATTGGCTCTCATGCGCTACGCCGGCGAAGTCCATCCGGCGAAGAAACTTCGGGGGCGCTCAGGGAGGACATGGATAAACGTGCCACAGAGATCACCTATTACCTCCTAGCCTAGCGCAGATCTCGAGGGTCCACGTCACACAGACCGTAGAGAGAAGAATTTAGGTAACAGAGATTAGAATATTACACACTTTTATTTTTCTTACTATTGCAAAGTTGTGCGTTGCATGCTTTACCGTCTCGTCCTTCCCGTATCATCCTGGGAACTCTGGTAGTCTGGGGAAGGTAAATCATTGCGTGATTTGGCCGATCCTCTTATGAGCGACAGATTATGTGACAGTTACTATATATAAATATAGGCATTTTAGTTACTTTGAGTTAGTCTCTATGCGAGATATTGTGTGGATGGTAGGTAGGTACCTAGCCAGCATAGGACACAGATTGTTCTACCGTATAATGGAATAATACGGACACTGTTTCCTGCTCTATCAAGTAGTCGGAAGTTATGCTGCTTCCGAAGTTGGCCGATCGAGTAGAGACAAGTAGCCTCCGTCCTCTCTGCCTCTAATACTCGGTGTTGTTCCGATACGGGGATATATATCCCCATGAGAACCGAACTATCCATGGCAACTGTGTACCTAGGTACGGCGCTTATCCATAGTCGCTTTTATGAGAATGAAGCAGTTACTGGATGAGAGAGACTACCAAGAACTTAGGTAATTCCCCATGCTGGTAGGTTGTTCCTGGTAGGTGTCCATCCGCCTTCGACGACAAGGCTGGAGCTTGAAGAGTGTAGGTTGCACAGCGGCACCAGAATGGTAGACCGTTAGCAACGCCAAGCTTGGATGGGTTTTTTATTCTCCCATGATATCCAATTCGCTACCGAGGTCCACATCCGGTATAAGTTAAAATATGTCGGGAATTTCGAAATATTCCATGACTGTTCTGCGCAGCTGGATGGGGAACGGCGGTAAAATACGTATTGTCCACATTAAGCGGGATGCGCAGGGGTCCCCTCCTCTTTTCGGTGTCCCTTGGGCTATAGCTAGAGTCGCTTCTTTAACGGACCGAGTCAATGTATGTATGATGATGTCTCGGTCGCATGCTTCTATCTTCTCTTATTCTTTCACTTTGTTCTTTCCACATTCTCTCTCGGCCGTGTCTGCGCGTCCACTGCAGTAGACAGATGTACCACGAGACCATCTGTAACATCGGTTCGTGGACAAGTCTCGGTATCGAGACGAGAGATACATAATGCAGTGAGACCTTACCACAAGGCGCATCTCGCCTCGCTTTAGGACACGTCAGGAAGCTTAATCATCATCAAAGCCTCATGGTAGATGATAGATAGGCGTTAAGCGTCAAGGACGCGCAAAACTTACAAGACTCAAAGTGTTACATGAGAGAATGGCGTCTCATACCGTTGAGGTTGACTGTCCCTTGCATTTCTTTAACCACAGATGACCTCCGGTTGGTAGGATCCATGTTACTTAGGACCAACAATGATACGCCTAGCGATGATCCGGAACTCTAGACGACATCTGTTGAGGGAACTCTCTCGAATGAAAGATGAATGTATCTCTTCGGTAAGACAAAGGGAAATTCTGGTATGTGTGAGCTGGCAGGTATGTATTGGATGTAATGTATGTATGAGTGTAGCAGTATGTAAGTAGGTAGATACCGTATGTAGGTATGTAGGTATGTTTGATATGTACCTAGGTAGGTAATGAGAGATATCTAGTCAAGATAGAGGCCGATTTCGCCACCCCTGAATAGAACATTATGGTAGGCTTCTAGCGGGTCCGGGGGTGGCCAAGCCAAGTTAAGAAGATGTATGGTAACATTCCGAGATGTGCATGAGGTCGCCCCCGTGGTGGTAGAGGGTTTGTCGATACAACCGATCGACATAACAAACCAAGTTGGCGCGCGTATTGCTGTATAGAAGGAAATGATAATAATAATAAAACAAAACGCTGGTAGACGAGCGAAATAAGGTCTCGCGGGACTTGTTCGCTCTGGCGGATGCAACACTCTTTTTTCTGGGGGTAATATAAAGCGCGAGACTTGAGGCCTGTCATGCGGCTTTGCGGTAACCTTCTTGCAGATAAGCCATGATGCAGATTTTTGCCCGGAAATTACTATAGATGAGCGAAACGAGATATTGACATAAGGGGCAAGGCTAATCGGAAGGTATATCTCCAAATAGGAAATGGTTCAAGCCCAATTTTGTCGAAAAGATCGCTCCAGGGCAATTGAATCTATTACCTAGAAGTACTCATGTCAGCTCTATCCAGCCAATCTTATCTACCTGTTAACCCGTTTGCCAGTGAGCGAAAGCCTCTTCCTTCCGCGCCATGTTAAGTGTAGCTATAATAGATATAACTGAGCGGGTCTCATATATGCATGGTCAAATTCGAGTAAGAAAAAATTTGATCAACTCTACCCTCCCTGGCTGCCTGAGCAATTGTTTCTCCGCTGCTCCAGGTCGATCAACGAAAATCAATGAGATTAGATTCGATCGTGCAAAAACATGATTTTCGTAATCTCTTGGTCAGGTCGCTGTGCTGGTACTACATCATGATCTGCGACGGGATGTGGCTTGCTAGTAGGCTTGTCTACCTAGTTGCCTAGTAGTTATCTAGTAACATCGTAACATTAGGGTCCTGTCGTGCTGGACGATCTACGGAAAAGGTATGGTTGCCTTCGCATCCGAATATCACTCTCCTGTAGGGCACCGGGCTGTCCGGGGTTTCCATCACTGACCTGCGGGCCAGTGGTAGGACGACATGGGTTGGATTGTGTGATTAAGACATGGCAAGAAGAATCATGTAAATAATAAATAAAAAATAAGAATAATAATAAAATAATCGAGATAGTCAGGAGCTTGAAGAGCTTCTAACAGCTCGGCATGAGCTTAGTTGTTGCTGACATTCCTGTTTGTGCATATTCTAAGTGATTTGACATAGACCGAAAGAGGGAGGATGAAAACCTGACAAGAACAAAAGGAAAGATGAGAAGGATGGGGTACGAAGTAATGGATTAATTAATCGCTAGGAATTACTAGGTTATTGCTGATATTTTATTCGGAAAAGCAGATATGTATTAGGAGGGGACTTCGAGAGAAAGAAGGAGAAACCCCCGGCCGAAGAATGCGCGGCGGATGCACGCAATGGAGGTAAGCGCAAGTCGTCAACCGCGTGGACATGTAATTGACAACCGGCCATAAAAATGGCCGAGAGAAGGAGCAGAAAACCAATAAGAATTTCTAGAATTCCAAGCTCCGACCCCACTCCTTAATACATCGTACAGTAACTTCTTCTTCATCCCAGTTCATCCCTGAGACTTCCCTTGCTCCTAAGCCACGCCCCCCTTCTACGGACAAGCGTAACCAATCATATAACAAACACATAATAATATCCCTAACTAGAACCTCACTTCTAACTAAGTCTAGGGTGTTAAAATGTCCGATTGATTTCGTGGCGGGTGACGAGACACAGCATACAAGATACGGCCATGCTACTCGATTCGATCCCCCATCCCCCACGCGCATGTTGAGGCGCGAATAATACAACAATACGTCGAGAATAGATATTTCGATATCTCCAAACTGTCACCTTAGTCCTCTAATCACCTATGTAGGCAATGCATTCATCATGCACCGAGCAATAAATAACGCGTTCTCTTATACTTACTCCGAGGGCCAGGCAAGCAATGGGCAAGCAATAGGCAAGCAACATGAAGCAACATGAGGCAACTGAGGGGGAATTCGCACCGCACATCGTTAAGAAAAATCCTGCACCTTCTTCTACAAGTTCAGTCCTCAAGCTACAAGTGCATGCTGACCTACCTTAGCAAAGCCAACAGGAAGCTAGAGAATGCCAAGAATTGAATTGTCTCCACACGCTAATGATACCCCAGAGGCTCTAAAGTGTAGCTTCGTGTAGCTGCCAGGTGGTGTAGGACCTAGGTACATATTTAGGTACATAGGGGTAACACTTGGGGGGGATTGGGGGAGGGTTCCACTATTTCTTTTTTTATCAATCAGAACCAACCAGCTGAAATATCATACTCCGTTTGAGGCGCCTTTAAACAGCTCATCAATATTCATTCCATATTATGACGTCAAATGTTGGAATGAAAATTCCCTCTGCACACTGATCTAGGGACATGTGCCAATGCAGCGTGATGACATTGACATCCTCTCGATGGACGCGGACGACGAATACAATCGGTATTGTAGTCGACCTTGAGGGGTGCTTCATATCAGCTATGTTGGAACTTGGGGACGAGTTTGGTGATTGCGCCCGTTCATGCCTACATGTTACCTACATACATATAGATCTCCCAAGGAGCTGGATGCCTAGACCTCGGGTTCGCCTATGAATGGCCGGAATGGATGGATATTGGAGACCTTTATGTGTCACGAGGCCGTTGGGAACTAGTGTAAGAATTGTAAGTTGAACAGGATTGAGAAAGTTGCCCAAGTGACTAATGAGTCGCTTGTTAATGCTATCTTGAATTATAGTCGAAGACACTAGATACCACTATTGAGACTTTACATGTGGATATGGCGTACCTAGTAGTAGTTCATCAGGCTATCAACCGTACCTACCTACCTCTTACACTGGCGTACAAATATCATGAGATGTGCACAGGAGCTTAGCGGCTCAGGTACCATGAGAAGTAGGGATTGGTAGTCGAATTCTTCCCCAGCTTACAGCTAGAGACTGGAGCTGTGTTAGCTGGAAGAGCACTATGTAACTAACACATGCATCAAGTAGAGCGCCCCGCGAGCTGCATCGAGAGCTGTGCCAGATGATCCACTTTTTTATAGACCCTAGAGATGAAATTGATCTTAGAGGATGAATAAGCTAATACCAATTGCATATAAAACATGGAATAGGTAAATCATAAGTACCAAGATATAATAGACGGCGTAAACTCGGCATTGATAACAATTACTTATCAACATCTGCTCTATTCGAATACATCATATCTTTTGGTAGCAGATACATGTCCAAATAGGAACTTGCAATCACCTATACTTCTAAACCGAGCTTGATTTATAACGAGATGGTAACTAGGAATCTTAGTATGTACATAAGATACGAATTATATCTAAGATACAACGAAGACCCACTCCAGCAGGTTCGTTGTCTTCAACAGATTCAACAGATCCTCAGCAAGGCTTAGTGGCTGGGTGGATAAGCACCATAGAAATGCATGGCTAGAAGAGTCTAGTATATCATTTCTGGATGGAGCTAGGATCTTAGGGTAAAGTCCCAACTATCCACCAATTATACGTGTAGCATTGACTCTCCCATAGTATGCTGGGTACTACCGCACGCTAGTACTATGCAATAATATTTGGTATCTCCAGCATCAAATGACAATCAGTATAATGTCTATATTCCTAAGAGATTACTCAAGAAATGTTCTTAGGATAGTCGTCGTTGTGTGCGCCTCAAACAATTGCATAGATTATTAAGAATGATAGCTCGTTTGTAAGAGTAGCACTCCGTGGTCCGAATACGATCAACTCCGTCTCCTCGTGAGATGTACATCTTTAACAAGCCTCGTGGTTAATGCTGGTAATCGTTACAGTACGTACCGCCTTCCATCCTACCCGAACACCCAGTGGTCCCCACCCATCAAGGTCCATCTAGTATCCACCGTTCTCCATCAGCTTAAACCATACTGGTTAGCGTTATTACCCCACAATGATGGCCCGAACACGCATGGGGTTCCACAGAAGGTTTGCAGGAGAAGCGGTTTCCAATCTGTGGTCTTCTTGTCGTTCTCTCAAAAAAGATGCAGGTGCTTTCCAAGGTTCCAAGGTTGATGTCAAGAACGTTTATCTAACCGGCGCGCACCCCGTTACACTACCTAACTTAACCTTACCACCTTTCCCTCCCAGCGCCATCCGTTGTCGAATGTAGACAACTTCTTACAACAACCCCCCGAGTTTCTATTCTATCTACAACGGAGGATCTTCCTTCGCGTTGCTTTTCAGTTTGTCATGATACATTCTCGCACGGCGCTGGCGTTTTTGCTCCCTCATACTCGGTCCGGCTGAGAGCGACGTCCAAATATCCGGTCGCGCGCGCGCGGGGCTGACTCTCGAATTGATTGCATTCAGCCCTCTGTAAAATTATAGCAAGAACTAGAAGACGCTGAAAGACGCTGCAAGACCTTGGAAGCTGTTGAGAGTAACGCTGGGCGCTGTTGATCCCTTTCCTCTTCCACGATCGAAGAGGGCCATACAACCCCCGAAATGTCACCTAGTCAATCTCACCTTAGTGTTCAGTCCTTCCCATCCGCGGATATCGATGGCTCGCAACCTGTTGTTAAATCGGAACCTCAGCTCAATCCGATTGAGTCGGCGGACCTAAATGGTTTTTCTTTAGACAATCATCACGATGCGCTCTCAAATGATGCCGCCTCGCACGGTTTGATCGACACCTCTCAATTTCCTGACTTCCATTTTCCCTTCCAGGAAATGACCGAAGCCGGCCAAATGATCGACTTAGAAGACCATACGAATGAGTTGTTTGCCACACCCGGTCACGGATCAATCTCGTCAATTGGTGACCGGAAGGGCTCCACCGCCTCAGGACCTCACAGCACCATTTATACCATGATTGACCCTTCACAACAAAATAGGCAACGAAGCATCGATGAGTCTGAGGATGGAAGCCAAGAGAGCCCGCACGTTGGTACTAACTCCCTAGAAGACAATATGTCGGATGAGTTTGGCCTATCGACAGGTGGCCCTAGCGATGGTACCGACCTTGGGGGAAAGCTCAAGGAGAATAAATCCGATCCAGCACCAGCGTGGAGTGAGCTAAAGACGAAAGCAGGGAAGGAAAGAAAAAGACTGCCTCTGGCTTGCATTGCGTGTCGGAGGAAGAAAATACGTTGTTCAGGCGAGAAACCAGCATGTAAACATTGTCTTCGGTCCCGGATCCCGTGTGTATATAAAGTCACCACGAGAAAAGCAGCTCCAAGGACCGATTATATGGCCATGCTGGATAAACGATTAAAGAGGATGGAAGACCGAATCATCAAGCTCGTACCTAAATCAGAGCAAGATGCATCGGCTACTAACGTTGTCCGGGGCGTGGTGAAACCCGCTATCCCCGGAACTCTACCTACCGGAAAACAAACGACGAAGAAGCGAGGAGCAGAAGAGGCATTTGGCGCAGAACTTGATCATTGGGCTAGGAGTGGACCTAAGGCTAGGATAGAAGGCTCTGGCAAGCCCACGTCGTTGCAAGTGCAAGAAGCTGAAGAGAGCAAGCTTCTGTACGAGGGTGCTGAGGCATTACCGCCTAAAGACGTTCAAGAACACCTGGCGGATGTATTCTTTGAAAATATCTATGGCCAGGCTTATCATCTCCTTCATAAACCAAGCTACATGAGGAAGCTGAAGTATGCCCCCTCTTCTCCCCTCTCACTTATTTTATTTTACTGTACTTGATGTATTTTGCTATCCATGACTAATCATCCTCTATAGAGCTGGCACCTTACCTCCGGTCTTAGTACTTTCTGTCTGTGCGATTTCTGCCCGTTTTTCTACCCATCCAAAGTTCTCGATGACGAATAACTTCCTCCGAGGAGAAGAGTGGGCAGCGCCGGCTCGAGATATTGTGACGAGGCGCTATGAGTGGCCAAACATCACTATACTAACCTGCCTACTGCTTCTCGGTTTGCATGAATTTGGCACATGCCATGGAGGAAGAAGCTGGGCTTTGGGTGGCCAAGCCACTCGCATGGCGTTTGCACTACAGTTGCACAAAGACTTAGAGTATGATCCCATGCGGCTGAATCCGACGAAGCAGCTTAGTTTTATCGATCGCGAAATCCGAAGGCGTACAATGTGGGCCTGTTTTCTAATGGATAGGTTTAATTCATCAGGGACAGACCGACCTATGTTTATAAAGGAAGAAACAGTCAAGATCCAGCTACCAATCAAGGAGAAACTCTTCCAGCTCGATATGCCGGGACCAACTGAAGATTTGCAAGGCCAAATCCCTCACCCAGTGCCGACCGACGAAGGTCAACTCTCTGATGCCAAAGACAACATGGGCGTAGCAGCATACATGGTCCGCTCCATCGCCTTATGGGGAAGAATAATAAATTTCTTGAACCAAGGAGGAAAGGATACAGATGAGCAACCGATGTGGGAAACTGATTCCGAATATACCGCTCTGGTCAAACAAGCTGAAGACTTCGCCGATAACCTACCAGACGGGCTGAAATACAGCGCCGAAAATCTCCATCTACACCAAACCGAAGGAATGGCCAACCAATTTGTGTTTTTGCACATATCCATACAACAGAACGTCTTATTCATGAATCGATTTGCTGTCTCCTCTCCGGGCGGCTTGTCGAATACGGACGTCCCCAAGACTTTTATCACACAGGCGGGAGCAAAAGCATTTGCTGCTGCTAACAGGATTTCCGAACTGCTGAAGGATGCAGAACATTACATGATCACGGCGCCTTTCGTGGGATATTGCGCGTTCCTATCGAGTACCGTTCACATATTCGGCATTTTCTCCGGAAATTCAGCCGTGGAAGTCTCGGCAAAGAAGAATCTGGCAATAAACGTCAAGTTCCTCTCAAAAATGAAACGTTACTGGGGGATGTTCCACTTTATGGCAGAAAATCTACGCGAGCAGTATAAGACGTGTGCTGATGCTGCGCGACAAGGTACACCAGCTAATGACAACCCCGCAGCATCGCCAATTTTCCAGTATGGAGATTGGTTTGATAGATATCCGCACGGCGTATCTCAACCAGAATTTGTCGAACCTGCCTCCTTCAAAAAGAAGGAAACAGGCGAAGATGCAGTTCTTGAACAGAAAGCCGAACTGCACACGGTGGAAGAGTTCTTTACGCAACTCTCGCCGCCGCAAAGTACAGGTGAAGTACGTGAGAATAACGGAACAAGTAGACCGCCCTTGATGAAGCGAAAGTCGATAGCGAAGAAAGGTAGCATATCGTCGCGTGGCGAACAGCAGCAACTCGAACCCCTTCTCACCGACCTCAGCGCCGGTAGCATTCCCGAACAGATCCAGCGCATCCAGCAGGCGCAACAGCAAAGAGTACAGGCTCAGCGAAATTACCGCCTGAACGGACAAAACAGTGGGCCTATCTCCTTCAACCCCAATCTCGCACATGGACGCTCACAAATGCCAGCAGCGAACTATCACGCCCTGTCACCGATCAGCCCTGTTACCGTCGGCGGGTTCCAGCACGGTCATGGTCATCAGCACCACGGGTTCTACAACCCAGACCTTCTTTCGCTGTCCCTCTCGAATAATTCGGCCGGGATGCTGCCACAGCTTGATCGACAGCTTGTATTCAACGCATATGGTGGGATGGATCCTTCTACAATCAGCGGTCCTGAGGCGATTATGGATTGGGACGCGTTGGCTGGGAATGGCAATAATTCGAGCAGGGGCCACCACGCGAATGGGTCAAATGGAGGTTCGGGTGAAGGGCCAAACCATCACCACGAGGGCCTGCCCGGCGGGTTTGTTGCTGAACCCTCTTCTGCATGGTTTATGCCATTCAACATGGAGCCACCGGAACTTGGCCAAGAGCTGGGTGGCTTAGGTGGCGTTGATGGATTCGGGATGTTTAGTCCCGGTGTCCATACTCCGGGGGCTGGGCTAGGCCTGCGTAGGGGAGGCCGATAAGATAGTCGGATGGAGGCGTTCACGTCATGCATCTGACCTTGTACATGACGAAAATGGGGGCAGACCTGCATGGGAACTATCCTCGTGTAACTGAATCACCATGCTATGGTGATGGATCGACCCATACTATATATCTGTGCTGGCTATTTGGTTGATATATACATACATTTACTTACATCATTGTAGTATATATCCTTAAGACGGGGGAAGGAGGGTAACGAAAGCGACGGTTTTCTTATTCCGCCAACGATGGATGACGTATACGTACCTTCACTTTTTTATTTGTACATTTTTGGAATGCATCTTAAGGACCAAGGGGGGCATGTCCTTCTCGATCTTGCGGAATTTTTTTCTCTCATCTCAATGGGTCGGCCAGACAGACAGGAAACGGAGTTGAATATTTAAGACTCTTTTTTTGCTTGTCGGAGGGGAACTGGGGGGGCGGAATGGGGTTAAAAGGGAAGAAAGCTGCTGCGCCTACATCTGTTATTTCTTGGCTAAGCTGTCTTTGCGCTCGTTGTTTTGTCTATATATCTTTGTATCTCTCTCCGTGTTGCTGTTTTGTCATAGGAAGGAAGCTTGGGAATGGGGGTTTCCCGAGGAGTCGAGAGGGTTGGAAATTCCCAATATGGAGCAGTTTGTTTCCCACCCATAACCATGGATGGCCCTTTTTCTGTAGCGTTGCATTTGTCGGTATGTTGGTATGAATGATGCTACCTGATAACGAACGGCGCGACGAAACGAAGATAAAAGCGAGAGGGGGGGACTTTTCCGATAAATATAAACAAAATCGAATAAAACTTTTACTTGTTACTGCTTCTGCTTCTTACCTTATGACGGCACGGCTCCTGATACTTAGTTATAACAATGAAATGAACGATCTGGCGTGTTCGGGGATCTGCGATGCTGTTCCTTTTAGTGGTACGATACCGCGCCATTTTGGGGCCAGCGCTCGCCCAGCGGAGCAAAGACAGGGGCTGATCGCGCCCAGCTTTCGGGTGCCGGCAGCGGGAGTTGGGGGGCGTTGGTACGATTTTACGAAGGGTTGGCAGCTGAGATCTAACGTGATTCTTATACTAATTACATCCATACTAGGTACTAGATAGATCTGGGGTATCGAACTTTTTATTGTCCTTTTATCTACCGAGATGCTCTGCCGAAAACAAGGACCGCACGATTGGGAACTGGGGAATTCGAGATTTGGTAGGTGCTAGGCATGTATTGGGAAATGTGATAGGTTGAGAAATTGGATTGAATTGAATTAAGATTGGCTGTTGGGCTCTACGCGACTACCTCCTCTTTCCCGGCTTTCTTGCTTCTGCCCGATCGCTTGCGCTTCTTCTTCGAGCCGCCTTCGATTATATTGCTGGTGCCGGCTTCCTGGGCTCTCGGCTCCTCTGCGGCACCCGCTCCGCCGGGGTTGTACGCGGGCGGTTCTCTCTCGAATTCGGGACCGAAGGTCTCTTTGCGCCATTGCCGTAGACGGGCTTTCTTGCCGAGACGCTTGCGGTCCTTGGATTGCTTATCTTGCGGGCGGAAGTGGGCTAGCTTTTTCAACCCGGCGTATTGGTTGAGGTCCGCGTCGGAGGCCATGAGGATGTCGCGTGTGGTTAGGCCGAAGGACTCGGGTCGCGTTTCGCGGTAGGCGAAGGTTGACGATGAGCCCTTATTTCTTGAAGAGGAGCTGCCGCCGAGGATTTCTGGATCGTCGATTTCCATCTTCGCGTCGACGAAGGCTTCAAGCTTGGCTCGTTCTTGTCGCACTTCTTTCTGACTTGCGAGCTTTTCTCGCTTGCGCTCCTTGCTAGATTTTTGCCGCTTAGCAGTGGGCGCATCTTCGTCCTCGTTATCTTCCTCGTCCTGCTCGTCGTCGGTAAGAGTAATCTTAGGACGTTCCTCGTCATCGAAGTCGGGGATTAAGTCTTTGATGTCGATATCGTCATCCCACTTGGGTTTCTTGACCTTCTTCGATTTCTTGGTATTGGCGCCGTCTTCGTCTTCATCATCGGATACTTCCTCCTCAGCCGCAGCATAGTACTGCTCATCGAAGGTCTTCCGTAGGTGATCTTCCCACTTGTCATTTTCCCAGGCGTCTTCAAGTAGTTTTTGCCATTCCTCGTCCTGCAGAGTCTTGCCTGATAGACCGGCGGCTTTCTTTATCTTCTTCAACTTGCCCTCGGCCTCGTCAAGCTTCAAGCGACGTAGACGTGCTTTCTCTTCTTTCCTCTTTTGCTTCTCGTCTTCTAGTTTTTCGCGCTCCATCTCACGTTGCTTCTTGCGCGCGGTCTTGTCCTCTCGTCTGACCGAGCGTGCGGCGACAACGTCACGGGAATATGATTTTAGTACCTCGTTGCTCTTGTTCGGGTCTTCGAAGCGTAGATTGTATGCGGCTTCCCATTCATCTGCTTTTTCGTCTTCGCCCTCGTCAGACTCGAACGCTTTCCAACCGGTGGCATCCTCTTCTACCCAAGCGCGGGAGGCCATGAAATTTGAAAGGAACAGCTCCGGATCCTTGTCGGCGTCTGTGACGTCGGGTTTCGGGGCCTTGATTTTCCCAGCTCTGGATGGATGAATGCCGTTTTCGGGGGCGGTTCTTGTCTCCTCTTTAGCCTTCAAGAAGTCCTCGTCGCTGTCGCTACTTTCGGCGTCATCGCCCGCTTCAAGTTGCGCTTTGATCTCATCCTTAATAGACTTTTTCAAGTCGTCTTGTTCTTGTGTGTATGTTTGCGGAGGTTCTTTCACATTATCAAAATCAGCTCCAGTATCTCCTCGGAGGATCTTTTCTCTGTGGTAATCTTTCAGGAAGACAGGTTTCTCCTTCTTTTCATTCGCCGACGTATCTTCTGCCGTTGCGCTCTCGTCTATTGACTTGTAGAATGTGGTCTTGGTATCGTAGACGCGGGGGTCTTTATTCTTGATTGCTTGGAGGGTGGCAGATATCTCGGCGTCAAGGTCTTCGGTAGCTAAGAATCCATTTTCATCTTCCGTCTCGTCCGATGAGGAGTCATCATCTTCATCATTGCCTGCTTTTGATTTGTCTCCACTCGACTGCTTTGACTTGTATTTTTCCTCCACTATGGTAGTTTAGTTAGTCTATTAGAAGTAATAAAGTTAGTAAAGTCGATGAACAACTTACGTCTGTGCATTTCTTCGCGCTTCTTGTTATGCTCAAATCTTTTGGCATATTCGGAATTGATTTGTAGCTTAACACCTCCATCCGATTCATCGTCACTGTCGTCAAACAAGCGTTTCTTGTGACTGTCGGAGGCCGCCATCTTGAATTCGCAAGCTACGGCAAATTTCTGTTTGGTTTGTAAAAATGTATTCCAAACAAAAATAGATCAAACCCGGCAGCAAATCCACATTTATTGGATGTTGCGACGCTCTGGTGATGAAATAGTACAACGACAGAGTGATCGCAAAACGGATGCAGCTAACCTTGGAACTACAGCAACTTTTTTTTTCTGCCGCACTAATTTAGTGATAGAGGGGCGTTGAACTTTTTGGCGGTGTCGGCCCGCCAATATTCCGTGGCGACTTGTGCAGGCACTAACCATTTCAGGATTAGCTAAGTTTATTAATTGTATTAATGCTTGCGCCTGCTGGGTCTTCTCCGAACCTTGCGTCGTCATTCCTGATTCGATACATTCATTGAATCCATCTGCCTACCACCTTAATCATCTAACTCTAACAACCCACTTCAGGAACCGAACCATTGCATGCGATCGTTTTCCTCCAAGTTCAAAACCGTCTACGATCGGTCTGCTTTCTATAAGTTCTAGAACTCTTTGCATTCAACATCTAGATCTTTATCGCGTTATTCTGTTCCAATAGACACTCATAGCGAAATGGCCGACTCGAATGCTCCTAAACCGAGCAGCAGTGTCAAGCTGGTACTGCTTGGCGAGGCAGCTGTAGGAAAGGTATGGTTCTTCCAAAATACCAATTTCATCTCGGGAATTACGTTACTAACTGATTTCTAGTCTTCTCTTGTCTTGCGATTCGTAAACAACGACTTTCAGGAGAACAAGGAACCCACCATTGGTGGTAAGTTATTAATCAAACTCAACTACCATTCCAAGCAACTCCGAGCTAATCTCATATAGCCGCCTTCTTGACACAGAAATGTAACTTGCCTACGAGGACGATCAAATTCGAGATCTGGGATACTGCAGGCCAGGAGCGCTTTGCTTCATTAGCGCCCATGTATTACCGAAATGCCCAAGCCGCACTCGTCGTTTACGATCTCACCAAGCCGACATCCCTCATCAAGGCTAAGCACTGGGTAGCGGAATTGCAAAGACAAGCATCACCCGGCATCGTTATTGCTCTTGTCGGAAACAAGCTCGATCTTACTAGTGATGGCGAATCCGGTCAAGCCGACAGCGAAGCAGCGGATGGAGAAGAGTCCGGAGACGCCCGGAAGATTTCTATAGAGGAAGCAAAGACGTATGCTGAAGAGGAGAACCTGTTATTCTTCGAGACCAGTGCGAAAACCGGTTACAATGTTACGGAGGTCTTCACCGCAATTGCGAACGCTATCCCCGAGACATCATTGAAGAGCACGAGAGGCCCTGGTGCCTCTAGTGCGGCGAACCGAGGCGGTGAGGAGCAGAGAGTGAATTTGAACGGACCTCGAGAAGCAGCAAAGGAAGGATGCGCGTGCTGATTATGCTAATTGTACGAAGAGGAGGGCGCAGAAAGACCAGGACGGAGGAGTGTAGATGAATGAGGATGAGGTTTTCCATCACTTATGGTCATGACTACATTTTACCTTGTAATATGGAGCGTTTGGGATTTGGTATCTGGGCTGCTGTTTCCGAAGAGTGAATTACCTATCTATTTTAAACCTTTACATGCAATCCGGTACGACTCTTGAAGCAAACTAGTTGCTTTGTGACAAATGAAATGAGTGTAGAGTGACACGCGAGTCGGCTGTAACCCTTCCTGACGCTTAACTGCAGCATTTAAGAGTTTGATTATCCGATGATTGGTAGAAATCGATGTCATATAGATTACAGAAAATACAGAAACTCCCGGAATAATACAGTAAGGTATTGAAATGCTTGGAATGCTTCATGTCGATGGCTGATTCTTGGTAACCATTACCACGTTAAGTGCTTAAACCTCTGTAAAAGCATGGTTTATAGCACATTAATACATACTACATCAACTTGGAATAAAAACCGGTTAAATACATGTGTAGCTGGACCCACCAACATAAACTCTAACTCTAAGCAAAGTTAGAACTCCATATCAGGCGTTTGCGCGTAGTACTACAATTTTTGCTAAGAACAAAACTGCCATCTCCACCATCTTTTTGTTCCTAGTTTCTACTCAACTTATTTTTTCTATCCAAATGTTGTCATTTTCACGACTGTGACGCGCGCCTATTTTTTAGGTTTTTTTCATCTACCGCGTCGTCCGTCTTGCATAGAACTAATTTCGTACCCATTAGGTTTCTCGCGCCACCAATCCCAAATCTCCTCATATCCCTCTACATCATCATCTACCATATGTCCACCAAAACATCCGTCTGCAACGCCTTCCTTTCCTAAAATGGCGGCGCTGACAGAAGCTCAGCTTGAGCTAGCCAAGTATGTATTCGAAGAAGCTTTAGCGATGCCTAGATAGCTAATGTTCTTAGTTCACTCACACCAGCCGAACTACCTACTAAGTTGCGATGCGCGGTGTGTAGCAAATTAGCTGTCAACGCTTTTCGGTTGCCCTGTTGTGAGACCGCTATATGCGACAAGTGTATGTTTTAATATTATCTTTTATATGTTCTCTTTAGATGCTCAATGTACTAATGAATTACAGGTCAATCCACTCTACCCTCATCCTGCCCAGTCTGCGAACACTCACCAGTTTCGGCGTCGGATTGCACCATCTACAAATCACTTAGAACTACCATTAGAGTCTTCTTGAAGACTGAGGAGAAGAAGCGAGAGAGTGCTCGACCCAAGACCAACGGGTCTACTCCGACTACTCCTGCGCAAGATACTCCTGCTCCCGCTGCCGCTCCGACCCAGACACGCACACCTGCCGAACAGCCTTCTACGAGCATCGCTCCTGCTGTACAACCTAGCGCGGAGCCCCAACCTGCTGAATCTGCGGCACAGCCTGCTGCGGCTGAGTCAGAAGAGGGACCAGTGGCCGATCCGAAACCGGACAACAATGCTCAGCCTGAAGAGGTAGGCCTATTAATATTCCACATTTCTAAGATTTTATCTAACTCCAACTCTAGGGCACCCAGCCGAATGGGCAGGCACAAGAGCAAGCCGCCGAAGGCGAAGAGTCCAAGGCAATCGTCCCCCATGAACAAGAAGGCCAGGATGGTGCAACGGTAGAAGAAACCCAAGGGGGCGACCAGGGCGAGGGCGACGACGAGAACGAGAACGGCCAGCAAGTGCAGTCTGGCATGGGTACCGGTTTCGACTCGATGAACGGCAATTTCATGAACTTCGGCAACGGAGACCTAAGTCAGATGCAAATGATGATGGCCATGCAAAATGGGATGAACCCAGCTGCTTTTGGCACGTTTCCCATGATGGGTGAGAAACTTCCTTCCCAATATATGAATTAATGACTAACTTCAATCACCTAGGAATGATGGACCCTATGGCGATGCAGAATATGATGATGAATGGAGGCTTTGGTGCGCAGGGCATGGGCATGAACGGCATGAACATGAACATGGGCATGAATGGATTCAATGGCGGAAACAATGACTGGAACGGACAGCAATCATGGAACGTCGGCCAAGATAATTTCAATCCAAATGCTCCTGGAATGGGAAATGGTGACTTTGGCAACTTTAATGCTGGCTTCCGTACAGGCTTCAATTCAGGTAATTATGGCCATCACAACCAGTTCAATGAATATCGCCGTGGCCACTACGGAGGTTATCGAGGAAGAGGCCGAGGCCGAGGCTTCTACGGCGGCTACGGCCGTGGTGGTTATAATCATGGATATAACTCAAACGCAGGTTGGGCCGGACATGGCCATCAATTCTCTGGTAATAATGACGGCCAACAAACAGTGGACGACTCCCAAGTAGCAGACCAGACATCCGGTAACGTTGATGAGTTTGGCCGAGCAATCCGACCCGACGCTGATGCGGATGCACCAAACGCCGGGGTAACTGAACACGCCGAAACGGAAGGTACCCATGATAATACAGATCATGCCGCTGGTAATGGATCCGGACCGGAGACTTCGGAACAAGTGACCAAGGAGAACGGCTCTCAATCCGTGCAGGGCGATCCTGCAAATGACAAGGGTGATGTATCTTCTAGAGATCAACATTCAGCTCCTCAAGGTCCCTCTCGCGGAAATGCTGGCCCATTGCATATCCAAACTACGGTTCCGGATAGACCGTTGAATGCTCCTACTGGGCCTAAAGCTATGAGGCAGGGCCTCCCTAACACTAGTCTTCATCATCTAAGAGCACGTGGTTTTATCGGTGACGAGAGGAGCCCAACTTCACGTACTAATCCTACGATTGTGGCAAGTCCGGTAGCAGATAAAGCAAAGTCGCGGAGTAGTTCTCTGCTTTCTTCTAGAGACAAGGATCGACACCATCGTGAACGTGATCGAGAACATGCTGAAGATGAGAAGAGCAAGGGGCATCCTCATGATGGAGATCGTGACAATTCTAGGGTGCACACTGTATCCAAGAGCCGGTCCAGGAGTCGCAGCCGCAGCAAGGATCGTAAGGAGGCTCGTAAGCATAGACATCATCGCTCGCCATCAGTTACGGACGATGATCGTGATGGCGGTCGCCGCCGCCGCAAACATAAGAGCAGAAGGCAATCAACTAGAGATGACGATGACTACAGAGGTCGATCGAGAGATGGGAAGCATGATGACCGCTCACGGTCCGCTTCTCCTGGTGACCGTGAACATAGGCGTTCAGACCACCGAAGTCGTCGCGACCGTGATGAGAAACGTCGAGACCGCGATACCGAAAAAGGTAGTGACTACGATCGGCATAGGAAGTCCGGGCATAGGTCTCACCGCGATCGCGACCAGGATTACGAACGAGAGAAAGGCCGGGAAAGGGACCGAGAGAAGGACCGTACGAAAGACCTCACCCGCGATCATGACGAAGATCGTCAGCGTCGCGGCAGTAAAAACTCCAGTGCCCTACCAACACCAATAGAATCTTCAGATAAAACCTTCAACCCCCCTACTGGACCTCGAAGCAACTTCTCTATCAAAGGATCTAGTAGCAAGCAGGGCACCGGACTCGAGATTAAGGGCGCAAGTAGCAAATCCTCTAATGCAAACAGACGCGAAAGCGAATCATCCCGACGCCCTTCCCAATCCTCTGTCGCCGGCCAGAAATCTGCGTCCGGAGCCCCTACGAAAGACCCACATACCCTAGAGCGTGAAGCCCGCGACCGCGAACGTCTCCTGAAGGAAGCGCAACGAATGGCAACTATAGCCGGTCGCACTTCAGGCGTGAAGCGTAGTCGAGACGCAGGTGACGACCGCGGCAGCCGTCGAAAAAGTCGCCGGAGCGAGGCCGTCAATATAGAGGATGGGGAGGACCGTATGAGACGGTTAGAGGCTGAGCGCGAGGATCGGAGATGGAATTAGGAACCTAGAACAGATTCTAGTCGGCATCGAAAGGCGCACCGTCGATCACGCAGGGGTCATTAATAACGAAGGAGACACCTCTCAAAAAGTTGGTCCTTTAGCTAAACCTTTTTAATCTTCCAATATAAAGCCTCCTTGGCTTTTCTGGAACTCTTTCTCTACTACGGATTACCTAAGGGGTGGAAGAGGTCTAAAATCAGATTCACGCTTTACGTTCCAGGACTGTACACTACTGCATTCGAAGACGTTTCCAACTCGGAGAGCATTCATTGGTACCGGAAGAGGGTGGGCAGGGGAGGACTGATAAAAAAAATCAAATACATTACACGTTACTGCACCGATTAGTTTGGCAGCACCGACATTTTTGTTCCGCTAGAACCGGATCAACGTACCTATCAGGTAGCTGAGAGGACTGAGGCGCAAAAAAGCAAAAGGGGTCGCAAGATTGACGGGTGGCGCCAATAGGAGTGGACAGAAATCACTAGGGGGGAAGGAAGGCCGTAGCATTTAATTGATACGTGTATCTTTCTACTTTTCGTCGTAGTTTTTTATGCGGGTGATCTAGATGGGTGATATGGACGAAGTAGAGATGTTGCTAGATTCTCTAAATGCTAAGGGTAGGTATTTAAAGCCTTCTCGTGGTCTTCTATCGTGATAAATGTAATGGTATTAATAGAGAACAGTACAAAGTACTAAGTCGTGTATCACAACCTACAGCTAACCCGCCTGAAGACTAGAGCTTACTTGTGGCTTGGGAATATAGATTACAGGCAGGCTTGAGACATTTCGACCGGTGAAAGAGGACACAATTAATTAATTTTCAATTTATATAGATACATATTAGATAGTAGTAGATCTCAACCAAAACCAGAGTACTCCAAGTCGCACAAGAATATACAGAACATCAACACCCATTCGTTGTATCTTGCCCAAAGATAGCACTCTCCCCGACCCAAAGACAGCTAAGTTGCTTTTAGATAATCCAATGTCCCGTCGGAGCCGGTGTATCATAACTCAAAAGATCGATGGCGGGCTACGGATCCTTAGGTTTATAAACAACCCGATCCCTCAACAACCGCGGCGTATCCGCATCATGGCTCGGCAACACCACCACATCGCCCTGGCGCGCAAACTCCTTAATCAGCAGCAGACTTTTCAGCGCCGTCACGGGATCATCATTAATACCATCCGGCTCCTCCAAGTCCAGCAGATCCAGCCCATACGTCGCGTCACCAGGCAAAAAATACGTCGTCTGCGTCCCATCCTCATTATCTCCCCGCACGATCAGGGATACATGTCCCGGCACATGTCCGGGCGTATCAACAACCAGCACCCGTCCGTCCGCAGTTAACTTCGTCGATTTCTCCCACGGCCCGACGGCCCCGTCCGCGTTGCCAAGCAGTCGTGGCGCGAAGTCCGGCGGCCACCGCTGCGGGTTGCAGCCTGCTATCGTGGCGGACACGGGGCTGTTGCCGAAGACCTTCCAGTGGGCCGCGCTGACGTACACGGGGACCTCCGGGGCCGCCTTCGCGAGGTCCTCGAGCCCGCCGGCGTGGTCGCCGTGCAGGTGGCTGAGCACGATGGCCTGTAAGTCTTTCGGCTCGACGCCCTGCGCGCGGAGTTGTGATACGATGCCGTCTTCTTTGGCCACGCGCGTGCGGCTGAAGAGCTTGATGGGGCTGTAGAAGGGGTGGAAGCCTGGGTCGTTGCAGCAGGGTGATTCGCCCGTGTCGAAGAGGATGGGCCCGTTGGGGTGCGTGATTAGGAAGACCCCGATGGGCAGGTCGGACGACCAGTGCGGGTCGGTCATGGCGCGGAGTCGACGCATTGTTACGTTGCGGTTGGTCATGGGTTGGTTTTTCATTAGTTGCCGGATTTGGACGGTTCCTGTTGACATGAATGTCAGGGCGACGCCGGTGTTGGCTGGTGGTTTGGCCATTTTGGGGGTTGGTGGGGGAGTGTGTGAGGATGGGAATGTTTCGATGTGGTGTTTGGTCGTGTCTATGGAATATATTATTTAAAGGGGGCGACTGGAAAACTCATTTTACCTAGCAATTGATTGACGCTAGAATGATGATCGGATGGACTGTATGGGCCGTCGGCGGCTTAATGTCGCCGGTTGGGACCCGGCACGGGCCTAGGACGCGAGCTAGACTTTTCACGTCATGATCGCGACTCCATTACGATTCAAGGTTCAGACTAAAATGATCGGAGATCAAGATTCGTTACTAAACCCCGGCCCGCGACACGGACCCAAAGTACCGAAGAGCCGGTGACCAACTCCGTCGGAACTGCCGAGATAACAGGACAAATTCTCTTATCTTAGGTAAGTTAATAGCATCGATTTTAAAAAGTCGCCTAACTTTTTCTTCGGAAATAAAAGAGATCAAATGTTCGTCATATATTACCGGTCCAGCGACTTAGATCTGTATATAAACGTCGACGGGATCCTATAGTAATCACGGAGTTTCTTTCATGGCCCGCCTCCGGTGTTTGGATGAGTCGAAGATCCTATTCGACACAAGGACTAATCATCAACATGAATAAATCCCCGGGTTCTTGGAATGCTTTGGTAACTGGATACATACGGTCGCAACCGAATTTCACTTGTAGTCATCCCATCCAGTATGACTAGCATGGCTTGAATTTCTCGTGTATTTCTCACGCATCCCTTCGGCGCTCATGGTTCCCTTTTCCCAGACGCCCCCACAAGAGTTCTTAGAAGCCTCGGCAGTGTGCAAAGTGAGCAAGAACTATTAATTCTTACACCACCGTCACAGCACATGTCGAAATCCCACATTATCCTAACCGTTTTGGTTCAGGGCTGACTATATTGGTACTAGCTAATACGTATGTGGCTGGCTAGCCAATTGCTACTACGCATCGGGTTCCCATTTGGGTCATCTGCGTTGGATAGGGCTTCCACGGGAAGCTTCCGATCCTATGCCCTGCATGCACCTCCATGGATGGATTTTCAACGTGCAGATGCAACTTCTAGGTACTAACAACGCCTATTCGGGGACGGTTCGTGTATATTATCCAACCAGAATGCTAGCGTCATAAGTGTTGAATGCATAGGTACATGTATGGAAATTGTATGATAAATGACTTGTCAACTGCACTGCTCTGGATACAAGTATGTACATATGGATATCAATCATCTTACGCCTTCTTCGCGCCACCGGACTAACACAACAAGTCCACTTCAAGAAATGACGCCTTCATTTCTTAACAATCTGTTCAACAAGATCTAATCCAGCTATCTTCTTAACAAGCCCATCCAAAAGTCCAAATGGCAGCACCGTCGAAACACGCGTCAGCAACGCCGATTCACCCCTCCAGATAACCGGTGGCGAGTTCGTCTTCTGCAGATCGCGAACCACGGCTTCCGCCCACTGCTCCGCCGGCATACCCTGGCCTTCGAACCCTTCCTGACGCAGCGCCTTCTCTACTATTTCCCTCGCGGGCTCGTAAATCGAGCCCTTGGGCAGCGTGGGGTTGGCCTGTTGTTGTAGGTTCTTGATTAAGTTGGTCCTGACAACACCGGTTCTCAAATCGACGACCTTGATGCCGAAAGGCTGCAGTTCGAGGCGGAGCGAATCGGAAAGTAAGGCTAGAGCAGCTTTGGAGGAGTTGTAAATGGCCTGGAATGGGATCGCGACGCTGGCACCGATAGAAGTTTGGTTGACGATCATGGCGTTGGGGGATCGAAGAAGAAGTGGTAAGAATGCTTGGATCATGCTGAGATGAGCCCATACGTTCAGATCGTATAGCTTTTTGGCATCGACTATGTTGGCGTCGACTACGGGCATTAGGAATTGGGTGCCAGCGTTGTTGACTAGAATGTCAAGTGAGGGAATCTTGCTGACGACGTCGGCTATCGATTGGTCAGATTGTATGTCTAGTTCAAGAGTCTTGATTCCAGAAGACGCGAGTTGCGCCATCTTAGCTGGGTTTCGTGCTGTCGCATATACGTAGAACCCGGCTTTGTGGAAAGCCACGGCCAGGGCTGCTCCCATGCCGCCATCTGAGCAGCCGGTGATCAGGACGGATCGCTTTGAACTGGGCATCTTCGCGGATTTCTCGAGGCGTATTAAAACTGAACTAGTTTACAAGTATGTATAATCAGACCAGGAGAGCATAAGTCTACTGCATCGAACTGGTTTATATTTAATTGCAGCATCATGACAGAAGCTCAAAAACCATCACCAATTACTCCATCTCTGGAGTCGGGATGAGTTTCCATACCGTGACTGGAGATGTAGGGGATACTTCGCTCCCAATAAGCGTGAAGGATACGTACCGAAATTACCGAATTCGGAAGGCGGGCTAACCTTAAGTTGGGTTAGACCCTCCGCTAACTGTGCTCCGGTCCAATCTTTTGCCGTAGACGCGGTCCACTGTCATCCCGTCGTCGGATTTTGGATTTTGGGTAGGGGCGAAGGCAAGCGTCTTAGTCAGTCTCTATGTTATCCTGTACATTTTGTGTAAACCCCTTAATGCTTCTAAGGCTAGGTTTCCAAGCCGCATCCATTGATGAATATTCCAACCAACACCGTCAATGGCCTAGATCTAGAGTGATGTTGCCCAGTTCTGAATGAAAGCTAGCGCCGGCTTTCAGTTCTTCAAGGCCCACGAACTTGCTACTAATTCTCGATACCGCATCAACGGAAGCTTTTCCCCTACCATTAGTACGATCGATCATCGTCAAGCTGGTAGCCTCCCCAATGACGAAACAGTCAGCGTGTCATTTGCTTTTGCCAATACAAACGCCACTTAAAACTTGGCGCGGGTAGCTGCATGATGCATCCATCCCCAAATTCCCAACCTCCTGGGGCTCGATAACTCGGCTGCTCGGTGTTGAATGAAATTTTTTACTTAAAGCTTTTCCTATACAAGCTGGACATCATCGACGCCACTTCCAACAGATCGCTCAGGGCGCCGGCCTCCTGCAGAACCGCACCAGGGAGATATGAATCAGCGTGACACACGAGCGCATCAAAAACTGAACTGGCTCAGACGCAGTTCTCATTGCGTGGCTTGACATAAGATAATCCGTCCTAAAAGGATGATTATCACGGCGTGGCCTACGATGATCTAATCTCGATCGGGAAGAAGTACGACCCGGGCTTCGCGCTGTTCATAGAGAGGAAATATTGCCCTCTGTGTAACAAAGGCTTGATCTGCTCGGGACCGAGTGTTAAGTGCGGCTTCTATACGGTTGTCCATCTCCAAGTTGTCTCGTCGAACCCTCTTAAGACCAGGAATCTTTCCCATAGATATTTTATTCGAGGTAGGCATGGAAACAGACCCCTCTCTTGGAAGATTCTAGGTCAATTATCGTGTTGCCCGCAAAATAGAATCCTGTGATGCTTTAGCAACGAGATGACGCTCTCTCGGATCCTATGTAGATGTCGTATGATATCCGAATCGTTGGTATCGAGGGCCTTCCGCGTGAATTATCTCCAATGCAAACCTCTGGTGGTTAGAATATTCCCCTCCTATCCTGCGCACTCGTAAAGACCGGGGCGAAAATCGATTAACCCTGAAAACTCAGCCTTCGGGAATTCCACCAACTCCTCATGGTCTCGCTATCATCAAGCCGTCTAAAAAGGCCAGCGCCACATGTGTGGGGGATTTGGTGAAAGGCGTTATAACGCATGCAATATCTGAGTCTTCCCGTGCCTTGAGAACCTCAGCAAGCCATCCGCTCTGGGAGCCCCTGGCGCGCCGTCTCGTTCTTCAGACTCTCTGGTTGCTAGTTCGAGTAGCTCTGCTACCTAGGATGAGGGCACAGCTAAGCAATCTGACATTGCCGAAGCTAATGTTATCGGTTCTGTCCTTGAAATTGTGGTTACTGTTGCTAGGTAGGAATCACACGACCTCTTCTCATGGGACTCGGTCCGCTCGTAGGATCTCGAAAGCTACAAATAGTCGCGACGTCAATGTTGTTATTGGCTCCCTCATTGGCAAACTCCGCGGCGCATGGAAAATCGTGACGGATGGTGGTAATATAGCCGAAAATGCTGAAAGAGACATCGTGGATTGTAACGCAGTCACCATGGAACCGTTTAACCGCAGCTACTCGTTTCGAAAGGCTCATTTCTCACACTAAGGACACTCAAGATTCGTTCGTCACTAGGGATATTTCGGCCTCAGTATCCTAAGTCCGCATCGCTAGGGATTCATCGTAGATAGCCTCTTAAACCCTTCGTTCTTTTGGGTGTGGGTCATCTCAAACTTCTTCACCCTATCACTGCATTTAGATTCGATGAAGTCGGCGAGGTCTAAGCTTACGTCCAAAGCGGAAAAGCATCTTGGTAAAGTCCATCTCGAACGGGGAAATGCGGGTGTACAGGTCTCCATTCGTTGCACGATCCGCGGTCTTCAGTCCAGTATCTTGTAACTCATCTTCGAAGTTCGTCACATTATCTTTAATAGCAGTAGTAGCACCAACGACGGGGCTTCGGCTAGAATCAATCACTCCTATGGCGCTAAAGTGGAGATAGTATTGGGAATATGGAGTCTGTAAGGCGCTTAATCAAATCGGCGGTTCCCCGGATTGCGGGTGCTGTCCAAGGTGCTGTGGTTCTGAGGGTAAGTTGTTCTACGGTACGGGCCCTCTAACATTTCTTCAACTCACGCGGAATAACGGGACAAATTCTTCGAGACGATAGCATTGAATGATTTCTATAATGTGATATTCTTTTCTTAAAGTGACATCGGTTCGAATTTTCATTTTTTCTGTTAACTTGTCTTGGCGTGTGGTCCGAATAGTCTTAGTGTTGTGAAGTTGAAAATCAGATGTCGAATTGCCCACGCTCGATGTAAGCAACAACACCCAACCCCGTTTTCCAAGAGTCGACGACTAATACTTGTTGCAGATAACCAACGCTGGTTCACTGATGGCACTAAGCGAGAAGGTCGTTTCGAAATTGCCGCAACGAGAAGCTGCTGCTGCGTAAAGTAGCTAAAAAGGAGAGGGCTGGCCAGGCTGGTAACGTATGGCTGGTATGGCTGGGAAGTATATGTATTCTTCCTCAGGTGGTTGGCAGGTTAAAAATGGAATAGTCGGTGTGTTTCGTGATGCACTTAGACATTAGATTAGATTGCTAGGTTCGGTTTCCTCTTTTTTAATGCAAGTTCTTTACAATCCAGGTGAAATCTTGCAGTAGCGCCAGGGCTTATCCATGGTCGATACTTATGCGCTGGCTGGGAGGTGGCTGGTCAGGGCAACTGCAGGGCACTGAGGGCAGCAGGGCTGGTCAGGAGCGATGGCTGCGAAGGGTGCAAAGCAAAAGTGCAAAGGGTGCGGTGCCGCTGGGACCGCGGCTGGGTTGCGTGCCTCCTTCCTTTAGGCTAGAGCTAGCGGATACGTGTAAAGTGATTTGCTGTAATGCAAAACAGCTGTATTGCATCTATTGGAAAATCTTGTAACAAGGCTCCATTTTTTGGGCAGAAAACTAGGATCGCAGCCCGATCGGCGGCGTTACGTGGTTCGTCTGATGCGAACATGCCGAATAGAAAAGCGCGGTGTGTCTCTCTTTCGAACGATTGAAAGGTTTTCGCTTCTTTTAGTTATTTTCCCCTTTGGCCAAGTCAATTGAGTCAAGTCACGAGTTGAAATTCAGCATTGAAGATTTCTAAATTGAAACTCAAAAGTCTCAAAAAGTCTTAGAAGTCTTAGAATTTTTAGTCACTTGCCCTTTCTTATCTTATCAGCCCTATCATCTTATCTGGAAAGTAAGAGCATGGGCCACCTTTGATTCTACTACGAACCTTGGGAACGTTTGAAGAATGGAGACTTGTGATTATCCATGTCCCTCTTCTCCAAGAACACTCGACATCTCAGATCATTACAAGATAAAGAAGCATATACCATACAAGATGCGTCAAAGGATTACCTACTTCCATAAAAACGAGAACGGGGTTGAGCCTCGGTCCTTGAAGCTTTCAAGTCGCTCTATCTCTGGTCCAGATATCGTCGCCGAGCGAGAAGACCGAATCACATTATCTCTTGAGGAGCTTCCCATAGAGCTTCAGCATGTGCTGAGAGAGTCCCAAGAGCTGTACATAAGATGGCAAAAACCTACCGCCTTCACAACGATAGGTCCTTGGAACTCAAAGATACCTCCGGGTCTACATGTGTTTTACACTCCTGGAAACAGCGAGAAGCCTGATGGCGGGCGCCTATGTCGCTTCTTCCGGACTGCCTTCGGGCCTCTAGATTGCTCATCCACCTCTGTAAGTAGTTGCCATAGAAATAGAACATCTATAATCATCCCTCTATCTCTTTTCAAAGAGCTAACAATTCGTAGGGGTCATTCACAAAGTTACCCAACGATCGATTTTCCCATACGACCGCCTATCAGTTCTACCACATCCTAAACGACCTATCACATTTATCTTCCTACATAGAACAGTATGTCTGTGTCTCCGGCAACTCGGAATGCAAGGCGCGGGCCCAGCGACTCTTGGACGCAAACTCGGTAGACTTCTCTTATGATGCAATCTCTCATGTAGTGAAAGTCAGCGCCCTATGGCCTCACGAACGACAACCGCTATTTATCGACTCCCAACCAGAACACAGAGCAGAAGTCGGCATCATGACACCGGATTACCCACCACACTTAGAACCGCATGAGCTCGGCGTTACCGGATTACTCACAGTATTGGGTGATGAGTCCAGACCTGCGCCGACCCTATTCACTTTTCCATCCCGGCATAAGCCTGCGATCCGGTCGAGTTTCTCGTCCAGCTTCCTCCGCCCATGGGGCCTACACCCCACATTACAGCTGAAGATGAGTTCAAGCAAACCGCCACTAGAAGAATCGTCTTGTTCGCTACACACATATCTCACCCTCCCCCGAACCATATTTGCAGACAAGTATCAGCTCGGAGATGAGCTATTCTTGTCATCCAAGAACTTGACGTCATTGCGTTACATCAGCCAACCTGTAGATCTTGAGGCACCGAGTTATGCCATGAACATCTGGGGCTCCAGTGCTCTTCTAGAATTGAAGACACCCGATGCAAGGGAGAACAGGGAATGGACAGCTGAGATACCACTTCACCTTCGGTATCTAGCACCTTCGGAACAAGGATACAGGAATATCAGTGTTCCCTGGCCGGTAGTTTTCTGGGCTTGTACCGCGGAAGACGGTACGAAATTCCCCAACAGCCCATTCGATAGGGTCAACTTGGGATACGACGGCCTATTTGGGCCTCGTACATTATTCTTCCACGTTGATGCGAAACCGATTGAAGGCGAGAATCTCTATCATGACATCCAGGTGCCAGTCCTCGACCTAGGACTGTCGAACCGGATCAGCTCCGGAACAGCAACGATAGTGATGATGGGATTCGTTTTTGTAATTTGGAAGCTCGTATCAGTCTGCCTCGGAATCCCAAAAACCAGTGTGGTTGCAAGCCCTAAACGAGGGAGGAAGAGGAAGTCGTTATGATTGTATATTATGGGATGAGAGACGTTGACGACATTGTTCATTACCTGGGTTTTGGGTAGGTACTTACAGGAGACGGTTGTGGAATCCAGCCATGGTTGGTTATGGGCGTTAGAGGGTCATGTGATCGCATGGTTTCGCGTCACTTGTACATACACAGAGGTACTATGTGGATGGGTCTAAGGGCATTTATAAACTAACAACATAAATGATACAACATAAACAAGCGTCTGTTTAAGTCCTATATTCATTTCTTCAAGTAGAAGTCCTCGATGATCAACTTAATAATGCCACGATGTTTTCGTATGTTTTAATTGGTCTTGCTATTCTGTTAGCATATAATCCAATCATCCAATATCTCTCACCGCAACCTTCTCGTCTCCCTCGGACTCCTCGGCCTCGCATCAATGAATCACTACTTGCCATCGATGCGACAAACCAAACTGCGCCAGATTGTCCTCCGCATTCCTATTCAGTTCATATACTTTCAAAGGCACCAATCGTGATCTACATTGAGAACTTCCTCTCGGAAGATGAGCGGTCTCATTTACTAGACATCAGGTCTGACATAACACCTCACTCATCTCATATCAAAAACTCTCCAAATACCTACTCATTTACGCATATTCGGTATTTACTAACCTCTATCCAGCGAGCCGTTGTTCGAGCCCTCGACAATAACCCACGACGGCGACTCAACGCAGCGGGACGCCACGATCCGCGACTCCGAGGTCGCGCTGATCCCTCGCACCGATCCTGTGCGGTGTATCGAGGCCCGTGCCCGGGCCATCCAGGGCTGGCGTACCGACCTGTGGATCGAACGGCTGCGCACCCAGCGGTACGGCTCTACCCAGCACTACGCGCACCACTTCGACTGGGGCTCGGGCGCCCTCGGTTGGGGCCGCGCTACGAGCTTCATGGCTTGGGTCCAGGCTGATGCTGTTGAGGGCGGTGGCACGGAGTTCCCCCTGCTTTGGCGCGATGCCCCGGGGGAGAGTTGGTGTCGGTGGGTTGAGTGTGCTGGGGATGGGGGGAGGGATGGAGAGCCGGTTTTGGGGGTTACGTTTAAGCCCGTTGCTGGCAATGCGGTGTATTGGGAGAACTTCCGCCCTGATGGCACCGGGAGGGGGTGGGATGAGACGTGGCATGCGGGTTTACCAGGTATGTTGTTGCTATCTCTGGTTTGAATATGGTGGTGTTTAACTGATATTGTTATAGTGATTAAGGGAACGAAGGTTGGTCTGAATATATGGAGTTGGGGCAGGCTCAGTTAGAAGAGATTTTAACTAGGGTTTATTCCGTTCTGTCGCCTTGAAGGGTGGTTATACAAAAACTCCAAGATTGGAGACTCGTGTGACCATACTTCCCGCTTACCCGAGACCGTGGGTTTTCTATAGATGGTTTGCATCTCTTATTGGCGTCCCGGGCGTTCTGTGCAACCAACCTAGACTATAAAGCTGTCACTGATGACTTCAAAGTCTCTGGTTACATATGAACGTCCATGGATGCTATCAGCGGGTAAGGACCTCACTAAATATAACTATATCGCCAAGCTAAAGGCAAAATTGCAATTGAACTTTAAGTGGGATCTAAACTACCGGTAGCTCTTGACTTTGGTATAACTTCTGGTACCTCAACGGTGAGGCGTTCCTTACAGAAAAGTTTGATGGACGGGAACCAATCGGCCAATTAGAAGCTTAATGAACCCCACACGCTCAGGGATAGGGTCCCGATGTCGCCATTTTTAGACATGATTAGAACACCGCCTTTAACATCAAAAATCAAAATCTAGGCATAGTTCGCCGGCCTATTAATAATGAGTCCTGCGCAGTTGGGCCGGATTGAAAGAGTTTTCTCAATTATCGATTTTTCTCAGCTCAAAAAACCCCCGATATAAACCTACTAGCAGATCTAGATACACTTGAAAATACCCGTAGTGCGGTCTAGCTATCGTGACTATTTACACCACAGAACGGTCTCGATTGCACCTTTTTTTCAATCCATACCAATATATTATCCATCATACCTACCTCCCTAGGCATGCGTGGTTCTTCTTACGTCTATTTATTGCCCACGCCCCCATCCCGTGCCGCCACTTCCAAGGCCTCAACTCGACCTGGTGAAGATAATTGCACGCTACTTTGCAGTTTTGGTATTTACCTACATCCCTATCCATGTTCATGGTACCCGCACATACATATATCACCAACCGGAATACGCTATATGGACGTACCGATCGCGTACATGAGCTATTCGGTCAAGGGAACTGTACATCTTCCCACGCATGACGTAACTAAAGCTCAGGGGTTGATCTACCTAGACGGTGCTGGGAGCATACCCGCGCCGGACTGGTAACTCTTTCGGTACCTAGCCTATGGGAAGCCCGTATAGGGCCACCACCACCCTATTAGCTTCGAAAGTTCGACAAGTGTAAGCCTTAAAGTTTCTGTACTTGCTCACTTCTGCTGTATGTACTTCGTCACGGCTGGTATGACCGGCAGGTACGACAGGTACAGTATTAAGTACCACTTAGACGTGGACGGGCCAATTTCTATAGTAAGAAGTACATAATCTCAAGTTACTTTATTAAGTCTGCAAAGTTCGTCGTCCAGTTTGACCATTTGATTTTTTTTCTCCTCTTCTCTCGTTCATTCTATTACGAGAAAACCTCATTCTTCAAGTCGTTCGCAAGATCAAAAATTAAATGCAATCGGTCTCGTTTTCGTCGGTTTCGCCCATTAACTATTTTATGCGTGGTGCACTTTACAAGTGAAGGAATTGGGCAATCATACCTGTTATACCGATCATCTCATTTGGCTCAACGATTGCAACATCAGGCCTTGAACTCTCATCATGTCTGACAAGCCTGTCTTTTTAGCCACGCACCCACGTGCTTGCTCCACTGCTTTTGAAAGGGTTGGTCCTAGATATTCCCCATAAAGACCTCCCTGGGTATACCCAACATACTAAAATCCTATAGATCTTCATGACTCGTCGGGATGTTCTTCAATGTGCCCACGAACCATTCGGTGACAGCTTCTACTACGGTCCAGAAAGACTTAGTGAGCGATATGCCAATGATGAAGCCGGCAGAGAGAGCAGTGGCTTTTCCAAGACCACCTATCGTGATGTCCTGAACCGCCTGGAAAGAGATGGCAGCGAGGTTAGAAATCTCCTGGCACCTCTCCGCACTTGATCCCTTGCTTCCCTCGCGGTTCCTTCCTATATTTGTCTACATAAATAATCTCCTCGTCGCAAGTGCGAATCTTAATGGCTCGAGGACATTAACGTATATCAAGACGAAATTTCATCTGGTCGCTCTCAAATCTCAGGAGAAGAGAAAAGCCATCTATGCATCTACTCAATGGCCTATAAATGGATAACCACATGGTTTCATATCTAATCTTATATGCCTTTCATTTATTGGAATTTACGCACTTGTCAATATTATAACTATGCCAATTCAGAACCTGGCTGTCGTCCGATTACTTACATTCCATCATCCAGGGCAAGCGTGTTTTCATAAAGGATATGGCTTACTACCTGATGCCACCAAATGGAGCACCCCCTACAATCGTCCCGTCTCTCAAAAAGAGCGACGATTACGCCGAGAAGGGGAACCCAACGGTTGTTCCTTTAGATATTCTGAAGAAGTTCCACTGGACCTTTCTCATCCGTCACCCGAGACGAGGGATACCTTCGTACTACCGGTGTTGCGTGCCTCCGTTAGATGAAGTCACTGGTTTCAAGGAGTTCATGCCGAATGAGGCTGGTTACGTAGAACTACGCCGGCTATTCGACTACCTGCGAGAGCAGAAGATGGTCGGACCATGCATGGCCGGGGAATCGAACGGGAACAGCGATGGAGAAATCACCATCACCGTCATCGACGCCGATGATTTGCTCGACCACCCGGGACCCGTCGCCAAGGCATTCTGCAAAGAGACCGGGATCGAATACAAGCCGGAAATGCTTACCTGGGACGATTCCGATAACCAGCAATACGTTTCTCAGGCGTTTGAGAAATGGAACGGCTTCCACAACGACGCAATTCACAGCAAGAGTCTCACTGCTAGGACCCAAGCTCACGTAAGTTCATAATGACGGGAAAAAAATCCTATTTTCGTATGCTGACTTGACCCGAAATTAGAAAACTGTCACCGAGGAATCTGAAAATGAGGAATGGAGACAGAAGTTTGGAGATGAGGCCCAGAAGGTGATCAGAGCTTGCGTGGATGAAAATGTTCCACACTACGAGTATCTGAAGTCTTTCGCTCTGAAGTTTTAGATCGGGATTTATTTTAATCTGTAATGCCTGCCAGGTTATGATACATAAATGATACATCAAACGACATCATTCCCATTTCCATGCAGTGCAGTACGTTGATAGAGAGTTGATCGACGTGCCCAATTGTAAAAGTTGTGACTAGCATTGAAAAATCTCATTTCATGCCACATCTCAAGACAGGATTTTGTCTTTATTCTTATTTTCTTTATTTGGCTCTTTTCAGGAAGCCATTTCGGCTCCTTACTCTTAAGCTGATGCCTCTTTGGCCTTCTCTTCACCCTCTTCTTGCCCTTCCTCTTCCTTTTCCTCTTCTACTTTCTCAGCCTTTTCTTGGATTGGCCGTTCAGCGGGCGCTGGTTGGTAATTAAACCAGCCTTTCACGTCGCTGCGGTCAAAACGGTGATGGGTGACATTGGAAGGCCAGCTCTGCGCATAATTCCGGTCCAGGTCGTCCAGCCACCAGATATTGGTCTTGAGCAGGGCCTTCTGCCCCTCCTCGTCCGTCTTGATGTTCGTTGGATCTTCCGCCGCTAGCTTAAGGATCTGCACGGGGTCCTCCGTCACGGGCTGCCATATCTTATTTCCCTTGCCCAGACCTCCGAGCACGGCGGCCATGTCGGCGATGGTGCTCGTCTTCATATCATTCAATTTCCTACCCCTTGTTCTTTTCGACCGCGGGTACTTTTTATCGTTCTCCAGGTCGACGTTGTAGAACATGTCATCGTCCCAGTGTAGCTGGTGCAGCTGCTTGCACTCCCGCATCAGATGGAATACGCTCTGTCCTACGTGCCCGTAGCCTTCGGGGAACCCTATCATGGCCAGCGTCTGCCAGTAGTCTTTTCGGAACTTGGACGGCTGGAGCTTCCTGCCGTTATAGGAGATCTGCCTTAGCGCTTTGGTCGCCTGGCAATTGTCATATTAGCATGGCCCGGACTGAAGATGCGGCTAAGGTGGATATCAGCTAATTCATACATTGAGGACTGGCTTATGCGAGTAGACGGTGAACCCGTCTATTATGTGGAAGAAGATCCATATCTTCTCGCCGTGCTCCGGAGTGGGTTTGGAAAGTTCGATTTCATGTTGTCTCGCTATTTGCTTGGCAGAGACCTGGTTGAATCGTACACTCGTTCGCGAAATCCCAAAGGACAGCTTGGCGAATTGCGCTGTTATTGGATTGACCCTTAAAGCCATGGCGAGCTCATGGGTCAACTGAGGCTGATATTCGATATTCGATATGTTCAGTATCCAAGATTTGAAAATTCCGCTGCGATCTGAACGATATCGATAAGATTCATTGGGCAATCGACGATCCACATTGATCTTGTCTTATGTAATCAAATAAATGCGCGGTGCAGAGGCTAGGTAGTGCCCACCAGCTGGCAAGCTGGCAGTGTGCGTCCAGCCTAGAAGTACCTGCACAAGTACCTTATCTTATCGGTCATGCCCCTCGTTGGCAGGGTCGGGTCCTAGCGCGGGTCCTTACTGAGCAAACGCAGCACCTGATTGGACGGAGCTTAGAGTTTCCGTCAGGCAAGTTTTATATCAGGTTAACACAGAGCTTGCCCCACCATTGCCCTAATAGAAGCTTCGCGGAGGTTCCGTAACCAACCAGCCAACACGAAGCTTCCTGAACGTCCGATGATGTAGGTAGGCGCTGGTAGGACTTGCCTGAACTTGCCTGCATATTCCTGAAGCCCAAGGAGTCACCTGGAAAAGGCTAGAGCTGACTGAGCGCCCCAAATTCTCATCCTCTCGTCATCGTCGCATGTTCCTCTCCACTTGTAACAGGCAAAGATAAATACCAGTTTCACATCTTGCTCCTCTTACGATATTGTCTTGACTCAAATTCGACAAGAACAATATATTCTTTTTAGTGATACCCCAAATATCCAGGTTGAGGTTTTGAGCCAACATACCTACGCATCAATTTACACATTCACGTCGCGATTCACGATTGACGCTTCACACTTACACACAACTACCTAGTTTACAAACTACTTATACATAACCCTCACGATTCGTACATTTCTACCAAATACACATACAACAAATACACCTGAAGACATACGATCAATATGACTTCAAGGATGGAATTTACAGACCGGGGCAAAAAGGCCCTGGAAGATGCGATGACACTAGCTGAGCAATATGCTCATTCCCAACTATTACCCATCCATCTTGCAGTCTCTCTCCTAGACCCTCCGCCTGACCCTTCCAAGGACCAGCAAAATGCACCACCTGGAACCACAAACAGTCTCTTCCGACAAGTAGTAGAGAGAGCACACGGTGATCCCCAACTTTTCGACAGAGCTCTCAAGAAGACATTGGTCCGTCTGCCAAGTCAAGATCCTCCCCCAGAGACGGTATCAATGGCACCTACTTTCCACACCGTCCTTAGAAAGGCGCAAGACCTTCAAAAGACCCAGAAGGACACCTACATTGCAGTCGACCACCTTATTACTGCACTTGCCGAAGACGTTTCCATCATATCTTGCCTGAAGGAAGCCAATATTCCCAAACCCAAGCTGGTCCAGGAAGCTGTCCAAACTATTCGCGGGACGAAGAGAGTGGACTCCAAAACTGCCGACACTGAGGAGGAGCATGAGAATCTTACTAAATTCACAATCGACATGACAGCTATGGCAAGAGAGGGCAAGATTGACCCTGTCATTGGACGAGAGGAAGAGATCAGACGTGTTATCCGAATCTTGTCTCGGCGAACGAAGAATAACCCAGTACTGATCGGTGAGCCTGGTGTCGGTAAAACTACCGTCGTCGAAGGCTTAGCCCAACGAATTGTCAACGCCGATATACCCGACAATCTTGCCGCCTGCAAACTGCTCTCCCTCGATGTCGGCGCTTTAGTTGCTGGAAGCAAGTACCGTGGTGAATTTGAGGAGAGAATGAAGGGTGTTCTCAAGGAGATAACGGAGTCGAAAGAAATGATTGTTCTCTTCGTCGACGAAATACACCTTCTGATGGGTGCTGGTGCTTCGGGTGAGGGTGGCATGGACGCCGCCAATCTACTCAAGCCCATGCTCGCTCGTGGACAACTGCACTGTATTGGTGCTACAACCCTTGCCGAGTACCGAAAGTACATTGAGAAAGATGCTGCTTTCGAGCGACGATTCCAACAGGTCCTGGTCGGGGAGCCTAGCATTCCTGAGACCATTTCCATTCTTCGAGGTCTCAAGGAGAAGTACGAGGTTCACCACGGTGTCACCATCGCCGATGCTGCTATAGTCGCAGCCGCAAATCTTGCCGGACGATACCTCACCACTCGTCGCCTGCCAGATTCCGCCGTCGATTTAATTGACGAAGCCGCCGCGGCAGTCAGAGTTGCCCGAGAATCTCAGCCTGAGCTTATCGACTCTCTGGAGCGTAAATTGCGACAACTCAGGATCGAAATTCATGCTCTATCCCGAGAGAAGGACGATGCCTCCAAGGCTCGACTTCAAATTGCTAAACAAGACGCTGAAAACGTGGAGGAAGAATTGAGACCACTCAGGGAGAAATACGAGCGCGAACGAAAGCGCGGTAAGGACATTCAGGAGGCCAAGGTGAAACTTGACCGACTGAAGGTCAAGATGGAGGATGCAGCTCGAATGGGCGACCATGGCACCGCTGCAGATCTCCAGTATTATGCCATTCCGGAACAAGAGAGTGCGATCAAGGAACTTGAGCGCCAGAAGGCCGCTGCTGATGCGGCTCTAAGCCAGAACGATGCCGGTGGTGCTATGATCACTGACGTCGTCGGACCCGACCAGATTAACGAAATTATCTCACGTTGGACCGGAATTCCTATCACCAAGTTGAAGACTTCCGAGAAAGACAAGCTTATTCACATGGAGAAGGTACTTGGGAAGATCGTGGTAGGACAGAAGGAAGCAGTCCAATCAGTTGCCAACGCCATCCGACTACAACGATCAGGGCTGAGCAACCCCAATCAGCCACCGAGCTTCCTCTTCTGCGGTCCATCCGGAACTGGAAAAACCTTGCTGACCAAGGCCCTTGCGGAATTCCTCTTTGACGATCCGAAGGCTATGATCCGGTTCGACATGTCCGAATACCAGGAGCGTCATTCGCTCAGCAGAATGATTGGTGCGCCACCCGGATATGTTGGCCACGACTCCGGTGGTCAATTGACCGAAGCCCTCCGCAGGAAACCGTTCTCCATCTTGCTGTTCGATGAAGTTGAGAAGGCAGCCAAGGAGATCTTAACTGTTCTTCTACAACTCATGGATGACGGTCGTATTACCGATGGCCAAGGACGTATCGTCGACGCCAGGAACTGCATAGTCGTGATGACCTCCAACTTGGGTGCGGAGTACCTAGCTCGCCCTAGTGGCCGCGACGGCAAGATCGACGCCACAACTCGAGAACTGGTCATGAATGCCCTGCGCAACTACTTCCTGCCTGAGTTCCTTAACCGTATCAGCTCCACGGTCATCTTCAACAGACTTACGAGACGTGAGATTCGCAAGATTGTAGACCTCAGACTCTCTGAGATACAGAAGAGATTGAACGACAATGATCGCAACGTCCGTATCGAGGTTACGGAAGAGGCCAAGGACTACTTGGGCAACGCAGGATATTCACCTGCCTACGGTGCCAGACCTCTGGCCAGACTTATCGAGAAGGAGGTATTGAACCGCATGGCAGTTCTAATTCTTCGTGGTGGCATCAAGGATGGCGAGGCTGCGAGAGTTATCATGGTCGGTAATAAGATATCGGTCTTGGCGAACCACACCGATAGCGAGTTGGGAGATGGTGACGATGACGATATGTTGATCGACGAGGAGGACGCGGTGGAGGATATTGCGCCCAATGATAGCATGGACGAAGATATCTACGATTAAGGGGACGTCGAGATTGACAACGATTAACGAGTGATGAGATACCATGCATACAGAGAAGAAAACATGTACATTGAGGCGCAGAATTAGTAGGGGAGTGGATTACATGTATACTAATCCTACGATGTTAAGGTAAAAAATAAGTCGTAAGGTTGGCGTGGCGTTTGTGCCGGGTCATAGGAGGGTTTTACATAGCATCGTGGCTAATAAACCAAATTGGCATTAGTTCGAGTTAATGTGAATAATTGTATATTGGTATCTCTTGATTTTCATAAATAAATATGTGCATGATTCTGTAAAAGATCTTGGCTTCATTCGATACCTATCGACTGTATTAATAATAGACATCCCCCTTCATAAGAACGCGAGCGGTACGCAAAAGATCCGCTGACACGATTCGACCATCCTTAAACGTCGCCCCGATCTCGACCGTCCCGCTCGGGTGTCCAATAACCACCGGCCTGCCCTCATCCCCACCCTTTGCACCCCGAACCTGCGCCGGCAACGTCCCCGGTATGTTCGCCGCGGCGCCTAGACACAGGGCTAGTGTTAACGGCACTGCCTTATGCGCCTGTCCCATCGATAACGCGAGACATCGCAGATCCACATCTGTGTCCGCGGACTCGGGAGAAGGGAATAGCAGCACGATCTTCGGCACGCTTTCCGTCGTCGGGTCCAGCCCCATCGCCACCGCGCCCGCTCGCCGGATCGCTTCTAACCGCCCCTTCAGCGCCGCGTCCGCTTCTACGACTTGTGGTGTTAATGTCGTTGGGTCCGCGTCTCGAAACTCGGACCCGAGATCGCGCACCCGTATGAAGACTCCCGGGTTCGAGATATCGACGAGCGAAGCCTCGACCTGGCTTCCGTCAGACAGGGTTAGCGTGTCGATTGCGTTTCCGGTTGGCAGCGCGGCCCCGGTCTTGGCGCCGGCTGGGTCGAGGAAACTTAGTTTGATAAGGGATTGGGTTCCTGGGACCCCGGCTATGGCGTATGTGCCGTGGGGTTGGTATTTGGGCGGGGAGGAGGGGGAGGAGGGGGAGGAGGGGGTGAGCGGGAAGGTGGAGTGGATTAGTTTGCTGGTGTTGGTGTTGAAGATGCGGACGAGTGCTTCCCTTTCCCTCTCCCCCTTCCCCTTCCCCTCCCGTTCCTGCTCAGCGACTGTGTCGGTAAGGGGAGGCTTGACGAGCCCTAAATCCCAGGCCACCGGTCCAACTGCCGCAGACATATTCCCGCAGTTCCCGGCTAAATCCAGCGCTCCGGACTGGATCACTACTTGTACAAAGGTAAAGTCGATGTCGGCGTCTGCGCGTGAAGACGGCGATATCACGCAGATCTTAGACGTGGAACTTACGCCGCCGCCGATCCCGTTGAGTTGCCGCCCGTAGGGGTCCGGGGAACCCATTGCCGGGGCTAGGATGGACGGCCATTGCGTCTGTGGGGGGAGGTGCTGGCGTTGGATTATTAGGCCGTTGGAGGTTCCGCCGCGGACGAAGAGGGCGGGGAAGCTGCGGTTTGCGGGTGTGGGTGTAGATGTGGGCGTGGTGTAGGTGTTTGTGTCTGCGGACGCCGGTGGGGGTGGCGTCTTTGGGGCACGGCTTCCTGCAGCGGGGGATGTGTGGAGTGTGCGCCGGAGGGCGCGGGTGATGAGGGGTCTCATCCGGAGGGAAGGTGTGGGTTTCTTTACTAGCAGGGCTATTGCCTCTATCGGATGAGTGGCGTCGTTGAGATGTTGAATTAGATAGTATCATTTGTGTAGAAGGAATACAGTGATATTCGGTACATTTGCACAGTAAGGAGCTCTCCAATTCACCCTTGTAACCGATCAGCCCTCGGCAGAATCATCCCGCCAAATGGCATCACTTATACCCGATTAGGAAATATAGAAAAGGGGGGTTGGGTTGTGGCGTACTTTTCCTTTTTTCTGTCTCGGGATGGGTTTCACTTCCTTTCAGCTTTGCACAACTTTCGTAACTCTAAAGAATTTTTAATTCAGAGGTCCAAATGAGAAATAACTCATTCAGAAGATGCGAGAGCGTCCAGTTTTCCAGAATCCTTCCACATGAAGTTACGGTACGATCCTCGAGTTTGGAGTACTTGTGGGATACGAAGAACATCCCATTCCTCGAAGAGATCGACCACGGGTTCGGATGAGGTCGTGCATGTGAAAAGGAACTTCAAAGTCGCTGCATGTTTCCCGCTGTGGGTTTCTAGTAGTGAGTGTAAGATGTATCTCAGCGCACTCCTCGTTTTCTCTTCCATGAGAACGTCGATGCCCTCGAGCACGAGCACAACGATGGAAGTGGCCGGTAGCTTTTTCACCAACCTCCTAAATGCCTTGCAGACGCCTTCGATGTCGTCGTTGGCTAGGTCGTTTTGACTGGCTTGAAGTTGTTTGGCACCGAACCCGTGGAATTGGTCTATCAGTTGCGACAATAGCGCCGTGATAAGCCCTTTCGGCCTGCCAAACATATCCCGCCGTCTGTTTCGGTGCTGGCTGCAGAAGAAAGCTAGAGGTAGGACGAACACGTTGGAAGTGTTGTTGCCATGATCAGCTTGCCTAGAAAGCTGCAGTATAGATTCCAAGATCTGAGCGGAGACGTATGATATCTCACAATCACCCGAGACGGCGCAACCGCCATCTACAAGCAACACCGACGATCTGTTTAGTGACATCCACGCCTGCAGTTGAGGGTGGTTCTGCATTGTTAAGATCCGCTCCGCGTCCAACCCGCCACCCGAACCCTTACGGATACTAAGAAGGTTTTTGTAGTCGTTTATAAGAAGATGCTCGTCGAAGGCCAATTTTTCAAGCAAGTCATTGCGAGCTTCCTTAGTGCTAGGTACGTCTTCACGAGACGCCATCTCTAATTTATGTTGTCTTCGTGCACCTTTTCCCATAACTGATAAATCCGTAAGTTAGAACGTTCCTCCTAGGTGGTTGGTTGACTGGATAGATACTCACTTCCGGGATGTAGTTCTTGTAGGAGTTGGCACAAGTTCTCGAGGACTTCGCTGCGATCCCGTATCAGGGCCATGTCCTCGCTAGTTTTACCGAGTTTGTGTGCCATCCAGTGTTGCAATTTCATCGACTCGTCATGACGAATGTTTCTGAGAAACAGCGCGTGCTTCTCAAACCGCGCAGCAGTCCTCTTGATATCAGTCATTCGGTCTTTAAGACCTTCCGCGAAGCCTTGAGGGGTAAGGAGAAACTTTATCCCAGTGACTAGAATGGATTAGCAACAGGTTCGTCGTGGGTGAGTCGATATTCGGAGCTTAGTTACCAACGGGGTTCTTAATAAACCATAGGAGGATGTGTTGCATCAGGTTGAAAAGAGATACGTATAAAGCCGCACTCCGCCTGTGTAACTCCTCGTCTTCCGCGTGTATGTCAATATACACCGCGTGGTCGTTGATGATATATGGGATATCCTCTATAGCCTTGTAAACGTCCTCGCGATAGTTATGCGATCGCTCTAAGGCCGTGAATACAGCTTTTAGTCCTCCGCAAAGCACCGAGCTGCATGGTACTTCGTTTGGCACCATCGATACGAAGGTCGATCCAATCTCTGCCTTCTGACATAAGGTACGGAAAGCCCACTTGATTTTGCCCGTAAATCCGCTCGTATCGTGATCTTTACTTGACAGAGTATCCAGCGTATTGCACGCTGATACCATTGAGTTTTCGACATCTATCCAATTGTTCAATTCGCCTAGCTTCAATAATGGCTGATCCCGCTTCTTTAAGTATTTGTTTGCAGTCAAGATCAACTCGTTTGCCGGCGCAAAACATGGGCTATATAATTCTTTATAGCTATTGATGTATATAAGTTAGTAGCTACCTATTTTTTGGGCGAATTCGGATAGATAAGAGAGTGGACTTGCTTGTGACGAGAGGAGTTCACTGCATTCAGCTGACGGTCGGCACCGCTGCGATAGATAACCCCAGAGCCTGCCGTAGCATTCAGCGATGGATGCCGGCTCCCATCCAGAACCATCACGGCAAACTCGGGGACTTCTGGATGAGGATCACTAGAAGATGAGGAATCCATTTCACTATATATTATAATTAAGATGAAGGTAAACTAGCAGGTAAAGACTCAAGCGAGCCTAATAAGAGGATGTGAACCATATGAATGCACGACGCGTCGCTTTTGCACTTTCGAAGACCTTTCAGGTAAAGCCTTGCCTATAAGAATGCTAAATATAGACCTACATTTGGCCCCCAACAGCTCTAGAGGATTATATAATGGGGGGTAACCACCATCAGGTAGAATTTAGAAATGTAAGAATTTTCAAACTGTCAAAAGTAAAATTGGCCTCTTTATTGCACAGTCTCACGATGGCAGAGGTATCGGCCCCATCCATCGAAAATGCTGTCGCGACGACAGAATCTGAGGTTGCTGGTGGAAGCCCTCTTAACACAGATTCTGTCGACGTAGAAGCGAAGACTCAAGACAAAAAGCCCCCTTCTAAGGAAGTGGTTAAAAAAGAAGAAGTTAGAAAGGGCTGGGGCAACGAATCTGACGATGGATCCTCTTCAACTACATCTGATGGCAGCCCTAAATCTCGCACTGGTATAGTAAATGTGATCAAGGTCCTCGAAAAGCATCTTCTCGCAGCGAAGAGGGAATTGATTAATTCCGACTCAAATGAGTTGGATGAGAAGTACGTTAACCCGACCACGGCTGAACATGGGTTGCCTCATATAGGCAATGCTAAGAATTTGATAGGGAAGAGGAAACTTACCAAGGAAAAGTCGAGCGTCTTCCAATGTCAGATTGGATGGCTAAGACATCTATCGACCCGAGCCCTCGTACGGTTGCTTTCAGGGCATATTATCGCGAAGTGCCAACAGCAGAAAGGCGGATATCCAAAGCCTCATCGTCTGATCCCGACTCCCTCCGGGCTTCTGAGCAACCACAGAGGGTCGTTATCTCGTCGCCATATTTGGAAACGGAATTGGTCAGGATTACCAACATGCCAATGAGCGCTCTGCCTATCCTGTAGGTTTTCACCTCGAAAACTATAACCAGATTCAGGGGTTGTTCGCTAATGTTCACTCTCTAATTTAGCATGAAGCCACCTTATAAGGTACTTATACTCCTTTCCCCTTTCCGAAGTAATGATATTGACAAATTAAATAAGGCGTTTGTACAATATTGGCCAGAAATCAAAACTCGATTGGCTAAGTTGAAGGCCGCGCTGCTGAAATTGGAAGCTCAAGAGACTGCTGAGCCAGAATCGAACCCAGCTAGCGAAATGGAAATAGACAACGCCACTGATAGCGACCATAGTGACATTCTAGACAAAGATGCATCGTGGCTTCGTTGGAGAATATCGCATCTTGAGGCCTTACACAATTTCATTGAAACGGAATTAGGTCACCAGCTTAGGATTCGAGCCCAGATCAAAGACGGTACGGTCAAATCGATAGCTTATAGTGACCTATGGCAGCTATTCGAGCCCGGCGACATCTTATACTCCGTGGAAAACGGGTTTGAGCAGCTTTACAAGGCTTATTCAGTATCGGGTGGTCAGATACGGTTGAGAAACCGAACACCATACGAAGCGGAGACGATGAAAAGAATGGCCGAGTCCCGACGTGACCGTAGAATGCGGTATCGCGGATGGGACACAAGTGGCGGAAGCGACGTCGATCAAAATGTGAGTAATAGTGAGGATGATTGGAATACGTATCCGCGAGGTGCTGCTATTGGAATTGGCACCTGGACATCCCTCACTATCGACTGCTTCAGTATCGGTATGGACAGCACACGCCTCGGGGCAATCGACGGGTATAAGCGAATAGAATGGTATATGGGCGAAAGGAAACTAAGCGATCTCCCCGTGATCCCATTACGCTTCGTTCCGGACAAGGATGCTATAGTTAAAAGGCTCGAGGCACGTGGCCTAAGATGTGCACAATGTTACGGGCACAAGAAATACGACGGATTCGTTTACGACGCGAGAGGCCGTACCAGGAGAGAGCGACTCCAAGGTGATGTGTTCGTGGATTTCGCAGAATACTACCGCAGGAAGAGGACTATTGAGCCAAGGCTAGGTGTTCTTCAACGAACATCGCCAGATCTGACCGAGGTCGAAGAAGGATCGGGCAGAAAAGTTGATCGATTCTCCATGGATCATGAAATCGACCAGCAGAAAAGTGACGTCTGCCTCGCTTCCTTTTTACTCGAGACGCTGCCGAAAAGCCGCGAAGAAGTGGTCCAGGATCCGGAACAGCTAAGCTTGATGCGTCATAATGTTATCGCATTTGCATTCAGGACTCGCAAATGGGGTTCGTTTTCCATACCAACGCATCAACTCTGTTAGATACTAATTAAGTGATAGTTCGACTCGAGATTGATTTCCTAGAAGACATCGACAAAAGCGTTGAAGCTCGCAACAGCGGTTTCGAAGACCTAGTCATCTTGCCGAAATATCGACGACTTCTCGTATCTCTTGTCGATAGCCACTCATCTAGCGCCAACAGCGAGCGTAAGAACCTCAAGAAGGACAACAGGCCTCTGAATCAGCTAGACCTGGTGCGTGGAAAGGGGCTAGGTTTGATAGTATTACTCCACGGCCCCCCTGGGACGGGAAAAACCAGCACGGCCGAGACTATTGCTGCCTACACCGGCAGGCCGCTCTACTCGATGACCTGTGGTGATATCGAGGACAATGTCGAAGAAGTATTAGAAAAGCATACTAGCCGAGCTGATAAATGGGGATGTGTGCTTCTCTTAGACGAAGCAGACGTTTTCCTCATGAGACGTGATTTCAAAAACACAGAGCGGAACTCACTTGTGTCAAGTGAGCCGATCCCACAAACCACCCCTACACCAAGAAATTACTAACAAACCAACCAGTTTTCCTCCGAACCCTCGAGTACTACTCCGGGATCCTCTTCCTAACCACCAACCGCGTCGGCGTGATCGACGAAGCCTTCAAATCCCGCATCCACATCGCGCTGCGATACCCCAAAGTAAAGCTGCCGACCACCCTCGCGATCTGGAAAGGGTGTCTGGACCGGATCGAGAAAGACAACGAGTACCGGGACATCCACATAAGATTCGACCGGGACGAGCTGCTCGAGTTCGCCGAAGGGCACTACCACAAGTACCACAAAAAGAACGCGACCTGGAACGGGCGACAGATCCGGAACGCGTTCCAAACGGCCATCGCGATGGGGCAATACGAGCGGATGCGGAAGCTGAAGAAAAAGGGGATAACGGAAGAAGAAGCGGTCGCCACGGGGAAGAGCAAATGGCGGGTAATCCAGCTGACGAAAGACAACCTGGAGACGATCGCGGAGACGGCGCAGGATTTCGACAAGTACATGAAGTCGGTGCACAAGTACCCGGACGTGGAGATCGCGAAGGCGGACCAGTTGCGGGACGACGACTTCAGCGAGTCGTCTGAGGAAGAGGAGGAGGAGTACGTGATCCCGATCCGGCAGAACACGTCGCGGAAGGAGGGGAGCAGGAAGAATGCGGCGTCTGCGAAGAAGGCGGGGAAATCCGTTGCTACGACGTCGAGTCGAGCTTCTCAGTCTAGTAAGCAAGCGATGAAGAAGAAGGAGCGGAGCTCGTCTGGGAGTGACGTACCTGTCGAGGGAGCTAGTTCGGAGCAGGGGACGGATGATGATAGTTCGGAGTAGATAAGATTAGACCTGCCGTCCGCTCGTTGATAGAATGAATATATATACCTTTGATATCAAGTCAAGATACTTACCTACCTTATGAGGGGGTGAAAAGACCAGACAATAAAAAAGCATGAAGAATTCATTCTCATCTTATTAAGCAACGCAAATTTTACATACATGCGTTGCCAACATAGCTCAAGCTCTCAGTGACACCGAATGCGCCGTTTTTTTAATGTACAGGAAAGTGACTGCCCTACTCCTCTTCGTCGTCGTCCGCAGCGTCTGCCATGCTAGTATCCGCAGCACCTGCGCCCGATCCATCGTCCCCTTCAACCTCCGCAGAGCCACCGGCTTCGTTCTCGTCCTCGTCGCTATCGTCGAGAACTCTACCGCGGCGAGCGTTTCTAGTCGCGCGGGTAGCAGTCACCTCCTCATCGTCATCGTCGTCCTGGCCGGCTGTATTATCCACATCCATTCGGTTCTCATTATCGTCAGCTCTCGACGCGTCGTCAGCATCTGAAGCAGGCGAGCGATGATTCTCGATGGCTTGGTCGGCGCGATCCAAGACGTCATCGTCATCAGAGCTATCGACCACGATCTCCGCAGACTTGTACTTGGTGTTTGATTCTTTCTTCGAGGCAAGCTTCCGCTTCTTCTTCGGTTGACGCTCCTCTTCAGATTCGTCGTCGTCATCGTCAGCTTCTTGCTTCTTTCGCGAACGACTCTTTGGCTTGGCCTTGCCGCGCGCCTTGTTCTTTGCTTTTCGGCTGACCCTTGCACCCGTCTCGCTGTCTGTCGTCATGTCGGCTTGCATTCTCTCCTGCTCTTCCTTCTCTCTCTGCTCAGCTAATTCTCTATCGTGAGCTGCGATTTCCTCGCGTTCCTTGCGGATCTTGTCTTGTCTCTCACGCTCTTGATCAAGAGCCTTTTGACGTTCCTCTTCCCGACGTTTCATTTCGGCCTGTCGCTGCTCTAGGGCAGCCGCCAGCTTCTCCTTGTTCTTCTCCTCGTACTCTTTCTGTTTCTCGATTTGACGTGCAAGCTGCTTGCGTTGCGTGTTGCGAGCCATATTTGCTCGCTGCTCGAGATCTGTTTTAGGATAGGGGGGGTTCGGATGGGTCGCAATCTCGTCTAAGGCAATAATAGCTGCTTCAAGACCTTCCGAAGCTTCCTCGAGCTGGGCTAGGGTGCGCTGGGTCTCGGGTACATTCGTTATGTATTGGACTTGTTGAACTTGAACGAATGCGACATTGAACTTGAAATGGATCTGGTCCGGTGAGACTCGAAGGGCCTATAAAACTAGTTAATTTCTCATGTCACGAGTTTCGTTGCGATATTCTCACCTCTCTTGCGAAATGTAGAGCGTTCTTGTACGCGTCTAAATTTCGCTCATGTCTGCCTCTGTTCAGCCACGTCCGACCGAGACATGCTAGGATACCGGCATCGTCCTGCTTGCCCTCCTTTGACAACGCAATTTCGTAATTCTCAATTGCTTTAGAGAATTGTCGCAACTCCGCGTAGATATGCCCAATGTTGATATAAACATTTGGATCCTTGATAGTCTCACGCACCTTCAGGAAGATAGGAAGCGCTGCTTTATAATCCTTTCTATCTTCAACGAGTGCAATAGCAATTCCCTGAGCGGCATGGGCGTTCTTTGGATCTAGCTGTAACGCTTTATCGAAGAATTCAACGGCACGTGTGTACCCAGAAGATCGTTTTATCTTCTCTTGTTCGGTATCTCGGCGCATCTCACGAGCAGCCATCATATATAGATTACCCATGCCGATAAGAGCGTAGCGGTCATGCTTGTCGTGGTGTTGAAGAGTGTGTTTGTAATGTCGCAGCTCTGGATCCTCGTTGACGTTACCTGACCGCTTTCGAGAGCTCACTCGGCCGAGATACCAGCCGTACAAAGCACGAACCTCAAGGTCCGATGAATTCTCTTGCTGCAAATGTGCGACAGCATCCGGGCCTTCCTTATTAGGATTCTTCCGTAATTTGATATATGCCAGTCGTGCCTTAGCATCTATGTAGTTGTCGTGGCGGACTAGTAGCTTCTCATATACATCAACGGCTTCATCTGTAAGGCCCTGTGACTCGTAGCTTCTGCCGAGGTTAAAGCTGATAGTAGTAACCAAAGAGTCCGTATCTTCGTCCTCGCCCTTTTCGCTAATTCGCATACACGAACTCAACGCAGCTTCGAACATCTGGCTTGCTAGGTCGTGCTTCTCGGCCTGGGAGTAGAAACAACCAATGTTGTTTAGTAATTGAGGGGGGAGATTCTTGCGCAGCGCATTACGCAGAGCTGACTCGTCCTCAACATCAGTTGGGTGTTCTGAGGCAGGGATTTGGTCTAATTCGAGTTGTTCAACTTGCAACAGACATTCAAGGGCCTTCTCCGGGTGATCACCCTCGTATAGACGAGCTAAGTTTAGCAAGATTGCTGAATCAGGTGACAGGTTCTTCTTGGGGTCTTTCCAAGCTGTGCGAGCATGTTCCAGATAATCTATGGCTTTCCGCATCTCTGCAGACTTGTCCTCCTTAGGAGAGGCATACTGGTTAGCAAATACTTCTTCGGCGTACAGAGTACCTAAGAGGATCATAGCCTCGTAGTTTCGTTCATTTTTGCTAGCAGATTGAATGATCTTCTCGAGGCGGAGCTTTGCCTCGCCTAGATCATTATTCAGAACGGAAAGTTGGGCGACGCCGAATTTGGCGGGCAGGTAACCTCTATCCAGGCCACCTCTGGCTTCATCAGCGCGGCGGTAATAATCGGCGGCAATGTCATAATTGCCACTGTAATGCTCTTTTCGAGCAAGGAGATACCAACCATCACTTGCAATCGCGTTGACGTCGGTGAACTGAATAGCCTTGTTGGCGAGCGAGTCTACATAGGGGAGGTTCTTCGTCGACAGGAAGTAATTGGCAAATGTTGCGCACGTCAACGGCTGGTTCTTGTCGACTTTGAAAGACTTCTGCGTGTACTCGTTCATAGCTTTCTTGTAGAGTCTAATAAACTCAGGACCATTCGTAGGAACCCGACTGCTGGCGTCTAAGTAATATAAACCTAGTAGGATGTTGGCAGTCTTCGATTCTGGGTTGATTTCCAGACTTCGCTCCCATGCTTGCTTCGCATCGTCCTTGTACCTAAGCTGCCAGAGGCAGCATCCGATACCAATTCGGGGGTCCGGATCTACTAAATCAGGCATCTTTTTCAAAACGCTCTGATAGACCTCCAAGGAATCCTTGTAGTTGCCTAGACCAAATAGGGCTCTTGCTCTTCCAAGCGAGGCCAACATGTTTTTGCCCTGAGAAACCTTACTCGCTTGGTCGAAAGCCTTTAAGGCACTCTTCAGGAGATCGGTCTTATCTTTTTCATGACCAGCCCTATCCCCTTCGCGGCCAACTCCGGGGTTTTTGGAGGGCGTCTGCAACGACGCTTTAAGAAGTTGCAGTACACCACGGGCCAAAAATAGTGGCGGGAATGCCGGGTTTATGCGTGATGCATCGTTGAGGGAAGAGGTGGCTAATTGGAGGTAGTAGTCCTTCGTCTTAGCTTCGGATTGGGTATCGTTTTCGGGTAGAACACGAGGTGCTTCGCGACTTTTCCAGAGATACATCCAACACAAGCATGAGATTATGCTGAGTTTCTCTTTAGGGTTGTTATCCTGCATGGCGTTGCCACCACGGTTGAGCATCTCAATGGCATGATCAATCTTCTTCTGCTTCGCATATGCAAGAGAAACTGTCATCCAGTAAGTGCGCGCAGCTTGCTCGTTCTCGAATAGTGTGCAGAGTTCGGTCGGATCATCCACCAGGTCCTCCAAGTCAATCTCGACGGCCTCATCTTCTTGGTCTCCTTGAACAGGAATATCGATAGCGCTAGGGATGTCGGCGAATCGTTTGCTAATTGGCGCGGGAACCGAGTCGCCATTGTCGGCGGCGTCCGCATGACCGTTTCGCGTCGCCGACATTCTGAAATTGTGAATTAAAGATATAATAATCAATGAAGTTAATGCAAGTTAATGCGGGTTGATGCGACCGTGCAGATTCGGCGGCGTTGTGAATGGAGGGTGAGGTGTAGGTTAGATGACAAGCGCGATGCGCGTCGAGGTCAAAAATAGGCCTTGTGGTTAGAGATGTTAAAGATCATCTCCAGCCGAAGGCATGATAAAAGAAACTTTGGAAAATAATTGAAGAAAGCGTTTCCAAAGTGATATGCACAAAATGATTGGTATAGGAAGTCGCGATATGCCTGTCAATGACACCGTTAAGAAGGTGCAAGGCTCGTGTGTTTCGCGGATGAGGCTGAGAAGATATTAAAATAATGGAAGATGCCCAGGTTGTAGCTTCCAAATACCACCCTGAAACCGACTAGCGTTGATATTCAACAGGGGTATCCTATTGGTTACTCCTTCGACAGGGACAGTACGGCGGCAGGGCGGGCAGGACGGGACGTCTCCAATCTGTGGCGCCGATAACCGATAAGATTACGATAAACAATAGGTCCTCCCACATTTCTCTACTTCAACAATGCCTCTACGAAAGGTGATACCAATTTAAATCTAATTCGGACAATCAGTGTTACAGGTGGTTAATAATGCATATTAATGGGATATCCCCTTTAATGAATTGAGCGGGTTGAGTAACAGAATATCCAGGCCGTCAGGTACCTAGGTGCAAACGGCAAGTAGTACCTCCTAGAAATATTAACCAATCAGATCGCGTGTTTAGACTATTTTACGTTAGCAATGTACTTCGTAGAAGATCTCGATTATTCAGAATGAGATGGGCTCTCTCCCTTTTTCTTAACAATCATCAAATGCTGCCTACGAGAAAAACCTTGTTTTATTGACATTGAGCTAATTACCCATTTAAAATAAAACTCAGTCGACTCATGTTTGAATCTCAACCAGACATCATCCCATATCTGCCCACTACTACTTGAGTCTTAAGTATAGGTGTGCTCTTCTAAAACTATAATTCAAGAATAATATTTCAAAAAAGACCTCCAAGGATATAGGATCGTGATAGTATGAAAACTTACAGCAGGCATTTGTCAAATGCCGCCGTAGACGATGCCGGTCATACATCGGATCCGGACCCGGGTCCGCGCGCCGACATTGCTACCTACCTAGGCACATCGGACTTCCGAGTTAAGTACCAGTCATCGGCTGCGTTTCAAGATCTCTCCACCAGATCCGCTTCAGCATTTGTTTAGGTTTGAAAGGATTCAGGAACAGAAAGCTCGGCCTGTAATTTTCGTTCCACCTTTACTTCCACGATTGTCTTGTAGTCATGGCCCACAAACTGCCTCGAGTGCTCTTGTCCCCTTTCCACTGTCAAAATAATTATCCCAGTCTTTTCTTTTTTTCTTGACTTACGTACTCTCATCTGCATCGGCCTATATCCAATTCTATTAGGATATGTATACTTCTCTTCGTCCCAGTTGACGTTATCTATCATTTGAGTCTCTCCTTAACCATTACCTTCTCTTCTACTTCATCATACAAGGAAACGAGCAGTCAAGATGTCGAAGGACGCCGTAACCCCTACACTGATCACTGTCATATTCATCCTTTTCACTGGCCTCTATGGCTTCGTGAAATTCTCCTATGAGAAAGCTCATGTTGATATCGTATGCTTCGTATCCTCCGACATATGTCATCTATGAAAGCAGGCTAATATCAACAGGCTCACGTCGTTATACCTACCACGGCGGAAATCAACCCTCCAGCCCTCTTTGTACCTCCACTAGTTGATGGCGATGGCATCGGCCTCAAGAAATCCGCTAGACCTCTCTTCACTTATGTGTACACTGAATCTCTGAGTGCTCGAGTAAACTTGATCTTCTTTCTTAGTAACGGTTTACGTAAGTCGTCCCTAAAATATAGCAACTCCATGAATGCCCAGATCGACAGTACTTAAATTTGATGATTAGTAATTGCTAACTATGTCTTCAACAGACGACGCCGCTGACTTCATTTTCATCCTCAACGGACCCACAAATGTAGCCACTTTGATCCCCAACAGGTCCAACATTCAAGTTGTTTCACGATCAACGGAATGTTCAGATCTGACAGTGCATGATGAGATACTCCGAAAGGATGGGCTATGGAAGAAATATAACCGATTCATCATGCTCAGCGCCGCAGTTCGGGGACCTTTCGTACCATTCTGGAGTCGAAGCTGTTGGAGTGATGTGTTCCTAGATCGAATTACTGAAGATGTTAAGGTAACTAAGCCTTTCATGTGCTTCCAAAAACGATACCTTGCTAACCTTAGCTTTCTAGCTTGTTGGTATGAAGGCAACTTGCCTACCTAAATTCCATATTGAATCAATGATCTTGGCTACAGACACGATTGGTATGGAACTCTTGCTAGACCAGCCCAAGGGGTCATCGGTACCGTATACATTAGACGATCATCGAAACCAAGTGGTTGTTTCCGGAGAGCACCTCAGTAACACGAAACAGAATATCCGCGGTGGAGTTGAAGCTACAGGAATAATCAAGTCTGCAGGTTATAAAGTTGATATCGTGATACCGTCATTCGCCAAAATCGAAGATTACGAGGAGAATTGCGCCGTGGACTCGGTTGAAGATATGACCTTTGGCCAGCAAGATAACATTCATCCGTATGAAGCTGTATTCATCAAGACAAATCTCGATACCGACTCGGACACCGTTGCTCGACTCACAGAATGGCACCAATCCCGTATCATGAATGGAAGTTGGGATGCATGCCATCGCGATTCCTAAGACCATTGAACCTCAGTGACCAATGGAAAGGATCATGGCAATGATTATATATTATGCAGGTGGAGATTCCAATGGCCTACTAAGTAGACGGTGTTCGTTTCAATACGAGGTTTGTTTTTGTGCGAATGCTAGGTAAAATAGCATAAACATGTATTTTCTCCTCTCTCCCCTCAAAGTTTTATTGAAACATGGAATATCGTAGTAGTTCCTCGACCTTCAAGATGAACGAATATGAAATCTAGAAGTAAAGATGGATCTTGTATGTTGGTGAGTCACTGCGTGTTCACAGTGTATATAAAATTGTCTGATAAGATAGGCTAGCTAAAATGTACGAGGGCCAACAGTAAGGTTATATATCTAAAGAAGGATACACATCATAACAATTCCTCAAGGACCTGTTGAAGACAATGACTTGGCTCAATTGGAAAGCCGTGTGTATGAACCGCTTGCGGCGCAAGAGGTTGTAACCACGGTAGCTAGGGAGTTCGAGACGGGTCCTTGGGACTTGTTTTTTTTTTTTTTTTGCTTTCTTTTTATGTTATTTTTTCCCCTTCAAGCTTCTATCACACATTCTCAACTGATGCTTTCATATCAATACTTTATCTAGCTAGCCCTTACTACTCGTCACTTGAGCTTGCACAAAGTAGCCGCGTTAAATGAGAACTATTCTACTATGGTGATTGTTACTTTTTTTTAAAGAAAATAATGGTATTTTCCGCTACGCTCATCGCCATATGCTAAGATGCATCAAAATAAAGTATCTGGTATCTAGGTAGGAAGTCCTCCGCACAAACGCCATCGCCGACCCCTTTTCCCTAGCCCTATTCCATCGCTAAATAAAGCACCTCAAAGGAACATGTTAAACCCATCCCCTTTCGACTCTCCGGGCGCCGTATAATCCACACCTCCCACACTCGTCAAGTCCTTCTCGAACGCGTTCTGTATCCTAGCTACCTGTTCCATCTGGCTCAAGTCCACCTTAACGCCGTCGAATGCAGCAAGGCTCTCCGCCGCCTTGATGATATTCTTGATCTGCCGTCCATTCATATCATGTCTCGCCAGACTCTCCAACCCGTCCTCATCCACGTCGACTCCGCCGGGCACGCGTCCGCATAGCGTCCTCCAGATCTGCAGGCGTGACGGGAAGCTTAGGTCTGTGTAGCGGATGGGGACATGTATCCTGGACTTGAACCCGTCGTCGAACGTGCTCACCCGGTTCGTCGTTAGGAAAAGGATGCCGCTGTAGTACTCGAGCGCCCGCAGGAAGACGCTGACCATCGCATTGCGGTGCACGTCGTGCAACGACCGGCGCTCAAGAAACACATCTGCCTCGTCGATTAGGAGAACCGCTTTCCACGTCGACGCCAGATCCATAATCCGCGTTAAATTTAGGTCTAGATGTCCGCTCGACACGCCTAGATCGCCGGAGGATATCATGTATAGGGGTCGTTTGACGTATTCGGCGACGCATTCGGCTGTGAGGGTTTTGCCAACGCCTGGGGGGCCACTGCTCGTAAATCGGTATTAGTAACTTCTCAAAAAAGGGGGTTTACCTAGTTATCATTTCGGGGAGTAGGGGGTTCAGAAAAAATATCGAGTGGGAGAACATGGAAATCACAAATTTCGGAAAGACGTACTGCAGCACACACACAAGCCCCTGCCCCTTTCCCTTCACGATATCATCAAACCCATCCCGACTACTCGAATGCGTCGACACGACTGCCTGCACCGTCTTCTTTGTATCCTGATCGAGCACCAAGTCATCGAAACATCTCTCGTTCCACTCGATCGGAGCCACCTTATCCACGAAGAACTCGAGAAACTGCTTCACAGCGAACGCGTACCCCCTAACCGTCGCATTAGCCACCAACGCATCCTCATCCGACAACTTCTCGAACGCGCGCTTCTCCGCCACAAACCCCACCGCATTCACCGTCTTCCTCTTCCCTCCTCGAACCTGTCTAACAGCATTACTCCTCCCGCCCTCCGCACCGCCCTTCCCGCCAAACTCCACAACATCAAAAGTATCATTCGCCTCCAGCCGATGGTACGTCTCACAATCAATCATAACCCTGCCCTTAACATTAATCCGCGCATACCCCTGCTCCGTCTTCCTCAGCGCAACACCATCATACTGTTTAAAATGCTGCCCAACAAAGCCCTCGAACTTCCTCCCCCTCCTCACCAACACCTCCCTAATCTCCTCCCCATCCTCAACCAAGTCCAGGGGCATAGTAGCCAGCTCCCTCAACTGCCGGGTTCCCGCATACTTAGCCACAAACAGCTCCGCCTTCCTCGTGCCCAACTTCTCGCCATCAAAATCCACAAAATCCGCCCAAATATTCAAAATCGGGGAATCCCCGCCCTCATACCAACAACTATGAACGCGGAACGCGCGGTGCTGGTTCAGCACCTTCGCATGAATAATCTTGCCGGGCGGAAACAGCGTCCAGAGATGCTCGTACGAAATCGCTCTTAAATCACCGACACAGCGCTCGAACGCCGCGATCTCCGCCTCGAAATGCGTGCGGATCCACTGGACCAGCAACCGCAACTGCGCAGCGGCCTCCTCGTCCTCCTTGAACCGCGCGCGCCCCTCGCGCTCGAGCTCCGCGCGGTAGTAGAAGAGCGAGTAATACGGGCTCTCGATCTGGACGTCGTCGACGTCGACGGGGTCGTCGGGGTAATCGCCGATGACGTCTCTGAGCAATCTACGCAGGGGCTCCGCGTTGACATACAGCCGCGTCGTATCGAGCTCGTCGTCCTCGTAATACACCCTCACGAGACAGAACGCAAAGAGGCGCCACCAGTCCTTCTGCTTGGGTTTCTTGACCTCGTCCTTGCGCTCCTTGTAGTACTGCTCGTCGCGGTCGTCCCAGAGTAGATCGAGGTGTTTGACCTCGCACTTCATGGACTCGTCGCGGGTCGTGGAGAGGCTTGTCGTGGTGTTGGTTTTCAGGCTGTCCTTCGCAGCCTTGCCGGTGTGTCGGAGCTTGAGACGCTGGGCTAGATGCGAGATCGTGCGGTTTACTTTCGCTATCGTCATTTTGGAACGGGATATTAGGCGTGGTGCGTCGAAACGGAGCTCGCACGAAAATTCTATGTAGTTACGCATTAAGAATACCGGACTAGGTAGGTACGTGGGTAGATATATGGGTGGGCACAGCTTTTCGGGTCACTTAAGGGGAGGGATAGATTGAGCGATTGAGGGCAAAGAGGCGACAGGGCTAGCAACGCCTTAAATGATAGATCATAAATAATTATAATTCTTAGATGAGAAGAGAAAGTCTAAGAGCATCAATGCTTGGAAAATAAAAAAATTAACCGTATTAGAAGATATAGCTAGTAAGTTCGAGAGAATCGAGGCTGGCTGAGTCAACACGGCCGTGAGCGTTCAGGCAAGTAACACGGTAGATAGATACTACGCAGGCTGCAGCCATCGTAACATGATGCGAATCCTCCACCTCGAGCTCATTCGAGGGGAAGCCGGAGTATGGACTTAAGGCAGCCAGTAAGACGACCTTAAGAGGCAACCCGACGAGCTGCATGGACTATAGAAGAAGAAAAAAAGGAAATAAAAGCACCGAATGGGGGCGCTTTGATGGGATACGGCATTGTGGCATGCCGCTAGTGAATGCGCCTTGCGCCGAACGGGTAAGCAGAGATTGTGCCGGTATGACCGATCATGAGGAATATTCGCTGGCGAGGCTGGAAGATAATGAATGTTTGTTCAATGTAGTATGTAGGTCAAGCTGGATTGTAAGACAATGACTCGAGAATACTACCTTGTTCGTTGAGGATCCAGTGGAAATATAGGACAGATCCAAGCCTTCTCATTCGATCGGTGACTCGTAACACTCTGCCATGCCAATAAACAGTTACGAGGCTATGATTTTCATATCCACACGCGCTTGCAGTATCGTAAATTTATATTAGAATCAGTTGTAAGAATAAAGGGGGCCACGTACATTCCTACATACAAGATCCAAATACTCATTGACGGCCACGTAGGAAGGGAATCGAAGAGAACGTTGATTCTGGTTACCGAGTAACCAATCGTACCAATCTCTTTCGCGTGTATACGAGATTTTAATACACACACATAATCCTACGTCTACTTTCACCCGATTATTATCAACTACTGAGCCAAGTGATGGCGAATCGCAAGTGGCCATGGGTATCGTCAAGTATTCAAATATGCGTATGTATACATTGCTTGCAGCTTCGTCTCCCTATGGTAGGTGGGTATCCGGTAAAGCTTCAGCTGAGATAAAGATATTTGGGAATTGATATGTTTGGTTCGATTCGCATATCTATATTTGTCGAATTACGTATCATCTTCGCCGCGCGCCAAGGCTTGCAAAATCGACCCTCAAACCCTCATTCGTCTCTAGAAGTTAAAGCTTCCCAACTCTCCTTGGCTACCATCATGCCACCGCACTCTTTTCTATGCAACCAGCCATTGCTATGAACCCAGGTGAGTTATTCGTATCTTTATTGGTGTGACCTCGTAACACATCCGCGTTACGACGTCCGATAATACGCGCAGCCTTTATTGAATGAATGCGCCGCATATCCATAGCATATTAAGTGAAAGCCCCATCTATGTGTTTCAAATAGCGACCAACTCTTTCATGCAAATTTTATGACCCCAGATGATTTGGGACCTCCCAAAGACCGCTGCCTCCGGGGGGTATATGGGATTCGACGAGCAGCCGCTCAACTCATCATTTTTCGTCTCTCGGATCATCCTCAGGGCGAAGGGATGCAATTAAGGAATAGGGTATCGTTATTAAATAAGCGTTTATTTGGCGTTCCTCCGGAAAGCAAGTAGTTCGGAGAGGCTTCCGAGTGGGCAACCGTGCTTCAAGAAGTCGTGCTGCAACAGCTCATCCGCCGAAGCACGACTCTTGACGTCGACACACAAGCAGACCGATAAGAAGGCTTTGAGCTCCTTGCTCAGCTTCTCTGGTTTCTTCAGGCGCGGCGTGCCGTTGGTTGCGATAAGGTAAAGGGCCTTCAGAGGCTCTTCGTTAAGATATGGTGGTTCGGACTCGATCATCTCGATGGCCATAATTCCGAGCGACCAGATATCAACCTTCGGGCCGTACTCCTTCTGTTTGACGACTTCAGGAGCCATCCAATAAGGAGTTCCGACCATGGTTGCTCGTTTGGATTTGGTCTCGGTAAGTTTCGCGCAGAAACCGAAATCGGCTAATACTTTGTTAGTGGCCAATAAAAATACTGTCATGTCCGAGTACTTACTAATCTTCACATTTCCGCGAGCGTCTAGAAGAACGTTGTCGCTCTTGATATCACGATGGATAATGTTCTGGGAATGTAAGTGTTGCAATCCACGGCAAGTCTAAATAGCAAGTTAGCAACGTGGGAATGATAGAAAATTTTCAGAGTACCTACCTCAAGGCAGATCGTCGAGATCTGTTCTTCGGTAATGACCGGGTTGTTGTCAATGACATCTGTCAAAGCACCGCCCTCCATATATTCCATGACAACCCATAATTCAGCGTTGTTGTTACGTAAGAAAGCGTCGAGGAAGTTGACAATGTTTCTGTGCTTGCTGTCCTTCATGACCATGATTTCGTTGACGATAAGCTCCTTGCGCGGTTGGTGCGCTAGATCCATCTGCTTAATAGCAACTTGAGCCCTGGATCCTTGAGACCGGAGAACCTCCCGAGCAACTGAAGAGACAGCACCCTCTTTAACCTTGGCCACGTAAACTGAACCGGAAGCACCCTGTCCAATCTTCTTTTGCTTCGAGTATGATAGATTGGGATCATCCTTCGAGACGACTTCAATCAGTTTTTGCATGACCTCCTTCTCGGACATCGTAGACATGCGAACATCTTGCTTCCTTTCGGATGCCGATGGCTTGGCCGTAAGAGCAGCCTCTGCGGCCTTCACACCGTCATTCTGCTGGGGTGGAGTGGGCTTTGCCGGCACATTTAGAGGCTTAACAGGAGCGGGCATACGTGCCATCGCCGGGTTCTGAGATTGGCCATTCGTTCGAGGTTGCTGCGGGCTATTGGCATTGTTCGGGTACCGAGGCGCTTGTTGGTCGTTCCGCGGTGGCATTCGTTGCGCTTGGTTAGACTGAGGATCGCGCGAAGTTGAAACGGAGCCTGCGCTGGTCTGAGAAGAAAGTGGAGGCCTGTTAGCAGACGCAGATCCAGAGTTAGGCGCCGGCGGAGCAGGTCGTTGAGCGCGGAGGCCGTTGACTTGTTGGTTGCTTGATTTAGGAGCGGGTGGTGCTGCTCGAGTAGGATTGTAGCGATCTTGCGAGCCAGGACTTCCATATCCACCACCACCACCGATCTCTTGCTGGGCCATAGGCACTTTCTTTTGGGGAATCGAAGCATTATAGGCTTCCAGATCACGCCGATTCTGCTCCTCAATTTCACGCTGTCTCTGCTGCATCTCTCGTTGCTTTTTCAGTTGTTCTTCGCGCTCCGCATTAGGGGATGGACCATAGCTGCCGCCAACACTCTGCACCGGCGGTCTTTGTGACATCTCCGGGGGGTTCGGTCGAGGCGGAGGAGTACCTTGCTGTTGTGACATGTTACTGTAGCTGCGTTGCGAAGGTGGCATGGGACGAGGAGGCGCAACAGAAGCGCCACCGCCACCGCCATATCCAAGCTGCTTATTCTGTTGGCCAGCGGGAGGGGGAGTTGGGGTGAGACTTGGATATTGCTGAGGGTTCTCAGCCCTCTTAGTGAGATCTGAGTAGAAATCCAAAACCTCGAACACGGCCTGGGGGTTACGCTCGTAATCTTCCTTGGTGATGGCGGAAGAGTTCAACAACTTCGACCATTCAGGCGGCAAGCCTACGAATTGACCGGTTTGTGGATCAAAGCCAACGTGTACTGCATGAGAAAAGTTGGTCGGATTGCTTACCCCACCCATAGTAGGGCAGCGACCATAGAGAAGGTCAATCCAGTCATAGAGATCATCATCACTCTTGACCTTGATATGTAAAGTCCTAATCGAACCATCATCATCTCCGGGACTGTTGGATGACCCCTGCGCATGCCTCTTGATCTCGAAGATAGTGCCCGCAGCCTCGACTCGTCCGACATTTAGGACGTCTTTTAGGAATAGAGTATAAGAAACTTTTCCACCTTCAGTTTTGTGGAAATCAAGCGCTTCCTTGCGCAGAATAAGATATTTTTGTTTCCATGGTTGGATGAAATTCCTGCTCTCCTTCACGTTGGCCCAACCCTCTTTTATAACCGCAACGCCTCCCATGCCATCCGTCTGGTTGGATCGCTCGCGGGCGAGAGGTAAAGATATGGTAGACCCTGTGTATGTAGAGGTGGCAGTGCGCGTAATAGGCGACGAGACCACGTTCGTCATACTAGAATTCATGCTGCCGGGATAATTAGTGCTGGGTGTAAGATTGAGACGAGGCCGGTCCATTGGCGGTCGCGGGGCAGGGCCTGGGTTCATAAACTGGCCGGTAGTGTAGACGGTTCTATTATATTCTTACAATCAGCTTAAGTGTTCTCAACGGGGTGATTATGTATGGTCAAAGGCAAACTCCTACGTCGGGGTACAACTGGGATTGGACTGATAGACTCCGAAGTCTGTGTTCCCCGCTTGCGATATCGAGAGAAGGTTGAAAATCGTGGGAGGCAGGTGATCGAAGACGGGACGAGTGGGTTCGTTGTATTCTAATTAATTCGATAAACTTACCCGTTCGGTGCCGCCATAGTAGGCAAGGTTGAAAAAAATAAAATACCGTAGCACTTCTGCCGGGCGGAGAATCGAAGCCTTCGTGGTTTACGTCTTTAAGGGTGATGTGAAGAGCGCCTAACTTGAGAGGCTTTGTTCAAAATCAAGGCTAAAGTAAAGCGCCACGTCGTTAGTCCTAGGATCACTCATAAAGATCGGGACCCCTTATTTCGATCCAATCTAATATGCGGCTGAGGGGTTCGGCTAACTCACCCCGATGGGGACCAAGAGAGATTAGAAGTGCGGTGAGAGAGTATGGAACCAATTCAAACATTAAGCGCTGTTTTCTCGAATTCCAAAGTCGAGATGGATTGTAAGATCCGCAAAGAAATGGAAGATTAATCGACTTCGAGTGCGTGGAGATGCTGTCTTGAAGTCGATTTCAAAGGAGTCGGCTGGTCGGGTAAGAAAGAGACAAACGAGCGGCTCGACTTCACATCCGAAACCAAAGCATCAATGCGGTATCGAAATGTCGGGGCTTCGTTATTTTTTTTTTCCTTCTTTAGTTCCCACCCGTATATAAGTAAACCGACCTATAAGTTAAGCAATCAGACGAAGAAGCATAGCAATCGCAATTATTAGGCTATCGTTCTCTTCGATAATGACACAAATCCCCCTATTACGCTGAATTGATCGGGGAGATACGTGATGGATGTGTCTATTGTAATGTATGTGTGCGTGAACAAGCAACGGTCAAGGCTCTGAAGGAGGAGTGATAAGAGAGAAAAGTAAGACATTGGATGTGCAGTCAGCAGCAAAGCACCTGGCATTGGCAAGCATGGGGCTAGTATGGGTAGCGTTATCCCTTCTCCTGTTCATGCAGGGCACGGGCTATTTGGTGGACTTTGCTCAAAGTACCGGTACATAAGCCCACTTATTTCTAAGACTTTCATTGGTGACTTTACCGCAGCTCCGTGGCAATCGAGCCAATCAAAGCTAAGTGGCTTACTTAATGAAGCGCTTGCCACGCCAGTCATAGGCTAGGCATAGGAAGTACATCTTATTACATACAAATCTTCATACAAATCTACGTACCACTTATGCTACATGTATGTAATTGAACTTGAAGAAATTCAACACGATATTCAACACGATATTTAACATGATATTCAACGCGATTTTCAACCAACGCGAACACATCGGATCAATACAACATATATATCAATTAAAAGCGCTTTCACGGCCGATTCGAATGAATTACATTTGATTAAAAAATATTGGGTATCAAGCAAGCTATGGATCATCAAAAACGCGCATACGTATGTGTGTGCGGGAAAGGGTGTCACGTGACTGACGCGCTTTAGATGTTGACCTGACTTTTGAGCCAGGCTAGAAACTTCAAAAGAGGATCTCAAATACTGCAATTATACACATAGATAGCGCTTTCCGAGAGCTTTCGAACAAGCTTATTGCGAAGGTTCAAACCCTAAAATTGAATGAGCTATTGCTAGAAGATACAAGTACGATTACAACGCGTAATGCAGGTCTAATACAACGGGATTGCGGGGGACTTCTATACTGGAAACTGCTGTACTAACCTAAATAGCTACTAGCTTAGATATATCGATGAAATCGTTGAATAGCTTCAAAAACGCGATTGTAATAATAATAATAATAATAATAATAATATGGGAGGAGGAAGAAGAAGAGAAACAGCAATTACGCGTTGACGCGGTATAATATTTACTTGATTAGTCATATATAGCTCCACTTAATATAGCCGCGGCGCGTTTAGGTGGGTACAAAGGGTACAAAAGAGAGAAGTAACTTGACAAGGATTAAAAGTGGGACGAACAGGAGAAGGGATAACGGGACCGGCTAGTATGGGCAGGCATATGCCTTGAACATGAAGGTAGAAAGGGCAGAAAGGGGTAAGGTACAACAAATGGGCCAGGTACAAATGCTAGGTACCTACATGTACTTTCGATATTGTCCCATCAATTGGAAGGGGCAGAAGGGGGTGTGCTCTTTTACCAAGGTACTTCTGGGAATTAAATGATTGATTGGCGTTGGAAGGGTCTCCCCTAAAACTGCAGGAGACTCTATGTATCCTGTACATATAACCCATATAATCCGTCCTATCAACTAAGACGAGTTAACTCTATTTCTCGGCAAAGCGGACCCCTCAAGCAGGAACTAGGAATGTATATGGGTACATGTATCCACGTCCCTAGTGGTTTCAACGTTATTGAAGATGGCCACCTTGGATTGGGAAACGCTAGTTAAAACAAATGACGATCCTCTCAAGTCCCCAAGTCCCTACAACTTGTCACCCAAGAAAGAGGTTGCCATTCCTCTTTGGATGAATGGGATGGAATCGATGGAATCATACTTCCCCTATCGACATTCCTTATTGAACAATTGCAACTTTTTACCTCCGTTACAACTCAGATGACTTCGGATTCGGATATACGATGTATAAGCCGACTTGCGATACCTAGTATTGCCTACCTCATAGTAGGTATCTGGCAATCTGGGTAGGCATCGGGGTAGGTAATAATCAGGGGTAAGCACTTCGAAGATTTCTAATCGCAAAACAAGCTATCATCGAGATATCCGAGTCGGTGGTATCGTCGTTTCATCAAAGACCGTATTTGAGACCCCTCTATCCCGACAGTAAGAGACTATGATAGTATCTCTTGAGACAACTAATAACGAACAACGCCTCGCGGGCCGCCGTGCGTCTCCAAGGCTTTACCCGCCTGTGAGATCCCGACACATGCGTAGCCGGCGCGAATAAGTCACCAATAGAATCATAGTCAAGACTATTCCATGTAGAGTGGTCTTCGTTTATCTCAACGCACGAAACAACAACCAACTCACCGAATCGGGTATTAAATGAGTATGTCGCAATGAATCGCGATCCTCTGTTACGTCAGGACAGTTTCTCTTCCAGCCGAAGACTTCTCGGTAGTTCCGAGTGTCACGGGAGGTAACAGTTGATCCTCTGTGCACCGAGTAGAACAAGCTCAGATTTCCCTTGCGTACGTATGCAGGAGGAACTCATATGCAGCGCGCAAGGTTCTAGCGAAACATCCATCGGATTGGGAGCGTTCAGATGGATGGAACATTTCTTCGATGATGACGATGACAATATTCCTCAGCCACTGTAACATATGTATTATACAAAACACACGAAATACCTCCTACGAGATATAGCCCCCCGGAGGCAGTCATCGAAACGTCCTCTAGAGGTTTTAACTAGTCAAGATAGTAACAAACCTCCCCGTCGGTTGTCATAATGGGTAAGATGTACGACGTTTCACCCATAGCCTAGCCGCGATCTGCTTCACATTCATCGCTCTCCGCAGAGAAAGCGGCGAACCTCAGCTGATTCTCGGCGATCGTAACCGCGCTCGGGGGTACGGCTGCGGCGAATCAGAGTCTTGGCCTTCTCGAACTTTGCAGGAATAAGCTCTGTATCGACTATCCAGAGACACACAACCTGCCGTACCTAGGGTCCTTCTTGCATTGGTTTCGCCAATGTGCGGATCTGTCACAGGATGTTGGTGCTTGGCATCCCACCAAACCCCCTAGTTTTGACCATTGTGCCTAATTGGCCAGGGGTTACAGGGGTTACCAGCTATGATATGTTTGTATTCCCCCATGGAAATTTATTGCCTCCATCTCCATAACATGTGGGATGTTTTAGTTGTCGCCAGACCATTGTTCAAGAATGTTGATATGAGCTAGCAAATACGAAGTTGTTAGGTAGGAATATTACTAATTAATGAAGGCATCAATATCCTTCTAGAGTAACTAATATAGTTCGCACAGATTAGTACCGGCTTTGGAAGACCTTTCACTCAACCGCCTCGGCGGTCGAACAATCGCACGTGGTCAAGATCTACACGTGAAACCGCATATGAAAACGGGAGCCAACAGATGGACAAGCTTTTAATCAGATCTATATAAATCTGTCTATCGGACCTCTTGCCCCTAGTCTGTCACTGAGGCCTCCGGGCTGTTTTGCCCCTCCGATGCTTGACGTTATGAAGTAATTGACGCATTATGCCCGGGATCAACGAACAGCGACCTCAACCTCCTGTCCTTCAAATGCCGGCAGCTCGGCTTCGACATCTTTCCACTGCTTGTATCCGTCCACTACCGACTGGATTGCAGCAATGATCTTGTCTTCGTCCGCACGGACTTGCTTGGTTGAATCTCGATCTCGCAGTGTGATAGTGCTGTCTTGAATAGTCTGGAAATCAACCGTAATGCCAAGTGGCGTACCCAGTTCATCATTTCGGCTGTATCTCTTTCCAATTGTTGCAGACGAGTCATCGATCCTGTTAGAGATGCCGATTTTCCTGAGCTTCTGAGAGAGCTTGTAGCAAAGCGGTTTGAATTTCTCGTTGGACGAGAGAGGGACGATAAGCACCTTGGTAGGGGCTACTGTCGGTGGGAATGAGAGGACCTAGAGAAAATTAGCATCTATATGTTATAATGAAGACTAAGAACTTACGCCACGAGCTTCGTCACCACCCTCGCTAGCACGTGTCCAGAAGTTGTGCTCCATGAGAGCGTATAGTATTCTTCCAATACCGAATGATGGTTCAATAACGTTAGGCGTGTATTCTCTAACGTGCTCAGATCTCGTACGTCGCTCGATGACAATAAGGTCTTTAGGAATCTCAACCTTTCCATCACCAACACCAGCAACTTCGAGAGTGATGCTATCCTTTTCGTTCAGATCCTTTGCTAAAGCCTCGCGCTGGTCTTGAGTGGTTGCTAGAACAGCAGCCTCGACAGTTTTGCCATCTTTCTTGAAATGTGGGCCGAACTTCTTCTTATTCAAATCGATCTCCCATTCAGTGACAACTAGAGGTTCAGCTAGTTGTTGACGAACAATGAGAGGCGCGCCGGTCTTTTTGGCGTGAACACTCAGATCGTAAGCGCTACGGTCTGCGCAACCAACACATTCAACCCAGCCGTAAGAGGTGAGAAGCTCGGCGTCCCAGCAGTCGGCAGCATAGTGAGCCATCTCGTTCGCCATATGCTGTCTAAAGCGGATCTTAGATTGGTCAACGCCAATCTTCTTGAGGAAGAGATGGATACGAGCTAGGAAGTAACCTAGTGTCTCGTTATCAACTGTCTTATTAGCCACTGCTTGACCAATGGTTACCTTCTCAACCTTCGTTTGACCAGCAAGCTGAGTTTCCCGGTTCAGAAGCACTAGCTCGACATCCTTGATCTCCTCGAATCGTGGGTGCTTCTTTCCGCCCTGGGGATCCACGAAATGTTCGATCTCAGCCATCAGGAACTCACGCACTCGGAGCAGACCGGCACGAGGAGAGATCTCGTTTCTGTAGGACCGTCCGATAGATGCTGAAGCAAATGGCATCTGACCCTGGTTGAACTCCAGCAGCTTCGAGAAGTTCAAGAATTGGCCCTGTGCGGTCTCTGGTCGTAGATAACCGGGAAGATTGCTGCTAGGACCGATTGCCGTTTGGAACATTAGGTTGAAGGCAACAGGAGGTGATGGTTGTACGCCAGATGTTGGGTTCTTGAGGTCATATTTCTTGATTAACTCTCCAAGCTCTTCGCCATTGTAATTGTCAATCCTGGCCAAAACTTCTTCGTACTCCTTTACAACGGCATCGTCGAGCTTAATAGCTTCCTGTACACCCTTGGCCTTTCGCTTCTTTTTCTTAGGATCCTCTTCCTTCTCCTCGACCTTCTGGCCGCGTGCCTCCTTGTCGCCCTTCAAGCGACTCTCAAGTATCTCCTCGACGAAATGGTCCGCTCGAATAATCTCGCCGTTCTTCGGGTCTTTGCACATCCAGTCGGCAAATTTGTCCACGTGGCCACTCGTCTTCAAAACTTCGTGGGGAGTCAGAACCGAACAGTCAACTTCTAGCATGTCTTCTTCTAGCACGAAATGTTTGCGCCACACATCGATAATATTCGCTTGGAGACTGCAACCAGGTGGGCCGTAATCATAAAGACCAGCAACACCGCCGTATATCTCAAAGGAGGGGGTATAGAACATTCGTCTTCGAAGCATGGAGTCTAGGGAGGGACGATCAAGGGGTTGTCCCTTAAGGGTGGTAGCGGTTGTCGTCATTTTGGGCTGTTCGGGATCTAGGTATGACTGGTGATCAGATGAGTGAGGCGTAGACGTAGTGAAGTCTCGTAAATAAGAGTTTGCGACTGTAAGTCTACGAGAAGCGTTGGTGTTTGGTAAAAATTGAAAGGTTTTCGAGCACCTCGAAAATTGGACGCGAAAAGGAATTGCGAAGCCTAAGCCCGGCGCAGAATTTCTAGCCACAGAAACTACCCTGTTCATGAGACTGAAGGCTGATTACTAGGTAGAGACAGATAATCGCGACTCTCCAAAATTTGTAGGAAAGTGTTCTTAGTCTTAGAGTTGAGTCACAACCCGTAACTTGCCCGCTATTTTTCCAATTCGTTCCTTACCCCGCAGCCCCTCCATCGGCCCCTCCAAAATTTCATTCCGGTACCTGGTCGCACCTAGACCACCTGGATGCACTGAACTTGAAGACCCATATATTTGTCGGGTCCACTGAAATTTTCAGATCCAAGTCGTTATCGTTATCACAACATTCAATCTGTGACATTTTCTTTCATTGTACTAACACTCCAAAGCTCTATTGCTTCCCACCACTATTATAATAGCTTGTATCTATTGAACAGACAAGAAAAATGGGAGCACAAAGATCTACCTCACTGTCTAAGAAGACGGGAAACAAACTTCACCGTCAATCGTTATACGTGAAGCAAAAACAAGATCGCGAGAAGGAGAAGCGTGAGACTCGTTTTCGAAGGAAGAAAGAAGAGGAGAGGGAACCCGAACTTCGAAGAGAACGAATTGCACGAAACATACCGGCGACAATTGACCGAAAACGAGTCTGGGACGACGTTGACGATGATGGATTGGGCGCAAGTGTTGATATGGAGCAGCTGCTCAAAAAAAGGCGCTTACAACAGGAAGAAGCAGAGGAGAAGCTAGCTGCCGAGGCAGAAAATGGCGATGAATCTGAAGAAGAAGAAGGTGACGAGGCAGACAGCATGTTAGGTTCGGATGACGAGGAAGAATCTGATGAGGAGGTGGCCGCAAAGGTTCGCGCAAAGCAAGTCATCCGGGACGATAGCATGGCGCCCTCAACCACGTCAACGAACCTCGATCTCACGCCGGAATCGCTGGTAGCTAAATTCCCGTCGCTCTTTTCTGACGATGGACCTGCAGAACCCCAAGTTCTGGTTACCACTACGCTCAATTCGACTATACACGACGAAGCGAAATTACTTTGTACCCTATTCCCACACAGCACATACATACCACGGTCGGCGCATAAGTATGGCTACAAGTATAGTGTGAGGGAAATTTGCAAGTTCGCGGGAAATAGGGGTTTCAGTACTGTCATGATCGTGAGGGAAGACCAAAAGAAGCCAGTCGGCCTCGACATCGTCCACCTACCTTCGGGGCCAACATTCCATTTTAGTATATCGAACTGGGTTGAAGGAAAGAAGTTGCCTGGCCATGGTAACCCGACAAACCACTACCCCGAACTCTTACTCAACAACTTCAAAACACCGTTAGGTGTTCTTACAGCAAGACTTTTCCAGTCCCTGTGGCCTAAGACTCCCGAGCTTCAAGGTCGTCAGGTCGTCACATTACACAACCAACGTGATTATATCTTCTTGCGCCGACATCGATATATCTTTCGAGATAAACGGGCGACAGAGAAGAGTGTGGTTGGCGCAGACGGAAAAGAGTTAAAGGGAGTAGAAAACATTCGCACAGGTAAGCTGTCTACCGTATCTTGTATATGCATACACTAATTAATTCCTGAACTTGTATAGGTCTTCAAGAGTTAGGACCTAGAGCAACACTTAAGCTCAGACGCATTGACAAGGGAATTGGACGGGCTGGAAGCGAAGGAGACGATGCAGTACAGTGGGAATGGAAGGCGAAGATGGAAAAGCAACGAACCAGATTCAATCTTTGAGTCTGCCAAATCTTTCTTGCTACATGTCATATCGAATGACGGAATTCAATATACCCAAGTGTTGGTCCGCTGCTTACATAGTATTCTACATCATCATATCCACTGTCACATGTCAGTCTTACCTCCATCTGTCGTTGTTTACTAGGTTGGTAAAGTAAGAAGAAAGGGCATTGAAGTTCGGAAACTCAATTTACCCCTGTACCGCGCTGTTGGGTATTTTCTAGCGATCGTCCACTAAGATAAGGTACATTGGTAAGTGACCTGACGCTAGCAGCAAGGGAGCCACCAATTCAGCACCTGCACTAGGTACTTGGCGATCTTAGATTTGTGGCTTGTACAACGTGTAAAGGTCATACAGCTGACTGACATCTACCTAAACCTTCCCCGTGACATCCTTTAATGACCAATTTCATCTACATTTCATCATTGCGCCTAGGTAGATTGTACGGCACTGCTCGTATTCAACCGTTCATCCAACAGCGATGACTGAGTAAATCTCACCTTCGAGGTAGTATCTGAACTACCTATCACCGAATACCACCATTCCATTTAGTTACGGTCGCAAGTTTTCCGAGAAGCTTCTTGTAAACGTAGCGTAGTTACCGCTAGGATATCGGCGACTATGGATCGGGTTCGCTCGTTATTCAAGAAGAGGGACGATGAGGTGGAGGAGGAGGAATACCAACCCTTAACCGAGGAATCGCGGTCGTTCGAAGAACCTCACGGACATAACGAGACCGACGAGACACCATTCTCATGGATCGAATATTGTCTCTTTGCTATACTTGGCGTTGCGATGCTATGGGCCTGGTATGTAATACCTCTAATATTTCATCTAAAAGTCTACCTATAAGGAGAGTTTGGCGACTAATGATATAAATGATCAGGAACATGTTCCTCGCTGCAGCGCCTTATTTCCAAATTCGATTTCAGGATGACGACTGGATTCTCAGTAATTTCCAATCGGCGATTATTTCCGTCTCAACACTCGGGAATTTAGGGTCGATGATCGTGTTGACGAATGTCCAATACACGGCTTCTTACCCGTTTCGCATCAACCTCGCCCTCTACATGAACGTCGTTATATTTGCCTTATTAACCGCTTCGACCGCTATATTCCTCGATGCATCACCTACGGCATACCTAACATTTTTATTGGCCATGGTAGCTTTCACCGCTTGGGCGGCTGGGTTGATACAGAATGGCGCATTTGCATTTGCCTCCAGTTTCGGGCGACCCGAATACATGCAGGCCATTATGGCCGGTCAAGGCGTGGCAGGAGTCCTGCCTGCGCTTGTTCAGGTCATATCGGTTCTCGTAGCACCGCCTGCCGATGCAACCGCTGGAGTGAAAGAAGGGGTTTCTTCGGGCAATGGGAAGGCTGCGTTCATATATTTCCTCACCGCTGTGATTATATCACTCATAGCGCTCGTGGCATTCATCCCACTGGTCAACCGTCATAACCGTATCGTCGAAAATAGGATGATGGAACATATGGCTGCATCGATGACAAGCATCGAATCTGCAGAACGTGCAGCGCGTAAGGTCGTCAGCATGCTGACGCTCTTCCGAAAACTCCATTGGTTAGCGGGCGGAGTTTTTATGTGCTTCGCCGTCGCCATGTTCTTTCCGGTTTTCACACCGAAGATTTTGTCAGTGACACCGCCGGAAGATGCGGGTTTGTTATTACAACCTGCCGCCTTCATCCCGCTCGGCTTCTTATTCTGGAATCTCGGCGATCTTGGCGGGAGGACCAGTTCTCTCTTCCTCTCACTCCGGGACCGGCCCGCTTTATTGTTCGTAGCAAGTATAGCACGGTTCCTGTTCTTGCCGCTTTACGCTCTATGCAATCTGCACGGCAAAGGGGCCGTCATTAATAGCGATGTGTTTTATTTGCTAATAGTGCAATTCCCCTACGGATTCACTACCGGTTGGCTGGGCTCCAACTGCATGATGGCTGCCGGCGAGTGGGTTGATGATGGGGAACGCGAGGCCTCTGGAGGATTCATGGGGTTAGCATTAGTGGCTGGCTTGGCTTTTGGTAGCCTGCTAAGCTTCACGGCTGCCGGGATATGATTACATATGAATTTGTGGCAAACGGGATTCGATAAATTTTTTCTTATAGATATGGAGCGGTACCGAAGGATTATTCATGATGCATTTTGGGTATGGCGCAAACTAGAATCTTACATCTATATTATTGATATTATGAGAATGTTAAGATTATTATTCGGATTATTTCTTAGGTACACACGACAGGTATTGGTGTGTATCTAGCATTGATTTTAGCTAGCCGTAGGTAACCACCCGAGGGAGTGGATATTAGATCGCCGTGCATGTATACACGGACGAATCGCATCGCTCAGATTGCTTCTCACGATGCTCATAAAGTCGCTAGCTTTGGCAGTTTGCTAGCAAGGGTACATGACTCCTCCACAGGGGTAAATTAATCTCGATCATATCGGTCACACGGATCGTTTAACTTGTGCTCATATCCATAGATTCCCCGATTCCCATAGAATGGGCAGTTCTCACAAAAGGAACCAGATGATAGATCATAGTCCTAGATATTCGATAAAGGCTTAGGGATTCGCTAGCCCGTTATGTATGCCCGTCGTCTACTAATTATATCTCTTCTGATGGAGGGTTTCTAGGACCTAGACTGCGCCACCATGTACGCTTGAGCATTTCTGTTAGGCTGCCCGCAGCCGCACCTGGACACACTGGATGTAGGTGGATGTAGCTGTGTAGGTACTGCATCCTGGGGGTAGCACATACCTGGACTGGCTGGAGTCCCGGACCTGAACCTGAACATGAACCTTGACGTTTACATAAAGGTTCCCCTAGGCTTAAGCGGCAGTTGAGCAAAACGTCATAAATGCAGACCGTACTCCATACTCCATTTTTGCTATTTTTCCAGAATCGTCTCCATGCCGTTCGATTGTTTTTATGGAAAGGGGTGTGGTTCGTTTTTTTTCTTCTTCGTATTTTGCCATTCTTAACGTTTGGTACCGTCCCCCCTAAATCGTATAAATATTCCCTATCGTTACGTCTGCTCGTTACACCGATGTCAATGTCTCTTTGCCATTGATCGAGTCCTTCGTTATACCCAGACACAATATTGGATATCGGGAAGGAGTATTGTTTCAATACTTTTTTTATACTACTTACGCTATTTTATGCCAATGCCTTTTTATACTTTCTTGGAGAGGCTAATTTAGGTTTCCGCTATACTGGGCTGGGCTACGACAACTACAAAGAAAGAGCACCCTACTTCACTTTACTATTATAATAACTAAACTCTTCACCTTTTCAAAAAGAAAAATCTTAAAAAAACATTACCTCAGATCCCAGATGCGATTGTTTTTTGACCTAGAATTCTCGATTCTCTTTAAAGATTTCACCTATTTTTCCTTGATTCGAAGGGAGTCCCCGCGATGAAGCCACTAAAAGACATCTGGAGCGAACTTTCCCAGCCTCTCCCCGCGGGGTTGTTAGGCGCCGAGCACAACAGACCCTCCACCATCGTATCTAAGAAGGAGGTATATGAGCTGAGCTATATCCTCCAGATGTCCGAATTCACGCACCTGGCCGAGGGTCGCGCCAATGCCGTCTTCAGGATCAGGGAGCCGAAGGATCCCAGTGTCCCGGCAGGCTTCTTCCGCGGCACCCTGTTGCGTGTGCCCAAGGACACGCCCGACGTCGTGCCCTGCGATTACGAGAGCCTGCGGGACTTCCGGGAGGACTTCGTCGACGTCCACGTCGGCCGCCAGCACGTCGTACCCCAGATCCTCGTGCGGATCACCCAAGTCGTCGCCACCGCCCTGAACGCCCGCCGCGACTACGCCCTGCGCGCCAAGGGCGTCAAGGGCGACACCAGCATCATCCTCCCCGGCTACGCCATGCTCGTCGAAGACATGGGGCCCACGCCAGACTGCAAGGCTCTCGAGTTCAAGCCAAAGTGGCTCGCCCAATCCCCCATGGCACCCTCGGACGCGACACGCTGCCGCACCTGCGCTAGGGAAGCCTTACGCGTGGGAAAGTTACGGAAGAAAGGGTTCCGCGCTATCCCAACGCCCGTGTGTCCGCTCGGCCTCCTACACGCAGACCACGCCGTAGTAATGAGCACGATCGAGCGACTAACCCCATCACCCACATGGACAGACCAGGACCGCAAACGTCTCGCCAAAGCGTTCCGGGACAGCGGGGTTCTCGAGCGGCTGCGCGACCTGCAAGAAGAGGGGGACTCGGGGGACGCACTATTCACGCGACCATTCGACGCGCGCTTCGGACTGTCGATGACGCTGCGCGACTGCTCGTGCTTCGTGCGGGTGCCGATCGACCCTGACGCCCCCGTCACCATCAAACTCGCCGACGTCGACAAGAAGAACTGGCGCCAGAAGCAGTCGTACTGGCAGCGCCGCCACAACGACCTCGTCGACGACGGCTGGTACCACGGCACCGAGAAGCCCCCCGTCGAGACCGCTTGTGTGCTTAGACTCGACTACTGTCTCGAACGGGGTCTCGAAGTTCCGTCTGTTTTCCGCGAGAGGTTGGAACGCTGATTTTTTCTTTTTCCCTACCTACATTCACACATTCATACATACGTACCTATTACGAGAGTTGAGAACTTGGCGCAGTGCATTTTGGGCGGTCTGAGCATGTGTTTTTTGTGGTTTTAATTTTCTTGTTTTTTTTTCCCTTATGTAATGCCATGTCAATCTCATGCCCTTACCATTACGAGAAGATGATCTTCATGATGCGAGTAATACCATACAGGGGGGGTCGGGGGAGCATCTGGTTGGGCCGGTGGCAAGTTGTCCGTTACACAAGATCCAATGTTATAGAGATGTTTGGCCGCGAGGCCACGGTGAGGGAGGTACGATTGTCGTTTTATTGGAGTATTATTCTCGCCATGTTGTTGGCGCATGGCCTTTTGGGAGGTTGGTTGGTTCATAAATGGGGGATGAGAGACAGAGGGTAATCGGAGAGTAATCCAGAACAGCTTAATACAGTGTGTTTTACATATATTTATATTATATATGTGTTGTCAATCACTTGTTTGAAGACGTGTTACTTGGTGCTTGGGAATGATGTCAATTTATAGTCTTACTACCTGGTCCCTCTACTTGGGTATGATATTGCGATCTCGGATGTTTCGATACGGCAAGGCTGTAGTGTTTCAGTAAGCACCGTCTCCTAACTCAATCACCAACATCAAAGAGTTACACGTGCTATTCAAGGAAGCACGTGGATCTCAGCTAGACTAGGCGTAGTAGAATCCCAAACAGTCACATATCATATTACTGATTGATAGAATTCTTGTTTCTGAAGATTCGGTTGTTAGGGCTAGCTATGTAGATCAGCAAGGCCTATGTTCATTGGAACTTGATTTTTAGTCGCTGAAAATCGGCATGCCCGGACTTCACGATAGTTGTGTCCGGCGAGATGCAGAATAATGGAGAAACTATGTACCCAAGCGAGAGGTTAGACACAAGACGGCGCCACTTCAATAAACTTTTTTTTAAGACCCGAGGTTGGGCTAGCACTGCTCTAAGCAATTTTAGGCCCTAAGATTTTGGCTGCTCGCGTGCTCCCTTCCAAATCCATGGACGCTCCCTAGCAATGCAGAGTGCAGAGTGCAGTGGCGTGAAACATTGAAAGCGGCCGCTTCCCCCTCTGGTGGTGTGTGTCAGCCGTCACCGTCAGCCGGGAACTTGGAAGGAAAGTAGAAATGTCAATGACAGAGAGAAGGCACAGACCACATGCATTGCTTCCTCATCTGCCCCCAACTTAATGCTGCCGAGCTTGGCTAGTACGGACGATTATAAACCGCTACCGAGAAGCGCGTTTTCTCCGCAGGACCCGTAATATTATCTTGACGAACCAACCATAATTAAAGTAAAGCTCAATCAAGCCTAAGAGAAGGCAAGAAGAGGAAAAAGAAGAAAAAAAGTTTCGCGTTACCTCCACTTATCTCCTTGGTCTCCCATTTCATAAAGCTCTGCGTCGGGGTGCATAGCATAGCGTCATTTCCCTGCACAAATCCCTTGATCCCTTACTATTCTGATTTTTCCAATCCACAATCCACGATCATATAGGTCCATCAGGTCCATACAACTCCTAGAAAGCCCTAGCTTCCCGCCCACTCTCTGTCACTCTCTCTGCACCTGGGCAGTCTTTTGCCATTCCTATCATACGACTTACCGCCTAGACTTCACCGCACCCACACGCCCGCACACGATCAGCCATTGCTTTGCTGTTAATTGTGGTTCGATCTAGCCAATTCTCCGGACGGCCGCCACCTCGACCGATTTCACCGATTTGCATTATTTTATCCTCGCTTAACCTTGGAAATATCCATCACCGCCGCTTCCTTTCCCACTTAGTACCTGTTATACCCTTACAACTACATACAACCTAACAATCGTTACTGCAACTACCACGAACTGCCAACTGCGAATTGCGAAATAGGGAGGGGTTATAGTTTATATACCATGCGAATCGAATAAATGCTTCACTCAACATGGCATTTAACTTCAACTGGTCGCCGCTCACGGCCGACGCCGAGTTCTATAAACGAGCGCAAGAGCTTCTAACGAACGCACTGAATAAATCTCCGAAGCCTCCTATAATCGTCGATGATATCCTCGTCACCGAGTTCAACCTCGGGTCCGTCCCGCCAGACCTGGAGATATTGGAAATAGGAGATCTTGCCGAGGATAGGTTTCGAGGCATCTTCAAAATGTGCTATTCGGGCGATGCATTCTTGACGCTAAAGACGAGAGTTCAAGTAGGTCATATTTTTCCCGTTGGGTTTTTCTGGTGCGAGGAAAGAAAGAGATACTATGGAGGGGATGATGCAAACGACTACGCTTTGGTTCCGGTTATCGTGGGAAATTTCAACATTACACGATATCTTACCGAACTACGTCAACCCGATGCGAGATCTATCGACAGTTCGTTATATCGACATCACTTTCCCAATTTCAAGAGCTAGTGCTCCGGTTGTTACACGAAAATTTATTCCACCGAAGCTACAAGCGCCACCGGATTTCATGGCGGGGATAGCTTCCAAGCTTCACTTCCAGCCCCCTTTTCCAGAAAAAAAATTGATTAGTTCTACGCGAAACCATGGTCGTTCTACTTTTTGCGCGTTTGTGGAGTTTTGCATGAATCATTGTAATTACCTAGGGTAGCTTATCAGGGATTCGCGCTTTTTTCGGGATATTTTTTATTTTCTTACTTCCCCAACTGTCAAACCCAAGGTTCGTGCGTCATATAGGGTAATGGCTAATATTATTGCGCATAGGCAAACCCCTTAAACACATATCTCTCAGCTAAGCCAAGCTTCACGTCGCCGCAACCGTTAGCGGCTGCAGCAAGTCTCACGATACCTTTATCTATCACCTTATCTGAGATCAAGCTGTCTGCTTTTATTATATTGGTATTTTCGAAACAGAAAGGCCTCACGATAGTATTCCGAAATGATCCCCTCGAGTCTCTCAAGGTCTCTTCGACCTTTGACTCGATCCAGTTTGTTCGAGACTACCTTCAGAGAACGATTGAAGGGCAGTTGAGGGCTTTGATGATGGATGAGTTACCGGCTATTATCCATAAACTCTCTTTACGACTTTGGTGCCCCGATCAATTACCGAGGGAGGAAGTGTCGCCAAAGGAAGGATCAGAGGATGAAGCTGTTGTCGATCCATTCGCCAATCCGCCTCCGGAAGCAGTCGATTCTAATGGTCACGTGCTTGATGCAAACGATATTGCGTCATTGTCCATGGACGGGGGCTCGGAATTGCAATCTTTATTTTCTCAAAAGAATCTATTGAAACTAGCAGCTCTTACCGATTCGCAACGGACACTGTCACTATTCACACCCGGGATTCGCGATGTGTTGTTTAGGGCTTGGGCCGGATCGATGGATCGGAGCGATACCGGATATTCAACTCCAGCGTTGACGCCCAGTCTGATGCGTACCCAATCTCTGCAGGGGAGCAGCAACACATACACTTTTACGGATTCTAGCAGCTTAGATCAGGGTAGTATACCTTCGCGACCATCCCTGTCTAGTCTCCACTCTGCCACAACGGGTCTGGCCCTTGGCGCTGGTAGACACTCAAGAAGCTCACGCAAAAAGAAGACGCGCGTGGTCAACCTGCGTCGGACCAAAACCGGAAGCGAGGCCACTAGTGAAAGCAGTGAGACAGTCTCAGACTCTACATCGATTAACGGTCCATTCTCAGAGCCGATCCTACCAGATTCAATTCCAGAAGATCACGAGGAGGAGCTGGCTGATGAAGACGAGCCATACTCGACACAAGTGCACTATAGGTCCGAGAGGGATGTGCCATCTCGAACTCCTTTGAATATGGACATATATAAAGATCCGGCTATTGACGAGGATGGCCCCATACTATCAGTGGAGCCAAATGCGGAGGCACCTCCAGCTCAGCAGGAGAAGGTTGTAGAACCCACCCGTTTCCCTTCCTCCTCCAAGAGCCCATTCAACTTAGAGCGGCATCGGCCGATGGGTTCCGACACGTCGTCCGTGATTCTTGAGCAGGCTTGGATAATGAAGATGGCCGGCGAAATTGCGCGTCGTGTATACGACGAAAAACAACGAAACGAAAACTTCTGGGCGGAGAGAGACGACACTCCGCCCCCCGCATACCAAGCGACACAATAGATCTATAGATCGTACAGGAAAAGTAACTTCCGATCCTTTCACTTTTTTCGTTTGTCTATATCTAGCATGCATCGGCAGCACCTAGACAGACTGTACATACGGTTATGGCGTTACTACAGGGATCATGGCGAGGTGGGGTAACCGGGGATTTGGAGATATCCGGATGTGCTCTTTTTTTTAATGTCTATTGAGAGGCGGTGTGTAGCAGAGGCGTTTTGGGCGTAATGGTTTTAAAAAAAAGTTGTGGGTCGATCCTTTATGCTCTTGTCGCTTTTTGGAAAGGTCTCACTATATTTTCTATCTCTGGATGTGAGGAAAAGTCGAGTGTTATGCAGGACTCCGACGAATCATCTTGCACTACACATGTTTTTACCAACACAACCACTTTAAACCTACTCTCTCTCCTATGTAACGAGGTCTGCGCGACCTAGAAGGCCATGGAAGACTCGTTTGTCGGGTAGGGGAGGGATCGGGTCAACGGACGGGATGGTCAACCGGGGGGGTTAAAAGGGAAATAACTACTAGCATGGAACGGGACAGGAATAGGAAACGGAATTCAAAGATCACATAGATTGATCGCCGGTGCATATGCGTCTCCCGGCACGAAACGTCTGGTATATTGATATATCGATGTGCTGGGAGACTCGCTCGAGGCTGGAGACCTCTTGAGAGAAAAACTCCAATCCAAATATAAATGAAAGAACATAACTTCCCCCAAACGACGCCTGTTTTTTATTTTCTGGTTTGATGTGACGAGATCCGCATTCGCGTTCCTGCTCCTTACTGGTTGACATGTGCCAATGGGACATGTGAGAGCTCTGGCGTAGTAAGCCGGTGGGTGTGGTTACTCCCTAACATCTATTGGCTGCTGTGAGACTTCGTAGTTGTCACAAGAGTATGTTTGTTATATGCATTACAGTATCCGAAAGCACACGATAACCCCCTTTACTATCAAATTTACGATGCGTATTTTAAATTCATAATTCATCCATCTCATCAGCTAATCTATCGCCGCTCTAACCCCACAAGCCCCTAATTAGAGCATGTAGGTACCTAGGCAATGGCTTCCACTATGTAATATGTATGTAAACGCGCTCACAGCACGCCACGTCACAGACTGAACTACCTGCTAGACCGGGAGCTGAACGAACTAGCAGCAGCGCGTTGGCGAAGCATAGCCTCTTCATCCATCTATTTTCGAAGCCCTAATGCATGATGGAATTCTCCATTCCCTATTCCCAATCCTTTCGCCCCCGCCCCCGAAAATGCCGAATGCCAATGAATAGGTCGGCCCCGACCTCCCTATTTCAGATCGTGCCGAATCCGGCTAGCTATCTGGTAGCTATCCGGTTTATACAGCAGGTGATGTAATTTCCGCCAACGCCCATGAAGCCGACGGCATCGTGTCGCCAGCATCCAGCTCAATTAGCTAGAGAATAAGTTATTCGTGCAAGTAAGTAAGTAATCAGCCCAAGTATGTAATGTAGATAGTTACTCAGCGCCCTACGCGATCCTCTCGCCGCGCCCCAGCTTCCTGAGATGTTTCTTAGGAACCTTCAAATCGACCAACTTCGTCTTCTCCTTCTCCTCCACCTCTTCCTCTTCCTCCTCCTCTCCTTTCCCATCTTTCACCCCACGATGCCCCTCCTTCCTCAAAACCGCGGTCTTATCCAGTGCTTCGCTAAGGCGCGGCCGTCCCCTCTTACGCCTAGCCGCCTCACCCTCGCCCACATCCGCACCAGCACCAGCACCAGAACCAGCACCGACGCCGCTCTGCCGTCTACTCCCCCGTCGCGGCGCGCCCTACGCGCCAGACGAGGCAGTAGCAGCGGCCTGTTTCAGCGCCGCGGCCTCAGCCTCCTTCTCTCTTAACGCCTTATGCATCTCGCGGACCATCAGCTCGACCTTGTCCTCAGCATCCTTCAAGCGTTTAATCTCCAACTGCTCCGTCTCCCTGCTAAACGGCTGTCCCGGCCGATTCGCAAGCGGGATCATCGCGCTGCGCTCCTTGACATCGCCACCGCCGTCACTCGGCGGCGGGGCGGACTTCCCCTTCCCCTTCCCCTTTCCGCTGGCAGGCGCGTGTTTGTCCCGCGCGCCCGTCGTGAGAACCTTGTAGAAGTCCTCGAATGGCTCGTTGAAGAGCTGTTCCTCGTAGACCCAGGCGACGATCTCGCCGCCGTTGCGCATGGCTTCCTTTTCGGCCTCCGTTCGTCCGTAGGGGTGTAATCGCAGGTGATGGTATAGTGTCTGCGGCTTCTCGCTGCTGCGGCTGTCATAGTACAATCTTATCGTGATCTCGAACTCGCCCCAGCCGGTCTCGTTTACGACGAACCCTTTTTGCCGCTGCGCGGGGGGCTTGCCTTCGTTTTCTTTCTGTATTGTCTCTGCGTCGATCGTGCGTAGGTGGTTAGGTATAGATTCGTGGAGCTTGAATTGTACGCGCCGGAGCCAGTAGAAGATGTCGGTGTCGTCGACGCCTTTGACGAAGACTTGCCATGAGTGCGTGTGGTCGGCGGGAACGCTGGCGGGGCGCGGGTTGTCGGTGTCGTTGAAGGGTCGCGCTGTCGTGCCGTAGATGAAGGGCCGGTAGATTTGCACGCCTTTGACGCGTTTGCCTGCGGGAGGCGCCATGATATGATGGTTCACGCACGTAAGTAGGTAGGTAGTAATAGATTGGTAGTGGGTAAATGACTTGATGTAGATACAGCTATTAGAATTTAGATTGACTGATTCGAAGAATCTAAATATAGTAGATAGGTAAGTCTTTAAGAAACTGGGGTTGTTATTGCAGTGCGGAGTGATGAGATGCGATGATATGAGGAAAGACCTGGCAGTAAAATTAGAGAGTAGGTAGGTAGCAGCTGCCTTGTAAACCGAGGTAAGTAAGATAATGGTGTTTTAATTAAGTTAGGGACGAATCCCCAATTCGTACAGTTCACGAAGCTTTCTGAAGGAGCAGGAACCTCTTATCGATAGCATGCACTTACCAGGTAGAAAATTTGCAGCCTTACTGTTGCCCCACTTCCCGTCGGACTCTTAGCATCCCCCGACCCAATCAACGAGGCCAATCCCCTCTCGTATCCTGGTATCCCTGCAGCCTCCAGCCTTGCACATGGACTGATGATGTGAGAACAAGTCAAGATATGCGTTCATTTTTACTCCATTCATAATAAGCATCCATGGATACCATGTATGCAAGTGCCGTATAACAAAACAATCCTGGTGTTGTCCATCTACATGAGTCATGCTCATAGTATAAATGAGTCCAGTCTCTGATCAAAATCTACACGGAATTGACTTCTCAAACCATTATCATAGCTTACCAGCTAAATTGCAGTCATGTCTAGGAAGCTAGTGGTATGCGGTGGGAGTGGGTTTCTCGGGTCGAGGGTATGCAAGTACGCTGTTGCCAGGGGATGGGATGTAACATCTATAAGGTGAACCAGCACGCCATTCATATTCCCAATTACAATTATTTCACCATTCAACGCCGGCATACTAACAACCCCCAGCCGCTCCGGCGAACCCAAGTGGATCACCGTCACATCATCCGCAGCGCCGCCGCAATGGGCCCACAAAGTGTCCTGGGAGCGCGCCGACATCCTGCGTCCGGCGACGTACGCCCCGCTTCTCAAGGGCGCCGACTTCGTCGTGCACAGCATGGGCATCCTGCTCGAAGCAGACTACAAAGGCGTGTTACAAGGGCGGGAATCGCCCATCACGGGGCTAAGGAAAGCTTTTAGCACGGCGCCGCAGCCGGGGAACCCGTTGGAGCGCGGGGTGAAGACGGGGCAAGACCAGGACATCCGGCCGCCGGAGACGGCAGCGCAGCTCACGTACGAGAACATGAACCGCGACAGCGCGGTGATGCTAGCGAAGGAGGCGGCGTCGGAGAAGGTGTCGGCATTCGTGTTTATATCCGCCGCTGGCGGCGCCCCCGTGCTGCCCGCGCGGTATATTGCGACGAAGAGAGAGGCTGAGAGTATAGTGGCGAGCGAGTTCCCGAGCATGCGGGGCATATTCATGCGTGCGCCCTTCTTATACGATAACTCGCGGCCGATTACGGTGGGCATGGCGGGTATGACTTTGATGGGCAAGATATTCAACGACGTCACACGAGGCGTTATGAGCGGCTTTATGGGTGCTGCCGGGACGAAGCCCCTGAAGGTTGACGTAGTGGCAGAAGCCGTGGTTGAGGCCTTGGGCGATCCGAATGTTAAGGGACCTATCGAGGTGCCCGAGATCGAGGAGTTGGCTAATAAGGCGTGGAGGAAAGGAATGCTCTAAAATTCAGTCGAAAAAAGATGTATTAATGCAGCAACCCCTATAGACTTGTATCATAGCTGCCCAACGCCCCGAATATGCTTGTGTGGTTGATCTATTCATGCACCATGAGCGATGGAGCACTGCCGCTGCTCCCTCAATACTACAATATACCTCCCTCTTACTCCAACTCCTACTCTTTAAATCATAGTTCCACGTTCGAAACTATCCCTGATTTCCGCCGTGTATTTGTTGTAGAACCTCGATAACTTCTGGTTGAACTGCTTGTTCTTCTCATTGATGTAAGTCACGTCGCCCTCATCGCCATTCTGCGCCATCCTCTCCCTCCTCTTACGCAGCCTCTGTTCCTCCGCCTTCTGCAAGTCTCCCACCAACCTATCGACCGCCGCCTTATCAGGTTTATTCTCCGCGAACGCGGTCGAGTCTGCCGTCGAGTAGAAGCTTCCATCTTTATCCACGGCAATCAGTTCGCCGTCGTCGGTCTCGATGATGTCCAGGCCGCCAGACGCAGCGGCCTTCTCGATAGCGGCCATCTTGTCCTTCTCGTAGCGCTCGAGGTTCGGGGCCATGTCGCGCAGCTGGCGTTTGTACACCTTGTTGCTCTCCTGGCGGTAGTCTTGGAACGCGTTGTTGTCGCGGTGCGCGGCCTTCTTCTTGACGCGCTTGTCCCAGCGCTCACTCTCTTCCGCGGTCCAGTCCCACGCGCGCTTACGCTCGAAGTCGTCGCCCGCCTCCTCTGTCTCCGCCTTCAGCAGCTTGTGCGAGGCGATGTCGCGCCGTCGGTTCAGGGCTACGAGTGCAGATGGGTCTGTTGCTAATCGCTGCGACTCCTTGGTCGCTTCCGCGAGGTTCTGGTCTGAGGATGACTTGGCCCGGGCTTGTAGCGCGCGGAAGCGTGCCATTCGATCTTTAGCTTTTTCCGCAGCGCCGGCGGCGGAGCTGGCTGCTTTTTCTGCCGTTTCTATTGTAGTTTCTGTGGATATAGGCTCCTCCGTCTGTGTAGGTTCGCTTGGCTTGCTTGTGTTTTGTTCTTGGGGGATCTCGTCGTTGGTTGAAGGGACCTGCTCGACTATCTCTACTGCCGGTGCCGGTGTGGGTGCAGGTGCAGGTGCAGGTGCATCTTCTACTTTAGCGGCGGCCTTCGCGGCCTTCGCACCCTTTGTGGTCTTTCGCTTCTTCGCAGGTGGCATGGCTGATATTAAATTTGTTGAAGGTGATTAGAAGTCTTCCGAATTGTGATGTATTTTCGAATTTGTTGATATGGACATGTATATGAGAACACTAAGAAAGTCAACTGGCGGAATGATAGCCAGCAGTGACAGCCGTCCAGTAAAACCTTGGCATTTTACAGGCTGTAAAAATGGGGCTAAAATAAATATTGCCGGCTTTTTTATCCGGATTATCTTAAATCCGTATAGACTCTTTCGGGTAAGTAAGCTTTCCGTAAATAAATCCAAGCTATTTTGACCCGTTCACTAATTACCCCAGAATCTGGGGTAGGTTTGCACTAGGAACGGGTTCTCGCACCATTTCTATTAGTTTCCCGGGTGGACCTGGAGATCCTCCCCTTCTATTGTACGAGTACCTATTAACTGTTAACTGAACCATCCCTTACTTCAATTTATCTACGCTGTATTTATTTGATAGCACAAAATCGAATTATGTTCAAAAGCTATGATAATATCACTCTAAAATGTTGATATATTACGCATCTAGCCATTCCCTTCGACATGCAGCGATTGGCTAATCCGTCGTTACCCCACGTGCTACCATTAAACATCCCGTTGACCAACATTCAAATTCGATCTATGAGCAAATTCCGACGTCGCGGACCTCCGAATGTTCCAAAAGAAGATCCTACGGGAGAAACGCTTTCGTTCAATGCAACTGCCTTATTATTAGATCTCGATTCCGAAGACAGTCCATACGTGCGTCCTTTTGATAAGACAACCTTAGGCGAGCCAGCGCCCCTTAGGTACGAAAAATTTCGCAGAACGCGTCTCGAAAGGTTTCATGCCAACAGGTTCCAAAAAACTGCTGAGATGTACGCAAACGATTTCAAAGGTGTTCGGAAAGATAGATTCAGTGTATGGCGGATATCTGATTATGACGTACTCTCCTTTATACTCGATTCCTCGTTTGAGGATGAACAAACCCCGGCACAAGAAATAGAACAAACAGAACAAACAGGGGGGAGGGGAATAGATGCGCGCTTGAAAGGTGAAAAGTCATCTATAATAAAATGGAATGGAATACCAGAGCGTAAGAAGGATGTCCCTGCTGATCTTGTTTCATACGTCCTACGCCGACAGCTGATAGCCCGCCGTCTACATCCTGGTAGTGGCGATTCGGAATCACTAAGGAGGGCTCTTTTGAAAGTCAGCTTAGCACCAGAACCCGAGAAGAGATTGCTCAGTTATGAGAGAATCATTGAAGGTGTAATTCAGACACCCGAAGGCTCGAAGCTCGTCTCTGACTGTAGCAAAGTCCTCGGGTCCCTGTGTAAAGATATTGCCCCCAAGATACCGCCAAAACGTCTTCTCCCGTTTTTAAACAACGTGGTCATCAACCTAAACTCCCGCGGACTGCCAATTTCGCCAGCTCTTCTATGGTGTGGATATCAGGTCTCATATGAGGGTCGTTCATGGCACATGTTCCAAAAATACATGGGAATGGTTCGCGAAGAGGGATTTGATGCAGGTCCCCGATTTATCCAAGTTCATCATGCTTTCCAACAGATAATGGCTGCCTCGACTAAACCTAGGCGTGGCATGCCACATACCATATTATACATTTACGGGCTGTTAACGGGCCGTTTATTAGGAGAGGATTCTTCACATCCATCATTTCATGATCATCTATCCTGCTTCACCAGGACACAATTCACCGGATATCTCGCCTCTCTTGCCCAATTAGGGGCGTTCCGGTCAATGTGGTATATCTGGCGCATGTTTCCTGAAGATATGGGCAACGACCCAACTTCTCGCATCCTCATGGACAAATTTAAGGTGAAGCCATTTTCAAAGGCTAGGGCATTTGCGCAAGCCATCTCATATGCCGTTCAAGTAAACAGTCGCTCGGCGGAAGTTATACAAGCCCCTGGGTTTACGCATGTAGCCGAGGACAGAGATAAGAACTGCGAGCTTGAATTGCAAACTATCATGACATCGGCGGATCTTCTTTTACCGGATATTATCAAGGAAAACTCCAAATTATTGCCGAAGTGCTTCATAGCAAACCAGCATATGATAAATATTTTTGAAGAAAAGTCACTACAAGAAGCAATGTCGGCACTACAGTCTTATTTATTAGACAAGATTCCCACTTTACAGCAAGATACTAGACCAACGGAGGAGCAATGACGTGGATTATGAGCATGCTAGACTAGATCGAGATGTCTAAAAAATCCCATTAAAGTATAAGGAAGCTTAAAATAAAAGGATGGAACTCACTCATGCATGTTGACACCTAAAACTTGTGTGTCGTTGTCCCAGTCGATATAAGGTCCTGTGAAACCCGCTTTCCAGTCTACGCATGTTGTATAACAGAGAGGGAGGGACAACATCTCTAAGGCTATTTACGAGACTACTTTCAAGGTATGTAATCCGTGCTAGAGTGTTGATGTCGAAGCTAGTAGATCCATAAGGGGTCGCAGCCAAATTAGAATTACTAGAGTTACTTACGCGCCATCCTCGCCAACTATCAGAGTTCACATAGGCTTCGCCGACGAGGACAGTAAACACTTTTGTCTAAATAATTTTGGAAGATGGGACTGTACTGTGACTAGACGCTTGACTTCCAACTTGAATACTTAAGCAAGTTTTTCGTAGGTCTCGCATTCAAAAGAATTGGGATTGAGCTTTTTGGTATTTTCTCTCTTTTACCTCCCTATCATCAACACTACTTTGTAGTAACGAATTGTTACGTAAGAATACACATATATACCTACGTAGTCTCAATCTAGCCTCCGTCTTAGCATTCCTATACCCATAAGCCACGTCAACGGTCTCCCATTATAGTTCATCTTCAAACTCTGCTATCTATAGACTTCCAAAGAGGACTATCCCGGGCACCTACATACGTAACCACTCGGTACCTATGCGAGGGAAGGTAGGGACGAAATCTAAATCGAATCCTAAGATTATCCTATGATGACATGAATACACATAATTTTCGTAGGACACTACCATCGCCACAAAGCCTCACGATATTCCAAATCAACTAACAGCATCAACATAGGAACCAAGCCATATGCAATGCTCATGTACCATCATACCTCCCCGAGCACAGTCCCCTATCTTGATCACCCCCAGAAGATGAAATTCACCAGGTACGTACCTCAGAAGTACGAGCTTCCAAAGCCAACAAGCCCCTAGCTCAACCCTACATATGTAGGGACTCTTATTTCTCCATCCGTGCCACGCATACCCAACCCAAGCTCACAACAACCAAACCCCCAAACGTCAACACGAAAGACATCGTTCTCCATTGACATCATAGCCCCCTACCGTACCAAGCCGCCAACGTCAACATCACCTGACCCGTACCTGGCAAACAGTAGCCAAGAGAAAACGAACCCCAGCGTTCGAGATCCCCCCTCGATGCGCCCACGTTACCAAAGGGGGAAAACCCCACGTCGATAGTCCAGCCAACCGTTTCCCCCGCGCACAGACCGGTGACCCGGGGGGCGAACGCGGGTCTCAGACCTGGCCTGGGCGCGGGAGACCCGGACATCGACGGACTGGGGAAAGGCTCAACAGAGAAGCGATGTAATAATGCACTAGAAGTACTAGAAGTACATAGTGTACATACACAGAAGACCAGCGCGAAGAAAAAAAAACCTGGGGGAAAAGGGAGGTTGGGTGGCGGCCCCCAAGGATAGAGTTATGGGTGATCTACACACGTACATATACATACAGTATGGGGAACAACCCCGGTTGGCCGGCTAGATGAAAAGATAAGAAGTATGTACTGTGAAATAGACCCCGTGGTTTACTACGTAGATTACTAGCCAAGGTATCGTACAGATCTGTACTATGAGGTGGCATATACCGGATTAGTCTCGAGCCTGCGAGATAAGTGAGAATATTCCGATAGATATACCTGATCTGACTCTTATGCATGCATACTTATTTGTACATATTGTAGTAATGAAGGTAGATACGTAGTCTTACATAGAAGACGAGGTAGGTAACAAAAAAAAAAAAAGCTTTAGTGTCAGGAGTTAAGATTACCAGTCCCAGGGTCCCTATATCGGCAGTGAGACGGGTGCGCGATCTGACACCCGTAGCACGAGGCGGAAGATACCGGTGAGGGTTCTCCGCCTTGTGCGCGGCGCAAACCTGGTTGCGTGCTCCAGGTGTGGATCTCACCTTCGGTCGGTTTAGGAAGAAGATTGACTGCGGCGCGATTGAGCCAGTTTCTTACGTTACCGCCTAGTCCATATAGGAAAATGAGAAAGAAATTTCCGTCTTTCATGGCGGTGAGGAAGGGAGCTAAACTTATGCCCCTTTTAGTGGGTTGCCAAGCTTTGGTAATGCCCTCATATGTACAATGAATGAGGTATTCGGATCTCAAGGATGAAGAACAAACTAAAAAGAAAAGAAAGAAAAGTGCGTACGTAACGGAATGTGGTGGGCAACTTGTCTCAGGAGCCCGTGTCTTAGATGGATTGGCGAGATCTCGTGCCATATCCGGGGATCATGTCGATACGTATGTCTAAGTCAGTCTAAAGATGCCGTCCGCGATGCTCGCGTGACGCTCTTCTGCAATTATGACACGTCCCAGAACTTCCCCCGAACTAAGGGGTAAATTTGCTATACATACATCCTGCATGCTAGCCCGAACGATTTTCGGTTGGCGATCCGGTAGAGTACTTCCTTAATTTTTTTTTCCTTTTGCGCGATATTGGCTATTAGTCTTACGCAATTTTGCGACAATTTACTTACTCTATTCGTCAGCTTTGGCTTTGATGGCGTAAACGGCTTGCACAATAAGCTGAAATTTATGAACCTAGGTAGCCAATTAACGACAGACGCGCTTGCTTGCGAACAGACGTACCTAGGTATGTATTCGTCAAAGAGGATGAAGATGAGATCATTGCGAAAATCAGCCAAACCCCGGTCTCTGGGTTATGGTTGTAGAAACCTTGAACGTCCGAGTATAGATATATATTACTTAAGCAAGTAGCACTGCATCAATAACCCGTACGTACCGTGGATATGTACAACTAACTGTAGTAGTCATCGGTGGATATGCCGCTTCTGAGAATACGCTGAATTCTCCGATTGGCATCTTGAATCGTATTCCGCCCTCCCCGCCTATCAAGCCAAGCTAGAGAGTTTATGAGGCTCAAGTTGGCGACGCTATTGCTAATTACCTGTTACGAAGAGAGGAAAATTCGATGCCATAGGTGTGAAGCCCATGGTTTCATGAATGTATACTGACATGTCCGAATTGCCGAGTGGCTTCATGGCTCCCTCCTTCAGCATATTGTCTCGCCACAAATGTTCGCATCGAGAAGTCGCGTGGTAATGCCAAACCGGCGAGGGATGCTAGATCGCTTATGAATGCCATGTCTAGAGTTTCTCGCAGTATATAGTATGGATAGTATGGTGTTCACACCGCGAAGCTTTGTAGTGCGACAGCAGCCACCAGTGTAACGAGCGGAGTTATGCCAATGGTAACCAGCTCCGATTCCGCTAGCTCGGACGCCTCCGATTTGCATGGGATAACATCGACATCACGAATCTGGTCTCTCTAGTTTCGGCCTAACATCTGACAGATGAGAGATGGCTTTCCGAAAGATAGCCTATGCGTATTAGCGAATGCCCGGTTGACACCGAAGCAGATCATCTGCGAGTCTATCCTAGCCTAGCCAGACTTACAAAATCGGTTCACCGAGATGATTGGCTCGTAAGCGCAATAAGGTATGGGTGCTTCGACCTGATAATGGCGAAAGGGTGTCCACGTCTAGGGTACCTGCAGGAATCTGGAAGAGCTGGTGGAAGGCGATGGGGAAGACTTGCTATAGAGATGCATACTATTGCATGAAAATTTTCTTATCGTGGCCGTCTTGCTGGTACATGTCTCAGAAGGCGTCTGAGAGGCCGTGTGTCCACCTGTGCCGTGGTCGCCACGGCTGCCATGGTCGCGACGTTGATAAGCTATCAGCTATCTCGCATGGGCATGGGCACCTGGCATGGGAAAATTTTCTGGGTTGGCATCAGCAGAATCAGACTTGTTTGTTTGACTCCACCACTAGCCTTGAATGGCCGAGGCTGGCCGAGCGCTTATATGTAAAATCGCGACCGTTAAAAGAGAAACATCGTAGTCCACGACTGCTCTTTTTGGGAATTTCGGTAACACTATCGCGGGAAGGAATTCTAGTTGCCCGCTACCGTACTTATTGGGATATCATTCCCGTCCAAGATTCCCGCGGATTCAGCCCTGGCGATCATGTCTGCTGTACGACACATCCATTGGACACCCCAAGAGGGATTGCCACGTCCGTGATGTACGAAGTGATGGAGGGTGATGAAGTCGGCCATTGAATTTGCGACAGTCCAATAAGAAATCGACGCCGATAATGATCAGTTTTTTTTTCTTCGAAGCAATTCGAATTATTCGCATTAAACCATGTCGCAGTCCTAGACAAGCCCAGAATGGACTTTCCATACAGTAATAAGTTCCTGACCTGGGCGGCCTATCGCATTTACGATACTCCACGTGGGGTGATAGGAGTTCGTCCCAAAAGTAAAGATCGGTAAGATCCAGAAAGGGTAATCCGGGTTACGGGCGAGGGGAGGCCAATATAAAACAGATGAACCCATATTGAGGGGACGCCTCGCAGGAATCATAGCACTCCTCGTAATCCTCGGCAGCTCTGCCTCGAGCTACCCCCCCTAGGCTATCAGGCAAACCAGGAGTCGGGGTTATCTTTTTGAAGCTCCCTTGCAGGAGCTGTGCCGGATGATGTAACGATGGATTGTAAGGTGGTATGTAATGTAGAAGCCATGTACGAGCCAATGTACAAGCCATAGGATGTATGCAAGCCGCTCATGCCAGCCGGTGGAGAAACGGGAGGCGAGCGACGACATCTACGTGCTTGTCAACTTACATAGCTGTGCAGCATTTGGATAAAGCAACATATTGATCGCACAGCCCGGAAGGCTACACTGCTTTTGCGTTTGCCTTCCAGATAAACTGTAAATACGACGTGAAACCCAAGCTTCCAAGCCCGCACGAGTTACACAAATAAGAAGGCAATCTGCAATTGAGGACGAAACAGGCAATGAGCCACAATGGTATGTGGTACAGTAACCTTCAGATTACCTGACTACCAAGAGCTACCAAGGTAGTCGATGAGAGCGAGAGCGTGTGATAGAAGGGGGGGTACTGATACTGGTTGCATAGACATTCACCCGTATCCCCGAAGGGGATACTGCGCTTTGACTAGCAAAATGGGCAAGAATTGCAATTTAGCCCGAGGTACTTCCGACGTAGTGGAGTTTCCATATAAATCTTATGTACTCTCTTTTAAATACGTACTCTATATAATTACATATATTACTAGCCATATTTTGATAAGCCTAAAGATGCAACTAAAGATCAAGACTTTATGTAAATATAACCTATCGGGTAATATTCGGATCGTCTTGCAATTCTTGCCCATTTTGCTAGTCAAAGCGCAGTATCCCCTTCGGGGATACGGGTGAATGTCTATGCAACCAGTATCAGTAGTGGCCAAGCGAGACAGGGGCAGAGGGCTCTCAAGGTTTCAAAGAGGGGTAAAACGAGATTGATCAACTATCAATTCAGATAGCCGACGTTGAAACTAATCAATTGACCAAATTGACCACATTGACCACAACCACATTCTCAATAGCCAAAGAGATCAGGAGAGTCAAAGAGCTCTTGATGATCGCCAGAGCTGGATCGGCAGTCAGGTGGTAAGGGGATATGCCGGATAAGACTACAGGAACAGAAGCGAGGTCGGACTTGGTCGGACAGCCTCAGACAATAAGACAACACAGGCATACAGCCTGTAGCGTATTTTGTGTGTGGTATGGTATGTGAATCATTGCAACGGTAAAACAATGAAGAGGAATAGATGGCGACTTTCCCGGGTGGCGCTATAGTTACATAGCAGGATTGCAAGAAAAATACGATACCTACTCGAATTGGTCCAAGATGTTGAAGTCGTCGAATTGGTTGAATTGAAAAGGTGGAAAAAGACGGAGACCCAGCTGCCCAGATAAATCAGATAAATGGAGACAGCGCGGCGGCGGCAACACGGCAGCTGCACGGGAAGACATACATTAGGTAAGTTAAGACATGGAGGAAGGCATAACAGAACATGGTAGGGTATAATATGTTATTATTAGCTTTTTCTTAACAGCAACTTCCTTGCATCTGATAAAGGTACCCGGAAATAATCCGAGAGTTAGTCTTACTATTGAAATCTATATATAATTCTTAACAGGACCACACCAAGATGGTGGAACTCTTTCGTACCTTTTGCACTGTGTGTATAGCACAGTATATCAATCTTCACGCACACCCATTTTCGAAGGTCAGTTCAGGGCAGAGTTTACCTAAGGAAAAAAAGAGACAAAAATTTTTAAAACTAGTCTCGGGACAATTGACATTCAACGAACTGGCACACGTGCAAATGGAATCCACCTTAACCAACCTATTGATTCAGATTCCAAGACTCTAGAAGTAGAAAACGTGCAAAACGTGCTTCAGATGATGGATGAGGTGAGCTGATTTCGAAACACAGTCGTCGTTTTTTGGTGACAGATCTAGATTTGTTACTAACACATGATGGTGTTAGTTTTGGTTCTGGTTCGCGGTTCCGAACGCACAAATACATATTGAAGTTTATATGTATCTATGTAGGTATTAAGTGTATTCAATTTTCAATCACTGTATGAACCAATTGAAAACTACGACTCGTTCCGAGTGCGTATGTAGAGATGGGCAATTAAGATACCAACCAATCCTTTGTTGGAACCTCATCCGCGTTTGGAAAGACTCTTAGGTAACATATGGTGGTTTGGGTGGTGGAGGTAACAAGAGGCTGGTTACGTTACGGAGAACTTAGATCGCGACATTTGACGGATGAATTTCGCTGATGGGTACAATTAAAGTTTTTTTTCTTTCTCTTATCCTTCTTTGGCGTTCTTTAATCTTCCTATTTCTGCTCACCGCATTGAACAATCCAGGTGAGCAATTATGTGATAGATTCCGCCGAGAGATTACCCCCCATATCCAACCCGGATGGGACCTGGATGGGCGATGGGTGATGGGCGGACGGAGACAACCATATCCGCGAAGCACCTGGATGGTTATATGTTTGTTACCAACCATAGTGCGCTATAACGTAGGTTAATAGTCCCAAGTCCCAAGTCCCAAGTCTTCTTGATCGATGAATATTTCCCGTATCCCGCCGGGAACCATTGCAACGTGCATACACATAACAAACATACACTACCTACACATACATCAAATACATGCAAGTATGGCTGCCCTACGTAAGTCGTATCCTCTATCCCGCGAACCGCAGCGGAGCTTATGTTGCTTGCATTATTTATACAACGACGGGAGTGCACCATGGAATTCCCGAGCTATCGTGGCCCCTCTTGCCCCTGCCGTAGACTCCTTCCAAGATGGTTCTTAGGTCAATTTATCATCAATATGCTCAATATACTCAGTATGCATACATTGGCATACATCTATAGTATGTCAACTCCTCAAGGTACAGTAGTATAGCTCTTACAGTGCCAAGTGATCCATACTACCTACATCACCATCCCTGTAGCGAGCGTTCCATTGCATGTCCAATGTCTTGTTCGACGAGGTAAACCGTTTTGTCTTAGTACTATGCAATAGAACTTACTAAAGATGAGAGTACCTGGATATGTCACTACATACCTACATAAGATGTCTCTATCTGCCTTACATACATGTATGTATGTCCATGCGCCTATGATATGGATATATGTACGTGAATGTAGGCTTGAATAACGCTATATTTGATAGTGGGATAGCCAAAATTGTTTCTCAAAGATTAGCCTGTCGAAAGCATTACCAATTAGCAGCTACTAATCAGATACGCTTTAGAAGTATTAATGAAGCGTCGGTGAGAGAGGTTTTATAATGAACAATAAAGTGACAATAACAAAATAATAATAGAAATCATAAGAAGTTAAGAAGTTGAAAAGAAAAATTTTCATCGCTCACTTTTTTTTTATCGTATCTCCATAGAATTCCAAGAGTCATTCAGTGGTCTTTCAACCTGTCCCAACTGGGAGGAGCCAGAAAGGGCCAGGCGCTAATAGAGCACTGTCGTGATAGTCAAGACAATGTAGCAGTCACACGCAATTGGCTTAAGCCCCCTAGTCATGGGTCAATATCTCCGCTTTCGGCATTCTAAGAACCTGCCAACCAATCAAGGTACGCACGCAATTGCGAAGTTAAAAAAAGGGGAAAGCAGTAAAGAGGAAAGAGTCATCGTTGGTTGATTATTGTGCATAAACCCAGCATTACATACCTACATAATACTTGGGTACATCGAGGTAGTTATCCAAACAGAACAGACACAACCCTTGGAACCCCATACCTGCCAGGTCTACCAGATTTACGTTGCAGCCAAAGTACAGCGAGTACAGCAAGTACAGCACCTGGACTGCTGGGGTACAGTGTAAGAAATCCAGCATTCTAGCAGGCACCATACTCCAACCAAGGGTCAGGCCAAGGAGAAGGAGAAAAAAAAGGTACAGCGTATGGTACGAAGATTTTCAAGGGTGCTACTACTAGAATATATCATCCACCACCTCCGCCTCTTTGCCTTCTTCTAAAATCCTTAAAAATTCCCAAGCTTGTTAATCTGTTTAGTTATCGACCCAATTCAGCTCTTCCTCCTTAGATTAAACATCATCCTTCCTCATTACAAGACCTCTCATAATATACCATAATAGATATACATATTTCCAGATCTACTAGACAGCATCCAACAATTGTTACCTGCCCTGTCTAGAATTCTTTCCCGGCATTTACATTACCCAAGAGAAATTCCACCCGAAGTCCTACTTACACAGCTAAACGCCGCCAGTGACTCGAGTGTTCCAGATACAAGTTACACCACTAAAAGCTCTACCACACCGGCATACCACTATTCCAAGCCCGCATATCGCCAATAACGTCACAGGTGAAGCTATCACCAATCTAAAGGTCTTGAATCAAGAAGACTAAAAAGGCGCCATCGGTTTTTTTTAGGCCTAGACGTTACAGGACCACAATTTGCTCGTCGATATCGTCATTGAAGGTTTTACGACATTCGAATTTGAGCTCACAAAACACTTGCGTTTTTGTCTTGTTTTAACTGCTATTCCCTGACACTTCTATGCCAAACTTGGCATCCCGGAACTTGCAGTCTTAACAGAGAGCGGCCAACTATAAGCAACCGTCTTGGATTCGCTTTTTATCTACCAATTTTACGTCAGTTACTGCGAGAAGAAGAAGCAAGCAAGATTTAATCTGCAATTTGCGTTGCGTACTGCCACTAATTCTATATATCGACGATTGGGGAACCACGAGATAGTTGCACGACTTTTCCAACGGTCCTCTTATCATCACCACCAGGATTATTTTGCAGCTTACGAAACACCCCGCCTTCTCGTCTTCTACCCCTCTACGCCGCATATTGGGAGCAAAGACCCCAAACTAGGCTGGCAAACTAAGCAAGCCCTCGGACTACTTATTCTATTTAGATAGTGGGTTCTGGCCTGCGTTGATCGCTAGGGCCAATAGCGCATACAGTCCCAATGCATCACACCCGTCGCAAATCCGGACATGCCTCGACCAACAGCTCGACGACGGACGTGCGAAAAGCCGTCACTACCTCAGATCTCTCGAAACCCAGGAGGCCACAAACCCTGACCAGGAAATCAACACCTCAGACGGTGCAAAAGCTGGGTAAAAATCCCAGGGATCGCGAGAGGGAATGGGAAGAGGAGCGGTTTTTCGACGACGAACGGGAAAGCTTCCCTCAATTTTGGTACGTATGTTTTCTATGGAAAATCGTATATGCACGACTTTACATCGTGGACGTCGGTGAATGCTTGATCTCTATATGTCGGCGAGTACTGGCTGTCAATGTCGCATGTCTGGCGTCTTACCAAACGTCATTTTGCACCTGGGAAGGGGGAGATCGGTTTTCCTTTTTCTCTCCCAGCTACGCGCAAGATATACCTGTTCGGGCATCCTGCGTGAGCTGCGTCACTATTCGGTGAACCCATGCGGGTGATCAATTTATGGGGTGGCTTGTGTAACCAATACAGCTGTTCCTGCATTACACCGAGCTTTTTATTGAGGTTATTTGCGAGGTATATATTGGAACCATGTCGCTGACTGATCACGATTTCTACAGTATGACTTGCGAAAAGCAATTCACCCCGCAGGACGAGAAATTCTTGTATTGCTCTGAGGCGTAAGCCACTCCAGGACCCCCAACCAATAAGTGATTCTCATCGCTAACATCTGAGGTCAGGTGTCGCGAACGTGACCAAATTGCGAGTGTAAGAGCATCATCATCCCACCATGCGAGTAGGGGACATGACGGCTTCGGAGCCAACATGCCGTATTACATGACGGGCAATTCGGAACCCCGAGACATCATTCCACGCGCCTCACCGTCCCGTTGGTCCCCTCCCACTTCGCCAACCAGCAGCCAATACACCAGTGCCGTCTCAGCCTTAAGGTCATTAAGTATCAGGCCGGTGAGCCCAACTTCACCGGTAGGAGGAAATGCGATATGGCCCTTCACCCGCAGCGCTGTTACCAGTCCTAGCACGTCGTACACGAAATCGAGCAACAACTTTTATTCGTCGACGTACGATAACGGTTACGCGGTAACGGGTTACGGATATGGCCAAGGTGCCACCACCTCCGAGCGACCGCTACCCACGAGGAAACCGGGGGGTTACTCTCGACCTAAGAGCATCGAGCTTGTTACGCCGATAGTAGGCCGCTGAACGGTGGCCATTTCCAGAAACCAGTTTTGGATCCTCGCCATAGTGCTGACGTGAGACTCGGAGAGTTTTATTTTACGCGCGCCGACCGATTTTCCCACGTTCAGCAGGTCAGATCGATACTTGGCGTGGGGAGTCCGTATGGGATGTCACAGTCGCAATACTATGTCGAGGTCTATCCGAACTTAGTTACATCGAGGTGATGCGGGGTGTTTCCCATTTCCTTATTCTTAGGCGGACCTGGCTGCCTGGATGCGAGAAGCAAGATAACAATACGACTTTCCCCACGTTCTCACACTATCTACCTACATCTACATACAGTACATATCTACATTCATCACGCTTATATCCAATAGCGCGGAAACTTTACCCACATCAACAGTTTTTGGATCGCATGATTTCGATCCTGTTTCGATTCTCCCAAACTCCCAAGCTCTCAATTCCCTCTGCAGAAGCACAGAAGCAGCTTCCATGCATCCTAGAGACCTAGACCTCAGATCTACTACGGATGTTGTTGCCAAGGGAATTAGTTAGGAATTAGGGAAGGGACTTGAAGGGGATGTTCACGGGGAGATCCGTGTTTCCCGACTATCCCGTCCTATGCGCCTCGCTTCACCCTGCCTTGTCTCTCTCCAAGCCTTCCGAACTTGCCGGGCGTGTCGGTTCCTTTGTGGGGCCCCACGAATACCAAGTAATCTCGGACATAGGCACGGGCGTCGGTGGTTTCTGTTTATCTTTTTTATCTTCCACTCTATTCTCATCTCCATTTTTTTTTTTACCTATCTATTTACAGTAATGTTTTCCAATTGACGAAATAACCTACCTCGTTAGGACAAGCACTTGCATATAGAGTAGGAGCGGATCTTGCATAAAAAAAGTGGCGGCATTAGGAACAGTGCTTGGCTGGCGTATTTGTCAAGGGTGGTTATACATCGATTATCTTTTCATCACCCCTGGCGTACCTTAGTCAATGTTGCATCTATGTTTTATTTGGGACGATAGCTTGGTATCTAGCTTGAAATGATAAGGGGCAGTTGGGGCGTTCAACTCTGTTTGCGATGCAAGTTTATCTCACTTTGGCATCTGTTTTTGGCATTTTCCGGATCCGGTATATACCAATGTTTTTTGTTGCAGCTGTTGTCTTCGAGGTTCTTCTTTTTGATTGGAATTCTCACATGAAGGGACTCGGATCTTATCTTATCTGATTTAACTTGAGATATGTTATGATGGTGCTTTTTGCTTTAGCATGTATGACAGACGAGACGAAGCGATGGTTGATTACAGTATTCATGCCGGTCCTTACCTTGAGGTTGTGGGGACGGAGATAGGATGTAATTGCGCAATGAAATCATAAATCTACTTCTACGTTTACGTTCCACACCATACCTATCCGTGGCCTAGTCTTTGTCGTCATTTCATTGATCTACGAACGAAAGTTACTAAGTGCCCAGGTGGCTAAGCCGGAGTTCTGACGTTGGGCAATTGTTTTTCCCGAGGACGCGGTAGGGTGGCATAGTTGGAAAGAGGAACTTTATTCTGACACGATTCCAGGACGTCGATACGTAATTACCAGGAGGCTCAGCTCCTAACTTTCCACGTGGCTGTGTCTTGCAGATTGGATTTGCTCGCTTACGTCTCTTCCGTGGTTCGATTTACATGTAAGGCCTCGCTCTAGGCTCCTAGTTCGGCTTAGGGCCGAGCGACCACAGCTGCTGTCGCCGATGCCTTGCGTCGGTGCGAAATCTGCTGCGGTCAGAATAGCCGAGTTCTGTCTGGAGTCTGGGGGCCCCGAGAACTCCGACCTCAGCCCATAATGCCTGCTCCAGGGTCAGATGATCGCCGTTCCGCCGCTGCTCGTTGCCGCTTTGATGCATTCTGTCATGATACTGCTTTCTGAGTTATCATATGTAGACCATAAATCCCGCATCTTCTTACTCTGTGGGTGCTGCTGCTTCATACGTGCTTAGGGAGAGTACATGGTTGATTTGATTGCAATCAGCTTTTGCACACGGTATACTATATTGCCTAGCGGAGGTGTGGTTGCTGCGGTGTTACGCGGAATAGGGGCTGGTTCCTATTACGTCTTCTGTTTTGACTTTGCACAACCATATTGGTACCATAGTCATGGCTATGCTTTAGCTAGAGGAAGCTTATTATTTTGGGTTCGATTTAATCCGTGATTGTCTTGGAAGTAGGGGATCTATGATACTTAAAGGGTGGGGGAGGGGGGAGGATGGGTTCGATATATGTCGAGCAAGACATTCGTAAATATCTACTGAACTGCGAAAATCATAGAGTGGCATTAAAATTCATTAGATACCATTGGGAATGCATCTTTACATTTTCCATGAGAGACTTCGAGACCGAAAAGTTGTTGTAGATTAGCCGGTTTGCTTGCTTGAGTGGTAGGCTGGTTCCCCTATTGTTCTACAGGTGTTACAACGAAGCGAGGAGGCTATAACCATGCTACCTAATGCGCCTATTATTTCCCCTTTCCATCTATTCTCTTCCATCTAACCTCCCTCTCTGTTTTAACTTTTCCAATTGCTTGGGCCAGGTAGCTTTGAACCACATTGGTAATATCAGAAGTAGCGATACCTCACTAGCCGCACTGGAGTGAAATGATCGAAATTAAGGAATTACCTACCTCTTGATAAAAGTAGATATAATTGATACTGGCTACCTAGATGATAGTGCCGACTCGAAAGATAAATCACGTTAGTTGTTATGTAAATAATCGAAACAGGATAGGGCCCAGCGAAAGGGCGGCCTCAGCTAAGAGCGGGCTGTCTATAATTCGATCGCTAATTGAATCAAATACAGCCTAAATGCGCTATATGGTTATATACCTTACTTACCTATACTTTCAAGTAGTTATGGCGGGAGGAGTATCACTGTGAATACTTCGTACCCTTTGTCCTGCATACCCCTTACTGATTACTACTACATATATGACAGAGGTTACCCCTTTTTCCATGTAGAAATATTGGTAGCATCGATATGTGCCGTTCACATTTGACAGCTTTAGAAAATTCCGGTAGATGTTAATATTGTTTGAAGACGCAAAAGAGAATCTTTCTAAGCAAGTATATTCGATGTAAGAGCTTCCAGTCAAATCACAACCCTGTTCTCTCCTTAGACACCTCGGCACGTACAGAATATGCATATCTTCTCCATCAACTATTATCGCTTGAGCCCTCCTCCAATGTAATGAGGAATGGTTACCAAATTTATCCACTTTCTCTAGTCCACGCCAGCTCATGAAGGTACTCTAACCAAGCTACCTAGGTATATTATCATATATCCCTCTGCGACAGAAGAAAATCCACACAACACTAGACATTGATTTTAATTTGCCTGTTATATCAAAGGAAACTATCTTGGAGTGGATATAGGCAACATTACATCGTCCTTAGACTGAGGCTACATCGTCGCAGTCATCTAAGGGGATTGCCAACAGCCCTGAGGCACAAGAGGATACCAAAACAAGAAGATTACCTTAGGACTGGAATGCTTCTATTATTTGAGTAACCAACTAGTAGTGGTGTAAAAAGCCTCTCATGCGAACGATATCTAATTTCCACATTTCGTCATTACCCCTGAAATCAAGGACGCCCGGGTTATGGGATAATCTAGATTATCAACAATCATAGGGAGGTACTAGGTAGACACTAGGTAGGTCTATGCCTAAATGCCAGGTACGGATGCTGGACATGTTGGAACTTTGGAAACTTATGAAGGAAGTTACATGAGTCACCATCAATGGGTGGACTAGGTAGTTTGGAAGCTTCGACTTCCTATGTCCATCGTACTTTCCGTATAATCAACACCAAAAACCCCTACGCTATCAGCAAGACCCCTATCTCGTGAGGGGGCATTCCCTAGGCAGGTACTTACGCTTATGTAGGTAGAAGGTAATGCTTTCTATTATGATTTTCTACACTTTTCTACATCCACTCAAAATTCTGTTCCCTCCTCAACGCAATTTTCATTTCAACTCCTACTTTATCACCCATAAAATTACGCGTTTTGCACAGAAGGATCTTGTTGATTTAATCAATCATCTTCTGTAAAATTGACAGCTACCAACCCTATTCTTGCAATTAATTGATACCGATTTTTGCAGAGAGGAAAGTTCAACTTTACATAGTACTTCGATCTTACCCTACTTGTCCACCACCGTACCCCTCATCATGGCGCCGGACAGAGAAAATTCATCGCCATCTAATATGGATCAGACATCAAGCGATGCAGAGCCCTATCCTTTTGAATCTAGTGTCACACTTCAATCGATTCACGAAAGAACAACCATCAATTCTACTCTGACATCAGATTACGCTACCCAATGGGGTCCAGTAGAGGCATTCCGCGAACTCGTACAAAATTGGTAAGTTTAAAATTGATTTCCGTCAGCTATTTAATGGCAAATACTGATACTTACCTATATAGGTGGGATGGAATTATTCAATCATTCAAGCTGTCCGAACAGGATATTAAGGTTACCCGTAGAGAGAACGATGACGAGATCGTCTACACAGCCATATCACCAGGCTCGTATCGAGACATAGCTAGGTCACATGAGTGCCTTGGGTATATTCGATGGTCTCAGCAGGATGGTGCAGGCACTGTAGAGATTACTAACAGACAAGCCACCTTGGAACCCTGTCATATGAACATGGGAAGCACTACCAAGGCGACTGATGAAAATCAAATCGGGATGCACGGTGAAGGACTAAAGATTGCTCTTCTCGTGCTGATGAGAAGTCCTCAAAACCATGCAGTCCGGTGTCGCTCTGGGGGATTTGAGTGGACGTTCAATTTCACCAACCAGCGAAGACTCACTACCCGCCTCGTAAGAATGGCCCCTAGCACAATCAGTAAAGCAGACGACAAAGTAAGCACACCGGTACCAGCCGCCTCCAACCAAGACACACAAATCCTGATTGGGACAAAGGCAAAGGGCCGGAACGAAGACGGGTATCCGGTGGAGCGCGAAGAGGTGACGAGAGACCAGTTTACAAACTGGACTAGGGCGGCCTTGTTCCTGCAAGGCATCTCGAGCAAAGATATTGTGAGAACAAAGTATGGAGACCTCCTCACTGACCCACGATTCAAGGGAAGGATCTATCTAAAGAGTTTCCTGCTGAAAGAATCCCACGAAGGAAATTTAGCTAACATGGGAAATGAAACGTGGGGATACGGCTATAACCTTGCAAATGGAACAACCAACCGTGAGAGAAACTCTATGGCCAGCTCTAATGATGAATCACGCACAATTCTAGCTATCTGGGAAAGTGTTTTGGTGATTCGAGGGGACCTTATTGGAAACCTCCACCGATTGCTAGGTTCTCAGATAGATTATGCGGATCTAAAGGGAGCTGCGAAGTATGTCCAGAAAGAGACCGGGAAGCGTATCACGACATACATTAACGAAGAGCTCAAAGGCAGTTGGTGTTATACGGCTAACGAAAAAAACCTTGTAAGCTTCCAAAACAATCTTAAAGGGGTAAAATATACTTATATAATCTAGAACCCGAGGTTTGACCAGATTGTGGAAGCTCTTGGACGTACACCTCTGGAAGTGAACGAGTCTTATTGGGCTATCCTCAAGGATAGTGGGTTTCGAACGGCCGATGAAGAAGAGATGAAGCGATTCGACGAAGCGGCAATTATACCAAATAATGACAACCCATTTCAAATCCGACTCCGCCGACTTATTCGGGGTGCTCTCGAAGTTTGCTTACTGACGGTTGGTACTGATGTGGTGTTTGTGAAAGCAAAATCGACAAGCAATGTTAACTGGACTGGGACCGATTCAAGATATTCACATGAGTCAAAAACACTCAAGGTAAGGTAATGTCGGACAAGTGGTAGCAATGTTGTATCCGTGAAAACCTTCAAGTTCTGAAAGTTTCTTACATTTCGCAGATACATGAGAAATGGTCAATAAAGCAAGGTGCTATGCCAGAACTCGGCCAACCCCAGCTGACTAGTACGCACTCAATTTTACTTGGTGCTGCTCAATGGCTTGTTCGCGACGCGTTCTCACAAATCCCAACGCACCTATTCGGATTTTACGATCAGCGAGACCCATTCCGTGCGATGGGCCAACGCAATCTTTCCCTATGTCGGAAGCAAGCTGTTGCTCAAGGCTGTCGGAGGATTGATGAACTTGTTCAGATACAGCGAGTGATAAATTTTAAAGTATACGATTGCGGGTCGTTTAACAAGTTGGTTGTGAAATGGAACAAGCATGCTGCTTGGTCCACCGAGTGTCGAGCCACCGTTCAACTTCATCGCAAGTCAACTTGTTGGTCTGCTGTTCGGGAAATCGTTAATGGGGGCGATGGTAGGTCGATTTCATTAATAGATGCCTCCAAGCTGTGGATAAAGCTAACCCATTGGCTACATGTAGTTGTATCTTTGAACATGCGATGTTGCTCTCACATCACCGAGATACCTCATAAAACTTTTCCCGCCACCATATGTTATGCAGCAATAATTCCATTTGAAAAGGAATCATTCGAGGTACAAGTCGAGAAGGGACAAAATTATGCTCTAGTGATGTACAACCCAGATGACCTGAAGGCATTAGCAGTATTCGGCGAAGGTAGTAACGAGGAGAATCGAAGTCGCGGACAAGAGATCAGAAATCCATTTGGTAAGTTCTATGTGATAAGAAATGGGTATGAAGACCATCGCTAACGTATCTACCTATTAGCTCAGCAGGCAGACTTTCAATCGCCAAAGCCGGTGGTTAAACTGCCGCCTCAGTCTGTGGTTCCGTCAAAGCGTCCTTGGGGGAAATAATTGGCCTTATGGCGTTAAAGGGCTGGAATACGGACTATGTTAAGGTATACTGGCATTGCTACCTGTGTATGTAGTGGACAATAACGTCGTCATTGCTGTTTTCTGAGTATCATGCCCAAGATTGTTATTACAGCCATATTAAACATCTCCAGGGCTCCTGCTCAAGTACTAGGTAGACTTGTGTGTTCCCGATAAGAGGATATCCGGTAATAACGAGGTATACTGGTTTACATGATATCCTGTTAATACATAATTCTTTTTGTAAACCAATGACGTCCTGTGGAGGGATCCTTGCAAAAAAAGTAGCGACGCGAATAATTCTACCTTTACAACATTAGCGTTATGTTAATGTCCTAATCATCAAATACAACATAACAGTACAGATTGAAGTGAAGCTAGCCGAAAGATGCCGACATTTTATTCCTATATCTCTTCTTGAGGTTAATTCTCAAATTTTGTATTGATAGGACAGACGAAGATGGCGAACGATGAGGATAAGCAGCATGCGCAAACAGATGAACTCGGGCTCGATCTCAACACCACGGACTCAAGTAGCGACGATGGTGGTTCGGGCGACGACGAAGATGAATCGCCAACTGTGGAGTGGCTGGCCACAGGACGAGAAAGACGATCAACTGCTGGCAACCGTATGAAATCTATGATCGCTGCTGAAGAACCCGACGACGATCTTGAACTCCTCTTCGCCGAAGATGAAGACGATGCAGGTTTTACAGATGTCGGGGATGATGGGTCTGATGTGCAGATGGACTCATCATCAGACGAAGAGGATGCGCAAGAGAATGCCGACGAATTAGAGGGAGAAAAGGAATTGGAAAAACAAGCGCGAGAAAACAGACAAGCTTCTCGAAAGCGTAAAGCCCAAGAAGCAATTCCGATAAAATTTCGCAAAAAGGTCAAAATCGCGCCCACGCCTTCAGGAAGTTCGACAGCACCCGAACCGAAACCGAGACCAAAGAAGAAGTCCGAAAGGATAAGCTGGCTGCCGTCACCAGCCGATATGCCGACGCGTGCCTCGAAACGAGAGACTACGATGCTCAGCAAGGAGCAGCTGCATCAACAAATGATCGAACGTGAAGTCAAGCGTCTTAAGCAGGTCGAAGCCATGGAGAAAAAGGCAAAGAGGATGGAAGCTTTGAAGAAACCACCCATGACACAAGCTCAGAGACTCGCAGAAGCTGCAGTCGTAGAAAAGAAGAACTCCAAGAGCCTAAATCGTTGGGAAGAGGCTGAAAAACAACGAGAGGAGGAACGAAAAGCCAAATTGGCGGCGCTGAACAATAGGACGCTTGATGGACCGGTGGTCACTTTTTGGAGCGGAGTTGGCGAATGGGTTGATGGAAAATTGAAGCACGTGGGCAAGATTGTCACTATCGAGGAGAAGCCGGTCAAGAAAAAACGAAATTCTGCTGCCGGCCAAGATTTAGTAACGGATACGGATAACCCTGATAAAACCCAAGAGTCAGCGCAGACCACGAATAACCCCGAAAAGGATGATTCAGAACCGGCCTTAAACAAACCAGTAGAGCAGAAAGAGGATACACCTAAAGATGGAGTTACATCAGCCCCGATAGCTCCAGCTCCCAAAGACATAACTGTTGAAGGGGAGAAAACCGTGTCAACCGCAAATACTGCCACTCCGTTGCCTCAACCTACTCAATCCGTAGCTGCTGGGACGCCCTCAGCCGTATCAGACCCGACTCAAAAAGACTCAATACCACCACCTACACCCCCTCCGCCTCCTGCACCTACAGCCCTAAGTCTACCTCAGCCCCAGCCCCAGATCCAACCACCAAAACCGCTAGAAACAAAGCCCCAAGAAGTAAAGCCACCGGAGATGCGACCTCCCGCGACAAGCGTCTATACTACCAGCATGTTTGCGCCTCCTCAAGCATCACCGCTGATGAAGCCGCCAGAGTTGAAACCGCCATCTAATAGCTTTTTGGCTCCTCCAGCGGGTGTCAACCAGAGTGGACTTTCCATGCCAATGATCGGATACCACTCAACACCTAATATGAATAGCTCATCTAATGTCCTGGCGCCTCCCAACACGACGCAAAGGCAATCACCTCTCTCTATGCCTCAGACGGGAGTTTGTCATCCTCCTATCTCAATACCAACTCATCCCATGCAACCGCCAACACAATCCGTCTCGACTCCTGCACCTAAGTCCAACCCTATCCCTACCGTTACACCTAAACCGGCTCCTACCCAGACACCCGCCCCAGTGCATACGCAGAAGTCAACCCAGCATGTTCGATATACATTAAAAACACCTCTCACTGCCACAAAACCGTCCAAGGCTAATGCACAGAGACATCAACCCAAAGAGACTCCACCACCTCCACCACCATCTCCACCGGCGAATGGCAAAGCTACGAGGAACTGTATTATCCTACAAAACTTTAATGAGAATGCCGTGAAGGAAAAGGCCGTACAGAACCAGATTCTGTTCGGCAAAGATATGGCCAAGCTCGGTAGTAAGTTGTCTCCTTATCGAATCGCTTCACGGATTCATATACTAAAAACATAATAGAACCGCCTGCGGCGCCCCGTTGCGTTATCACACATCATCCAGCACGTTATAAAGATCCTAAGACCGGATTACCGTATTACAATGCCTACGCATACCGAGAGATCCAGAAGCTGGGACGCGGCGAGTATAAGTGGAGTCGTCTGGTAGGCGCGTGGATGGGCAGCGGATCTAATGCCGCGAGTGGTGTACCAGCTCGGTTTTTAGATCCGGACGCACCGGGTCCACCGAAGAAGACGGACACTGCCGAAGCTCCCAAGGAAGACGTCGCACCAGCAACACCGGCTGTCCCAGCTGAGCAGAAGGAACAAGTTGTTACTACAAGTGCAGCGCCTGCGGTAGTAGCTACGTCGGATCCGCTGAATCCGTCGAATCCACCTAATCCAACTTCAACTAAAGCTTTCGCTCCAATACCGGCGTCCGCTCCAGTTTCAGACCAAATCCCAACCACAATTCCAGCCCCTGCGGAGGCTTCAGTAATCTCTTCCAGCGTTGCTCCAGCGATCGTTCCAGTACCCATCGCATCTCCAGCGGTTCCAGTTTCGTCGACCACAGTAATTCCTACGGTTCCAACCTCGGCTGTGGCTCCAACAGCGGTGACAGCAGGTGATCAAATTCATAACGGGACGTAAAATTCTCCATGAAGGGTATCATTGTGAGACTAAGTTGTAAGATACGTATCACCAAAAACAACCAAACGCCAAGCGATGCAGTTTTCCGACCCTCTACTTTTCGTCACCCCTTATAATTAGCGCTTCTTTGTCTTCATCTTGTCGCCGTACTTGGGGAAGACAATCTTGCTCCTGGTTCTCCGCTTCTCAATGCGCTTCTTATCGCTTCGCTTAGCTGGCGCGGGCTTCACGCTGTCGATATCCATGGCTGCGATGGATTATTAGAAACCACAAATATTGCTACCTCTTGCTACCTCTTGCTACTGGGAGGAGTTCTTACCATTATCATTGACATTGACCGCTGCGGCGTCCTCGCCTATCTTCACCTCTTCCTCTCCAGCGTCCACAATCTTAATGTCGTCGCTTTCGGGCTTCGGGGGTTTGGGTTGCGCGGCTAACTCGAGGAGCTTAGCAGAGAGGCGCTCGGCTCTTGCTGCTTCGACGGGGCCGAAGACTTTAGACTTCAGGCGTTGGTTGTTCGCCTTGCGGGTGCTTGAGCGGGAACTTTTCGCCATTGTGAGGGTTGGATTGAGAGTACCACGAAGTATTTTAGTGGCTTCAGAGGTGTTAGTACAACAAACGGGATTTTATAGAATCTAAGATAGAATTCAACTGTGGAATAGCACACAGAGCCTTTCCGAGTAAAGTGACAATGCTAAAATAGGAGCATCTATGGATTGTTACTTACATTGGGTTATTCGAATCCGTCTTAGCAAATGACAAGTATGTTTTTGACGATGGTGACCTCGATTGGAAGTTTAACGAAAAAAAATATTTAGTATCATTTTTGAAGGTCCACATAACTTACACGCATTTTGTGGTGGGGCAGACAGTTAACGCTTGCCGTAGATCCCGCTAAGATAGGACTAAGATAGGAGTTGCAAGGATATCCGTTTAGGTACCTACCAAGCTACCAAGGTACTTACTACTTAGTACTTACAAATCTCGAATGTACACACTGTAAATCACCGTAATGATTTGCTTAATGCGGTAGGCGGTGAATTTTCTTTTGCAGAAAAGATACCAGGTACTTCATGCTACTTATCAGCCGCCGAGGACGTCGCAGCAATCCTCAAAAAGAAATCCGTACTGTTTCGTTACCCAATCTTCTACACTTTTTTTCCCTGCTACAAACATTTATTCGCGTCGCTGCATCGACTAGCAGAACGGACTCTTACCAATTTTGCTTACATTACTGGCCAATAACAATCACGACGTTTCCTCATAACGATATTTCCAATCACCTCCAACCCGAAAAGCCGACCACGTTTCCGTCATACAGCTTGACGTAGGTACATTCAGGTTTATCGATAGGACACAACAAGTACGAGGATTGAGTTCCAGCCTTACGCGCGGTTGGTAGACCTCAGCGCACGTCGAGCCTTCCTGATGAGGCGGCTCGACTCGACAAGGTGCGACTGCCTCACGAGACGATAGCAACCATGTCTTCCAGTAACCCTGACATTCGATCGCTTGAGCGAATCATATCGAATATGCTTAATAAAAAGTTACAGCAGATTTGTTCGTCTCATGGGTTAAAAACAGGTGGGGTCAAGGCCGACCTGCAGAATCGCATCAAGGACGGTTAGTATCTCCAGAACATCTCCAGAACACATGCATCTCCAGAAATCCTACCAGATTTATTTTCCCACCCAACTATTTTTGCGCGAGGATTACGAAAAGAGTAGAAGTCGAGTTTCACCATAAAAAACCGAAGCTCTACCCCGCTTGAACTCTCTTCTTCATCCAACCTTTTTCTCATCTTCATCTTCAACCTCAACTTCATGGGTCTATCCCTTCTCATTTTTATCCAATTTCCACCAAATCACTATATTTAACCCCCTACTAACGATTCAAAATGTAGCGCTCCATGAAAACTTCACATCCGATCCCACCAACTTTGGAAAAATCCGGGATACGATATTATCCGTCCAGAACGGTTCCGGTCGATCGAGTATGGCGCCTCCGCTAGGTTCAGGCTCCGGTAGTCAGCTTCCCGCCCAAAGTAATCGTAGCAATTATGCTTCCTATGGTTATAACCCATATCCGCAAACTGGTTCCGGCGTGTCTCAACAAGGCAGTGTCTACAATGGCCACAGGGACACTGTTCTTGGGTACGGTCGAGTACCTCCATCGGATAATCTCTTTAAGAACACTCCTTTTTACACCATCGAGATGAGAGTCAGCTCTCTGCAGACGTGCCAAAGTAAGGATTGCGCGCTACGTGGTGTTGATGGCCTGTCTAATATTTTCATAGTCATGAGTAACCATCGCAACTCAGTCAACATCGTTTTAAGATCCAACGACTATCCAGAATTGGCTCGTTGCGGTCCGTACCCATCGCCTATGAGAGTTATGGTCTTTTGTGGCAGCGAGAATACGGGCCCTCAAGAGATCCAGTTCCCACATCAAGCTGAGCTTAAGGTGAATGGGGAAGATATAAAGCATAACCTACGAGGCCTTAAGAACAAGCCGGGATCGACTCACCCGGTTGACATTACGCAACACTTACGACTAAAACCGAGCACGTATACGAACAACATCGAGTTCACTTATGCATTGACCTCGAAGGTGAGTGGATATAATCCGTTTAATTAAGCTCGAGTGAGCCATCCCCTCGGAACTTAGTGGTTCCTATTAATATAAATATAGCTAACAGCTTAGAACCAGAAGTTCTATCTAGCTCTTTATTTGTGCAAGACACATTCGATCGACGAGCTTGTTGCGAAGATCAAGACGAAGAAGATTTCTAAAGCTTCCGTCATTAGAGAGAGTACGATAGAAATCATATTCCCAAACTATGTCGCCATGCTGACCTACTCATAGTTTCGAAGAAGGCTAACGACCCGGACATCGTAACAACATCTCAGGTGTTATCTCTGCTGTGTCCATTAACCTATATGAGACTAAAGACCCCCTGCCGAGGAATGTCCTGCAATCACATCCAGTGTTTTGATGCGAATTCGTTCATGCAGCTTCAAGAACAGGGACCGACGTGGAGCTGCCCGATCTGCTACAAGGCAGTGCCGTTCGAGACATTGGCCATCGATGACTACGTAGATGAGGTCTTGTCGACCACGCCCGACTCGTTACAGCAGGTTACGATCGAACCGGATGGTCAGTGGAAAACTAAGACGGAAGAGCCAGAACCTAGCCGTTTTCGACCTGCCGTCAGTAGTAAGATCGAGGACGACGATGATATTTCAATCATCTCTGACTCTCACGGTTTCCCTAACGGTACTTCCACCAGCACGGCCAATGGAAGGAACAACTATAGCACACCTAGCCGATCTTTTGCTCACAGCGGAACACCCAGCGGAGGTGCTCGAGACACGTCTACGGCGCCAAGATCAAGCCATAAGCGACCGGCAGAGGTGATCGACCTCACCCTTAGTAGTGATGAGGACGACGAACCTATTGCCCGCGCACCGAAGCGCCAGAATCAAGGGACAACGCTTAACGGTCTCAGTTACCCCTCTAGCTACAACCCTTATTAGGAAAATGGGTCTCGCCCACCGCGACCTCGTGACGCTAAAAGACCTCCACGGCCCACAACGAGGCAGCGTCTGGAGAACATGATAACCAACTTTCTGCGACCCAATGGAAATGGTCATGATTAGCACTGAAGGTTAGGTTTTGCCTAGTCCTACGCACTTGACACGATAGTTCTACGGTGATCAGACCAGACGGCACCGAATCTGATAATAACGGAAGTTCCAGGTGGAGGTTTTGTTCTGTACATAGGACCCGATTAGTTCCTCGGGCGGAAGAGTCTAAGTGCGTGTGTGTGTGTGTTTGTGTAAGGTTATGAGGAACGATAGGGGGAGGATTGATCACATCGGCGTTTGGGGGCGGGAAATACCTCTTGCATTTCGAGGCTAAAACGGCTGGATTGCTAAATAAATGAACCAAGTTTACTCTATCCGATGAACGTCTACTTGAGAGGCTTCCATCGGTCTCTTTGCTGTTTAGTCTTAATTTAAGACTGAATACTAATGATATGTACTAGGCAAACTGATTTTGCTTATGTAAGCCTGTCTCGGGTCTCTCGGGCTAGATGGGATTTAAATGTGCAGGGTATGATCTGTTGTGTAACCAAACCCGTTTTGTGTTTATATGTATAGTTGAAACAAATGCGCTTAAGCGGGTAGGGTACCTAGGTGTTTAATTAATTAGCGCCTTGTCCGCTACGCAACCGTTGAAGCTGGTACCTAAACTTTGGAATCTGTAGCAGCTTCAGCCCTGTCTGTCCCACTATATTCTCAGCCTCGAGCTCTACGATACCGACAGTTTAAATGTGTGTTAGACCTAAGAGACGAACGACAGAAGTACTGAAACTTGTTACGGACGGGATTGACGATAAGATAGGATTGGAAGTGTTGGTAGTTTGGAGTAGAAAGGACTAGGAACGAAGATCGGAGCTTTCTATGTGTCTTTAACTCGCACGCACCGAATATTCCTCTACCTCCCGCCTCATGCGCCGCGGAGTACCGCATCTTGGACGATACGAAGACCCCGCGACACCACCGCTAGTGCCTTTACATGAGTAAAACATAAGGTTGCATGGGGAGATAACCTAGATACTCGATATACTTAACCGTCTACGCAAAGTATAAGGAAGAGAGAAAGCGAGAAAAGACAAATAGACAGACGAAATGTCATTCGACCAACCCCTCCCCCCCTTCAACGCCTCGGACCCGAACGCCAGCTTCCTCAGCACTTCATGTCTGGACTTCCTGATGATCGAGCTCGTGCCCATGACCTACCGCGTCGCCAACGAGCTTGACGCCGCCGCCTCCGCGACCTCGCCTGTGACAGGTGATGAGGGGGGTAGGAGTAGTAGTGGTAATGGAAATGGGAATGGGGTAGACACGGCCGCGGGCTCGCATCGCTTAGACGAGGACGAGGAGCGCGATGCGGTGTTCTTCCGGTTGGACGGGTTGGGGTATCGGGTTGGGCTGGGGCTTGTTGAGCGGTATGTCGTTTCCTTTCTTTCCTTCTCCATTCCCTCTTTCCTATACATACATCCACCCATACCCATACCTATACCCATACCAAACAAGCAAACCAAACAAACCAATCCTCTAACCCACAAACCCACAGATTCTCCCGCGACCGCCCCCGTTTCAACGACACCCTCGACGCCATCAAGTTCGTGTGCAAGGACCTCTGGATGCTAGTCTTCAAGAAACAAGTCGACAACCTCAAGACGAACCACCGCGGCGTCTACGTGCTAACCGATAACGCTTTCCGGCCTTTATCCCGCATGAGCGTCGATCCTGGTGGGCAGGCCGTTGTTCGGGCGCAGCCTGTGAGTATATTACGTTTTCCATATATTCCAATTACCTATTCACCTCCATTTTTTTGCTGTTTGCTATCTATATGAAGAAGGGGGCAGAGGGAAAGGGAAAAGCAATACCCATCATTATCACCTAAGCCAATGCTAATGTTCACCAGTTCCTCTGGTTCCCCTGCGGCGTAGTTCGCGGCGCCCTCGCAGCCATGGGCATCGCCGCCACCGTGCAAGCCGAGTCGAGCGAGCTGCCCGGCGCCGTGTTCCAGATCAAGACTATACCCGCGAAGCAATGATCACCTCCTTACCGTCTCGTTTCCGGACGTCACACCATCTAGTTAAAACTAGCTATGATTCCATTCTAGTCTAGTCTAGTCTAGTCTAGTCCAGCGTGAGCTATCCGCAAGCGAGAGAGTATGAGTGTCACCACGCGAACTCATTCATACATACACATGATATAAAGCCCATAAAGGCAAGGCAAGGCAAGGCGTAAAGAAAAGGGAGAGGGTTTGGTTTCAGGCCTAAGGAAAGGTTCTTCTAGCATTTAGAAAGTAACGGCGTTTAGGGGTGTCGGTTGCTACTACTGTTGATGATGATATCTACATATGGTTATTTCTGATGACGAATCTCCCCACGTGTTGCCCGTTCATATAATATACTCCTCCCATCACGTGTTCCGCCGACAGAAAAAGAACCAATCCCAACAACATCCAGCGAAGACCCCCCTTCTATAAAATCCGTTAAACCAAAATTGACTCCCTCGATATCCCCTCCACCCTCCTAAAACCCCGTTGAAATGAACTTGGTTGGATACGGGAGATATAATCTGGTTATAATCCGGGCGGTTACGTACGTCACTTTTACAACCTATGCAAGCAGAATAGGATCAGTCACTTGATCTTAATTATCGCCGGAGCTGTTTTGTTGTTGACTTTGTCTATAAACCACGCCGAACCCCATGGGCAAAGTGTTTCGTGGTAAAGCACATCGCAATAACAGTCATGCCGAAGGCCTCGTAGGGCCAGGCAGATCATCCAAAATAAATCAGGGGGGTAATTACTTTTGAGGGGGGTTGTGGGCAAAGGTAATGCCCTTCTCGATGTTGCCCTTTAGGCCCTCGACGGCCACCTCCACCAACTTCTTCTCCTTTTCGGTGATACCAGCCAAGGGGTTGGTGACCTTCTCGACACCGTTGGGCTATGGAATGATTAGCACAATTTTTTATCAAGCTTCTCGATGGATTAGAAACTTACTCCGAGTTCGACGGGGGCAGAGAAGAAGTCCAAGCCAGTGGCCTTCTTGATCTCCTCACCACCTGGCACACCAGGTAGGTAGACGAAGCTGGGCTCGACAAGACCCTTCTCACCCTTAACCGCCTTCAATACCTTCTCCGCAAAACTAAAGAACGGTTAGCCTTCACCCCTAGAGAATAGGTATAATAGATCTTACCGGAATCCAGCAAAGGCCATGGACAATGTGGCGGAGCCAGCACCGTCCTTGGCCTTAACGACCTCATCACCACCAAACTGAACACGGTTGACAAGGGCATCGTACTTGTCATCCGGGATCGCTACACTAGGGCTGATCTTGCTGAATAGAGGGACAATAGTCTCGCCGGAGTGACCGCCAATGACGGGGACGGTCAGTTCAGAGCCTGTCTTCTTACCTCCAATCTCAGCGACGAAGGTCTCAGCACGGACGATGTCGAGAGTGGTGACACCGAACAGCTTCTGGGGGTTGAAAACACCCTTAGCCTTTAGAACCTCGGCCGCGATAGGAACGGTCGAGTTAACGGGGTTAGAGATGACGAGGATGAAGGCATTAGGAGCCACCTCGGCAGCAATCTCAATCAGACTCTTGACGATTCCGGCGTTGATGTTGAACAGGTCGTCACGGGTCATGCCGGGTTTACCTATCTTGATGAGCTATTTTTGCGCCAATTTATAGGTAGTTTAAAATACTCACGGGGAATGCCGGCAGGAATGACAATGATGTCGGCATCCTTGAAGGCGGCTTTTCCGCCATCTTCCTTAGGTAGGTAGCCTGTTACTTTCTACGACTTTTATTAGATTCTTATTATATCATCGGTTTTTGTCGGGATTGTTTGCTTACAGCAGTGGAGGAGATGTGGGAAAGATCGGTTGCGACACCGGGAGTGTTGACGACATCGTAGAGGGCGAGTTCGTCGACAAGGGGGGAGAGCTTCAGAAGGAGGGACAGGGGCTGTTCGGCATTAGTTTTAAGCTCTTCCTTCGACTACTACGGGTCTTAGATGGCAACAAACCTGTCCAATACCGCCAGAGGCACCAGCAACAACTAATATCTCATCAATAACATGGTTCTCTATTCATTCTTCAACTCGGAATTGTTAAGTTTCATACCGGCTTTGACCATGGTGTCGGTTTAGATTTCGAGGTGGGGTAAAAGTTGTGAGGGACTAAGACAAGGATCTAGATCTCAGTTATTTTCTCTTTAACAAGGTATAGATATATGTTTATTCGTAGGATTGATGGAGGAGATAGAGGTATTTTTGTAGATGAAGTTGTGAAGATAGAAATGGACTACAAACCCGAGCTTTATACGTCGGAAGTTTAGGTATCTACCTCTTGGCTTGTTTGAAGACGGACTTTCTAGGGTGACGAAATTAGAAGAGAGTTGAGTTGATACGCAAAGAACAAGGCGGGGCAGAGGGGGGACATGATGTTGGAAAGCGCTAGGGAATCCACATTAGCTTTCATGCGGTTTAATGTTTGGCGGAACCCCACCATCTCGCTATGGGAATGTACCTTCCGCTGAAACCACATGCAAGTCAGTTAACTTTCTATGCCTTCTCTACCGACATAGGCAAGCGCCTTGTCCAATGATGCCAATTGCATTACTCCAGAATCCTAACAACCTTAACGTCTTATCGTCTCATTGGGACTTGCCCATAAAATAACTCTCTTAGATCGCGTCGTTTTACATCATCCCTCAAGGTAGGTAAGTATAGGTATAAGTATCCATTATTTATCAGATGCCCACCTACATACCTATCGATTCCCCTACCCGAGGCTATTCTACGGAATTCATTATATTGCGTACCGCAACATATCCGAACTTACATCACACCCATTTCCCGAGGTTCACCTTTCGGCGGAATCGGGCAAGGTCGGACGGGCTAAAAGGGAAATCATTCACGTTTAATACCTTTTTGGCTCTTTTAAGGACTCTAGGAAAAAAGACCGACGATGAAGGGCAATTTACTTCTCACTTACATGTATGAGACCTCCCGACTCACCCCTGGCCTGCGATAAGTACTGGGGAATGTAGGAGGATGTAGGAATAAAATCACTCAAGGTAGCCGTATCATACGAATAAGCTTGGCTGCTGTCACACACACCCTTTCGTGACGCCGCAAAACCAGGATTCTCCGGGTAGCCCTGCCATATTAGACTGTAATTATCTCAGCCTACTTCCTCTGCAAAATTCGTCGTTTGAAGTATGCGGGATATGTTCGAAATCACGCAAAATCTGTGGCTCCTTTCTTTTCAATGCATGTATTATTTGAACACTGTTGAGGTTCGGGCTGACTACCGAGCAATTAAATGCATATGCTCATTCCCTAGCCGTCATTCCCTAGCAGTAGTCGCCCAATCCTCGTCGGCATTCTTGCTTCCCCTATGTAAAGCTTACGACTCAGCAGCGGCCTTCTTGGCCTTTGCGCCTCGGGGCTTGGACTCGGGGGTAGGCTTGGGCTCCTTCTGGGATCGGCGGATAGCGGAGACACGGGCAACGGCGGCTTCGCGGAGGTCAGCTCGGTAACCACCGGCGGCGGCCTTGTTGGCGACGGTCTTGTAGATCCTATAGAGTTGCGCGTGTTAATAGACCAATATCCTATGCGATCCAACCACATCTTAGGCAGAATTAGGTAATAGAGGTGACCTATACTAGCTACCATTGCCATAACTTGGCATAGGTATAGCCATAGACCATCTTTTTACGCCATTCTACCCGATATGAAGGTACTTGGGGGTAACTGACTTTCGTGTGGTTTGGCCACCGCTGTGGACAACCTCGGTCGTAGACTTGGCGGGCTTCAGCGAAGCGGACTCCTTCTTGCTGATGACCTTGACACCGTTCTTCTCGGCGGGCTGGACGCCAATAGCCTAATTTTCCAATTGTAAGTCCCAAATCTCATCGGTGTCGGCTCATATCGAGTCATCGCTCGGATCGATCTATTCATACCTTGTCGTTCAGGAAACCGGCATACTAGCTTCATGTTAGCATATATACTCTTAAATGTTTCAATATTTCTTGGAATTTGTAATGAAATCTTACCTTGCGGCTGTTCTTGTTCACCAGGTTAAGAGGATCCCGAGAGAACTGGACACCACCAGCCTCCTTTCTCTTGACGAGGTAGGAGTTGTTGCTTCCTACATATAACACATATCTATCAGTCTCCAATTTATACCCCATTAATCGGGATCGCAATCGAGGCTCGGGACTCACGGGAGATCTCCCAGATGAGGTCGGCGGAGACGAGGTTGCTAGCGGTGACGGCCATCTTGTATGAGATCTAGAAATTCGGAGAATCGCAAGAATGGTAAATTTCGGTTCGATTGTTCTATGACTTTGGCGAATTCGAAAAGTTCACAGCGCAATTGCCCAAGTGTGGGAGTCGCTTAATTAGCTAAATTCGTACTAGCTTCTTTTTATATAATCTGCATAAACCTAATTCATTTATGCATATGACTCGGAGGTGTTCATGGCATTAAAGATACATAGGTACTTATATGGTAGTACGAGAGGCTGTGTAAGCAAATCTCGGGGGGCATCCACTTAAAAACGCGACGACGCAATGTGCACAGACCCTACTTAACCTGAATCGGTAATATTCTACCATTAGGACTCCAGGAGCGGACGGGTTGTCGTCAGTCAGGTCAGTTCAGTGAGACGGACACTTAAACGGATCCACTTCCATCCACTAGAACATCTTCAAACTCGACTTTCATCACTGCAAGTCTGCGAAAGAAGGCCGTCTGTTCCGATGGCTTATCTGTAAATCACGATACCATACCTAACCATTCCATTCTATTCTACTTCTGCAATTGCCATTATTGATTCATTCACTATCTTCTTCCTTCGCCTTCCCTTGTGTCTTTTTTCTTGAACCCTCCTCTTTGCTGTTGGCTCCTATCTACTCGAACCACTCGGCTGCCTCAATCCGGCGACTGTCTCACGATTCTCATTCGCCACCCCTCACCCTCAAACACCACCACCAAACGCTCCCAAGAAACAAGACACACACCAACCGAAAAAATGGGCTACCTCCTCTACTCCATAACCTTCGCCTCCCTCGTCGTCGGCACGATCCTCTACCTAACGCGCAACTACTGGATCCCCCTCTTCCGCAACCAGCGGTACCTGCGCGTGCCCGGCTCCTTCGCAGGCGACATCGAAGCCGGCCTCTCGAGCAGCACCTTCGACCTCGGCGCCAACGTGAGCGGCGGCGACGGCCGCGCCGGTCTCGACGACGAAGCCAAAACCCAGATCCTCGCCATCATGAAGAAGCGCCGTCTCCAGTTCGACGAAGCCCGCCGCGTCTACATGGAGCAGCGCTTCAGCGCGAACGGCATCGGCGCGGATGGGCGCCCTAAGGATCCTAAGTTCGTTAGCTTTTCGTGAGGTTTTGCGCGAAGAATACGCAAATTACAAACTCTAGACTCGGATTATATGCGTGGGTCGTCGCGGGAGGTTGTGTGTATACCTACGCAGATGGGTAGTGTACATGGGTGTATTTGATAGGGAATGGATCTCGGGCTGGCAGGTTGGTTGTCAGCGTGAATATGGATATGGAGGACGGGAGACGGTTAGGCGGATGGGACTAGGCGTAAGCGACGGACCGACCATATTCTCCGCGACAAACATTCGCATTTTCCTTTAACATCTCAGCGGCATGGCGTTTACGGACACGGACTACTCGTTGGCAAGACTGGGTGGCTTTTTATCGCCTTTGGGCACTCGGCAACTCGAACTGAAGCAGGTTATCGACATCGTACAATCGGGCGTAATGGGAAGGGAATCGGGGCTTACAATTGCAATTGAAACCCTTGGGAGATTATATACATAGTATAGTTGCGGAGAGCGGCTATAGGAGGCGAGGACGATAATGGATCGTTCAAAATCTACCTACTACATACATACCCATGACAGTTTTCTTATCTGAATTCAATGATAAAATCTCCCAGCAATGTGGCTAGCCTTCATGTGGTGTACTAAAGTTATAAGCATTCAGGTTCTGGTATACTTTGGGTGTTCTAACATATAGATCAACCAGATCCCTGATCAACTTGCCCCTGTATCCTACGTACGATTTCATGTCATGCGTAACACTCACACAATGACGATGTCGTGTATCGTCCTTTCTAAACACAATGTAAGCGGTGATATATCCCTGAGACCTAGCTACGGAAGCAAGACTTTGAAATTCCGAAAAGAGCATCACAGTCGAGCGCAATTATCGCCCGAGGTTATACTTGTACACAGTTTAGACAAGATATAATACATCAGAACCCAAGACCAACCTAATCAGACCTCCCAAGGCCGTCAATTACTCGTGTTAAATGCAGCCACAAACCCAATCCACATCTCTCTAGACATTTAAAGACGGAAGCCATGCACACAGAAAGATCAAAAGCCAATATTGCTTAGAAAACATTAGGTTTTATTTAGCCATTAAATCTGTTTGTTTTATACTATCCATTATCCATCCATTGATCCATCCGTCCATACATACACATTTTCAGCATCCCATATTCCTCATCTTCCATCGACAAGAAACACGAGAGAGAAAGAGAGTGAGTCGCCTCATCTTCCATCAACGAAACCAATCTCCCATTTCGTCTCGAAGATATCTTTCTTTTTTCTAAATAGCAACGGATCGAGGGGAAAAGCAAATAACGATGGATAATGGCATACCAATCAATGCAGCACCCGGAACGCCGTCATTAAGGGCGGGCCCCAGCATTCATTCTGCCCGTGATCTTCTAATATGTCCGACCTCCTCTAATTAAGCCCGCCCAATCTCAACCGCCAAACGCCTCGTTCCGTCGACGGCATCACAGGACGAGACGTCTTTTCGTTCGGCCGCGCTCGCGGCCGATCCTAGGATGCATAGATGCTAGGAGAGAGAAGAAAAACGGGTGCTTTTTGAAAAATGTGGCGACGAGAAGAGTCTAGTTGTTCTTCTTGACGCCGGCAGGGTCGTAGGTGCGGTCGTCTTCGCCCTCGACTTCCTTGACCATCTTCTCCATCTCCTTGACCTGCTTCTTCCACTGGTCGTCGCTCATCTTCTGCTCCTTCTGGAACAGGCCCTCGTCGGGCTTGCGGTAGCTGTGGCCGAGACGGTCCCAGAAAGTGGTGTACTGGCCGTAGTTGTAGTTGAAGTACAGGTGGTGCATGGTGTGGCAGGCGGCGCCGTTGATGACGGGGCTGTTGGCCACGTACTCGCCGTCGTGGATCATGATGGTCCAGAAGTTGACGAAGACGAACAGACCGACAGATGCGAACTTGTTAAGGGGGAAGAGCAGAGGGAAGACGTGGTAGGGGAGAGACTGCGCCCAGCCGTCGACAGGGTGGAAGGCGTGCGAGGCATAGGGGGTGGGCATGATCCACTTGTGGTGTGGCTTGTGAAGACGCTTGTAGATCAACGGATGGTGAAGGCCACGGTGGATCAGGTAGATGCAGGCGTCTGTGAACAGGATGAAAAAGGGGTACTGCAAGATTTCGTACCACATTCCAGGCCCGTCAGCAGGAGTGTCGTAAAGTCGGGTGTAGCCACGGACGTCCATAAGCCAGAAGGGAACAGTCAGAGCAGACATGCCAGGCATAGACTGCATCGCCTGCTTGATCTCGAGCCACATCTGGTGCTTGAGGTACTTCGGATGCTGCGTCGTTTTTTTGTCAAAGACGAAGAGGTATGAAAGTGTGGCGAATGAGAAGTATAGGACGAAACCGAAAATCCTATGAGTATCGAATTAGTATCGAACATCGATCATACACTGAAAAGGGGGGCGGTGACGAACCAGGTAATTAGGAATAGGGTTGTGAATTGTCGATATATGTTATCCCTATTCCATGCGCTCATATAAGCGTATTTAGTAGGATCGACATGGAAGTAAGGGTTCACTGTCTTGAACTGCCATGATGACAATTCCTGGATTGTGGTGTTGCTGGTTTCTAAGAAAGAAGAGGGAATTGACTTCGCCGGGTGCGCCCAGGCGTAGACATAGTCGGCTATGAAGGTGTCGGTGAGTTCGAGCACGACATCCATGATGAAAGGATTGGAAGGCGAACAATTGAGACGCGATACTGAGAATGAAGGACGATGAGCGAACGAGAGGAAGTCCAAGGAGTGTGTCGGGCGCAATTGTTTTTAAAAACAAATTTGCTATGATCCTCTAAAGTCAGGGAATAAGTCTATGCAATTTCGCGAGTCGCGCGGCGTCCGTCCTGTCAATTGGGGAATATTTCTTTTGGACTCGGAGTTTAGATTGGATTATCGGAGCCAGGGGGGAGAGTCGATGGGGGCAAGGGTCCCTTCGTGCCTGACTAGAGCTAGAGCTGGCAATCGATAAACTTAAACACCGATAAGCGGATGCAACTATCGCCCAGTGCAACGCCTTAAGACTCGGATCTCAGTGCTGAGGATGTAAGTGGGAAAGATAATGCTAGATTCGAGGGGACTATTTCTGCTTTTATTTATTGTAACCGTCGAACCATCCTTCAATTACATCGTCCCATTCAGGCGAGCAGGGATATCAACTGTCGAGATGTCATATCGGTAACGAACTTGACATGCCAGACATTCTGGAATAGGTGGAAAAGGTGGGAAGGTGGAATAGGAGGGAAATAGGAGTCGATGTGCATAGCGCAAGTTAACTTCTGATTCGCCAGAAGCATGACACCACTGGAATCTCAACTATCCGGGGAGCATGTACCTTCCGGTTTGTCCAAGTTCTCCAAGACCCCGGGCTCTTTCTAGTTCTGCAAAAGAGTAGCGGTAACTTATTTTTTTTTCTCATTAGACTCCCTACGTAATGGTTGGTTTAAACCTTTTTGGGTTACGTGACTGCCACAAACGCGCTACAAATCGGCTCATCGTCCGCGATCTGATAAGGAGGAAATGTAAGAAACCCCACTTTTCATTCCCGCATCGAACCGTTCTTTACCCAATGCGGCCTCGTATTCGTATTCAATATGATCCAACACGTGGAGATTGACGCACTAATTACTCCTGTACAGCCGACCTTCTACCGATCGAAGCCCGGTAGACTCGGCCCTGAATGATCTCCGTCGGGCGCCGAGAGTCAGATCTTTACCGATTCGGCCAGAAGTCATTGTCTTTTAATGAAGTTATTTACATGCAACAGCCTACGAAATTCCACGAGACTGTGAGTCAGCTAAGCAACGGTGTGAGCTTGACGATTTTCATATAATTTTGGAACAGCTCACTCTTCGAATCGAGAACCAATCCCGACTCATTCTACTAAGTACAGTGCTTACAATCTAAAAGCCAACATTGGAATATTCTTACGATGTCATCCACAAATTCACGGCTTTGCGCTAATGGAGCTGTCCGACAGGTCTGACATAACACGACAGAAGATTTTCATTTTCACGCCAGGTCTCATATGTGGGTTTAACAAAGCTTTGCTCAATCAAAAAGTAATCCGCTATATATAAGTCTCTTCTAGAAAGGAATTTATCAGTGCTCAGGCTCGTCTGGTCCCCTCGGCACAGTGTGATCGACAGCCCATTGCCGAATGCTATCGAAGTTTCTGCAAGTATGCGGTGTGCTGTAGTTAGGCCACGGGTCACCATCGTTGAATGGAAAGTGGAAACTGAATACGCCAATGTCGCCCTGGCACATGACGAATTGTCGCAGCGCGTCAATGCAGTGATCGAGATGACCCGTTAGATCCGGCGGAGGCGCAGATGTGTCCCCTCCTAGAGGCGAATAGTAGTCTTTATAGACGTTCTGTCGTAACAGATTCAAGCAGTGTAATTGGTGGAACACCTCGACAGCGACTCGATAACCCGGTTTTCCATTCGGATCGGTGATGGCCAGAGAGACGTCGGGGTTTAGACCAAGATTTATCATCTCTTCCCGAGATATCATTGTGTCCCCAACTGGTATTGATGTTAGCCTCCATGCCACTCATATTCCATTCAACATATTTCGACTTACTGGCTGAAATCTCATCCCACCTCGCATCCACGTCATCGCCCTTGCCAATGAAAGGGCCTTTTGCTATTGCGGGCAGATCGAAGTGCTGTGTCTCATACTTTACTGCGCTAGCGGCGGGTGCTGTTTACAGTGTTAGCTTTCAGCTCGCTTAGTTAAACAGTCTCTCTCTCTCTCTTCAACTTACACCATGACGAGTATTTCTTCGTATAGTCAGAGTCTGTTATTTTAGAAGTCTTCGTGCAGAAGGATAAGGCGAAAAATGTCAAGGAGATCGATAAAAGAACGGCATGGCATAGCCAAGCCCAATTCGGGCTTAACTTTCGCAACCGAGTTGGTATTGACTCGATGTCTCTGGCTTCTGTCCACCTCTCATCTAGTCCTTCCTCCTTAGCAAGGAAAGGCTCCTCATCTAGAGTGTCTAAAGTGACTGAGCGATACGACTTCCCCATTTTGATTGAGCAGAATTAATAAAGCACACCAGGTGCAACGAAGAAACGAAACAAATGGTAAGAATTACACCCTACATAGGACGGAATCGCCACACAAGAAGAGGAAGAAGATTATGGGCGAGATGGTCACGAATAAAAGGGAATGCCTTTCTTCAGCCCCGTCCAGGGTCAATAGGTCATAGCAAGTCGCTACGAGTTGCGCGCCAAGCATAATCCACGAAACGATCCTCGATACGTGTGGAGGATCATCGTTGATTGGCAATTCGCGAAAGATTCAGTTATCCATCACGAATGTTACAGCATCAGTGTCTCAGCACGCTTCAAAATGTATCATGGTCGCGCTTAAGACCAAGAAGAGCGCGGGTTTCAGGGGTATGTTGCCATTCTTGGGCAAGAATTAGAGTAGAAGGGTCTCCTAGGGCGTCATGTGGCAGGGGGTATGAAACTCATGAAATTGTACTGAAGCTTTTTACTGGTTACAGTATACGAATAATGAACAGTCAGATATGCGATAATTATCAGCCATTAAATACTAAAGATAGTCGAGTAAGTAATAATACAAACTTGATCGCAGTTTAGAGAGGCTCAAATACGCAATGTCATGAAGGTAATTGATTCAAATCTCCTTCTCCAGTCTTTGATTTTCAAGATGAACAGATCAGAACTAGGGGATCGTTGTTAGTGGAATGAGTCTTGTTTCAGCTTGGTCTCGAAACGTCAGGATTAAGCGATTATGAATTATGTAATTGCAAGGGTTATGAAAACTCCACTTATGGAATTCTCAGAGAATAGTTCTTCGTCGTGTTATTAATTACGTGCGCCCAGAAGATGAAGATGCATCGTGAATCCATTGTGAACTAGCAATCACTGATAAGAGTGTAGGAATATAGTACATAGGTAGGCAGGTAGGTAATAGGTGGTAACTTCCGATTTTAGTTGTCAGTTGATCATCCAATTGGAAGGGAAGTATTACCACTGTAAGGTTTGCGGCTCAATGTCGTAGTTCAGGGACCAAATGCCAACCCACACTTTGAAGGACCCAACTGGAAGGAACCAATACGCAACTAAGAACCGTATGCTAGGTACCTGGTTTTGGCTAGATAGGCCTAATCTTGGATTCTAAACCTACATCCACATCAATCCGCTTCAAATGTCGAAAGATGTCATTCCGGCAATATAACTGAGCCATGTTTTCAGCAATCAGCCCTAGTGGGGTTCTGGACAATCGTTGTTGTCTCGACTTTGACCATCATACGATAGGCGTAACCCGACTGACCACTATGGTTTGACGCAACGTACGATAAGGCATCTCAATCTCAAAACCTCTACCAATTTTTAGCCTCACTGGTGATCGTCCAAAAAAGGAGGCCCCCCAACCCTCTTCATTCTAATCAAAAGGGGATTCGTTCAACTTACGAGTTAATAATATATCGTCAAGAGGAGCCATCACAATGAGTCGAATACACCAATTCCCCTAAGATGACATTGGCGCACGAAGATTCATGGTATAGAATCGTCGAGAGGCTGAATTCGAGTTCTTAAATCCCATGCGCATTTGAAGCAATGTTGCCGAGTCATTGTAACCGATGCTCAAATTTCCTTGACGAAGCTCTTCGAGAGCGCAATCGAGGGCAGGTCATTGGTATTCCTCTTCGACTAGTTACTCTCGGCCATGTCACGATAGTATTTCATCCGAGGGAGTCTGATCATCGGGAATCTCGCTTTTTACTTAACTCTCTATCAAGCCCTGAAATAAGCAATATGTGAGCTAATGCAAGCACAGTGACGCCATCGTCGAGTTCGCCACATACTCGGTAGCAATAGAGACCGACACTCCGGTTCATGGCAAACAGGGCGTCAATGAGTGGCTTGCCAAAGGTAAAGGGCTGGGATCCAAGCTTCGTTAAAATAAGCCTAGGAATAAACCCAAGTTTTTTCGATCCCGATGGGATTAGAATTTGGATCTCACGGACACTGCGGGGGGCACTTTAAGCTCTCACATCTCTCAGAGCTTAATTCATCATCATCTCGCATCTTTCCCTGTTTATTAGCTAGGCCACGCGCGTGTACGTCCGTTTGAAACGGCGCTCGGGAAGTCTGGTGCCACAGAGCAAGATCCGATAACATAACGGCTTGAAGGTGGAGAACCAATCAGTCTTACCTCCATGAAGTTTATTCTATGACCTCTATTAACGTACGCCTATCTCACTAGTCGCTTGCATCGGAAAGTTTACAGTTTCAGAGTCCATGTGGCGGCTGACTCATTCCCTAATTAGCCGCTGTTCGCCAAAGGTATCACGTATCAACCGTCGGTGGTGGGTGGGGGAAATGGGTTCGGGTCAAGCTGATTCTTAGAAGATGTGGATAGCCGTGAGTTTATGCATCGGGCCGGGTGATAGCGCTTTCGCCTACCTTATAGGTAGGTCGACGACGACGACGAAGGGATGACGGAGTTTTATCTTCCGGATAAGATATGGTCATGTTGCTTGCTGTAAACAAAAGGATGGAAGAATCAAGACGACGTGTTCTGGTGTTGGTGAAGGACCGAATTACTTCCTGGGTCGGTACCTACGTACCATCAGGCTGGACAAGAGGATCAACTTGGCCAAACACTCGGGATTCTCATGCAAGGCATTTGATGCTGCAGGAGTCAGATAATCATTGATGACATACATTGGTACATCGCTCGTCGCACGTAAGACGCTGGATGTAATGCCCGGTAATATATTGAGGGGGAACATTGAAGGTTCCGTGGAATTCGGGTAGATGTAGTAATCTGCGAAGCGGCTTATACCCGCGCTCATGCAGCCCAAGATGAATATGTACCTTGTAGGCAAGAATCCGGGGTTCGGTCGTCGGGGATAATCTACTTGATATATGACGTTTCCAATAGTTCTAGGCTGCTGGCTATTTGACACTCGGATATATCCTATAGGTGGGATCTTGAATGTGACAGGGTTAATACAACTATGTTTTTGGTGATAGGTGCTCCCGGGACTATTTAAATCCACAGAATACTATCGATACCTACCTTGTAGTATATGACTTATCGACTTTGCTATACTACGATTACCTAAAGACATTCTACTCATATTTGGGTTAGAGTTATTTTATGCTTCAATATTTCTTTCGTAGTTAGTACTTTTTGACTTGCCCGCTGGAATATCGCTTTGGCTTCATGCGGCCGGCGTAAGACTTAAGAGCTTAAAGCTTGAGTAGATAGTCCCAACATACTGTAACGTTCATCCGCCTGATCTAGCATCTAGCATTATAGTATTACGCGTACAACTCAAGGTTCCTATAAACGCACCAACAAGCCAAGCCTTCTTGCCCGAGGTCACATTGATGTGCTTCGTAGTAGGAACTAAGCTAGGTCGAGCTTTATAGGTATAAGACAATTGCCATTGATTCGTAAGCTTCTTTTACTGCCATGTGGCACCTAGTAAATTGCGACATAGCGTATTTATATTTAGCTAGTCTAGTGATTAGTGAATACTATGTGTGTAAGTATACGAATTAAAACTTTTATAGATCAAACGGCAAGTATAGGCGAATCTTGCGATGCATACCTAGGTAGGTAGCTATTGTATAAAATATTTTAATACGTAGTTATTGAAAAGGTCAATGAGACGAGACGAAAGCTTCAGCTTAGGACTCTAGATCGAGTGCTTCATGATTATTTTTATCATTGATGGCAACATGTACGTTGATGAGTGTTGCCAAATATTTATTATGACGAAACTTTGCATGTCATAGAAATGTACCTTGCTTTGTCTAAGCTGCTAGACAATTAGATATTGCAACGTCAACATGTTCATCATTGCCTTTTGCGAAAATGTATAATCAAGATATGTGTAGATTTAATTTTCCTTATGCGACGTGATTTCTACCCGTCGTCCGCCTGCCGTACAAGCGAGGTTTCCTTCAAAGGATTTTGCCGAATTTAACACCACCCCGTTTTATTACAATGGAGACGAGTCATGACCCGATAAAACCTAGTTGCGCAGCCCAGACGCCGTCCGTTTTGTGGAGCTGAGTTGGACGGTAAATTTATATTGGAGATAGGTACCGGCTATGAAGACGCCATGCCGTGGCACTGGGGTTAACTTATACCCGAAAGTGCGGGAATGCCCGGAACCTACATAACCTTATGTTTAACATTGATTGGCTGAATCAATAACGACTTTCAACCAATGAGACTTTAGAGTTTCATGTAACATTCTAGCTATTTCTAGTGGTGCCGATGATGACAATTCTATTGTACATCTTACAATTGCATTTCTATAAAGGCGAAACAATTGATTACGCTAACGTCATAACTTAAGCCACCTTATCGAGTGAAGACGTATCGCAATTATTCCCTCATATTCTCTAGTATCTGTTTAGATAACTACGCTGTATTGCTAGTCACCTGACTACTTACTTAGATGAACAGCAATATTACTTGCAGTTTCATGCGCCTTTAAAAGTTGCTGTCAAAGGTCGGTCTCAACTTAGGTCTTCCAACTGTAATATGCAGGCTAACGAGTAGGTCTCTTAATCTTGCGTATTATTGCTCTTTATATTTACACCGGTCTATTCTAATGGCTAATAGATGTTTGATCTGCGGGTTGTGAAGAACGACTAGAGTTCCAACTACCTAATAAAGCAACCCTAGCTATGTACTCTAGGAACCAAATGATGGAACCTTGAAGCTTCGTAGCCTGCCTAAAGGATACCTAAGTAAGGTAGGCCTCCGATCAAGATTCAACCTTAGATACGATAAGTACATAGGTACAGTAGCATTGCCGCAAAATGCGTGATTTTGTACTAGGTACTTCGAAAAGGTGGGGGAACAAGTGGTCACGCTTAAAAAGCTGAAGCTTTCTAACGTATTTGGGTACCTTGCTCTAAGCTGTAAGCTGGGCTCACGCCAGCCGTTTACTCACCGACCAGTTTCCATAATTTCTTACATCCTGTCCCGAGCTGGATCTGTTGCTGGCTCTCTCCTTCCCTATTGCTCCCCTGTCATCCAACCTCGGGAAAGCAGCACGTACAGTAGTCTTCTTTCCCGTACAAATGCAAATGTACCTTGTGGCAAGGTTCCGGATTACCTAGGTACATACATACTACATACACACATGCAGCATACTGCAGACACGTAGCGCAAGCACAAAAGGAGGCGCTGAGACGATGCAACACATCGATGGATCCCAAAAATTGTCTTCATACATTTGCATTGCAGTAGAAGCCAAGCCGCACCGTTCAATTCCATGTCTATGTATTATGTACTACCGTGTGCGTGTGGAAGTGGATGTAGGTGAGTTAGTACTGTATGTACGCTATTATGTACCGATGTTTTTGCCAGTGTACCTAACCCACTACGCTTACCAACTTCGGCTAGGTGGGGGCCATCTGCGTACCTAGTTTAGTCTCTTGGCAGCGTGCGCGCCCCAGTTCCTCCGTGAAATCGCGATATCCACAATTCCACAAACTTCCCAACCCACAGGTGTGCGGCGGCAGGTAGCTTGTACTTCTTAGGCGCGTACCCATCCTAGTTTTAGGGACCTTGGTTTCCCTTTCCTGCTAGCCAATGGATCCCCCATGTCCCCACTTCCATGCAGGTAGCCTTAACCCGGCATCCGCTAAAAAAAAAATAAGCTGTACCGTAAAAGGTAAAAATCCGTTACTATCTGGAGAGTTTGAAAAAAAGAAACTAAAAAAAAAGGAACCTGTGATGTAGTACCGAAGTGGATTGTGTACATTGGCCCGTTGTCTCTGCAACCCCCTTGCAACATCCTCACAATCCGTGCATTGCATGGGTCCGTCGCCCGAACCCACCACAGCCATCAGACATACTTTCCACCTTTCCACATAACAGGCAAGACAGGTCATGGTTCTTAATCCAGCTCGTGCCTAGCCTAGCCCCCAGGCCCTGGTCAAACAAATCTGAGTATTACCAACCTTGGGTCTCCTCTTCTCTCTACCATCCCTTCTTTTTTTCTTCATCTGTTTTTGTTTCCTCAACACCAACTAAGCTTATCGTGCAGCCTCATCTTAGTTGCCCCATAACAATAACAACATCGTAACCTATCGCGACAAGGACAAAATCCATCATTTACGATTTACACGATTGCGCCTTCAATAGTTTCGGTAACTACATCGTCATCTTTTCCCTCCACACGACTATGCCCACTGTTTGACGAGACCAGGCTAAGTCTCGTCTCGCTCGTGCAATTGGGTTGTGTGGGTGGGAGATTCCTCGCGTCTAAAGTCGAATAGGAGCTGCAGGGAGCCTACCGAAAGGGTTGAAACATTACGCGACGCTTCGCCCACGATCTATACACGAATATAACGAATACGATCGCGATAAACGCGACACCGCATCCGTGTTAATATAATTAACCTCTTTCATCTCGCGATAAAATCATCTGCGCCGTAGTATCATTATCTCACGATGTCTATGTATCAACACCGCGGCATACCGCAAAATGCGGCGCGTCTCAATGAGCTGCTTGATCAAATCCGAACTGAATTTGACAACCAAGTCCGTATAAATGAAGGATGTGAACAGCAGAGTAAGTCCCATACAAAATAATCCCATATGTTGGTAGACGCAAAGAAATATCTGTAATTGCTGGTTGCGCTTAATCCAACCCATCAACTATTTACTATTTGAGTCTAGCATTTCCATGCGATGATATACTAACACATCGTTAGTCCAGCAGCAAGTCCAAGAAGCTCAACTCATTCGTGAGAAAGTCTATCAATTAGAGCAACAGCACATGAATATCAAAGCAAAGTCAGTAAATCTTACAAGATCTATTCTAAGAAATAATGATTGGAGCATGTTCCTAACCCCTGTCACTATAGGTATGAGGAGGAGATGGTCATACTTCGTCGTCAACTCGAAGCCGCACGAGGAGGTGCCCCTCAAGCCGCTCTACCTGGGCCCCCTCAACATGGTGGTCCATCGGCAGGTCCTCCACCTCCTTCGATTGGCATGGGCAACAATCTTTTTAGTGGTATCATGACCGGCCAGGGAGGTCAAGGTGGTGGACTCCCTCCACAGCCCACTCCCCAGGATCAGGCTCCTCCTGGACCTCAACATCAGATGCCACAGCCGCCTCCGGGACTCCAAGGACCACCTCCACCTCCTCCGCCCCCTTCGCAACAGCCCCCTTTCCAGCAGCCCTACCAAGGCCCGGCTCCTAACGGGTTTCCTGGTCAACCTCCTCAGAGTACTGCTTCGCCCGGGCCGGGAAAGCGCGGCATCGGTAGGCCTCCAGCTGGCGGACCTGCTACACCGCAGATTAACACCCCGATGCCATATGCTGGACCCGGAGCATCACCACAGGTTGCGAACCACCCGACCCCCGACCACAGAGCTATCCCTCCCCACCCTGGCCCGATGGTCAACAACGCCCTTGGCGACTTAGATGTAGAGCGTCTTCCGGCACACGTCAAAAAAACTAGGGATGATTGGTTTGTTATCTTCAACCAGCATGTTCCTCGTATGCTCGACGTTGATCTAGTTCACACACTTAACCACGAAAGTGTTGTGTGTTGTGTGAGATTTAGTCACGATGGCAAATATGTCGCAACTGGTTGCAACAGATCCGCTCAGATTTACGATGTTGCCACCGGAGAAAAGGTTTGTGTCCTACAGGATGAGAATGTCGACATCTCCGGAGACCTGTATATTCGAAGCGTCTGTTTCAGTCCCGATGGCAAGTATCTAGCTACTGGAGCGGAGGACAAGCTTATTCGTGTAAGTCAGCTTCCTTCTATTTTTGTATACTTGACTATTTTACTAAATGAAATAGGTCTGGGATATCGCCAATCGTACGATTCGGAACACCTTTGCCGGTCACGAGCAAGACATCTACTCTCTAGATTTCGCACGAGACGGACGAACGATTGCATCCGGAAGTGGCGACAGAACTGTTCGACTTTGGGACATTGAACACGGTACCAACATGCTTACCCTCTCTATTGAAGATGGCGTTACGACCGTCGCAATTTCGCCAGATACGAAATATGTTGCTGCTGGTTCGCTAGACAAGAGTGTCCGCGTCTGGGATATTCAACAGGGATACCTTCTTGAGCGCCTCGAAGGTCCTGAAGGCCATAAAGATAGCGTTTATTCTGTTGCCTTCTCTCCTAACGGGAAGGACCTTGTGAGTGGCAGTCTGGACAAGACTATCAAGATGTGGGAATTATCGACCCCCCGAGGCGTGTCGAACCCCGGACCTAAGGGCGGCCGATGTGTGAAGACATTTGAGGGTCACCGAGTAAGTCTCTAAATCGTCTTCCCATAATCCACCATGCTAACAAAATTAGGACTTTGTACTTAGTGTTGCTCTCACCCCCGATGCTAACTGGGTCATGTCGGGCTCTAAAGATCGTGGTGTCCAATTCTGGGATCCCCGAACAGGCTTTACTCAACTGATGCTCCAAGGCCATAAGAACTCGGTCATCTCCGTAGCTCCTAGCCCGACGGGTGGTTACTTTGCAACTGGGTCTGGCGACATGAGAGCGCGTATCTGGTCGTATCGGTCGATATCTTAAGAGGAAACAGCGGCGACGGCTAAACAATCTCTAGCTCAGATAGAGCCGTCGGACCCCGGAGAAGAGAATATTGCCCTGGAAGATCTCTCCACTTTAATGAATTCAATCATGGGCTTCGATGACCCGGTTTCGCCATAGATGATGACCCCCGCATATGTAGGAGGGATAGGTTTTAGTATTTAGTTATCCTTAGGGCTCAGGAGGGCTCTAATTCGCCTGAAATATGATTTAACGTAGCCTTCGGGTCTTATTGCCACTGTCAAAGCGAAGGCACGCTCCTCGGACGATTATGAAGGTGTGGATATGAGGTGTACTTGGAGAGAACGGGGCAAAATCTTTTTTTTGTAACGGTCTCCATAGGCTGGCGAGGCTTAGAAGGCGCGGTTTTAATCTCCATTGTTAAGAACAAACAAACGTGTAGCCTATGTCATTAGTATTGCTCAAAGATTTTTTGCTAGTAATGGAATCAGCGTGATAAATTCAAAAACGCTTCTTGGACATTTTTTGCTAGGGTATGGAAGCACCGTAATATATGTAGGTATATATGCTCTATGTATTGGTATTGGTATTCTTGGCTACCTAGTGTTCAGCTTAGAATAAGCCTTTGAAGAGATTGTCAAATTCGTCGCCGCGTTTCTTGGTCTTCTTTTTCTTTTTGGCTGGCTTTGATACCTCCTTGCTAGACGTATCGTCCACTTCCTTCGTTTTGCTTTTAGGTATTGTACTCTCTTGTATCTCCGTAGATGTGGCGCCATCGTTGCGGTCCATATCCTTTCTAGCATTATCAAGGGCAGCAGCGGGTTTAGCCGAACCTCTTCCCTCTTTCAGTAGACCGTCCTTCTTCCGCAACTTCTCAGCTCTCGCAACTTCGTCTCGCGAGATCACGGCGCCTCCTTTCTCAGATTGCGGGAGTTTACTACTTGAGCTGCTGGACTCCGCAATGGCTTTGGCGTTATCAGCCACTCGCAATGCGCCACCGTCTCCTTCCCCGCCTTCCACCACAGCCTCTCCCACCAGCCGAACGCACACTGCGTTCACCTGCGCCAGTGCGCTGAGCAGTACTACGCCTAGCGTCGCGAACTGGTTGTCTGCCGTCAGCTGCGAGAAGGCGCTTTTCTAACGTATCAGCAAACCGCATATATAAGATACATAACGCCTAGATGGCTAGACGTCGGATACAGGATCAACGCACAGATAACATCTCGGAACCAACACATCCCGCACCCACCGCACGTGATCGCGCGTCTTCCTCTCGGCGCGGGCGCCGCTGTCGTCGCTGCGCTTGCGCTTCTTGTTCTTCAACTTGGCGGCCGCGATAGCGGCAGTAGATAATTCGAGCAGCGAGTCTATCAGCTTATCAACGTGCCGCCGCAACATCCCGTACGGGGCCCACCACGCAGAGCGCCGGTGCTGGTTCCGGTTGCGGTGGTTGAAGCCCCGGAGAACGGGCTGCAGCGGCTGCAGCTTTTCGAGCGCTTCTTCGTATTCATTGCTGGGGTTTTCGGCGGCGCCGGCGGCGCTGCTTTGCGGTAGGGGTGCTGGTGGCATTACATCGTTCGTGGGGTTGGGGGGAGATGTTGGTTGTGGTGGACGGAGGTTGTGAAGCTTTTTGTTGAAAGGCTTGTAAATTTGGTTAGACGGTCGGATTGTGGTGCGTAGAAGGTGGGATGTCAGACTGTTTGGATAGCGTGGTTAGATTGTACGGGTGTGAGTGGGTCTCTGAGATAATGCTATTTGATTGGACAATAACCTTGTCGTTGCACAAAGCCAGTCTCAGCCCCTTTAAAGATATCGGCTACCGTTTGACGCCGACGACTTCGATTCATCTTGTAGTAACTTCATGGGCTTTCAACTCGCGTAGATACTACGAATTATGTTTTTTAATACGGCCACAAAGTCAATATCTAGCCGATGTTACAATAATTATCATATTATAAACCTCTAAAGACCTATAACGAGACTGAGAACCATAGTTCACGACTAATAATCTTCTCAAGCAGCGAGAAACACATGGATAGCTCTACGTTTTATTAAACAGTACGTCTAAAGGATGTTCCTAGACTGAGGAGACCCTATTGTGTTTGTAATGTAATTGCCGACAGGACGACGAAGGTATCTACAAATTAATCAAGGCATTGTCCCAGTATCCGTGGATAGCTCAAGGCACGATTGTCTGATGTGGGTTGGTGGGTGACGACAGAACAGGAACAAAATATGAAGGTGGGTCAGCCCAAATGTATGAGCATTGACAGTAAGGTTATATATCTAAAGAAGGATACACATCATAACAATTCCTCAAGGACCTATTAGGATCACTTAGCTCAGTTGGTAGTCGGGCGGAGACCACGCGAATCTCCACATGTACGGGATCGAAGCTGGTATATCGACATTCGTTGAGGGTTCGAGACGGGTTCTTGGGACTTGTTCTTTCTTTTTTTCATTTTTTTTTTTTCAGAAATATTGTTTCTTTCTTTCCATCGCTCAAAAGCATCGAACCTTTCGATGCGGAACATCCTATCCATGATCGAGGCTTGCTTCGAATTTTGGTTCCGCTCATACATACATACACCTTCACTGCCTTTCCACTACCTGATTCAATATTTTAGCTAACGGCTTCCTTCATCCGTAACCATATTCCTTGGGTTTCAGTGCTACAGGTATCAATAAGCATCGTGATGTCGAAACACTCTTTGGGCTCCAGGTCACACTATTCAATATGTGAAAAAGCTCCTTCTAATGCGATAGAATTTCAGATCGCTACTCCCCAGAACGTATATATGTTATAGCTACCGCGCGTCTCATAGAAGTATCACATAGCTTCGACGACGGTTTCAGACCGGTATCTACCACCTATGTACGATCCACCTAGGAATACAAACATGGAAGGACCCCAAAAGGAAAAGGTAAAATATGAAAAAGGGGAAGAGAGAGTCCTGGGTTGGGAAAGGACGAGGTGCGAGACTCAAAATCCATCCAAGGTCACCTGTGAGTTGACTACCTGCCTGGCCCAAAGGGTAGAATACGGACATCAATGAGTCTCGCGATACCTCAAGTATATACCAGAGAACACTAAACCCACTGATAAATACAGCATAAAATTTGGTAATAACTGTACTGCGACTCTAACATTCCTAGAGAAACTCTGAGGGTACCGACGTTGAGTGATTGCGAAGTTTCATTGGCAGGTGGTGGGATGAACAGTAAGTAATTTTTTGGTAGGAGGCGAATATCTACCTATCTACTAACTCATTTACAGAAAGCTTCGTCATCTTTCCTGACCTCAAAATAGAGAAAAGAACATCCACTCTCGACCGCAAATCGTTAACGTACATTAAGATATTGGGTAATCGCATCGACTTGCCTATGCTGACGACAAGGGAGGAACTCTTTGTGCGCTATTAAGATGGGTGGCGGAATGATTAAGAGTGACTAGAAAGAACGCTCACATTTCTCAACGTAACTGGCAATCTATCTCCATCTGTACGGCCTTTTCATTCCCGAGCCCATTAAGATCGACCCAACCTTGGATTGTACATCATCTTAACCTATCAAATTTACATCGAACGAGGTAGCCAAGTTTACTTATTGTACACCCTACACCATTATCAGCAATCAGCCTCACCATTTTTAAGATATGAGATGCTCTTACCTACATAATAATTCCATATACTGTGTCCTAAGGCATATGCCTCTATCGTACCCTCCCGAAGACAATTTTATCCGCGATGCCTTACTACCTGCGAGCAAGAGTCACCCTAGGAGAACAAAGGGAATATCAGGGCTTAGTTGGTATTTTAATCCTTCTACCCAGACGTGAATCCACGATTGCTAATTAAAATGTACAGAAATCGACTTTCATAACTCTCAGACGAGCATAAAAATCAGTCCAGTCCAAGGGAGTAGAGCGTAAGAACAAACCACTATCCATATGCAGACCTTTTGCCGGCCATATAAGAGGCGCATGCGACTCTTATTCATGGAAGCATATCATGAAGCATCATATTTACCAGAACTGTCATGGAACTAGCTTGCGAAAAATCACCAGAGAAACTTATTCCGAAATACTCGAGCGCAAGAATAATAACTCCTAACTATGCCACTGGAACGAAACATCCCTAGACCAGGACCCCATCTAGGATATCTCCGATGCGAAATTGGAACGAATATATGGCATCGACAGGCCTAAGAGGGGTTGGACCCAAAGATCCCTCCGTTCCACCACCCAGTATCTTCGATAAATTCCCATAAAAAAAGGCACGACAACCTCTCGAACTAGGACTGTGACCGGTCGCTCATCGATTGCATTAGATGTGGATAAAGGGAATCGACATGCTTGAATGGCAGGAAGGCCTGTAAGGGGAATGCTGAAGAAGAAGAGATCCGCTGTCGTGGAATGGGTCGCAATCATCAACCGTGACTACCGTTCGGCATTTCAGAATAATAGGGGTTCTAAAGAAATAGAGGCATCTATAAGCGACTGGTATTCGACATTCGAACATGAGGATAGGATCAAGCGTCAAACTTCAAGGGGCTAGAGTACAAGAACAACATTTTAGTCGGTGTCGGGTATCTGTTATTGGGTCTTAAGGGAGTAGAGCGTAAGAACAGGGACAATCCCACAACACCTACTGAGGTCGAGGTCGAAAAGTATTTCTTAGGTTTTCTCGACATATGGGCAGAGATGGATAGCCATTTCGGGGACATATGGAGGGAGGAGTTAGGAAGAAGCTAGGGACTAGAACATATTCAGGACTAATCACTGAAAGCCTTGAATAGTATCTGGATACTATTTTTGCCTAACTATTGACTAAACTCGGTCCTTGATTAGAAATGCCTGTGGACGTAATATGGAAGATCCGCACAGGAAATTCAATATCCAGATATTTCTCTAACATCATAGCAGCTTTACTAGCCTATTACCATCATAGCTAGCTACCTATACATAGTGCCTCGATCTCAACCCACCAGTCCCAAATCCCAGATCGCCAAATCGCCGCTACGGAGATTAACCAAACTCGCCGCAGCCGTCCAGCCTCCCCCGAACATACCTACATACATACAAGCTCAGCCCCTCCGAAGTGGCGCCGGCGATCCACGCACGCGAAGGCGGACTATCGACAGTCGGTTAAATTGCCTTCTGCAATTCGCGCCGGAATGACGTGGTTCCGGCAACGACGGCGGGGAACTGTGGGTTTGGGATTACGTTTTGGATTTTGGTGGTGGTGCTTACTAAGTAAGGGGTGAGTGAGGAAAGGGGGAGGGATGGAGGTAGGTTGGGAAGTGGTATGTGTGGCATAGTAAGTCATACTTAAGGTTGGAAACACTTGGGAAAATCGATGGGGATGGCGATTTACTCTGTGGTTTACGCGTGAGGGTACAGGGAGCATGAAAATTTTGTGAAATTTTTTGACATGCCAATTCTATGCAAAAAATACGTATTGAACACCCGCTTTCGCGAAACTGAGAAACCACGAAAAATCCAATTAATAGTAGCATAGGGAATTCACCATTCCTCCTCAAACAACAGTACACTTATACTCCAGGTCTTTAACTCTATACGTAAAAATCATTAATATTCATAAAAGTATTCTATCATATTAAACATATCCAATCTATCCCATCCCATCCCATCCCATCCCAAAAGAATCACGGGTACGCAGAATCGAACTCGTCGCGCGGATCACGTACCCTGACCCTCTCGGGCATCCTCTCGGGAATCTTCCCGAGTTCCTTTCCGTAATCCCTCCCGTATTCCCTGCCATTATACCCGTCGTAGACCCCGCCAAAATTTTCTTGTGAATCCTTCCCGCTGGCGGAGCGGTTCGGATACTTCCCCATGCGATCCATTCGGTAATACTCGATATTCCCGTCCCCGCGCATGTGGTTTACGTTCACCGAGCCCGACTTCCGCCAGGAGTAGAAAGAGCGCCTCTTCGCCGACGGCGTGCGCGCGCGCGAGCCCGCAGTTCCGAATATCTTTCTGTAGAGCGGGCGCAGGGTGGCGAGCGAGGAGGCGATGAGGCCTAGACCGTTCTCCACTGTGGACCAGATGGACACGACCGTGAATACGTGGAGTCTATCAGCATTCTCGGCGGCAAGCTGCCATATATACGGAATACGGATGATGGTCGCTATTGATGCTCTGATAAATTTGTCAGCTGACTTTGCTAAGCAATATTGTGCACTGACGTCGGGGGAAGGGGACACCATACATAGACCCTAAGGCTAGGGTACAAGAGACCATGATCTTCGAGCGCTTTGACAACTCCAGTTTACCTATAAGTGCGATAGGCAAGAGACCCAAGGTCCAGTCACAGACGCAATTTATAACGGCATGTGCGTAAGATATGGCCCTGACCAGCTCATCACTGAAGCATGTCCCTGTCATCTGCTCGGTGTATTGACTCCAATAGTATGGGACAGGGCGACACTGGAAGATGGCCATGAAGGTGAAGAAGACGCTGTAAACGAGACACACGAACAGCGCCGTCCAGATGGCCGTTCTCTGCCACGCCAGGGAGCAGATACGTAGGAGGAAGATGCCGACAGTGAACTTAATTAATAGGGACGTCATGATGTATACAATCTCGCCTGCGTATCTCATCTATCCAATCGGTCAGTCTGAAGTGCGCGCGCCGTATAAATCCTAGGAGGACTACCTTGAGAATGGTTGGGTAGTTCTGAAGAGGGACCTGAGATATTGTCTTGCCCGCGCCGTGTGAAATGCTTATCATGACGAGTGTACAATAAATTATAAAACATATCTACTCTAGTTAGCCCAAATGATAACCATCATCTTTTCCCGTAGAATGTATTTACCATCGTCGCAATGGCTAACCAGTCTTCTGCCTTAAAGAACTTCAAGATGCGCACTCTCACATAACACCGGAGAGCCAAAGTGATAACTGTTAGCGGGAGAAGCGCCAATACGGCGGCGGCCAGCCGGGGCCCGTTATCTGAAGTGTCGGACGCCATTTTCGAATCTGATATCTGAGGCGGATGCTAGGATACACGTGCAGCGTAGACAATTAGGTAGGAAAGCCCAAAGGGCAATCACTTGACGACTGGGATCACATCTAAATCGGACAAAAGAACAATAGAACGATGGGGAATCAGACTGAGGGAAATAACAGAGGTTTTATTTTTTCCCAAGCGAGCCATCGTATAATCCGGGGTAGCAGCATACTATCTTGACAGCGACATCCTAGAGGCAAGCAAGGATCTGCGTAAGTAGACGATTGTCAGGGGTAGCTTAGGTGCGTGCTTGAGATCCGCGATCGATGGTCTGGGACGCTACCTATCAAAGGAGGAAAACGTCCGCCAAGGGACCGTATTGTCGCAATTTGGCGATGGCGCCGTCGTAGTTAAGTCGACTAATAGCCCCATGATCGGCGACGTCGGAGTTCTAAGGCGAGAGCTAGTCGGTTTACCTTCGGAGCATGGCCTTATTTTCGTAGGTGGAAATTTCCGACAGCTGCATGATAGACAGCCGGATACATATGCAGAATATGTAAATGCCGCGTAAGGCAAGAACTCGCCAGACCAAAAGCGTCATGGCCTAGATGGGAAGGCTGTTTATGCAACATCTTGACCCCTTCCTAATGCCACATGGTTTCGGTGCGAACATCCCACGCATCGGTGCAGTCGACGAACAGAGCTAGAAGATCTGTACAGAATAGTCGGCCGGCAGTGAGCGGCAGGTGGCTGGAATAGGAAACTGAATAAGGCCGACTATGCGTCTGCAAAGTTTATCGATAAAGAAGAGATCGACGATGAGACCCGCCGAGCATGAGGCCGAAAAATAAGAGAAAAAACTATTCGAAATAATGCGGGGTTTGACCTTGAAGAATTAATGAGTCCCTTTATTAGGGTTTGCCGTCTCAGGCTCGATTTATGTGTGTTTCGGCTGAGCGCCACTAGTGTTCAGCTGCCTAGCTGCCTAGTAGGTCTTAGGAGAACTATTCTGTTTGCGCACCTAGTAGACAAACAGAATGGTTGTGTAAGGAGTGACTAAGGGCGTTGCGAGCTAGTCTAGAACTACTAGGCATACCTAATAACGAAGAAAAAAACGAAACGTCGCGGATTGTAAAGTAGAATAGAATTTATGATGCTATTAAAGATCACGAACTGCGTCTTTAAAATCAATGTAATAAGCTCTTGCATAGAATTGATGATAATAGACGATCCTAGATGTTTGGATTGTCTATTCGTAGTAGAAGCATATGAAGTTAGCCCATCTCGTATGGATAGAAAATGATGAAGAGTCCAGGATTAAAAGATTGAATTGAAGTGGGATGAAAAGTGGACAAACCAAGCTACAGCCAACCGCAAGACCTTAGCGGTTCGCTAATGACGCAAGTGGATTGATTAGGTAATAGGGACCCGCATCACAATTTAAAAGGTACCCATGTACCTATTTGTCTCGGACTCTCAGCCGCAACGACTTCGACGTACATAAAAACATCATAACAACTAGCAGCCCTAGGTGTTTCTAGTCGCGCAAATAAAACACTTCACAAACAGACACAAACAGTTTGCATGAAGACTGTGCAGGAGTCATTTTTAATGTTATGATTCCTATTTATATGCCACCTCTGCCCGGAACTGAAACCCCCTAAGCACCATGCGAGAGTACCGAGAGGCTGAATCTCTAGCGGAGAGAGGGGCTAGAAACTACCCCAACTCGTTCCGCGCACTACGGAAAGGAGATTCCTCAGGCGCGGCAAATTTCCGTCCCCTCGGCACTTAGGAATATACCAGTAGCGTGTTCCTCGACGCAATTCAGGGGAAGCAGAGACAAAGAAATCCTCAATCATAGGAGAAGGCAACAAGCCCAAAGTCATCCAGTGCTACCAATCCATTTCCACCACATACCTTTTCGTAGTACGCCCTGGAAGTCGTTTTTTCATCTGCATACCTAGGTAGGGAACAGGTTAGTCATCGAGCACTGACGTATTTTAATCGAATTCACTTACTCAACCCTCAAGATTGGGGTGACTTTCCAGCATGTCGTAATACGAGGAGAGAAGCGGTGCCTTGTATCTATGTCAGCGGATGTCGTGGCCAATAGGTTTGAGAAAACTTACATGTCGACAGAAACGATCGGCAAAACGACGAGTTGTATGAAAAGAAACCAGAGTATTGCACATCATAGGAACGCAAGTTGAGTAGTCTGAGGCCATCAGTTAATCTGCGCTCACTATCGATACCTAATGGAGTCTTACCAATATGTTTGTAGGTATCCTTCAGTCGGCCAGTCGGATGGCGTAGAAAATACCACCGGGTAGGACATACCAACGGCAATCGCCCATGTTGTCGATACCGAAGCGGTTGCGGAGGGTCCACTCGCCATCAAGCTCTCGGCAGTAGTACATTCGAGACGGGTCAGGATCGGCAGGGGCGATGTCCTGGCCTTCAAGGGCCTTGTTGTTCACGGCCGTGTGGTACTGCTCTAGCTGGACTTCCATTCCGGTCTTGCCAATTCCCATAACGTCCGGAGCAGAGCTTGCAGGGAAGGCGCCAGGCATACCACTAGGTCCAGCGACCTGGGGCGGGCCCATCATGGGAGGGAATGCGGCGGGCTGAGTGGCTACCGGAGCTGGCTGAGCGATGTGTACACCGGTCTGGCCTTGGACATAAACGGGTGGCTGACCACCTTGCTGCTGCTGAAGAACAATCGGGGTGCCAGCGACACCAGAGGCCTATAAAGAAAGGAAATATTAGCATCAGTCTTGGAAGGTAAAGTAATGATAAGCACAGTAACAAAAGAAACTATGAAGAGCATAGCCTGCTGAAGCAGAGAGTGTGGCAGTGCGCATTCACTCGCTTGGTATCTTTACTTAAAGTTCATTTGGGACTTGCATTCTGAAAGTAATAGACAGGCTGGGACGAGCCCTGATGTATGGTATAGCATGTGGCAGGCTGTATAATGGGCAAGACCATTGGTGAATCCTGAGTGAGAATGGCAGATACCTGTTGAATGGGCACATATTGGACTGGCGCACTGCCATCCTGGGCATTCGCAGCTCCGACAACCTGGTAAACATGGCCATCGATCGACACGTACTGGCCAGTGGCAGCGTTATTGTTGTCAAAACGAGGATGGTAGGTGTGCGGGATGGGGCCATAGGTGGTGTCCGGCACGGGAGGTTGAAAATGCTGGCCCTGGTTGGGCATGAAACTAGCGTACGCCATAGCAGGGGCTTGCTGGTGGCCTACAGGAGGCGCGAATTGAGGAACGACCTGAGGTTGATTTTGGACAAAGCCCGGTGGGTAGACTTGAGGCGGCGCGGCTCCTGGAAATTGATGAGCTTGTTGCGATTGCGGACCAGAGGCAGGATTGACGCCGTGGATAGGATTTTGGTTGGTCTGGTTATTATTGTAGACTAAACCAACGCCAGGGACGTTTTTGACGGTTTGGTCAAAACCAGGTCCAGAAGTCTGGTAATCTGATTGAGGGGTGCTAGTGCGGGTGGCCTTGGTCTGGTTATCGGCTGCGGTCGTGGGGGGCTTGCGGACTGGTATCTCCGTGTCGCGCACAGTGTTCTTGTGATGAGTGGATGATGTGGTTTTGTTGGAGGTAGAGGTGGAAGGATAAGAAGAAAAAGATGAAGAAGAACGTTGTTTGATTTTAGGGTCTTTGATATCTTCGGGTTTGGGAGTCTTAGAAGTGGCGCCCATGGTGAGTGATGGTCATGTGGTAGGTAACGAATTGAATGGATAACAGCTGGGCAGTGACCATTAAATAAAGCCCTAGAAGGAAAAAAAAACTTTCGATTGGAAACAATTGCCCGCACAGTGGTCAGGTAAAGTAGTCCTTTCCTTTAAAGTGGAAGATGGGAAAAATATACACTAGTGGTTTGGTTGTGTGACTTTAGGAAGTTGTAGTCGAAGATGGAAGCTCATGCAAGTAGAAAGTGGGAGGAGAAAGGATGAACCAGTGCAAAATAACCAACAACCAATAAGGAAGGAATGGAAGGTAAGAAAGTGCCAATTATTTCAATCATGCGGTTTTAAGGTTCAAGGTAACAAAGTGCGCTCTGAGAGTATTTGTCTTTTCTCGTCACTTCGTCCACGACTTGCGAACCGCGTTCCCGTGTTTGCTCCCTAAGAATTTCGAAGTAGTATGTGGCGCGCTTGGGCCCAACGAGTTGAAGTGGCAAACTACAGTGATAATAGAGAAAATTTAATACTCACGGTATCTCTCGTTACCGCAATCCACCTACTTCCATCCCACACATATTGGCGAGTTCGTTGTTGTCGTGCGCGCTCCTCCTCCTCGAGGAACACATCGTCAACGTCCCAGCAGCAGCACATTTTGGCGTTGGATTGTCGAAATTCAGTCTTTCTACGCGGGTAAAGGATAAAATGATGCGATGGCGGTAGAAGGCCGTGATGTAAGTGTGGGACTTGATTAGAATCGTAGTCTGGGAAGGAATGACTGATTTAGGAGTTTGCTGATTTATAGAGTAAAGGTGGATATGTAGATAAAGGTAGGAGAAAGTTATTTAGTATTTGTAGGTACTTGAGGAAGGGGCAATGCGTTCCAACTATGACTCAAAGGTAATTCTCGTATGAAAAGACTTCATTTTTAAAGACCATCTAGAATAATAGTGCGAAAGTCGCGAAGAAGAGTGGGATTGTTTGCGTCTACTCCCTAGTAGTTCTTGGACCTGCTCTTGAATTATTAAGTCGACGTTAGACTAAGCATATTGAAACAGCATAAATAACGTAAACAGATGCTGTGGTTGGTTACGGATTCGCATTCAATCTCGTCGTACGGAATAAGAGGTTGGGTTTCTAACGGCTTTCGAAATATTCGGACAATCATCCCATCGCCTACAGAACAAAAACTGTGAAGGAGCGGCGAAAGGTGCCCGAAGACAGCACATTCATAACATTTTGTCCGCCCGTTCGACTAGCATTTCTCCTAACCACCTATATTCTCGAGTGTACGACCACAAACTCAGCACTGCCATCGGCGTCAAACACCCTGGACAGAGACACATTTGATGCCCGAGTGATGTGATAGAACGGAAATAACCCGCCCCCGTACTAGAAACTTGTTGTGTGCAACTTCTGTGTTCAGTTTGTTCAAAACCTCGGACACTGCTTTGATGTGACTGTTTGTTACTTTTCAGACTGCTGCCTTGTATTAGATTCTGATCCGAGAAGTTGGGTGTGGCATGTGCTTGCTAGGCTTACGGATATCTGCCTGGTGGCTCAATTCTGCGGCGGATTTTCCGTTATCCCTTCATCCCTACCTCCTAGCCAAATCAGCTGGTCATGTGCTGGGCAAACTATCGAAGGTCCAATGGGTATTGGTGTAGTTGGTGTATCAAGGCAAGCCTTGGGGGCAGATTTCTAGTAAGGGGCCAAACTTCTGAGATCGATTTATCGGTGGTTCTATTGACTGTAAGTTATCCTATCCCTCACATTGATTAGATTGTAGTTTAGCGAGTGCGTTCTTCACGAACCTGTTGCTCTACCTAAGCTTGCCAAGTAAATCCACACAAGACATCTTTCACGCTTATTTACCCAGAGACAATCAACCATCATCTTGATTATGATAGGCAGGGTAGATAAATCCAGTACCTAAAGGTGCAAGTCTCAGCCCTATTTCTACACCAATAGTGGCGACAGATCCTTCTATCACTACTCACACGACATGGGTCATCAACGACGAAAAAAAACCAAGACTTGTTCAAAATTGAAAATTCAATTCCGTCCCGTAGTTGACTTGAACGCCTACCAATCCACTACCGTAGATGCTTTCTATGCACTTGACCGCCTATTTTATACACTTTGTCCAGCCGGAGGAGAGATCATCTATCGTTTCGCACCTAACTCGGCGACTTTGTTCACCCAATTATATCGAAGTATCGTAGGGCACATGGCCTCATTCTCGAGTGTGGTATCATACATAATCGTACCCGATTTCCCGGTCCCCCGACTCCCTATTCGGGTGGGAAATTATTTTTCTAGCATTTTAATGGATGGATGTTGCTAGTTTAAAGGTGTAGCTCATGCCCCTTATCCTCCGGGGAAAGCACAACTTTTCGAGTAACCTAATACAAGTTAGCGGTGATCAATCAATTAAAGTTCAGGTCTCATACCGCCCATACTCCTGCTATCGAAGCCACAATACCTCCTGATATCAACATCGGTCGGAGTCCTCGTGTACTTTTGAACAACATTCCACTTAGACCACCCGCCGCAATAGTGTTCGCAGAGTCATGCTTCCCTCTGATATAGCCGATGCCTGAGTTGAAACAGTTATAGGTAATGGCGACGACACCAGCAGAATTGCCTAAGAATGGACCTCTTCGTGTTACGGCGTTAAGGACGGAGTTCAGACGTAATTTCGGCGGTTGACCAGCCGATCTCCTCAGGCCTTCTTGAAGTCCCCATGCACCTCCCAATGACAATGCTGTCAGATATGTAATGCCGGTTCCATAACATAAGTCGTCGCTAAAGCCTCGAGAGGGGATTGCCGATTGTGCGCCGGGGAGATCTGATATGGCGGAATCTTCTAAAACCAAGTACTCGAGACCATCCTTGTCCAAACCTGCTAGAGGATGTAATAAAGATGGGTCGGCAAAGGCGGAACTTTTCAAGAAAGAATCTACACCTTGCGCATCTTGTGGGTTAAAGGCAGTTGGGGTGAAGGTATCGGTTGGCGCGGACGACGAGGTGGAACTTGGCGTAGAAGACGATGATTGCTGAGAGGACTTTCGTCCGGTGAGTGCATCCCAAATTGACATGCTGCTGAGTACAATTCCGGTTTTGTACGATAGAACAAAAGAGAAATTGCTGGGTCAGGAGCGCTCGTCACCGCGTCACTTCTCGCAAGGTGCGGGATCGCAATTCTTAAAGTGGGTTGAAAATGATTTGAAGCTTTCGCAGATAAAAAAAGTTTCAATTGCGTAGATAGAGGCGGATAGAAAACTGGCGAGTGGTCCGTGCATCGGCCTAACGGTACGTACCTTGAGCTAAAATTTGCGCTGAAAGGTCATTCTTATATGCGACATTTTATCACCATTGAAAAGTTAAAATTTAAACTTTCAAGATTCTTTTTTTGAAAAAAAAAAAAGTGTATATAAAGCAATTATTTCCTAGATTTTCAATCATGGTATAAATTCTTGTGGATTTAATTCATGGGATTAAACAATTAGATTTTTAATTATGGAAGTGCGTTGAAGATATTCTTATATGCAGTATTTCATCATTATTTATGTATACAACAGGGTTTAAAGTTTCCTCCCGCGCCTCAGTAACTGCATAATAAAATATCACAACTTAACGAATTGGGGGACTTATGAGATATCAAATTCAACTTTTCATGACTTTTGAAGATTCCAGAGATTCTTTTTTTTGAGTCCCTTCTAAGTAAATTTTCTTTGAGGATTACTTAAATGTCATACAAGGTTTCTGATGTGGCAGTTAGGCTGCGAATCCACTCATATTCACTCCTCTAGCCTTCAGCCATTGACATGACAAATTTGAGAAGAGGGTAGTGAAAAAAAGGAGAAAAAAAGCACATATTCATCCAGAACCATTAACTGAAATCAAAATGGAAGCCTCAATACTTGCTGGTGTTGGCAAGACCGACTTCAATCCAAAGCATGCTGTTTCTTGGCTCGAAGAACAGCCTGACGAACTACAACTATGGTGAGTCTAGGCCAATTCAACAAATCTCGTCTTATATTTATGCAAATTCATTAGGCAAGCCGTCTTCGAAGAACTTATACTATGTGCTTCAAAGCCGAAACAATCCTCGGGAAATACCTGTGGGAAACTGTATGGCTTTGTTGAGCAATGCTCAAAGTCTTTCAAACCTGCATTGCGAAACTTTGCTTTCGCAGAGAGTACTGCTCTGAGGCTTTTCGACTTTTTTATGGAATGGAATGAACAAGATTCTCATAGATCTATGAGGCTCGTCCTCGATTTCCTCGCATATTTCATATCCAATAATCCTACAGCAGACGTTGGTGTCTCCGTCAGGAATACTATATTGAATAACACCATATCTACGATTACACAAAAGTCGTCTCGACCATCGGTAAAATCTGCTATCGCCGCGTTAGATCACTTTATTCAAAAGAAACTAGTTGAATTATACGGTGTCTTAGAGATATATAAAGAGATTAACAATCTCCCCTCAGATGATATCACTCTCTGGGATACTTTCGTCGCCAAGATTTTCGCTTGGATGGAGCTGCATCACATATGCTCCGTAGCCGGAAAACTTCTTGTTACCATCTTCACTAACTTCTGGTTTGAGGATAAAGATGTTAAACATAACCCTGAATCCTGGCATGGGTTCATATATAAGGCCCTGCAGACGAATCCCGATTATCTTGAACCAATCAAACTTTATATATTCGTGCCGTTATTCAAGGCTGATCGAACTAGCTCCTTAATCTACCTTCAAAATCTATTCACATTGCAGACGCTTACTAGTCATGGCAGCAATGGCTTAGATCCCAATTCAATGCTATGGCTTGCTATGCTTGAGGCAGGAAAGAAGGTCGGGGTAGTGGATGAGCCGGGTCGCCGTAAGTTGCCCATAATAAGTGCCCCAACCTGAAATATTCTTCGCTAATGGCGCCAAAGAACCCGAGCAGAATTCCCAGTCAGCTTCTCAACTGCAAACAGACATACTTGAGAGTGTCTTATGCCATGACTCCTTCGAAGCACGGTCTTCGGCCGTCTCTATTCTCATAGCCTCATCGTCTACAACAAAGCCATACACCACAGAAGCTTTAGAGCTACTTAAAAAGCATCTGCCATCTTTCTACGAAGATTCTGACCCGAAGATGCGCTATGATGTCCTGGGTCATTCGCGAAATATGATTAAACGAATTCAATGTACCATCGAATCGTTAAGGCGCGAGGTCGAGCGACTTTCGAAGAAGATTAACAAAACGGGAGCGAGCAAGGCTGTCCCTAAAGTATCCTCTAGAATCAAAGAGAGTCAACTTCAGAAACACCAAGAGGACGCAATTGTAGAGCTTCGTGCTACATTACAACGACATGAAGACTTCGTTTCCTGGTACGTAGGTTTTCTTAAGGACGAGCTTTCTCCCACGACATCCTACCAGAGACATATTACTGCATTGAAAGCGATGGCATATATAATTCAATCAACCGCACCTCAAGTAAATGGCGCGGATATATCTTCCGAGTTGAGGAATCTACTCGTCGATACAACGTGGTTTCGATCTATCTTAGATCTCATAATGGACCCGTTTGATGATGTAAGAGAGACTGCAGCCTCGCTAGTGATGTCGCTCTCGCTTCAGAACAGAGATTCGGGTCTTCAAAAACAGATTGGTGAACTAGGGAGAACACCTATTGAAGAACTTCGGAGTTTTTGCCGCAAAGCAGATGAGCTTGCGCGGAGAACAGCTCGCGCCGATCACTCCGACGGTGCTGCTCGATCATCTGAGCTTCTATATCGCTGGAGTACAGATACGGAGAAACAAATATCAATTCCATTCGAGGTTTTATCTAATCTCGAATCCAAGCTCAGCGCAGCTGAAAAAGACTTAGCCACCGCAGTTCTCCAAGCCCCGGTGCATGGCGGTTTTGCTTCTCTTCGGTAAGCATTTCGATTTATTGCCGATAGTACATGGAAACGAGAATTTGCTAACTCCGAAAGCTACATATGGGGCTCGCTCTCAAGCGCCAAGTTCTCCGAGGCGGATTTAAGGACATTGGCAGAGTTGCAGGACCGTGCTATTGTATGTTGCCAGAGAATATGGCGAGCTGTGCGACACGTCCTCTGTGATGATTCTCCCGAAGGCCATCTTCCCGAGGAGCTTGAAGAAGTAGAAGGGCTTGATACCAAAGACTTACTCAGTTACAGTTTCCGGGCGATTCATGAATCAAGGTGAGACACCTCTTTACTAAGTATTATGGACTAATTTTTAACCACCACTAGCAATTTGATGCGCACGATTGCAAATTGTGCCCGTCAAGGCCAAGGACGCGGGCTTCTAGTACCTTCAAGGCAGAATTTCGAGGCAATTGGAAGACTAACATTTGATGAATTATCAAATTTGCGACACCGAGGAGCATTTACGACTGTATCACAGACATTCACTAGTTGTTGTCAGCTTGTGAAATACTTCCCACTCGAGTCGAATGACGGTTCTAGCCTCCTAGACGAGTGGTATACGGTTAGTTAAACTCAGAACCATCAAATTTTGTGCATCTTCTAAGATATCTATTAGGGGGCTTTGGCTTGCATTAATACACAAGCGTCGACGACCCGAAGATCAGCTGGTATCCCAGCTCTCATCGTAGGCATACTTTCTTCAAATGCGGAACGCCCGTCTTTTGAAGATGTCATCCATAACTTACAAGACATCGGTCGGCAACCGGCGCTCGTGTCCGAGACTGATGGGTCGAACTTACCCCAAGTACACGCCTTGAATTGTATCAAGGATATATTCAAGAGCTCGTTTCTTAGTAAGAGAGCAGAGCCCTACCTCACTGATTGTCTCCAATTAGCAGCAGATAGTCTTAAATCTGAGGTGTACGTACAGAAATATCTATATCTTATAATTATTCTTGAACTAATATGGGTCAATAGATGGGCAATTCGAAACTGTGGCCTCCTACTTTTACGAAGTCTCATTGATTGCCTCTTCGGTACAAGTGAGAGTAAATCATCTATTGAAGCAGGTTGGGATGGGCGAACTACCAAGATATCCTATCACAAATTTAAAGCCCTCCCCGCCCTCCTCGTGAGCCTTCTGGAGATGGGTCAACAATCCACAGGCGTCTTGATCGGAAGTCAAACTGCGGAATCTGTATTTCCAGCATTGGATATCATCCGTCGAGCTGGACCACCGGAGGAGGTTCGCGACAAGCTTTATGATATCATTGCATGGTATCTAGGAAGTCGAATTTGGCATGTTAGGGAAATTGCTTCCCGTACCTTATGCTCCTTTCTTTTGAAACCGGGCTGGACTGAATCCATTAGCAACCTTCTAGAAAGCTGCGGAAGCTCCGCAAACAAGCTTCACGGCACACTTCTAACACTTAAGTTCTTGCTAGAGAGACTCGCCGATGTGATGCCCGATCAGCTTTCAAGTGAGTATTTTGAAGTATCCGTTCTTCCTATTCGCAAACTAAGAGTTTACAGGTCGCGAGGTTCGAGCCGTAAAGACTCTTCTCGAATCATTAGTAAGAGATGGGCGTGTCAACACATGTCCGGAAGTGAGAGTCGTATGCGTCGATGTGATTGGCTTCCTTACTCGACTAGACTTGTCTGAAAATCTGCCTTCGGCGGAACCAGCTATCGACCCATTCGAAAATCTAATGTCTAAGGCTTTTGCATCTAGCGATCAGTCGGCCATGATAGGCGTAGGGCCATCAGCATTACTAGATATCGCGCTGGGGCAAGCTGTGACTCAACAAGCATTGCGACAATCTAGTACGGAAGGAGGAGATATCCTGGCACAGATTCTGATGGCCAGTCTGAAAGGCGATATAAATGTTGCCTGCTCCATACTAGAGACTTTACCTACTCTTAAACCATCACAGTCCAAAGAAATGCGAGCCAGTCTCGTCAACGCATATATACGAGTGTCCCTCGGGACCGATGCTACTGAGCCGCGCATAATTGCTTATAGGAACCTCGCGGATCTTCTAGACGATATGATGCGCGATACCCAGGCTAAGTGGTATAAGTATCTTCCCTCAAACACGACCATAAACCTGCTTTCTGAAGATTACCGCCGAAAGCCTTCGAATCCAAGTTTATGCGACGCTTTCGTCCGCCTGACCGGACCGATGATGGCGATTTTCTCGCGATCGGAAGAGTCAGGCTATCCTGGTAAAGAATGCGAAATTCGGCGCTGGGGCGCAATGATTCACGACGCCGGGATGGCGGATAGGGTAAGTTGAATTTCCTAATAGTATTCACATTATGCCATATGCTTTACACAGTACATCATACTAATAAACACACGTATAGGCATTTGGTTCACGTAAAGCGGCCGTCGACGCGATGCAATCCTTCTGCACAATCATCAGGTTCGGCAGATCTGACAGCCCTCTCGACGTGGCACACCTACCCTGGCTCCTCGCTCTTTATGACGCCCTCAACGACGACGACGATGAGATCCGTAGCATCGCAGCCCAGGCCGCGGCACCCCTGCATTCAAACCAGCCACTCGTCTCCATTGAGGCAGGCCACCGGCTCCTGCGACTTCTCCTACTGTGGTATGGTGAGATCGATGAATTCAGAGCGCGCGTCGCATGTCGCATGATTGGATACACCTCAAACGACGCCCCCGGCAACGATGGCGCCGTTTCCCTCTCAAACTGGATCCCCGCTACAACACAGATCTCAGAAGCCATGCGTTTCGACGACTCGCTATTTGTCATCGAGGAGCCGAACCTGTACATAGACGAAGTACGCGAAGCGCGACGGTGGAGCGAGGTATACTCCTCCCTCCCCCCATCCCCATCCCCATCTTCGCTGGTAGAAGCCACGCTCTCCAGCTGGATCCTATCAGGTCTCCAGACGCTAGTCGATCTCGCGGAACGGGAGGGAAGAGACGGTCCATTGGGACCGATGTCGAAACCAGAGGTGTTTGCTATCTCCGCGCGGATCCTAGTCGGTGGCGTTGCGCTCGCTAAGAAGAGGGACGTGGAGGTCCGGAGGGAGTTGGGGAAGTTCCGGGATGCGGGGCGCAAGGCTGAGGTTCATGGCTTGTTGCTTGGGATGTGCAATGGGTTGGATGCATAAAAAGAAAAAAGAAGCCGTGAAAAGAGGTTGGGATTCCACAGGATACTTGGTTGTTGGGTGTTCATTGTATCGATCACTCTAGACATAGAAATTCCCCGTTTTCTCATCTCGATAGATCTGCAGCGTTCCATTTCATAACAATGTTTATGATATTGATACACTTCGTAACCTCGTCAATCTCATCGTTTCGTCTCGTATGCCATCCAAAGACGAAAACCCAATTCTAAGTAAGTACCTAGGTAGGTAGGTAGGTAGGTAAATGAGCTCGCGACTAGCTCCTTTTTTTGCTAATCCAAGTTCTGGCTTATCCAATCAACCAATCAATGCAACTCGTATAGCGACGTCATGTTTTCAAGTCGCATCGTCGCAGTGGTATCGTGCGCGCTTGCATCCACGTTCCGTCCCGACGTATCGTATATGATCCCCATCCTCTCCTATCCATCCATCCTATCCATATATACCAACTCATACCAACCCCCCTCACGAACTCAACCCCTCTCAGACATCCTCTCCGACATAGCCCTCCTAATCCTCGGCGGCGTCCCCACCCCCATCCCCTCCTCCGCATCCAACAAAACCCCCTCACGACCCAACCGCGCAACAAGCATCGTATTCTGCGCCTGCAACTCCCCAACCTGCTCCTTCAGAATATCCATCTGTTTGCGCGCAATATCGCGTTCCGCACGGACCTTATCCAGCTCCATCGCCATCGTACTCCTCTCCTCTCTCTCGAGCGTCTTCTTCCTCCGTTCTTCCGTCTTCTTCTGCTCGCTCACGCGCTTCGCTTCCAGTTTCTTGAGCTCGCGCTGGTATTTCTCCTGCTGCTTCGCTACTTCGCGCTCGTGTTTCTCGCGCAGCTTTTGCAGTGCGGTTTCTTCGCGCTGCGAGGACGTCGTGTCCGATGCCGTGCTGCCCCGCTTCGCGAGCGCTTTTTCTTGCGCGCGCCGGAGCTTTTCTTCTGTTTTGCGTTTTCGCTCTTCGAGCTTTTTAAGCTCTTTGTCGTGTTGTGATGTTCCCGTTGAGCGGGTAAGAGAGTCGGTTGAGCGCATGGATTCTGCGCCACCGTTTGTAACTGAAGGCGTGAGTTGTGTTGAGCTTTCTTCCGGCTTGGATGACGAGCCGTCATTTTCTTCTATTTCTTCGGCTTCCAGGCTATGGAAACTGCGAGTTGACGACGCATCGTCGTCGTCTACAGGTGGTTCGGAGAGGCTAGAAGAGCTCATATTATCGTCATTAACGGATCCAAAAGGATTAGGGAGGCGCGAGGCAGCCGCCGAAGCCGCAGAATTTAGAGCATTTGATATCATGCCATAAAATCCAGTAGGGTTGGCTGCCTCCTCTGCTTCTTCTTTCTCGTCGATAGCTGATAGGATTGGAGCACTAGGAGACTTAGTAAGGCTCAGCGTGATATTCGCTGGAGCTGGCTTCTTAGAAGCTAGCCCTTCTTCAGCTTTCTCTGCCTCTTGTATGAGTTTCGTATCTTCACCATCGGACTCAGTAAAATCATGAATAGATTTTGACGAGATCCATTTGACAAATTTGTTAGCATCACCGGCAATACCGGGAGGTGTACCCCTTTCGATCATGAAACGTGGTACACTGCCACCAGGATCGCTTCGGGTAACCATTATCCATTCGACCATGGTATCGTAGTCTTCATCATTCTCCATGACATCGCCGATATCTGCATGTCCGATAGTTCTACCTCGTCTCCTTCCGTCTCCGTCTCTCGCAGGAGAAGCTGAGTCCGCTGCTAGACGAGCTGAGCGAATAGAAGCCTGTCTACCGAGATTCTCTGCAGTATTCCGTATTGACGCCGCAGACTCATCGTTTGGTAGATCTATTGATGACCGAGTTTTGCGGAGAGGTTTCTCGACCCTGACTTCACGAATAAATTCGACAGACTCATATTGACCACGGATATAGCCTTGACGTGGTGGACATTCCGGGTGTATACATGGCTTCGAGACGAGCATGTAGTGTTTAGGTGTGCCAGGGATGTCGATAGCTGAGTCAGAACTTAGTAATAAAGTAATGAAGTCTCGTGGCGTTGTTGGTCCTGGGAATTGTGCCGATAGTTGGTAAACTGGTTTGATTCGTCAGCTGGACCAGTGCTTCAAATCAAAAGCAAAAACTATCCGATGATCAGACAATATAACGGTTAACCTACCTTGCATCCTACCGCGACCTTCGACAATTTGGTTCACCACCTTTTTATCGGCACCAATTCCCCTGATGCTCCCGTCACCAGGCTTTCCTTGTACCTTCATGCTCTCGTCGAGCTCTTTTTCCATTCCCAATTTCCATTTTGCAAAGGTAAGGATATCGTGGACGCTGCGTCTCGCAAACCAAGCGCCCTTTCCGTCCTTCGCAGCGAGTTTATAGACGTCTAAACCTAGCGGGTTCTCGCGCGGGTTCACCTTGGCCTCTTTCCAATCCTTCCTCAATTCCGACGCACGATCCGACGTTTTCGAAGAGCTACTAGATAGGGAGGGTATATTCGAATCAGTGGCTGACCGTGGTCTGCCTATTTTCTGCGTCGAGGGCGAGGAAGAGACCGGTATTGAATCGAGAATACACTGGGCGTCGTTGAACACTTCCTCCAAGAAAGTCTCGAGACTGTCATGAGCGATATCGTCCCAATTGACAGGCGCGAGGGCCTTGAAGGCCTCGTGGGCATTCGGCATAATCAATTCCTCCTCTTAAGCACCGATATGTAGTAGTCGACGAGGGTAGTATTCGTATGTGTTGAGGTATTAGAAAAGTGAATGACACGGTGTAATTTGAGGTACAGTAAACAGCCAAGAAAGTAGCTAAGAGCTCCAAGACGACAAGGTTGATTAGGGAATTAAGACACCCGTTCTACGCGCAAAGCATTCTTAGGGACGAAGATAATAATAATACATCGTACATAGGAGTAGAAGGAATTGGCTGAGTGAGAGGTTGGGAAATGAGCAACAGAAATACGAGGTTAGCAATTATCTCCAGGGCTCAGGGCTCAGGAATTACTAGAATGGTCTTTTCTTTAGTTCCTACTAGGTTGTACTTTTCTACGTTCTAGGCTCAGTAGGCTCTAAAAGCTCTTATCATTTACAGCACTCAATGTATTTCGTAGTCCAGCAAAATATCCTTGACGTCACACTTGCATCTATCCAGACTCGTCCCTGATTCACTGTTACACAATGATAGAGAAAACGCCGTTCTAACCGTTTAAGTTGGTCTCATAAATACATATTTCACATATTAACAACTTCGTAGTTGCCATTAACAGGGATAACCACGTGCGATAAGAATTACGTATCTCCACTCTGCAACGGAGATGGACCCCTATTCTTTGACCGTGTTTGCCGAGGCTTAGCTGAAGATCTCGGTTCTAAGCCTTCGGAAGCCTCTTCATCGTTACGATTGATGGAGGCCTCTATAAAGTCTGTTTCGCAAGTTACAATTATTCAAATGTCCTTATTGGCGGGGCATGTATGTGATTTTAATAGTATTATCATTAACGGCAGAGCAATGAATCTGCAGCAGTTCATGTTGTCTTAAAAGTAAGATGTGGGCGTCTGATTGATGTAAGTGGCGCTCACTACACACGGCAATATCATCTCATCCGGGACCGAGACAAACGGTTCTAAGACATTTTTATACTCATCCCGTTTACCCAAACTTACGCAATCGAATGTTTGAGTTTAACGACTCGAAATTCACCTTGAGATATGACCTCCAAGTTTGCATATAGTATTGTCCAATCATATCCTACTGACCGGGACTAGCCAGCTACAGTCGCTTAGTCAACTCAGCTAGTTTATAACGCAATACACAGAGAATTCAGTATCATTCGGACAGCTCACTTAGGCTCGACGGTCCCATAGCTCAGTTGGTTAGAGCGTCGTACTAATATTCTCCTGTCCTGTATAGGAAATATTAAGTAAATGCGAAGGCCGAGAGTTCAAGCCTCTCTGGGACCATTCCATTTTTGGTTTTCTTTTTACTTATACTACATCTAGAAGATAATTAGGGAAAGTCTACATTTGCTACTAGCTTTTTTTCCCCTATCGATTGACATTTTATCGGTCGCGAAGGAGGGGAATATTTTGTGTTGTCACTTCGCAAATTTTAGTCAGGAGTGAAAGTCTAATTATGGTGGTTTGATGTATCTGATACCTAGGGTCTCTAGTATTAGCCCATCTTGAATATGTACTAGGCACTTTGAAAGCGCCTCTAACAGGATGAACATGATGAGATAAGTTCCATTTCGTGCATCGCCTTTCCTACCATCTTGTAGGCGTAAGGAGATGGTCGACTTCAGGGTAGTCACGTGATACATAATAGATAACTCATACTTTCTTATTTCATCCTCTCGATCTGAGTCCCATCCGAAAAATTGTTTTCGGATACGGTAACAAATCACAAACTTTTCTAACTCGGCGAGTAGGTATATGACAATAACAACAATCCCAACAACGCCAAAACTTATATAACTAACTATATACAGTCTTCAAGCTCTAGATACACCACAAAATATACATAACAAACCAAATATGACAAACGAGCTAACCGGGGTATTTATTTCTACCACAACTATACTGAGCCCCTACAACATCCTCCTAGACAATATGCGTGCTTCATACATATAGTACAACAATTCCTCCACTCCCTTCTATCAGATATGTATATGTATATGTATACCCACTCCCCTCGCTCCGTGAGGAGCTCGTTGCTACGTATGCTTCCCTATACACTGTTACTTGCACTCTTCCCTCGTCTCTTCTCGCTTCATTACCTCCTCCTTTTCTCACCCCCTCTCCGACACTTCACCTACACGTACTTCACATACTTCACACACACTTCACCAAGCAACCCCCCCACCCCCCAAACTCTCCCTCTCCCTCTCCCGCATCAGCGCCTCGCGATCAGCCTTACAACTGCCACAATACTCCTCATACCAAGCCTGCAAGCCCCTCCTCTTCGCCTCATCTCTCTCCCTCTCCCCTTTCTCCCCCTTCACCACCTCCTGCCCCTCACCCCTACTCATCCACCCCCTAATCCCCCCAGCCCCATTACTCGCCCCCTTCTCCACCCCCCCATCATCCCACCTCGCAAGCGCAGCCTCAACCTTCTCGCACCGATGATTCTCATCAAGCAACCAATTCTCCCACTCCGCGCGCACGACCTCCCTCTCCACGCTATTAACTGTGCGCATCGCGACCAGGAGATCATGTCGATAACTACCTAGCTTCTGCCGCGTCTGACGTAACCGTCTCGCTGTAGCGCGGCTCGAGCTCCACGCCATCGCCGCGCCGGCCTGTTCGCTCGGCGCATCCGCGTCGGTGCCGTTCGCGATGGATTTGAAAGTCGAGTAGCAATAGCTGTGTTCGGGCCAGTCCTGGAGGCCGGCGGAGCCGTGGGCCGCCTCGTCGAGGTCCGCGATGTAGATGGCCTTGCTCATAACGACGTTCGGGCCTACGCCGATGCGGTTCATGAACCCGACGGCGCGGCGCTCGCTCCACCATGTCGATGTGCCTTGGCCTGAGAACACGACGTTGGTGAACATGCTGAAGGCGAGTAGGCCCAGGATGATCCACTGCGCCGTGACTACGTCCCAGAGCTTCTTGATCGCCGCGAATGCCCACATCATCAGCGAGCTCGCCACGCTATCTGCGAACGACCGGAGCGTCTCGAGGAGCATCTGGCTTAGCGTGCGCGGGTTAATCAGTGCCTTCTTCGCCATGTCCGCTTCGTTGGGCGTAAACACCAACGCTTGTGTTTGCTGTCCGACATTTCCGTACACCTGGATCGCGCGCTTCGTGCGGCTGTGGTGGCCGAGCTTCCGCACTTGGTCGGTCGCGACCTCGGCGAGATCTTCAGCCGACTGGCCTGCGTCGTCGAGAGCCTGTTGCTCGACTAGGTTCTTGGCGAGGGCCGGTGGTTTTGTCCATACCACCTTCGTGAATATGGCGAGCTTACATTTCGACTTGGCGACGTGAGTGATGACGATCTTGGTCACCAGCTTGAAACCGTGGGCGTGGGGAAGATGCCACGGTGTTTTGACATGAGTGACGACGTAGGTGACGTGATCACTGAATAAATCGATTGTCTGTTCGTCCGTATACTCCTCTGCTTTTGTGCGCCCCATTCTCGTCGTGTAGTTGACGCTAAAACGAAATTGCCTCTGCATGTTCCCTGCCTCGTTTAGCTTCCAAGGACTCTGAGTGATATGCTGGGCTCTGCTCTCGAAGTAAAGCTTGGGGAAAATGAAACTCTTGTCTCCAAATAAGACGTGAAAACAGGCTTTAGCACTAATTTCGAAATTCCGCTCGGCGCCCTTCCTTTGCATGCCTTCGGGTTCGTAGATTACTGGGTTAGTTGGAAGCTGGAACTTTGGAAGCGGCTTTCGTGAGATTTTTCGTCGCGACTTATAGGCTTTATCGTAGCTCCTAGGACTGATTGCTCTACCCGCCGCGGTGCCGTCGTCAAGAGGAGTATGTTCTGAGATTTCCTCCCAGCTGTCCATGCTTGGGCTCTTCCGGTCTTGTTCTTCCTTCTCCAGATTGATGAGCGCCTTAATGAGTTCGGGCACATCCATCGGCTCTTCAGCTTGCAGGTCATCAACCAAAAGATTCAAACGTGAGTGCAAAAGATCAAGATCTTCAAGGAAAGTCTTGATTGTAACACGGGTGTATCCGATAACATCCGTACCCTGGTTTAGATGAAGGAAAATAAAATCGCAGTCTCTGCCAGGGGCAGCTGTCACCTCCGAGATGGTGTCGAGACTGATCGTATACGTCACAACGAGGTCCATCTGATGGCCGTAAAAGTACATATTATCCGGCGTGACGTAGATTCGTCCATTACCAGCCATTGTAGGCACAACACGATCGTCTTCTGAATTACTAATCCAAGAAGCGCGGAAGACGAGAACCAACTTTTCATCCAATGGAACATTTGGGAAAAGGAGTCGGAATTGAGCCGAGTTCGTTTTCAATTCTATGGGGTAGTTGGCCGGGAAGGTTTCTGGAGGCGGTTTCTCGATGGCAGGTTGAGCATTCTTCGCTTGGTTCATCCGAGCATCCATACTAATGGCCTTTTTATGCGAAGACGGGCTTTTGACCTCTTCACCATCGCCGACCGGAACCATTTTGATAGTGGGCGAGTTAGGCCCAAACGGATCTTCAAGTTCCACGTCGCTCCGGCTAGCCTTGGAGTATTCTCGACCCCAAGCATTGCTTCCCCAATAATTGGCCAAGATCGCCGTCGGTAAGTATTGTGAAGAATTCGAGCTGAATACTCTATCGCCACTATAAACAACGGCCGTCTTACTAAGATTGGTCGTTGCCGGTGGTTTTGCTAAAGTTGCCGGCGCAAGACTGCCAGGTTGTGCTTCCGGACCAGACAAGCCCGGCAATTGCTGGGAAGTTTTAGAACCTGCCCCGGTATATCCTGGTAGTAACCCATGACTAGCAGATATAAGACCAGCAATTCCTCCACTTGTCCCAGGTGCTGGCACAGGCCCCGTATCCAAACCTGAAGTAAAAGCCCTCCTGTGAAGGTCGAGTTTCTGCATAATCCTTGCCGCATGTTCTCGACTACTCTCACCTTCCTCACGGGCCAAGGAGGTGACAGATCGTTTAGGAGGAGCTGTCGTTAGGTCAAAGCTTGGCCTTGGTATCAGTCCAACTTCAGGTGCAGGGACTGACAGAGCTCCGGCCCGTTCGGCATTGGCACTGTCTTCGATTTGCGCATCCAATGCTTTAGCCGAGAACTCCGGAAGCGAAGGAGGCGTGATAGAGAAAGCTGGATCGACACCACCCGGTAAAGATGAATTGTCTCTGCTGACGCTAGCTTCAAATGCTTTCTTCTTTGCGACTTCGAAAACCTCAAGCCATTCCATCAACTGACTTTGTGTCTCGGCCTGGAGTAGTAATGTCTGGTTCTTGGTTTTGACCTCGAAACAGAACCGACGCTCTTCTCCGACAGCGGGTTTCGCATTACAGAGAAGAACACCAATCTCATCGCCTTGCAAGACTCCTTGAGGACTGTTGACAAGCCAACCGAAGATACCGTCCCTACAATAGTACCATCTTCGAATCCAATTGGTTCGAGAAGGCTTGCCAGTCAATGTCCGTAGATAGAGCCAACCCTGTTTTTCCATTATCGCCGCAGATTGTCCTGCCGTGGTAACGTTCAAAGGGCCTTTAGATCCCAAAAATGGAACAGTTGAAGCGCTGTAGTCTTCAATCTCCCGTGATGGCTTAACCGCTGCTAGTGCACTCTCTCCAATATCGCTGCGTGCTAGCTGCAACTGTCTTTTGAATGTGGGCTCGGACAGTTCCATTTCCTTTGCCCATCCTCTCACTCGATCCATCTCATGGCCATGTTTCCCAAAACTTCCTGCGGCATCTCGTGATTTTTTCATTTCGCGCCAGAGGTCGTAGGATACTTGTACGATCAACTTGTCAAGGTTGATTCGGAACTGGGGCGCATAGAAGCAAAAGTCCATGGAAGCCTTCAAGTAAGCCTTGCGAGTCTCGTATACGGCAAAAGCGTCTTCACGTAACGACGAGGGCTCTTTTGCCTTAGACTGGCTCACGTACCGAGCTAGGGTAGTGTCGAATGCCTTCTGTGTCTGTTCCAATATTCTCCGAGCTTCTTTGAAGTTTCTTAAATCGCCTTGGAGGAAGTTCCGAATCGGTTCAACTGACATGGAATCCATTTGCTTTGCAGCGTTTAGGATTTGCACCCACCATTCTCTCGAGCCCTCACTGAACCTCTTAAGCGCTAGTGCGGCATAGTCGTTGTCCACATTGTTGATATAAGGAGGCGGGATGATCTTAGCTAGGTATGTATGGATAGTTTCCTCCAGACCTAGCAAGTCATGGGATAGCTTCGCGGTTGTCCTCACGTAGCCTTCTAGCCACCGCTCAATAGCATCTACTTGTTCGGAAAAGTATAAGGCAGAAGATCGGAATGAGGGTGAATCGAGCCCTGCTTCGTGGAGGACAACTGGAACGGAAGGGTTCTTGTGTTTGATCGAGGGAGGTGTCGGCGTGGATGGCACCGCCGCAGGAGCGGTGGTGGCTACTTTTTCTGTTGACATGAGGTATTGTACTATGTATGTACGAAGCTAAAGATTCGGTGTAAGTGTAATTATTGCATTAGGGTATTGATTAGTGGTTTCAAAAAAGGATAGACAAGTATCATAAAGTCGTAAAGAATCTTTGAATTTGCATTTGTATGGCGGTTTGGATCGGTCGTTATAGGTAAGTTGAAGCTTTCGACTCGACTCGTTGAAGCGTTTAAGGCGACGCGCCCCCAAGTTAGTTAACCGATGTTTTCCGTTCAATTGTCATACAACAGCTTCGTACGCTGTATATATAAAACTTGTGTTAATTCTGTATCCCTTCCAGTTTGAGCATTCTGGGCATGCGATGCCGAGCCTCACAAGAGAAGGTGTTGAGAGTTGGTTAACAACATGGCAGCCTGGATTAGATACTCGACAGATAGGGGACAAACGCTGTAGACGTCTTAGATCCGCGCTATACAAAGCGCTGACATCAGAAACCTTAAAGCCAATCCAGCGGCGCTGTAAATTAAGCCCGCTACTTCCAATGAATGGGACAGACAGCGCTAAACTAACCTATCTGAGCTCTAGCCTCAAACCTTGCTCCTTGAAACTGGTCAGTGGAGACCTTAGACTTTCCTTATCTTATCGATAACCAAGACGTCATGGGATGAAGGCGCCATCTACCAGTAGGCACGCCGTCCAGGCACGCCACCTTGGCCTATTTTCAAGACAGCGACCAGTTACAATTATAAAGTTAACTACTAGATAGATACTTTGTATAACGATTAACAATTTCTTATTTCTTGTTTATCTCTATCAACCAATGTCAAAATAAGCCTCCGGGACATTTCTAAGATAACTACTCCTAATCAATTAGCATTGTATAATATCATACACATTCTTCTTTCTATATTGTCAACCTTCCCCCAGTTCCAATTCCCTAAATATGACCGTGTTCAATATCAAGCAGACGTCTTCGGCAGTCGAGTCTTGCTGCACCTGTGCGACTCTCCTTAGCAAAGTCCCCCGATATAGCAACTCGGAGAAGCCTCTACCCCATGATCGCCACTTAGAGTGCTGCCGGAGAATAATATGCGGACACTGTCGTAATGTGCGTTGAGCAATGATCAGATACAAACACACATATCCACGAGTCCATGACTTTACAAGTCAACTGACCATCCCAAACAGACCAACCCCCGCTTCAACACCTACTGCCCCTACTGCCAAATCTCATTAACAGACACGAGTCTCCCACAAGGTCTAAAAGACCCGCCATCATACGAATCCTCAATCGCAACCAGTTCCAAGAAGCCCGTCTCCGCAGCCCCGCCACCCTACATGCCTCCGATAAACCAAACGAGCCCAGACTTATTAGACGAGAAGTCCGTCCCTCTTGGCTCTTCCGAACTAGCCGAAGACACCCTGCACTTCCTAGACCACGCACACGACTCCGTCTCCTCGCTCTCTCTGCGCTACGGCGTCCCCGCGCCCGCCCTCAGACGAGCGAACAACATCACAAGCGACCACCTGATCCTAGGCCGGCGGACTGTGATAATACCCGGGGAATACTACAAAGGGGGCGTGAGCCTCTCGCCGCGGCCGATCGAGGGCGAGGAAGAGGAAGCTCGGAAATCCAAGATACGACGATGGATGGTAGCGTGCAAAGTGCACGAATACGACGTCGCGGTGCTATATCTAGGGCAAGCCGGGTACGACCTCGACATGGCGACGGAGGCCTTCTTTGCAGACGAGGCGTGGGAGCTAGCGCACCCCGTCGAAGCAGCGAAGAGAGGCAAACGGGTTGCTAAATATGCAAATAATAGGAGTGCATTTCGGAGAGGACATAGGTAATAGAAGATTCATCAACTAATTGGTAAAAGTAGGTTAGACCACGAGGTTTGGCCTTTTGTATTGTACATATAAGTATCACATGTGCATATCTCGCATCTGGGGGTTACTTAGGCACTTTTATAAGACCTGAGGGTTTCAAGTTTTAATGGACATCAACACTGACCATTAAGCTATCTTGATTTGGTATCAAAATCCGAGGAAATCTCTGCGGATATAATAATATGACTCCTTATTACTCCATGCGCCATTCCCAAGCCTTTCATCAGAATGCCGATCGAGTTCGTACGTCCTAATCATGTTAGTCTGGTGGTTACATTCAGGGATTTGAGGCTTCACTTACAGATATTTTTCTTTCAATTTCACGGACCGAGCGATCTAACTCTCCCGCAATCATCTGCTTCTTATCACTAGGGAGCAAAGTGAACCTCTCACATAGGTCCCCATCAATGACACCTTTAACGGGGGCATAGTAACCCCTATATATCAGATGATCTCTTCCGGCAAGAGGCGGATCCTCAGTCCGCATATGCGATTCGAGGCTTTGGAAGAAATCCGCATCTTCTCGACTCAGGAACGGAATCAATACGCCAATAGTGCCTTGTATTCCACTCCAAAGAAGCACGTCTTGTCCACCTACTACGAGGTTTGTTTTGCTTATGCTGGTGGGGACATCTTGAGTAAAAAAATGCGACATGAGGCTGACACGGTGATTAGAACCGTGTAGGTATTCTCGGGCGTGTTGTAGGTGCGCGCCGGTTCCGTCCTCGTCGGCTTCCTCGCTTGCCTTCTGTGGACATCGCACAATCCATATATTTCCGAATTTGTCTCCGCCGGCAACCGATTCGTAGTCCACCATAGCTGTACAGATTGTCCAGCGGGGTACGGTGTCGTCGGCAAATGGTATCAGCTTGTTGCTTTCGTATTTATAGACGACATACGTAACTCCTTGCTGCACATCGCCAACGACGATACGGCTACCTTGGGTTTGTATCGAAACGATAAGTTGAGGGGCAACTTCAGCTTGCGACTTTCGAAGAAGCTGACGGAGTCCAAGATCGTAGACTCGAAGAGTCTTTCCGATGCCCGCTAGCAAACGGCCTTGGAATTGTACCAGCGCCATTGGGGGCTCTTCCACTTTTGTCTTGTGAATGAATTCAATCTCTCTGCCGTTGTCGCGGAACCTGTAGACATGTATGAACCCTGCGCTAAACTGGCGAGGACTAAGGATCATGTCTTTTCCGGTACCAACAACGAGGAATGTCTCGTTGTCTTGACTTGCAAAGGAAACCGTAACCATGCTGACGGCAGCCTCGTTGTCGGTCAGCTCTAATGTTTGCAGAACTCGTTTCTCCACTAAAGGGTCTACGACATTGATACAAGATGCCCATCGGCCGCGTCCCCTAGGATACCCAAACTCCTCTGGTGGTAACACAGCTGCATCGCCATTAACGACAGCTGGATCCGCTAGTAATTGGGCGCGCAACTCGGGAGGCAATGTATTGTTGTCGGCTTCAATGGTGTAAAAGTAAGGCTGGTCAGGGTGTTTAGCAAGACGTCTAGGGGTATACGTAAGCGGTATCGACTGTTGCAATAAGGTGTCCCCTAGTCGATCGATGGAGAAAATCCTGTTGCTATTAGCAGCTTATCTTTTCCATGTTTCTCAAGATTACGTAGAAAGTATTTGAAGTTCAGTAGGAACAATTGGTATATGCGTAAAGACCTCATAGCCGTAGCATCGGATCCTTTTTTCATCATTCTTCAGATCGGACAGGTTTAAAGAGTTCACTTACTTGAGATTTTGGCCCTGGATTCCCACCATACCTTCTTCACATTGCTCACTGCTGAAATTCCACCCCCATTCTAGATCACTATAGTCTAGCGGCGTCATCATGAAGCCCTTCGTAATCGGATCTGAATAACCCAACCAGGTTCTTGAGCTGAGAGCGAGGACACAGGTGCTGCCCTCGACGGAGGTCTGGAAAAGTCGTACAGCCTTAGGTCCAAGGAACTTTTGGCGGGTATCGGTAAGTTCACCAGTCACCTCATCTAGGACTGTTCGCAAATACACGCCTGAATGCAGACCGATGTGAAGATATAAGGTCGAGCCACCAAACGAAGAGTCTTCCATAGCCATGATAGACAATGATGACGGAGCAGCGGTCAGAGCTTGCACAGATTTACTCTCAAGTGTGGATTCGAGATCCAGACTTAGGATTCGGACTGTGCAGTCATCGCATCCAACAGCCAGGAATGAACTTCGTAAGCGACCTTCAGGAACCTCGCCCAAACTTAAGCAAGTAACAGTTCCAAACATTTCCTTCTTTTCATCATATTCGGCCAATGACCCATCTTCAGCCATCTCAAAGTAAACAATTTCACCCGAACTTAGAGCAACCGCAACTTGGCGCTCATTGGTGGAGGCCGCAACAATAGACCGGTGAGTTGGTGCTTCCCATTCATTCACTCGTCCATTAATGATATGTCGGATACCTTTGGGATGAACTTGGAGAAGGCCGTCGTCGCCAAGTTGTTGGACGGCAAGCGTCGGGACTGTTGAGAGGAATCCAGTATCCGTTACCTCTTCCACAGTTTCGCCAATACTGAGCACCAAAGTGCCGTTGCTAAAAGAGAGCACAATATAGGCATCGTACTGATCAGATCGGTTGAGTTTCGTAGTCCAAACAGCGGATGGGACCCCGGGAAGTTCCGAAGCCACTATTTCATTGACTTCTAAGCCGTGCTTTAAGGTCCTAAATGTACTTCTCGCGCCATTTCCACAAAGAGAGTAGATTTGTGGTGCATCTTCGCCAGTTAGATTTGCCACTTTACAGTCAACCAAGGGGTTCATCGAGTCGATGCTCTCAACTAAACTCAGGTTTTCGGCTGGTCTTGGATAGAAATAAACAGGATTGTATGATGTCTGGGGATCTGTCGGGAAGTCATCACTGCTGAATTCCAACTCATTATCGTCATCACCCAACTTCTCGAATTGGTAGAAGTGGTGGTTACCAAACTCGCTAGCAACAAACAGGAAACCGCTCTTCAGGATGCAGAGGCTCGTAGAAACTGGAACGGTATCGAAATACTTGATCTTGAGCCTACGTACTTCCCCAGTTGGCTTTTCGTCATCGTCCTGAGCCATATCAATGGTGACTTTAAACAAATCGCCATCTTCCGTTTGGAGAAGAAAGAAAAACGCACCAGCACTCCCTTTGAGTTTGTGCATGACTCCGGATACGATCGAGCGTTTCCTCTGGGGATCTTCTGTGGCACCCTTTCGCCTTGGGATCGGGACCCGGAACGCCTCCTGGTTCGAGTGTCTGTACGTGATATTCTCTTCTCCGCATACTAAAACACCACTAGGTCCGTCATTGCCACCAGGAACTTGAAAGAGTATTGATGCCGTAGGGTCGACCAACTCGTGCCACTTCCGGACAACATGGTTCAGTCCCAGATCTAGTTCATAGTACACGAGTTGGGTTTCGATTTCGGTAACAGCTTGACCTGTTGGATCTTGGTCTACCTCAGAGTAATCAACCTCTAGCGCTGCGAATACTGGATTCGCATAGCCAACATCTAAAGACACCATAGAGAGCACGACCGTTCCAGGTTTATGCGCCTCCAGGGGCGAAGAGATAGTAAGCTCTGCCTGAGCATTGCGGTTTAGAACGTAGACTAGTTTGTTCTTCTCGATCGACGCGATGAGACAAGCACGGCCTTTAGGATCGCAAGCTAGGTACTGGCCTGGAACGACTCGGCGTACACCTGACTTTCCAAAAGTTTCAAGCTTCTGCCTTTTGAATCGATTTTGCTGTGGTATGTACTCGACTATAGCAATGCGTCCCGAATCGGTAGCAAGTATGATATAATCTATCAATAGAAGAATTAGCTAAAGTTCTGGTGGTAATGGTTCCTTAAGCGCCTGTATATCGCACCGTGTATCTAGGCGGTAACCCGAGCGATTCTACGATTCTAGGGACCGAGCTTCAATATCACTAAGTGAAGCCTCACAAGTAGGATGTGTGTACAGAACTTACCCTTATTGCTTCCCGCCAGACGAAACGAGGCTATGGATCTAATAATCCCAAAAACATCGTGAGATAGGAGGGTGATAACCTTTCCTTGGGATGGTTCTGGACGAAGTAATGTGAGCCGGGAACCCGAGGCTGTGACGATTTGCTGTTCTCTAGTTCCAGAAAACTGGCCAAGAAGAGCTTGAGTTATCGTTGTAGGAGGTTGGATGGTAAGGGAATAGAGAAACATATTAGAAGTAGTCGCCATCTTCGCAGCAAACGTGCAGGAAGCCTGCGCGACTCTTCGAATTCCTCTGTCTCTATCTTTTTAATTTTCGCGTCGATTGTAATGCGGTGTCGTCGCGTATGAAGAAGCTAATGTAGAGCTCCAAAAGTTTTTGTTAAGGTTTATCGAGCTCTGTGCTGATTGGAGAAGGTATCTGCTAGACATTTTGCTCGTTGTAACATCGCCCTTTCATTGGACATTGAGAGCTCTTGTGGGGTACAGTAAGGGATCAACCTTTATCCGTCATGATTTTTAGAACTTGGAAGGCGGGACGACTCATCAAGCTGTTGTATTGTACAAAGTACATCGCTGTGTACCTACTTGAAGCGCTATGCCTATTTTGCATTAGCTCCTTAGATCTGACGATTTCCAATTCCGAGAATTTCAATGGCAGCCATGAAGTTACCCAGCCCAGTCGCAACCTCGGAATTCGCAATTATCATATGAGGAGGCTGTTTTATACGAATCCCGAAATATGGAACCTTCAGTGCGTCTGGCAGCTTCGAATGCTTGCCGGGCATGCCTAAGGTCCTCAGCGGCGCATGCATCTCGTCCCTCCATGACGAGAGCATTCTCTAAAAGCACCTCCCCGCGCCCATTGCGAAAGACTAGCTCTTCCAACCGACTTATCCATTCGAAGCGTCCTATTCCGCCGGTTCAAACCAAGGGGAATTTATCAAGGTCTCTGTCATTATTTGGTGAACAGTCCAAGTTAGCCGAGGATAATTCGGTTGGACAAGGACCAGCTGCAGCATACGAGAACCAATCGAGACCACCTATCCTGCGCCCCGACGACTTGTTCCACTCCTTCACCAATTCACCCATTCCAGAGATACGGCGTCGTGCCGCATTTATAAGACAACATGGACGTTGCCCACATCCGGATCATAGTCCCACGGGTTCCGGGGCTCCAGCCCATGTCGACTTTGAATGTCCGGATTGCGGGATTCCGGTCTATTGTAGCGACCACCACTGGGCCGAAGACTACGAAGCTCATCTAAAGATATGCGATACATTGCGACAAATCAACGAAGATGATCACGATCTTCGATCTGGAAGATTCTTCCCAGAATTTGAATACGCGGGGCCGCAAATGGAAGAAGCTGCTGTTAACATGACCAATTGGGATACCTTCCTCTACACGAGATTATTTGAGGCTATCAACGATGACCGAAATATGCGGCAAGTCACTAGGCTGCTTACATATCCGGTGACAATTGGCAGTATCCTCCACGAGCTTAGCCCCTATAACATTAGGAAGGGTGGCAGACTCACACCCGAAGGCTTAAAGAGTTTAAGCGCTCTTAGATATACCTTACACCCTCCTATGACTGGTGGTGGAGAGGATATCAAAGGTTTACGGCCTGAAGCACCTCCGGTGAGAATATTCATACTAGGTGCCCGAGCAGAGTCATCTTTACCTCGGAATGTCTGGGTGCAGCTAGCTCACCTTTTCCCCCGAGGAAAATTCCATCTCATCTTCATTGGACCTGAGAGTATGGCGAATCGAGATGACGAGTTCCCATTGCCGCCTCGAACTCCTTCCAACCCTTTTGGTGCTATAGTGGAAGACCGAGTATGGCCGACGATGAAGATTAGCACTATTGTGGACTACTATCATACTCTCCACAAAACTGGACAATTCTACCCATATGATCCCTATTTTGACTGTTTTGTCATGTTCCATCCAGGCTTGGGACATCCGGCCAGCTCCCACGAGTGGGCGGAAACGGTGTCGTTACTCCTCGAGACGAAGGCACCGATCATCGTGACCGGCTATACACAGTATGACATGGACAGGGACATAGAGTGGGTTAGAAAGACTTGCAAGGGCGAGTTTGATTTGCTGATGGAACCTGGGGAAAATACATTCAGGAGTTTGCGGTGGGATCTCAACGATCTCGACCCGCAGGACATTAGCTGCGGCAACTGGGGAGTATGGGCTTTCCGAGGCAAGAGGTATGTGTTTTCTTCATCGAAGATGCCAGGCAAATCACTCGATTCTACGGCTCTAACAATTTTCACAGATACGAAGCAACAACAAAAAATGCCGAGTAAGAAACGACTTTGCATATGTACCCCTATATATAACCGCGTTAACCGAGTGTATAAAATCGCACCACTCCATGCTGATGAGATGCACCTCCATGAAATCACCTAGCCTATGTCCGATTTATGTGATCGTGATCGTGGTTGTGGAAATGAGTCAATCCACAACTTACATTCTTGACATGTTTAACAGCGTGCTTAAGTATGAATATAATTATTTGCTGATAATTGCTGATAATTGTATCATTATCATGAGGCTCAATAATTGTCTGTAAAACGAGACATGGTAATCCTTGCTCACACATGGGATGCAAGTCAAGAGCCGATGGTACCCAGCTGCCCAGGTTCCAGGTAGTTGAAGGCCTGTGCTTAGGTGCTAAAATTTACGATTTACGCATGCTTCGGGGTGCTCCGCTGCACCTGTCAACGTCATTTCAGGTGGCACGAGCGTCTTACAGTTGCCGTAAGCTGCGGCTGCAGGTGCGACGTCCCTTGAAAAAAGAGTACAAGCCTACAAGGGGAAGTCGCCGCAAATAATGGTTCCTGCAGCAGCAAAACGGCAACGAACTTAGCGCGATGACCAACTAAACCCACTTTCAACTCCACGACAACTCCTTTCCAACCACATACTATCGAAAGACGAGAGAATCTTCTACCCGATTCAAATACCATGACGATACTCCGGTAAATGCCCCATCCTCTCTCGACCGGGGATGTCGACACCATCATCGGGCACCCTCCCGCCCAAAGGTAGCCCGGTTCCGACCAGTTTAAAGGCGCCAGCAACATCAAGCACCAATCCCGAATCAGTCACATCATCCACTGTAAATAAGGCTTCTAGTTCACCTGCCGTGACTCCACCGCCCTCGGCTCCTCGTCGATCCACTCGTCCCATATCGTCCGACTTTCTCTCCGACAAGGCCACCGCTGCCTTTATACGCCGAGTATTGTGCGCCCAACATTTGGCTGATAGGGGAAGGAGCACGCCTGCTCCGATTCAGGATCTGTTGCCGCCTCTGACTAGTCGCAACGATGTGGATCTCCAGCTATATGCTCTCATAGCGATCATCATCAAGGAATTTGTCCAGAATTGGTATGCTAGGATTACGCCAGATGAGACCTTCGTCTCCGAGATTGTACACATCATTGCACATTGCACTCGGGCGTTAGAGGAAAGGTTGCGGAATGTAGACCTTGAGAGTTTATTGTTTGATGAACTCCCAGAGTTGCTAGATGCGCATATCCGAGGTTGGCTGCCATGTCTTATTATCTGGCAAACGAAACTCGTATATTTGATTGCATCATCACTAACCACATCGTACAGCGTACCGAGTTGCGAAGAGCTCCGTGGCCCGTCCACCGGTTGAAGCCAATCCGCGCGAGATCTATCACTCGCTTTGGCCTCTGCCTGCTCTGTCCCCTGTTCCTAAATCAGAATCTGGCAGTGCCCAGGTCCAGGCAAGCAACGAAAGCGAATACCGGCAGCTTTTAGTTCGGGGTGTTCTCGCACTTCTACTTCCGACTGAGGATCTCGAGAATGAGTGCTTAACAGCTTTGGTTGGGCAGATATTCTCGGAACTCGTTATTGGCAATCTAATTGTCAATAAACTCTCGGAGCCATGGCTCATATTGGAAAGTCTGATTATGCTAACGAGATTAGTACGCGCAAAAGGCGCCATGAAGGCTTCTGAAACTAGAGACATCACGCCGAGCATCAATCTAAAAGCGGGCTCCGGCATAGTTCCGCCAACTACGAACAAGACTAGCTTGCATATTCAGGAAGCATTCTGGTCCGTAATCCAATGGGGTTTCGTTATAGTAAACTCGATACGATTAATGATCAACACGTTAATGCTTTCCCGAGCACTCCCTCCAAGATCCACTCCTAGTTTCGCCCGCCTCGCAAAGCCAACTTTTGACGAGGACGAAGCAGAATCATACCACCCTCCGGCGGTCTCGGAGACCCATTCGCAGCCAGTCAAGATCCCCATTGCGGACTTCAAAATATGGTCTTGCGCCGGCAACCTTCTCGAAATAGACGCTCGCATGCCCTGGATGAGCGGAGCCTTCTCCATGATACAATGGGGAGCTCTTAGAGGCCCTGGAAATTTGGCAGGGTTTGACGGGATGATCGATAGGTAGGCGAATCAATCTTCTTTTCTTCTTCATCGCGGAAGCACTTATCTCGTCACCTCGCATGCGTCTCAGGTCACAGGACCAGACGTCGTCCATTCACATCTCAGAATTGTCCTGTCTCGCGAGTGTGCATGACGGGCATTGCCTTTCCATCACAAGATTAATTTCCATGGACGATCGGATATCGGCTTGGCAAATCGACGAAACGAGGCACGGATACTTAGGCCAGGCCATTTTCAGTAAAGCCACCCTCTAGTCGAGGGAGGTGCTGTACGACGCTACCATCCTCTGGTTTCACAGCCGGATAAACAGGAAGCCACCCAAAGTCCGATATTCGCCAGGGTCATCAATAAAGACTTCATTCCAGGGGTTGTCCTTACTCACGACCAATGACCGGGTAAACCTAGATATCCTTCATCCGATTGCACGATAAACGGCGCGGGGCTGAGTCTAGCAGGTCTACCTGGCCATCCGCGAGCCTTATTTACGCGCCCAACCTTGGTACTTGCAGGGATTCCTATCCTCGACCAAGGATTCCTCCATTCAGTACGACGCCACGAACTCTTTTTCCCTCTCGCTTCGTACCGCTGGACCCCACCGCTACCGTTTCCCGCACGCACGGGCATCTCTCCGACGCGCGTTGTTCAAGCTAGGGACTTTTACACGACAGATCCTATCTCGAACCTAGATATCTTAGCAGGCTCTGCTATTCTACTTCGATGTTAGTCCCTGCCGTACTACTCACGGCCATCCCACTATATTCCAATATGTGCATCCGCTCTTGGTTCGATCGGCGGGACGACAACGACTATGTTCAGCTCCGAATGCCGTCAGATGTGATCGGCCAAAGATGGCACTAGCTTGCGTAGCTTAGACCGGGGTATTTTTGAAACCTTTCCGAGAGCGATAATGTGGCTTTCAATACCCTGGCGTCGGGATACGCATGTATCATACACCATCTTGGCCGTTCCGTCCAAACTTAATCGATCTGAGCTCTTTAGGTCTCGACCTCGCATATTTGCGCCCAAAAGACCATCATCGACGTACCTCTTCCCCGATCGGATAGAGCCAGGGGTGACCCCCCTCCAGGGCTTATGCAGCTTCTAGCTCCCCTGTAGGAGCTCTCGTCTCCAGGCAAAGCTCACGGTCCCTTGAAGCCTCACATCGCTTGTCCGTTTGATGCAGTCATGCGTGGTAGACTTTGCATTATCAATCATTATTAGATTATTAGGTGTGGTTACACCTGGTCGTGTGTACCTTAACCGTGAAGCCATGGTTACAGCGAGATTCCATTATGGAACCGTTCGGATTATCTGCCCTAAGAATCTGACTCTTTTCGAACTCGCGTTCATCCCCCCAAATCCCCAAATCCCCCTCGAATCATCCCGCTTACGGTAACACCTGTACCACTAAACCCCCCACGTTCCCTACAACGCCTTTTCCTTAGAAGCTTCTATTAATGTTCGCTGGTACATGGTTTGCACTGTACTGTACTGATCTCGCACAGACTTTTTTCACATCATATCCACGCCTATATTCTCGATCCTGCCCGTCTTCCCCCGCTCCTTCGAGCCGTGCGCGGCGCCATATTCCCCAATAACGCCCCAGGAGTATCTAGCTTGATCCCTCCCTCATCTGACGAACAGCTGGCCGCCCTGCGTCGCAGATGCGCTAGCGCGCTTTTGGCGCTTGTTCCGAAGGGGGTGGGCAGGCTTTATTACGGTAGCAGTACCTGGCTATTTTCTACTAGATCGACTAACACTCAGAAGAGTCCGAGCTCGCGGTCCGGACCGTTTAAAGTCAAAGGTAATAACACAGCACATAATACCAATAACACTGGAGAGGAAGTTGCACGCGTGCGGCTTACCGATGAGGGCAAATCTGTTAGAGACAACCATGCAACGTTGACCCCAGAAGGTTCAAAGCGGGAATTTGGAGACACCGGTGTGCGGCCGACCGAGGCTGGTGGCGACAATCGGGCTGACATGTGTGACAAGGGCGATGACGAGGAGGAGAGCAGAATCTTATCGGAGATCGAGACCGGCATCCTCGATGTCTTCTCGGATGCCTATTGTAACAAGCATCTAGTGTACGGCATTCTAGAGCTCGTCCTTGTGCGCCTTATGCCCGAACTAGCCGAGAAGGGGGTGATCGAATTATGGGAAGAGCGTTTAAGTTAAGGGAGGGGGGCCGGACAGTCGGTTTGTCTCGTAAACGAAATAAGTAATGTAATAATGATTGATACCCAACCAACCAACCGGCCTACCGTTAGAACGGACAACACGACACGACACGACATTAAGAGAAACAAGTAAAAAGGAAATTCTTCTGTTAAGAAAAAAATGAGTTTCAAAACCTTCTCATGCACCGCCCTGGTCCAGATCGGGTGGCACCCTCTTGTCATGCAATGCAACGCAACGCACTCAGTCCAACATAAGCCAGCAATAGAGTACTGACGGGGCCGAGGGGCGAGATGTTCCGGAAGGCTAGTTACAGAGCCGCGACAGGCTCCGCTTTCGTTGTTTACATAGATATGTACCTACATACGTATATACATACATACATACATACATGTGTTCTTGTGTGTCTCATCTACCTACCTTGGTGTCGTTCGGCCGGCTTGTGGTTAGGGGGGGGGAGGGGACGGACGGGGGAAGGGGGCTTGTTGTGTATTACTATGGATGTATGTAGAAGGTTACTCCAAGAATATGAATAAAAATAAATAAACGTTCGGTCGTGGTTTTGGGACGGGTTCGGATAGCGAATTCGAACCCCCTTTCTATGGACGGTGTAACGTCGTCGGATTCCCCTGGATTGATGGATGAATGGATGACTGGTGTTTGCTAGGTTTGGCTGGTTTGCTGTATGAGACCCCTTTCTCTCCCCTACGTTTTGAGGCAGGTTAGGCTCGAGGGACGTGTGTACTCGTTTGGGCTTTCGCTGTCTCTTGTTTCCAGGGCACTTGGATGATTGATTGATTGATTGTTTGGATTGCTGGGATATGGTAGAGCAGTGAAATTCAAGATTAGTGTCAGCTAGATACCTAGAGAAACAAATCACTCCGGATATACGCCTGATAGTGCTGCTATGTAGAGAGAAAAAAATTGGAATAATGAACCGAAAACACGTTTCCCCTTTCCTCAGAGACTCTAACACCGGTCACCTTTGAACACCTTCGCGCCCCCTTTCCCCTTTAGACCCCCTCCCCTCCCCTTCCTTTCCTTCGCCTCCTTGGCCTCCCGTGAACGGAGGGAAAGTCGCCTCTCCTCGTCCATGTTAGATATCAGCGAATGTGGTATTTCTTCTTCCTGCTTCCCCCTATATTCCCAACTCCGTCGAGGATAGTAACGAGGGGCGTTCGAGGAGGAAAAAGGACGGGTTTTTCGGATTGATAGACAGATGAGTATTTAGGTTGTTATGTAGGTGTATATACGGGGAGGACCTTATAGAAAATACCGAGAAGATGAAGAGAGAGAAAAGAAGTAGTAATAGTAGTAATAATAATAAGCCGTTTTGAGATTTTTTGAAAAATTCGCGATGTTGGAGACTCCTGGTTATCGAGGGTAGTAATGTTCGCGTGAGCGGGACAAAGTCTTGTTGCCGAATAGACGGATAGATCGAAAATCGATGGTTATGGTATAGCAGTATAGTATAGGATATCAATATAGATGATATCGAAGGGAGAGGATGGAGAATAATAACGAGCGCCCAATTTAAGTCCAATCAATATAAGAATTTTTCTTCCGTCTTACTCCTCCTCTTCCTTTACCCTCCCTGGGTTTCCTTCCCATCCCTTTCCCTTTCCCTGGCCCTTCCCTCCCTCTTCCTCCCTTCGTCCATTGCTCGAATTTCGGGTATATTTCGCTTTGGGTTAAACGCGCGGTGGGGCGACGGGGGTATAATAGTGTACGTATATGAATTGATGTTTCGTGAGAAATATAGTGTATATAATTAGATACGCTTTGTTTCGGTATTTGTTTGGTTAGTTAGTTTGGACAATTTTTGTAATTTTTGTGTGGTTTTTTTGTTTCCCCCCTTTCCCCTCGGCCCTGGTGACGCCTGTGTGAATATGAGCATGGATATGATGACATTGTCCTTATCCCCTGTGCCTGTCGTGAGACGTTTTCTGTTGTAGACTCGGAATGAATGGGTCGTTCTGTTGTTATAGATACTGTAGTCGGAAGTGAGCGTGAAAAGTTGGGTGAAATGGAATAATTTTAGGGGGTCGAATACGGCCGGTGTCTGTAGTTGTTGGTTCGTCAGGTCATACAGATCAGTTTCGGGGATTCCTATATGTCCAATTTAGAGGATTTATTAGTCCGAATCTGATGCTGTCGGCGATCTCGTAAAAGATATAACCCTCAGAATTCCAGAGCTAGGGATCCGATGGTCGATAAGAGCTCAAGCTACTGTCGATATGTATAGTGTCCATGGAGATGGTTTCCCAAAGATGGACGGGCTCATGGGTTGTCATACACTCATCGTCGTCTCATTTTTGATATGGGGCGAAGGGGCCGTGGTCATCTCCGTATCGCCCTCCGGTATCCTTGATAATCCTCCGAAGCCCTGAGTAGCCGAGTTAGACTGAGGAATCCCCATCTGCTGTTGCGACTGTAATCCCAGCTTCTCTGTAAGTCCGAGGACTATTAAGAAGTCGTTCTGATCAACCAAACCCGTGGTCTTGAACTGCTGCATGAAGCTGAGAAGAGTATCGGCGGCCCGTCTAGCGTCCTCTTGTGTCGGTGAACTCGGTGAAGATCCCAATGTCGTCCCGGACACCGCAACCCCTGAGCAGCTAGACCTTCCGGTTAAACTGCTGTTGCTACTTACGTGATGTAGCGGTGTAGGTGGGGATATAGCTGAGTCTAGGTTTCCGAAAGGCGGGGCCGGTATCTCGTGGGCGGGCGACTCGAGAGCTGATGAGGGTGCCGTTCCGGATTGGCTGTACTTGGGTGTCAGTGGCTCGCTGGACTGTGACTGGTTGATGTAGTCGAGATGTCCGAGGTCGGGAACTGTCTGACTTCGAGGGCGCTGGAAGTTGGGATTTCCGGGTATTTGGTTCCGATCGCCAAACATTCCCGAGTTTGGATCCGGTGAGAAGTTGAACTGCGAACCTGGGCTGAAAGCACCTGCTGAGAAAGTTGAACTTGGAGGGTCTGTGACGGCACTGGAAAGCGATGTTGAGCTCTGCGAGTGTGGATGTCGGTATCCGTTGGATTCGAAATCCATGAAACCCGTAGATAGAGATTCTTTGCTTTCGGATTTTTCGATCGCCGAAGTAGGTTGCGGTGAGGTCGTTTGGTTGATCGGTGAAGCAGGTGAGATACCTCCTGGTGTCTGCGAGGTAGATAATAGCGGTGAGCCAGTGTCCAGTCGAGCATTGTCGGGAATAGCAGTCTCGGATGCTCTGCGAATAAGTTTTCCAGGACCAATATTGTGCTTCTGCTTGAACTTCTCGATCCAGGAGGCCGTGATAGTTTTCAGAGGACTGTCTGCGCCGGTGCAAAATACCCTTGCCTTCTCCTCCATCTGAGAATCGCTGACCACGACCCCCTTCTTCTGCTGGCCCCTGACCCAATTTGCCAGAGCTCGCTCAATGTCAGGTGGGGATTTTCCCTTGGACTTTTTCACAGGAGAGCCGCCCTGACTATCCAGATTGAGGTAGAGTTCCTTCCTTCGCAAGACCTTCGATACGGTGCTGCCAAGGTAACGTTAGCAATCAAGATCCGTTTTGTCGCCTGTCGACTTTACCTTCGCTCGACACCAAACTTTTGTCCAATCTCTGTTTGTTTGGCGTGAGGGTTGTCCTCGTGAAATAAACACATGTTCCTGCGATCTTCGTCCGTTAACGTCTTCCTCGGCTGCGACGTGTTAATCGTCGGCAACCTCGGGGGTTGTCTCATGGGGGCTGAGGCCGGAGGGATAGGTACAGGAGGCGCCGGGTAGTTTTGAGAGGGGTTCGTCCGTAGGCTAGGCCACGGAACCTGAGAAGGTTGCTGTGTTGGTATTATCAACGGATGAGGTAGATGGCTCGCGTAATTATTATGCGGCTGGCTGTGCATCTGATGCGGGACAGGCGGCGGAGCCATGCCGATGGACTCTGACGGCAGTCCATGAGTTACCGGAGGGATGTAATAATCACCTCCGTAGGTTGTCATGCCCATATTATTATAAGCAGTCATATCAACCCATTGTTCGTTCGAGTACGAATTGTCATGAGCCAGATGGTTATCCTGGCCTATACCAGTTGAGCCGATTATTGTATTGTGCATGGCTATCGTGCCAACTGAATCGGCTATACTAAACAGTTGGTGGGATCCGTAGGATATAGCCCGCATTGACTGACAGTCACGATATAGACTGGTACTTTGAGTCTCCGTTATGTAGGTTTTAGCAACGAGCCGCAGTTAGAATCTGATAGAGAGGTGGGATTGGCGCTGGCGGCTATGGAGATCTGCCGGGACAGATTTTCTGATAACTCGACAATTACGGGCGGAAAACAACATGCATACTCAGGTTTAGTCAACCAATTGGTCCTTTAAAAGGGCTAGTGTGCCGTGACCGGTGGTGTGTAGTTCACTGTCCTCGTGAGCTGTTGGGAGCTGCAGTAAAAGTCGGTGGTCTGCCAAAATGTTGACCGGTATGTCTCCCGTAGTAGTGAAGGATGAGGAGGCGCAAATCTCGACTCCGGTAACTAGTCGTCTGGTTGTCGTTGTATCTCATGCGCAACAATAGGGCGTCGAATTTTTAAGAACCAACCAACAAGCACCTTTGGGGGCCTACCGTTTCCTATCAAGTTGGTCCAACTCTTTGCTTTCTTTTTCTCCTGAGTTGATCTAGTTTCCTTATTTTGGACTTTTCTCTTTTTTTGCCCTGGTGGTTGTCTCTTATTTTCCCCTCTCTATATTTGCTGCATCGAGGAAGAGCAGGAAGAACTTGGCCTGTGCCGTCTGGTGTAAATGGAAACGGCCGAAGGGTTGACAAGAGCGTAGCAGGGTGGACGAGGTAGCAAACAGAGTCGACTAGGAACTAGTGAAGTGGTGGCTTTCACCAGCTTGACCATCGATTGAAGGTCTAGCTTGCCTAGTAGAAGACGCCGCAATGCAGTCTCATAGCTGGGTTTTCAAGATAGGAATATCAGACGCACGGCGGAAGGTAGGGCTAGATGCTAGACACAGAACATGTGGAGGAGACCGTACATAGATACATATGTAAGTCTATGCAGTAACAGGGATGTGAGTGTGTCCTTCGAGTCCGGGGGCCCTGAATTACAATAGATACTTAGAGGGGGGGTGTGCGTGTGGTAACCCTCGAGGGATAGGATGTGGTATGACAGGTCTGACAGGACGAGGGTCCCTCTAAGAGGGTACAGATGAATTAATGTAGTTAGGCCCGTGGATGTGCGTCTAAAGAGAGCTGGCTAGCCGGGGTCGAATCTTCAAGGTGTGTGGAGAGAGAACCACGATGCTACCGTGCTTTTTTAACATGTCAGAGAAACGACAAACTGGAGAGCTATATTCATATCCTGGACACAACAGCCATGCCCATCAGACGGGAATGACAAGGGCCGCAAAAAGCAACTGAGAGCGCCACCCCCGGGGCACTCGGCAAGCCGTACGTACACGTAGAACGTAGCAGTGAATTATGAGACAAACCGAATGAAATGCTAGATACTGACTGATAGAGATTTTTAGAAGACTTCTTCGAGAACTATCTAACTCTTTAGATAGGCAATTTCAGAACACGAAATAAGAGAGACAAGACAAGACAAGAAGAAGAAGAAGAAGAAAGGGAAACCCATAATTTTACTAGCTAGTTAGTTTATGGTAACTCTGGTAACTCTGGTAACTTAGGTACTTCTAGGATACCTACCTACATACCTTGGTAGTAGATAGTTGCTCCCGTCCGGGTGGCTGTCAGCCATGTTTCCTAGTTGAGAATGTTTCTTGACGAAAGTTCTTTTGGCGTTGATGAGGGGAGAGAAGATGAGCAAGGAGGAAGTAGCCGATCTAGCTGGTCCAAGGTCAACCGAATCTAGCTAAAGTGCGGGTAACTGGATGCTCCCGAGGTGGAACTAAGGCATGGGGATCATCGAAATGAAGAAATGCGTAGGCTGTAAGGTAAAATAAGGTCGATGGATTATGAATACTTCTCGGAGAATGATGATAGCAAATCTTGCCCTATTTCTTATTAGGGATTATGAGTCCTGAGCAAAACCCCACATGCAGTTGGATCAAGCAGCCAAGGAGAGCGCGCTTCTTTGCCTCTCACCTGTTGTCAGCTTGGTCGTTACCTAGTTATTACCATATTACCTAGCATGTATGGCCTGTAAGTTGTTTCGATAGCATCACACCCTGGCCTGCCCTGTCTTCCAATCTTCTGCCATGTCTGCCATATCTGCCCTGTTAAAATATGTAAAACAAACAGGACCAGACAGGACAATAAGGAGATCGAAACAACGGCATCGAATAGATCCATCCCCATCGTCACGGACCAGCTGGACCAACTTATTTAGACTCACGATAGTTGAGATGAATGGGTTTAGCCAAACCAGGTTAAGAAAATATTAGGGACCAGAAACGGACCAAACAGAAGTGAATAGACTAAGACGGGCGGACCAGGTGAGCCGTTGCGACACCTACAAAGGTAACTCGGCGGGAAGGATTGCAAGCATTTGTTAAGTCGACCTTCTCGGAGAAGTCTTGGTACTAGTACTAGTAAAGGTCAGCAAAACATTACATAGTAGGTAAAGCCTAGCAACAGCCCAGCAAAAGCCCAGCAGAGGTCTAGTAAAAACCCTGTGCCGCAGAGTGGATTGTAGGCTGTAAGAGGTTGAATGTTGAACGAATGGGTTGAATTAGTTGAATGAGGTATTTCGTAGAAAGCTTGGCCCTCGTTTCTCTTCTCCACTGAGTCTTTTTAGTCTTAGCGGAAACTCCTCGACGGGCAGAACGGGCAGGAACGGGCTGACCTAGCAGGGAAGATAGGGAAGGTACGTAGTTACTTTCTCATTTTTCAGCAGGGTACCATGGTCCACAATCCCCATGTCAAAAACGGTCCGTATCGCCCTTTCATAGGGCAAACATGGGCCACTCTCTGCCACTTTCTACCACTCTCTACCACCGTTTCCGTCCCCCCGTCCATGACGGATCGTCATATTAGCTTTTCTGCTATCTTATTTGACGGTCGCTAGCGAGCCAGATCTCTCCATAGCCTTGAGAGCTTCATGTGAGCCCCTCACCTTCTCAAAACAAGCTTAGAAGAACGTCCAATTACCTAGTATATAAGCCCGACGTTTCGAAATAACGCGTATTACTTTCAAGACAGCAAGATAAAGAAATCCTATTCATTCCTCTTGGATTTACTAGAGCTCACCTGATATATTCCTACGTCAACCCATATCCAGTAGGTAGCTAGTTCATTGCTAGTTTATCTATCTAGGTGATGGGTTGGGGAATTGAGGAGTACGAAGCGTCATCATCGTGAAGGTCGGGGTCGAAAGCTAACAGCTCTCTCGTCTGGGTTTGCCAATTTTCCGGCCATAATCGGACCATATGATGACAAAGGAGGGGTTATTACCTGGTAGGATTTCTTCGTGCTCGCCGAGCCGAGCGAAATGGTCATTCTTGCGACTCTCCCAGTTTCCTTCATAGTGCGTAATGCCCATTATCTCCGTTTGTGAGACAACCTCGACCAGGTCAAATTGAGATGAGCAGCATATGGATACGGGGGCCCCTGTCTGTTTTTTTCCCCCCCAAGCAGCCCCAAGGCCGATGGTGCCGGGGGTCCCCCCAAAGTCTGTGAGTTTTTTCTTGACATTTCTGTTTCTAATGAAGGTCACGACCTCTGTTCCTTTCTTCCCCCAGCTGTTCCACACCTATATTTTCATCGGTTGTCTACCGCTCAATGCCGGAAAGCGGAAAGCCTCATACTTCTTGGGCAGATCATGGCAGGCCATTAAAAGATCGATGTCATGCAAACCGGGGTTGAGATCTCTTAAGAGTCTACGCCTTATTAATGGTCTCGCTAGAGCCATTGACGTACACGATATACATAGGTCAAAGTATACTACTGTCTATGTTAAGCACTACATACTATGAGACAGCGCAGTGTTTCTGGAAACCTCTCATGAGCCTCTTACGGCCTCGTGACGAAATGCCAGCAATGCAACGGAACGCCAGTTCATTCAGGAGTAGATCTCGTCTGAAATTTACTCCTGTAATACTCACTCACTTAACCGGTGAGGGTTGTTCTATCAAGCTGTCGCGGCAAGCAAGCCTTGTGTAGCATCTAGACCCCCAAGCCGTCGGGATGATATCTACCTAGGATCAACATCGCCTCCAACGTGCTTCGACATACCTCACTATTTCGTCGGCCGGTGAGAACGCTCACATTCACGCATTTACCTACCTACGCATTTACATATTCACTCATTTTTAACACTCAAATATTGGTAAGAGGATTTTCTCTGTTACATCTCATTTCCACATCATTATGAAACTATTGTTCTTCAGCGGCTCGACCGCGAGTAGTTATTGCTTCTCTCAGGCCACCAACAGATTTCCCTACTATTACTATGGTATGAGGTAGGTAGGCAAAGGGCTTAGATAGGTCTGAATATTCCGGCTCCTTGGATCCAAAAGGCAGAGCAACCAACAACAGGTCGAGAAGCGCAGCCTGGAATTACCATTGGACATAATTTCCGGGTCAGACGCGAGGCCTTCACCGAGGTCCGTTGGGCGATTGGGCATGAATGGTCAGGAGGTCCAAGCGAGTACAATACTCTTTTCCGTCGGCCGGGCTATCTTCCAGTTGGTCAGCTCTATCTATATCCTGGACTATCCATGCCTAACTCTTCAGAAGAGGCTTGAATCCTAGAAAGCAAGGGCTCGTTCGAGCTTAGCGTCCTTACGAAAAGCACCAGTTGTTGCCACAAGGCCGAGATTTGTGTTACAGTAGGTAGGTATTCTGTATGTACAAAGCTGCGAGGCGTCTGTGCAGCTCTTAATCTTGTAACTTGTTTCTTTCGGCTTCATGCAAGGCTCAACACCCCCCCTCCATACGTACCTCATGCCTTATGGGTCGTTGCAGTTCGAGATTCGGCTACTCCTCCCATATATGATTTTCATAGAGTAGAATCCTTTAAAAGTCGCGACTCGCGAACTCACCCTGTCTTCCATAATAAGCCATGAACCTTAGCCGACCCCGGCGGCGGTACGTTGCCGACAATGCGGCTGTGGAGTTTAGATACAATACCCTGCGCAGTGCGCACTATTTGGCGATCGAAGTAACGTCATGCCGCGATACATCTTCGTCCCTAAAAGCAGCAGTCATTGGCTAAGTACCCATACACTTAAGACGACATACCAGTTTCCCGTAAGCAAACCTCGGCGTTAGTGAGTCGCGTAACGGCGCAAAGCAGTTCGACCCGAGCAGAACAGAGAGACGATGATAATAAAGCATAAACTATTACATACGACACTCGGGTCTCCTCATCGGTCACGATGACTCCTACTAATTCCTCTAATTGGGAAAAGCAGCATTGACGAAGAGAGATGAACGGATTACCAAATGCGATCACGAGAGAAAATAATATTGGAAACGAAATATCGAAACCCGCAGTTGACGCGATATCATATCAATCTACATACATACCTACCTACCTACACCATCATCGCGTCAGAGAAAGAAATCCGAGGACGAGAAGGAGAAAGTCCAACATAGGCTAGACCGCCCTATATTGTTGCCTTGCAGCCAACCTTACCCCTTGGGAAGTAGAAAGGTTTAGGGGAATAGCCATAGGATGTCCCGAGGCTAGCACAGCTCGAGCAAAAATGAGGCTGCTGGAACAACGCAACCCGGCATTTCCCAGAAAAGCTACGGTGACAACCGCGAATGTGAGTGTGTGTGTACGGTAACATCCCCAAGATTCGCTTTGAATTGCCTGCGAACGAAAGAAGAAAACAAATAATACAAATAAATAAAAATACCTACCTACCGACCTATACATGGTAACAGGAAAGGAAGCGATGGCGTTATTTGTCATCAGTCAGCTACCTACCTAGTAGCTACCCACGAAAACGCATCCATGTGTGTAGGTATCTATGTGTGTGCGTTGTATGTTGTATGTGGTAATGTACGTGTTGTGTGTGGCGGTCGAGCAAGGTTAGTCTCGCATGGCTTTAGGAACTTGGGAACTAGCCTTGGCTTGGGTCCCGCATGGCCAGGCCATGAGGTAGATGGAATAATGAACCAAAGGAAAGGGAAAGAAAAATCGATAATCTGAGATTAACGAACATCTCGTTGGATGCGAGTATGTACATACATACATACATACATACATACATACTAGGTAACTATAGGGAAAAAGTTTGGGTTACGAGAAAGGTACATATTATTGCCCAGAAGGCCCCGTAATGACCCCCAAAATTCCAGACGATCGAGAACTTTTCTCCACGAAGGGGGCTGTCAGATGTACCGTGGGCGGCTAGAGAAGCGTTGTGAAAGGTTGGAAGCAGGTACCAATTTGCCGTTCGGCCACTTTGGGGAGTGGATAATTTCTATGCTGGACCGTTGACTGGTCCAAAAATATTCCGGTCGTTTAAAGGTGCAACGACAGATACGCAAGGCCAAGGCAGCGACCGGCAATAAATTGTCGAGCTCATCATTGTGGCGTATGTACGTGTTGTATGTATGTATGCATATGTATGTATGTGTGTGTGCGTGTGTATATATGTACTAGGTATGTATGTAGGTAGGTAATGTATAAGAAATAATAGAGGGAAAAAAGGGGGAGGGGTGTCATAGAACGTATAGACCGTTGCCTTAAAAGACGTGTAAACGTGCAGACGTGCCTTAAAACGGCCTCTGAAGAATAAAGTAAGGCACCGCTATGCATCCCCCGCCCCGTCGGAAACATTGGTCGCATCAACTGAGGCCCTTCGGTTATGCAGGTCTTGACGATTTGCAGCCCTGGGTCTCTGGAGTATATGCGGAGTGCGCTCAGGCATTTATGATTTCAACGTGCGGCTGCGGCTTACTATCTCTAGGTGCCTATCTATCTATTGATGCATCGTGGCATTCCCCCGCAAAAGGGATTATAGCAATCTCGAGATTGGAAACCCAACTGCCACTTCACCGGCCTGGACCTGCGTATTTTTCAGATCCTCGCATGCAAACTCGTCCGCTACTGTACCATTCTTTGCATGATCGGTGCCCTTCCAGAAAAAAAGCAAACATTACTTTCCGTTACTGGTGCGCCGCATCGGCTACGGTCTGTCCCTTGATCCGCAAATCTGCAAACATCCGTATCCCCTCTTGCCCCTGTTCCTGAAGCTGCCCATTAGCGTCGTAAGATTATGATGCCTCTTGGGTATCATTGTCCATCCATCGTGTTAAATACAAATCTCAGGCTCGGAAATGCGCACGCGAAAGAGCCAATCTCCTTCAGGACTCGACGCCCTGAACGATGATGCGTAGGCCGAGGCCAATTGGGGGGTTTCTGACCCCCTTTTTGGCTTTTTTGGGGGTGGACCGCCTGACCACTCATCTCTTGACAACAGTAACTAGAGCAACGGGTGAGGTTAGTATCCGATTTATTGCGGAGATGGTGAAATATTGGCAAGGCAATCATACCAATGTCCTCGTCGGCCAGTTCGTGAGAAAGCCCCACGCGCTGGGGCTGGTGCTTTACAGACTTTCCGTAGACGATCGCGGTTTTGAACTGTTCGACAATGCTCCGGTGGATTGCGTTACACTTGAGGTTCATTGGTCAGCGGGTTTGCACCGGTCAAAAGTTACCGAAGCGAGGTACTTACAAAGTCCTCGACGGTGCACCTGGTGGAACGGAGTACAACAGGCGCTGAATAGTCCGGCATCTTCCCTTTTGGCTTCGTGTAAACCCGGACCAATTTTAGCTTGTCCCACCTGCAGGAAAAAGGAGATTAGCCATGTGTGCTTACACACCTTCGTAACTTGTAAAGGTTCCTAAGGGTATAGGGGGTTCGAGACGTACATAGCCTCCATTAGTTCGTCGACGTTCCATCCATGCTCAGAGCTGATAGGAACCGCGTTGGGGATTCGGTACAACAGGTCTAGCTCCTCGATGCTGATTGCGTCGATCTTGTTGAGGACGTAAATGACTGGAATATAGCTGCGACTCTTGGCTTCTAGGATGTCGATCAGATCATCAATCGTAGCATCACAGCGAATCGCAATATCTGCTGAGTTGATACGGTACTCGGCCATGACGGCTCTGATTTCGTCATTGTCGATGTGGGTTAGTGGTACGGTACTTGAAATATTAAGTCCCCCCTTGTCCTTCTTCTTGAAGGTAATATTCGGCGGCTCCTTATTGATACGAATGCCGAATCCTTCTAATTCTGTTTCAATAACCCGCTTGTCTGTCAAGGGTTTGTTTACATCTAATACGATGAAGATCAAGTGGCAAGTTTTAGCGACAGCAATCACCTGACGACCACGACCTCTTCCATCCTTGGCTCCCTCGATAATACCCGGAAGGTCAATCATTTGTAAAGGGGCTCCTACACGACGCGGCGTCAGATGAATCATCCACAATAACAATAAAAAGAACTACCCGAGAGGTCCTGAGATAGTGGAGATAGGGGGAAGAAAGGTTTGATTGCCATACCATTATACATGACTTGTCCAGGGACAGACGTCAAAGTAGTGAACTCGTACGCCGCAGCTTCCGAATGCTGACCAGTCAATCGACTCATCAGAGTACTCTTCCCGACGGAAGGGAAGCCGATAAAACCAACACTGGCAACACCAGTTCTGGCAACGTCGAAACCAGCACCTCCACCGCCTCCGCCACTTGATGAAGGGGTCAAGAGCTCTCGCTTCAGTTTCGCCAACTTTGCCTTCAGTTGACCCAAGTGAAACGAAGTCGCCTTGTTCTTTTGAGTTCGAGCCATCTATCACAGAATTTAGTACATTTTGTATACCGTTCAAGACTCCAAACCCACTTCGGACTCGATCTCCTTAATCTACGAACGAGTTAGTAGTTTGCTCCTTCATAAGACGTTAGATAACTTACCTTTTCTACCGTCGTCGACATCTTGGCGGTTTTAACAAGATGCTTCGTAGTGAGTTTCGGAGTGTACGCGATATTTCTTCTCAGTCTTTCTCACAGCACGAAGTTCAATCTTTGTTCTGATGAATTTCGAAGCGTACTAGGTAAAGATTTAGCGGGGCAAAATTGAATAATCGACTTTTTTTTTGCTGGTGATGTCAACCCCACTATTTGCCGTAATTTCCCCGAAAGCTCCTATATATGCAACTCCTCTGTAGCTGATTAGAGACATATAAGAATACTCTGTAAATAAATATATGAATAATCCAACGTCTACTTGACGAATCGGTACTGTGTCTTAATTCTATGTAATGTCTTACCCATCCTCACGAGTGGCTTAAACGTTAACATAGTGAGACAATTTAATACTGTCCATATTACCGAGCGGCTAGGCTACAGTTAGGAACTATGTCATTGTACATGATCAAAGGAAGTATCCGTCATCAACATTTGACCCGTAACCCAGACCAACAGCCTCCTATATTTTGTGAAGTTCTTAGAAACACGCCTTTCCAATAGCATCTACACCACTAGTCAGGAAGTGTTCTCAGAGTGTAGCCAGTTTTCACTATGTTGTATACGGTACTATTCACTATCCATTAGTTGAGCTTTGGTCTACGATCAGCCGTACATATGTAACAAGCCACAAGCCACAGCCAAGAAGATCCCGTGAAGCCCATGAGCGGTGACAATATATTCTAGTCACTTGATATTTATCGAGGCGTAACAGAGTTACACAAGTTGTATCAGATTGTGACAAGTTGAGTTCCCAGAAAAACATGCTACCACCAATCCCTTCCACGTACGTAAGCCTCATATATTAGATTTTCTGCCACCACAAAGTACGGCGGGTAAATTATAATAGGGGCTTCAATAAAAATCACGACCTCAATAAACAAACAAATGATAGATATTAAGGGATCGATTTCTAACAACATTTGCAAGTCGAGAAACCAAGTAGAGGCAAGACGCCGGTAGTTGATGAAAAGCAAGTACTTACAGATACACGATAATGCAAGGGGGGTACTATGTATTCTTTCAAGTCCAAGCCTATCATGTAAGGAGGTGCATATATGCTGTCTTACAAAGAGGCGTTCATTAGCGTTGGAAATGTTGGTCGACAAAAGCCACAACGGAAAACTCCAACAGCTTCCTTCCACATTAAGGAAATATTTTCGAACGAATTATGTGTTTTTTCAGGATATATCTGCGAAGGTAAGATATTGTATTCTTATGTAACTATAATACAATGAAAGTCTCACACGTCGCTATGAGATCAGACATAGGAAGCGATGGGGCGGAAAGGAGAAGAATGTTAATGTAAATATTTCATATTATATACCTGTCTACCCTTATCTAACTCGTCCAGATACAATCTCACAGAACGCCATGATAATATACCCAGTTTTACCTGTTTCTAGTGGTCACATATTAATTGTCACATATACCCTACCTGATGCTATATCAGCCTAGTGAGTGTCATATTAGTCCTCTAAATCGCGCCACGAGGAGAAGAAAAATACCGACCTACCGTAGGTATCATTCATCGCCACTTAAAAACCACAATACTGCCGATATCTCTTCTCTAGGTATCTATACTTAAGTAGGTAGGATATTGGTGTCATTTTCCTATTTAGATTTAAGGTTGGTATTAATATCTACAATCATAGCTTATACTCTAGTAATTACATTGCCTTACAAATTAGTATAGAAACGCTCGGTATAAGTACAATGGTCATGGATTATATTTGATTTTAGTTATATTTGCTAAGATATATGCCCTACTAAGTTCCAAAGTTCTCATAAATTTCACCCGGCATTTTTAGCTATCAGTAAAAGGGGGTGAGGGGGTAGGATGTGCCAGGCGGCATTACCACAGCGGTCTATCAGTAATAGCATTGAAAGATAAAGGGCACAATCATGCCCCGGGTTATCCCGCCCTATAATCACACCATTCGGGATGGCCATCAAACCAGCAGCTCCTCCAGTAAACTTGGCGAATCTTCGTCTCCGAAGTTAACTTTCTCACCGTCTTTACCCTCTTCCAACTTGCGTGCTACAAATGGATCCATCAGCTTTCTCTGCGGCTCGGAAAGGAGTTCTAGTCTAGCTTTATGGTCCTGATCCTCGTTCGGCCCGAAGTAGCTCTCGTCGAGGTATTTCCACCATATGTAATCGAACGACCAGCTCTTCCTAGCCGCGAGACTAACCATCCAAGTCCGCTTCTCCCAGCTCTCCCGCATGCGCTGAGAAAGCGGTATCTCTGTGTCGGTGTTTCCATCCGTAGTAAGCGACAAGCCCTCGACTTTATCAGCTAAACTCGCAACAGCCATCTTCTTTTCCTCGGCCTCTAGAACACGTAGAAAGGTCTGGAGCCGAGGCTCATAGGTCTTCATCCAATCCTCATACCCCAGGGTCCAATGGTCCGGATGGTCTAGAAGTAGCCACCAAGGGGGGTCGAAACTGAACTGTGCCGGGGCGACGTACGTGAACTCCCAGTCTATGACGCCGACGATCTTTAAGTCTTCGTCCAGGAGAGCGCTCACTGGCCTAAAATCCTCGCAGAACAACCTGAACCCGCCGTCCGATTCCGATGTTCGCGGAAAGAGACGTTTCTCCTTGACGAGGTTCCGAAATAGTTGACGAGCGACGTATTTGTCGCGGGCGTCGTCTTCGTCCTCATCCACTATGGCATCGTTGTGTTGGTATGAGAGCTGCGCCATGTGCAGGTCGGCGAGAGCGCTGTACCACTCGTCCTCAGTGGCAAACGTCTGAGATGGTTTTGGCAGGACGCTTACTGGCATATTTGTGTGTACGGCTACATCGCTCATATTTGCGATTAAAGGACGTCCTTTGACGGAGATAGTCTTGTCTTCCTCTTCAACGAGAGAACCTATTCGAGGGAATTTCAAGGAGAATAGCTGAAGTAATATGTTGGCCATCTGAGCATATAGATACTCTAGTTTCTCCTCGCTAATGTTTGGATCTAGGATAGGTGGCTTATCAGCCGGGAGAGATCTGTCAAGAACTTCATAGCACATCGATTGATTATGGTCTATATAGTCCATTATGATGAATGGGCCTATGCCAGTAGGATTCTCAGCTGCGGTTCCGTAGTGGTAGACATGTGGGATAGGTATAGTAGTATGAGTAGCGATATATCGCATTGTAGCCGCTTCATAACGAACTTTTTCATCCGGATACGGGAAACAGCCTGATATACTTGGTAGTCAGTAATCTGTAGTATCGATGTGTGTAATTCACGGTCTACCCTTTATTGGGACTCTCATTATAGCAGATGAGCCATCCTTGTATTCAAGACGATAGATAACGTTATATCCGCCGGCGAATCTCCTATGCATCTCCACTGCTTTACCCTCTTTGAATTTCAAGATGAAGTCGGCGATAGCGCGGTACAGATCAGCTTTTCCAATGGTACTACGCCACTCGTCGGTGTATTCCTCGTATTTCCGCCACACAACGTCGTCTTTTTCCATTTCAGTGCACCTGATCTTGGGAGGCATTGTGTGGAGAGTGAACTTGTCTCTGGCGTGGTTAACGTTGAGGTAGGATTCTGATGTTAGCAAGGAAGATTTTGGCAAGGTGCAATGACATCTAGAATAACTCGAAAGTCGAAGCAGATATATCGCGTGGAGTCCAACTGATTTGGATTGAGACACAGTTTTTATCGATTGTTGCCCTACTTTCTCAGTGCGAGTTGTGACGACGATCGGGCGGAATAACGTCTCACCTCGTTGGACCTCATGCACAATGATGGCCAATTCAGCAGTACCAACCAAATGATGGCGGCATTTTACATTGCCTTAGCGTCGCTTGGAATGTAACCAACATCATTATACCACCAATTAAGGCTACGGCCTGTGTTAACTTGTCACTGGCTAATAAGGCGGCCTACGACGGTTGAGTTGTCGTTTAGAGCCTCATAGTTGGAGGTGAGAGGCTTAGATATCCGATTTACCTTGTTAGGTACACCACAGCGGGTTCTTTAGAACAACCTCACTGTAGATCATGAAGATAAATCCCCGGCTGAATACAATCCGTTGTCGTTTACATAAGTAGCAAAAACCACGTATGAGTCTATACTAGAGGAAGTTCAAGAATCGAAGACCGCTATGTTAATGTAACAGCTTGATAGGTGCATGAAATGCTGAGGCCTCGCTGTTTGCAGGTCATGAGGCAGGAAAAACTCATTTGCTGATGGTCCGAATCTGTGTTCAGACTACCTAGTATTTTAGTGGGGTATTAGATATTAATCTAATTGTTTTTTGTGTAAATCTGGATATTTTCAGGTAAAGATTTTGGAAAAGAAAAGAAATGGGAGAGGAGTAGCCGACGACCTTGGTCGACATTATATATTGTTTGAATGCATATTCGTAAATGGAATATCGCATTAAAGCGTATAAACAACACTAACGAAAAAGGTTTCTAAAATGAGACTTCGGAACTTCATCACATGCTTCTCAATTCACTACGTTATCAACATCGAGCATAGAGAATTAATTCCCTTGCTTCAAGATGCAAGCAACGGATCTGCTTGCATACGCCGCCGACATCAACCCAGCAACGTATTGCCAGCTTTTCTACGTCCTTGCGGCCGCAACAGTTTTGGCCATCGCAGCAACTCCAGAATCTATACAAAGCTTGCTCACTCGGTACGGTGCTCGAAGCTCAGCCGAGAACGGTAGAGATAAGAGAGCCGGGAATGGGCTTCTCGTCAAGGCTACCAGTTGGGCGACGTCTGTTGGAAAAGTTCCTCATTCATGGTTCATTCATTTCTACATACTTTCCGTGACCTGCTCCGCTTTCTGGGCAGTCCAGTTTCTTCAGCATGGATCGATCATGGATTTCATCGTTAGAAATCAAGCATCGAGCGAGAGGTCGTCGATGACGATCAACCAGGTTATCCTTGCCTGGCTCTTGATGAGCTTACAAGGCGTGAGACGTCTTTATGAATACCTCGCTGTTCTCCGACCTTCACCTTCCAAGATGTGGGTCGTTCATTGGCTATTAGGAGCCGCGTTTTACTTCTGCACAAACATTTCCGTTTGGGTTGAAGGATCTAGTAGGTACTACGGTGATTTTCGATTTTGCAGCATTCTAAAAAGTAGCCATAGATTCAATCCGGTCTTCTGAGAGGTCTTTTCATAACGAGACTCTATCGTTCAAAGAGGTCGTTGGTGTCTCTATGTTCCTAACCTCGTGGTTCATGCAATACAGATGCCATAGCTATCTGTCTAGACTCAAGAAGTATTCGCTACCAGACGATGGTTTATTCCGGTATTTGGTGTGCCCGCATTATACATGCGAATGCATATTGTATATTTCTCTGGCGATAGTAGCAGCGCCCGAAGGCCAGCTGTATAACAGAACACTGATCTGTGCGGTGTTGTTTGTCACGGTTAATCTTGGTGTCACCGCTAAAGGCACTAAGAACTGGTACGGTGAAATGTTCGGTCTCGAAAAGGTGCAGGGAAAATGGAGAATGATACCCGGTGTGTATTGAAAATTGAGTATGCTTGAAAATCACTTTTTCTGGAACAATCCAAGCTTGCCGCCGATTTTCGACACTTTCATCACGTCTCGATAAGTTAGGCTGGTACGGGTCTTCCGTATGTTGGAGCCGTCTGTAAAGTCGTCGGGCGAGCGGAGGAGTTCCCAGTTAGCAATTGTACCCCTTGAAAGTTCAACGTCCTCCGTAATATCCTCGATACCGTGTAGGAATTCCGTGTACAAAGCAGATGTGGTGACGAGTAAGCTTCGAGGCTCTTGTAGTATTCTCCAAGCTGGCTCAGGATCTAGACTACCGTCATCCTTGGATTTGTAGATATTGAGACAGAGGCTAGCACCAAGGCTCACAGTACACACAACGGGATGATACGCAGCTCCGTCCTGTAACAGGATGAGCAGTTCGTCACGACTGTCCCAGACTCTAACTTCTTACCTTGTGAGGCATTATTCCGATGCCAGGAGGGTATTCTGGCTATACATTAATCATCTAGGCCGATCAAGAATCTTACAACTATAGGTCACTTTCTCGGACGAACATGATGGCAACGATGAGAACATGAAAACCCCCTAGAAAAGGAGGATATATCAAGTTCCAACACGGATATGCGTCTACACGTACCATTGATTAAAACATGATTCGGTTTCTGGTGAGGGCTGTCGGAAAATATGTCGGATGAACCAAGGGTTTTCGAAAGTGGGATGGATTTTAAGCGAGGCACGATCGGATCGTTCAACCAAGCCGGCAACGGAGCGTCCATCAATTTGTTATTCACCAGATCGGATGGCCAAGTTTGTAGGCGGCGATGAGTGAGTTGCTTCCACCGCGGTTTCGGTGCCGAGGCTATCTGCAAGATAGTCAGGCAACCGGCACAAGAGCATCACGTTCAAAATGAATGACAACCGCACTTTTTCTAGAATTGCTTCCTCTTCATCCTGCGTGATAAAATCGGAAATGTAATATGCCGCTGCGGGTAAAGCTGCAATTCGGACTTGGTCGAGAGATTCGGGGAGGGTCAAATTAGTGGATGTGGAATCCATCAAGTCTCCAGCCATGATGAGATGATGAGTGGCCACCGACAGGCTCGGTGGGTTTCGACTGCAAGATCTAAACTACAGTACTTGTAATACTGTCGAGAACTGGCGAATTGGGCGTCAACCTAGAGATGCCTAATGGTAGCGAAGTTTTGCTGCAAAAGATTGGTTAGAGAATATTAAATATGATACGATTCGCCATCGAAGATGAAAAGCGAAAAGTGATCGCGTGTGTAACTAATCCACAGAGCAATACATAAGGCTAGGGCTGCGCATCAATAATTTCGAACTCGTTTGAGATAAATAGAATAGACGGGTTGGTTCATGGACCTGGAAAAGCCGATCAACGTGGGATGGCTTATCAGACAAGAAGGTGGGTTGAGCAATCCGTTTAAAAAGGAGAAGAGTGGTCAGACCGTAGGATGGTCAGGCTGCGTCGCTGATTGCTGATTGCTGGATAATACTGGGTAGCCAGAAAGAATCTCGGGTTGAAAAGATCAAGACTCGCAGGAGATGTGCAATTTATTTAGTAACAATCAATAATTGAGTCCTGTTAAGAGAACAAGAGAAGAAAATTGGACGAGTCGTAGCGAAGGAAAAGCTGGGAAAGAAATGGGAGTGAGGGGCGGAAAACAACATTAAACAAGTAGTACGCCGTACATTCTGCATAGTAGCTGCACAGTAGCTGCATAGCCTGCCTGGGATAGGCTGGATAGGTTGGATAGGCAGACGAGACAATAAAGCATAATTGAGTGCAAGTAGGGCAAAACAAGCAGGGGTAGCCGCTGTCGGGGGGCGAAGAGAAAACTTAGGTCCTCATCTCACCCGCCTTCTCACTGGCTCACTCTTGCTCACTCTGCAAATTTGCGGAAATACCGGCCACCCGACCCATCCGTATCCAATCTATCGACCAATCAGACACGTTCGCGGCTTGTTAGACTGATCTCTGAAATTGATCGTCACTGGCTTCGCAGGGAAACCAGTCCTAGTGTCACCACACTAACAAACCACGCTAGTCTATCTTTGAGCATAGCCTACATCAAGTACTCTCGTACCCGTTCTCTTTCCTTTTTGTGTAGGCGATTTGGCAGTCTGGCCTTCCTTTTCCACCTGGGCTTGCTGGGTCAAGTCTTCAGTGTCGTTTCCTTCGTTATGCGCTTTGCCATTGCCTGCCTTGCCTGCTTGCCTATCTGCCTATCTATTGCTATGTACTAGGTTCTAGGATCCATGGATTGTTATTGCTCTTGCTCTCGTTAGCTAGCGTATTTTCCCTTAAACTGTGCTTTGGTTGCTGCATCCTTCCAACCTTTACCGTGTCATTCAATTTTTGCAAATAATTTCCCTACTCCAAAATTCAAAATTATTCACAATTGATTCTGGTCATTATTCGCGACGACTTCTGTTCATAAGCGATATATTAGCAAACACTCAATTTGTTTGAATCCCGTTTAGTGTCCACAAGATCCAATCCAAACCCGTCCGAACTCGCCTCTCACATCCCGTCAAGCTCATCCACTCCAGCTGTTTGACCCGCGACCGACCGTTAAAACTCGTACTCGTATCGTATCATCTCGTCTCGTCGTAGAGTAGACTTTACCTAGGTATTCGCCAAGTCTGTATAGCGTTTCCACCACGAACCTTCTTCCTTAAAGTCACCCACGAGTGGCCATCATGGTGCACTGTATTATATTTCGGTATATGAATTGAATGCTATGGATGCGCAGAATGCTGTCGAGTCCGCAAACACGAAACAGGCCGCTTCTCCAAAGCGGGGAGTCGCTGAGTCTGATGATCCAAAGACAACGGTGACAGCGAATAACAACACGACGAATAACGTTAAACTTCCTTTGACCGCCAAAACCTCTTCTTCATCCAAAGAGTCACGGCCTGCGACGACGGTTATTAGCGCGCGGGATGATGATGTCGACCTTGACCAGCACTCAGATGCTGAAACAATCGTCCTTCCAGGGAAAGATGGCGTCTCTCCATCAAAACCACGTAAGGTGATCAAGCACGAAGATAAGAGCGATGGTGAGATTGATGCGTTACCGCCCTCGAGGAAGAGTTTGAAGGATGGTAAAGATGGTAAAGATGGCGATCGCAATGGTGTACCTTCCGACGCTGCTGCTGCTGTTGCTTCCTCACTGGAGAAGAAAAAACGGCTCTTTACTAAGGAGAAGCAACCACGCAATAAAGATGCTTCGAGTGGGCTGAGTTCTGCACCCGCATCTCCGCCTCCCCATCGTCGCAGCAACCACGACCAGCTCCATCGGCGTCGCAGGTCCGGTGATGTCCCTTCCGAGTCTGGGTCAGAGTCATCCAAATCCAAATCCTCGAAAGATCCCATAAAAAACAAGTCAAAATCTGTAGACAGATTGCTACCAGGTAAACGTAAGGCACCCAAAGCTGAATCTGATGATGAGAGTGAGTCACGCAAAATTCGTCGTCCACGCATCTCAGATACAAGCCTCGAACACCTTGCTGGCGCGAGAGAAAAAGACCCCAAATCTGCATCTGCTAGAATACCCCACGATAAACATTCAACGTCTCGAAATCGCTCACTCTCACCGCACAACCGTATTCATCGGCGAAGCCAATCCACTCAACTTCCATCACAGTCTTCAAATGGTATCAAGAAAAGACGCCCTGCCCCGCTTCAGTCTACCGATTATCATTCCGACGATTCTTCCGCCAGTGGAAGCCCCCATCCCCGCAGCTCGAAGTTGAGAAGCATCGCCACTCCAGTCACTGGCGAATCGACAATATCTCCCGCAAGGATGCCAGCTCATAAGAAACACGTTGACAACCACGGGCAGACTTTGCTAGCCAAGGCTTGTGCGAAAGGCGAATATGATGCCGCTAAGAAACGACTAACTGAGCGACCTGAAGATCTCAATTTTGCTGACTACGCTGGCAACACACCACTTCAAGTTGCATCGCTAAACGGACATGAGCCAATTGTTCAACTTCTAATCGATGCGGGATGCAATCTAGATTGTCGGAACAGCGACAAGGAGACACCATTGCTGGATGCTGTAGAGAATGGACATTTGGGTGTTGTGAAGCTATTGTTGAAAGCCGGTGTAAATCCTCGCAAAGCCGATGCTGAAGGACACGAGCCACTTGAGAAAGTACCCGACGACCTAGAGAACGCAGAAGAGATCCGAGCCGCTTTAAGGGAAGCAAAGGAGAAAGTTGGGGAGCTGCGCCGAACGTCTGAAGACCACCAGCCTCATGACTTACCAGATACTCTTTCGTCTCACGGACCTGAGAGCCCCCGACGCTCGCCCACGGCACCAGGCAGTAGTTCATTGGCCGCACAACGCCGCGGTGGTGCTGTGCGATCGACCAAGACCAGTAACCATCTACTGTATATGAACCTTGATGACAAGACGCTCAGACAAGCTGCAGCGCGAGGCGATAATGAGACGGTGACTCGTGTGCTCCAGGTCAAGGAACGCTGTGATGATCCTGAGGCTTTAGTTAATGCGGCTCGTGGCGGCCATAGTTTTGTTGTCGAGCTTCTTCTCGCCCTAGGAGGCGCTAATCCTGACCCGCGCCCGGTCCCTAGCCTCCCAACAGAATATGGCACACCGATGTTGGCAGCTATTGGTGGGGAGAATATTGAGGTTATCAAGCTCTTACTCAACGCATCTAATTTCGACCCGACACGTCGTTTTAAGGGACAGACGTACTACGAAATAGCTAGGCGTCGAGAGGGGCCTCAGTGGAAGGATGAGGAACATCTTCTGAAGAACGCTTTTGACGAATTTAAGAAGGCACCCAAAGGTTCTAAGACGAAGTCCCCTGGCAAACGGGAGCGTGATCGTGAGATCGACCACGAAACCCGACGTGCTAATCGCAATGAATCTAACCTAGATACCAAAACTCAACTCAAGCGTCGACAATCGAGCCCCTCGCGTGATGCTGACGCCAGTGCCAAGAAGAAACCTAATCCTACTAAGGTTTCAGGAAGTCCCAAAGAAAAGAGGCGCTCGCTTTCTTTTGGCAATCACGACGAACAAACTTCCCCGAAACGTGGGCCCGGTCGTCCGAAGAAGGAAGAACGAGTGTTACACATTACCACATCAGATCGAGAACCGTCTCCGCACGTAGCCAAACAACAACCAACACGGTCAAAACTAGTTGATTCCGATCTTGCTGGTGGTTCTTCTGATACCGAAGCGGTGAAGCCTCGAAGGAAACTCATCTCGGGTAAAGATTTGAAGGGACACCGAGAGAAACAGCGACGTGCGAGCATGGCGTCAAATAATTCTACCACGGATCGCGGTGATTCGAAGAATGACGATGGACACGAGAAACGGCCAGATCGACTTTCGGAGAAGTACCATGACCGGACAAAGGCCATTAAACGTGATGAGTCTAATGATAGACTATCTATTGGCGAAGGCTCAGCCAAGAGACATCGATCTAGTGTCACGCCACCTCGACACGGGCTAGGAGACAACGATAGCGAGGTTCCTATCAAACGACGAAAACTTGACCAAGAGGGCAAAGAACGACGTCAATTACACACTTCTTCTCCAGAGAATCGTCAACAGAAACGAGATGTGTCACGTGATTCTACTAAGCGGCAGCGACCTCTAGAAGCCGATCGCAAGGAAGCTCCCAAAGCCAAGAAGGCAAACCGCGACCGCAAGGAGAGTATCACTGTGGCTTCTGACGACATTGATGTTGAGATGCGCGACGCGCCTCAATCGCATGCTGCTGATCATAGCGAGGCTCAAATTGAGCGTGAGCGTGAGCGCGAGCGCAAAGAAGCCAAGCGACGACAAGCTGAAGCAGATGCGATTGCCGCAGAAGAAGCAAGGAAAGAAGCCGAGCGACAACAGCAAGAGGCCGAAATGAAGAGGCAAGAAGCAGAAAGAAAGAAGAAGCAAGAGGCAGAAGCCAAGAAACAGGAGGCTGAGAAGAAGCGACTCCAGGAAGAAGAGCGAGCTCGCCTCGAGATGGAAGAGAAGAAACGTAAAGAAGAGGAGGAGAAGGCACGCCTGGAGGAGGAGGAACAGAAGCGGAAGCAGAAGGAGGAGCAGGAAAGAAAGGAACGAGAAAGAAAAGCACAAGAAGCTGAAATGAAACGAAAGGAGGAGGAACTCAAGCAACAGGAAGAAGCTAGAATCCGCCGAGAAAAGGAGGCTGCTGAAGAGGAAGCTCGACGCCTGCGAGAGGAAGAGGAGCGAGAGCGAAAACGCGTAGAGCGAGCCGCACGTGAAGCGGAGATACATCGAGCCCGCCAGGAAGAGTTGGAAAGAATTCGCGTGTCCAAATTGCCTCCCTTGCTACGATGGCTCGATGCGTGTCCGGACCCAAAGCAGAAGGACATAGCTGAGCTCTTTTCGAAGGCCCTAGGGGTTCGATACGACACGATCAATCCGTCGGCGACTAGGAACCCAAACGGACGTGAACAGTGGCTACTCAATACGCAAGTTGCACTGCTTTTGGGCGAGAAGGACACTCAACTCTCCAGATGTAAGTTGCTTAAAATTTATACGAGGGTATGATCATACCTAACCAATTTCCAGACACTGCGTGGGATCGTCTTCCAGTATCGCAAATAGCGAAAAGAGTTATCTGGCGTCTCGAACAAGACAGATACTCTCTAACGCAAAGCAAAATCTACCATCTAGGTGAACAAATGCCTGATTATTACGGAGGTAATCCCCGAACAGTCGGTTACAGGAGACTTGAACAGCTTCGTGGTGAAGCGGCAAAACTTTTCTTCGATATGGATAACATGTTCTTTGTCAAAGTAAGTTTACTAAATTCCTTAGTACAACCAATCCTATTGAAGTAAAACTAACTTGAACAAAAGGAATCGGACTTCCTGTACATTGTACCCACCATACCCCATCTTCGCAACGTCAAATTGTCAATTTGCTACTGCGAGCTCCCGGAAAATGAATCGGCTCTAGCAACCTTCAGCACTCCAGCAAAGTGGAGACAGGATCCAGATGCCGACAGCCGAGGCGGATTTGCGCCGAGATCCAAGCATTATATAAATGGGCAGTTGGTAGGCGAAGACAAGCCGGGACGATATCAGCCAAGCAAAACTCCATTTCCAGAGCACCGTGTCCCAAGAAGAGGCCTTATTGCGGTCTCACCGGACGACCCCGACTATGCGCGCATATGCTTCGAGCAAGGTCTAGTTCACCTTCTCAACGACGAACAAAAATTAGCTATGCAAAACGCTACTCACTTGACACCCCGGAGCATGGTGTCGAATGAGCCTCTAGATTACACTAGCGAGAACTTGTCCCCTTCTACCAAATCACCGCGGACTACACAAGTTAATGGCGTCAAGAGCACCCAAGGCTCCCCAGATAGACACCCGACTAACGGGATTAACGGGGATAGCTTAGGAGGTCATTAACCAATTAATTAACACATCATTGCCGTAAAATCACTCGTCATTACATCTTCGCGTTTCCTTGTCCTTCTACGATATTAAGGCATCGATTTCAGCGACGTCGAGTTTACTCATACCCAAATGATTCTTATTCCCATAGTTATGGGCTTCTTTTTTTTGTCACGGAATTGACGAGGACGGCTTGAAAAAAACAGGCAAATACTCACGTATATCATCACCTGGCTTCATGGATGGAGTTTATTTTTGGCTCTTCGATTGGCTGGCAATGTGAACGGAAGCTTTCGATCTTGGATTCCAACTCCAAGAATTTGCTCTTCCAATGTCGGCGTATTTGTTCTGATTTGCAGATGCCGGTGCCAGAAAGAGGGGTCGAGAGAGGAATGCGGATTACGACTAGATACTCCCCAGTTGCAGGTATATACATTTATGACCGGAACGCTTAACAGTGTTCCACAACCAAAATAACACCACTCGAGATCTCGTGTGGAATACATTTGTATGATTCGATGATACCCCTGAAGCTAGTTCAGCAAAGTCCAACAAACTGCTTGATCAGGGATCTCTTATTCTCAAGAAGTGACACATTCTTCGAGGAACAATACTTCACATACGAAACAGTGATCAGACCTAGAATTTCGAAATGATCCGATACTTTCACCTAACACCTAACACAGTCTATTTTTACGACTCTCTATTATAACACGACCTTACTCGAGTCTTTCTTCTCTCTCATCCTGATAGTGTCTAGGTCACAATGCACGTTAGGAGATAGATGACGACGGTGGTGCATCAATACGATAAACGACGTCAGATAGGAATCTCACGTCACCCAATAGTAGGCGGCGGCAGATCGCATATCGGACCTTCGCGCTTTTTTTTTTTCGCACCCCTTAGCCAGCCAAGACTTCTTAACTCTTAACCCTGATAACGCTAAACGACACGCTAGCCCGAAGACAAATCCATAACCGGACCATACAAAACCAGCCCTAACGGTGGAGGCCGCCAGCGAGCGCGCACGTCTTTGGAAATCTGGAAGTCCTGTGTACATATTATGTGTGTACATTGTATGTATAATCAAGGACAGATAAGCAGAAAAAGAAAGGATAGCATAGCAAACAACAGCAAACCGTTTCCGCACGCTTTCCTAATAGGACGTATGGACGAGGAATCGGGGCGCGTGGCTGCCGTTAGATACGTTGATTATTAGTGTTGGCTTTAGTGTCGGTGTCGGTGTTGGTGCTGTGTACATACAGCGTACATAGTAGTGTCATTAGTACCTAGTGTTGGATTAGCCACGGCGCGCGCGGCGGAGAGACACGGACACGGCACATGTTGTACGAGAAAAGAAAGAAAAAAACAACAACGTCCCAGCTGCGCATGTATGTATGTAGCTACACGTGTACGAGTCTTAGTTTATTTTACTTTTTTTTCCTTCCCAATTCTTCTCCCTTTTTTCCCGCTCAACGTATGTATCAGTGTTCTTCACGCTAAAACTCGTCGCTCTTTTCCGTCCTGCCCGTTCCAGTTCCAGCCTTTTCTAAACACCGCAATCCGACGGGAATGATCGACGGAGATGGAGGGGGGCTAGGCTAGGGTAATAGGCTACTTCGTATTGCGGAATCTTCGCTCCCCCGGTCTGTATTGTATAGAATACATAAAACGAAGTGCCAGAAGGGTGCTAATGAAAAGTGCTAATGAACGATAACCCACATTTTGCATACATCGACCGCGATGGTGGCATGGTCTGGGCGTGCAAATCTCTAACGACAAGGCATTGGCGCGTTTTCATTGGTGCCCGGCACTGGGACCTGTCGTAGCATCGACAAATTAACAACGATCTAGCGTACGAGGACCCCAGACGGCAGACGATATTGTCATGTTGGGCTGATGGGATAGCCGGCTCCCTCGACCGTAGAGCTGGATACGTGCCGCAGTGCTATCAAATCTTCACACGACAAGCGCGTCTGAAGCGAAATCCGCTGTAAGACTCGTAGACGAATTTATACAGGACACAACGAGAGCCTGAAAGACCTCCATAGCATAAGGTATCATACCGATTATACATAGCATTAAAAATCCGTGCTGCCCAGGATTTCCCAAAATGTTGACCGCCCTAGTGTTCCAGGCTTGAACTTCTGCTAGCCCCAGGGGTGCTGTTTCGATCATGCGAGGATCCTGTCCATCATTGGGCGGGAGATCCATGAGGCTGATCAAAAAGCAAATTACATAATGTACCCTTCCGTCTGTGATGGGCCTTCTGGCCAAATTCGTGCACGGTTTTTTCTTTTCCCTCCCTTTTTTTTTCTTCATCCGTAACCGTAAATCATCCGGGACCAAGTGGCAACTCACCACCACCATCGAGGGCGAATGTAATTACCAACTCGGATACCTCTGGACAGCCGACTGCCTATAGACGTGAGCCCATTCTGGAAGACTTAAGCATCCCCTATTGTCGTCTACCCACGAGGGAAACCCCGGCATGAAGTTCCTGGCGCTGCCGACCTCGCTGCTTCTCAGCATCACCCTCCAGGCACGGAGCTCGGCGGCCCAACTCGAGAATGACTTTTCGGCATACCCTGAAGGCTCGCAAGAATGCATTACCGACGCGGCAAACCAGACACAATGTTCGGGGAGTACGGGACAAGAGTTGAACCAGTGCTTGTGTAGGAACAAGGGGAATTTCATTTATAACACGGCCATGTGTGTCGCAAACGAGAGCCCCGGCGATCTAAATGCTGTCTATGATACCATGCAAAATAACTGTCAGGGCACTGGTGTAACAATAGCCGTGTCTAAGGAAGCATTCTTATCACAGGCTGCGGCAGCTACTTCATCACCTGGATCGCCAACGTCGACGAGCTCGCCCGAAGCGACACAAAGTCTGAGCCCCGTAGCACAGAGCAGCATCTCGACAGGCGCAAAGATCGGGTTAGGCGCTGGCATCGGCATCGGTACCGTCGGGTTGGGGTTGCTAGCGTGGTTCATATGGTTATACTCAAAAAGGCGGCGATCACAAACCCCTCCCCCTCCCTCGGCAAACGGGACAAACCACGATGTTGAGCTTTCGAACAGTAATATGCCCGGCAACCAAAGCTTCGTTTCGTCGATGGCATCGCCGCATGTCGCATACGCGCACCACAACACACAGTTTGCAGCTGCGGAGCTAGGGGACACGCACCAAGAGTGGAAGGAACTTCCGGCAGACAATTACGACCATGTGAAGGCCGACGATGGAAGCCATAAACGCACATCCGACGTCCCACTCCTGGCGGCGGAACTAGGACACGAGGAGACGCGTGGGAATACCCCGGTCTCACCTATACCCACATACGCCGTCGAGCTACCGGCCGAAGTAGTTTATCCTCCAAGATCGCCTCCCACTCCGACTGTGAGTCCGATGTCATATAGCCCGTACCACGAACACGGATATACGCACCACCACGGAACAGGATGATTTCCCTTTGTTGAGAGAAGGTCGAAGCACGGAGATCTCCGCGGGGGACTAATATAATAAAACTAATGATATTCGATGAAATTGGCAAGCGGCCGAAGATAGCCAGCCATAAAATAGAGAGCTCTCACAACACGGCATAGCATTAAAAAGGTGGCGTCCGGGCGTCGAGCGTGGCGGGTATTCGCGAGGGGTTTTGTACCTTGCTTCCAGGATATATACTTTGTTGATATCTATTTTTTTTTAACTATAAGGAATATAGTTAGCATTGAACTACTTCGCTTCATACATACCCATGTCCTCTCGGCAACATCTCGTTAGACGGACGGGTAGCTATCTATGTTCCTTATGTTAGGGGGGTCTCGTTAGTAGAGTTCCTGACAGCAGAATTTGAGTTGATGTTGCATTCGAACACGGCATTGGTTTGTGTTACTCAACTATTCCTGTTTAAGTTGCAATAATAGACACTAATGTCTTGTCCATGTGGTCAGCTTACGTGAGATATATCTGAGACATGCATATCCACGGTGTGAGCTGATTCGGCCGGTAGGTAAGAGAATCGTGCGAGTTGCCGTCTTCTCAGACATTCCAACGTCGGTACGCTGACCGACTACGGTATCGAATGTACACCTTATGCCAGTTCCCGTTGAATGTCCACTCTGTTCTACCCCGGAGTTGAGGAAGCCAGCTGTTTCCGTCCAGAAGGTGAATTTCCCCCTCGGGAATAGGGCGGGAATAATAGCCATCGCATCCTGTTCTTCAGATATCGATCAACCAGTCACTCAACGGCAAATCCGGATGGGTCGACGTCGTCGGTGTTCCGAACCCCAACAGTCATGCTTGATAGGTAGTTCTAGGTACTGTTAAATATATCTTGAAGATTGAGGGAATGAAGAAAGTTGGAAGAAGTTGACTTGCCCCGCAGTATTAGGTTGACAGCTGAGATCCCGTGGTCTATTTAAAGTTATCGACTAATCATAAAGTCAATAGTCCGTCCAAGGAAACAACGACCTTGTCTGGATTGGTAACATCAGCTTAGAAATAGGGGTGGGGACGCTACATATATTTACTTTCTTAGTGCCTATGTGTAGTATCTACGCAGATTTATATGTTCAAACGGTTTTTTATCAGTCTATTAGGAGCAGATGATAAACATCTTCCACTTTCAAAACTCAACGATTTGATAAAAATGTGGAAATATATATCAAGACATGGTACCCATCGTGTTATTATTACATGCCACCCCCACCCATCGAGTGACTAGTAGATGAATGCCCATGAGAATGGGAATCACTGCCAGTATGCCCACCACCATGATGACTGGAATGGTGAACATGAGGCGTACTATCATATTCGTACTTATGTTTGTGACCAGAACTGGAGACTGGCCTAGGTTTGGGGAGAGGTTTGGGGAGAGGTTCAGGCCGCTTCTCTGGGAAAATCCACCGACCCTGCCAACCCCGGAAGCAGTCTTTGATTAAGTCAAGGGGGGGTGTTTTCGGATGCCCTTAGTTATCGGCTCCCTGCAAGGCTTTAACTGTTTCTGGTATGGCGCAGACCTTTTGGAGACTAAGTCTGATGTACCGTTTTGAACCAATCAAGAAATTTTATTCTTATCGATATATTTTTTGTGGAAACAAAGTCTTCTCACTGGACGATTTGATTTCATAATTCATAAAGATGTATAAAAGTATAATTTTATTAACCAATTAAATTATTACTTTTCAAATATTAATATATTCGTAGCTATTACATAAGTTAGCTATAAAGCCTGAAGTAGTTAGCGCTTCGGTTAAGCGAATTAAAGTTAATCCGAGCCCGACCTTAACTATATCTGGCCAATTAGGATAAAGCTAGCTCAGCGACTAAGCCTATTTACAGCTAGAGGATAGCTTAATTTGCAAGTCCGGCCAAGCTATGCTCAAAGTGGTGACTCGGACACTCTTAGCCAATCATGAGCTAGCATCTTTCTTGTCATTCTTTGAATGTACCGCGTTATACCCAAAGCGGCCCCCGCCATACCCGAAACAGCTAAAGCCTTGCAGGGAGCCGATAACTAAGGGCATCCGAAAACACCCCCCCTTGACTTATACCATCTACCTCTTTCCACTGCATTTGGAAGTCTTTGCCATTCTGTTCATATAGGCAGACTTTCATGTTCAGGCCATTCTCCGTCCAGTTGGGTTTCTGTGGGCTTTCACTTGTACTCTCTATTTCATCCGAGCAGCTTGTCTCCTGGGCACGGTTCAATCCCATTTCCCTGAGTAATTTTTTCAGTTCGCCAAAACCGTCGGCAGTCTGTAATCGGATCAGCGCCTTGGAGCTCCGGCCCGGCTTGTCAGTATTGAACCAGTTTCGGTGGCCGTCCCCGAAGCTAGAGAATATGCAAGCGATATAGGCGGGCGGAACGGGACGATTAACGTGATCAACGGAAATTGGAGGAACTAAGACTCGCAGTTAGGAATACTACCAATGGAAGGGAGATGGCTCCAAGCTAATCGGGGAAGACTCGGATATCATACTTATATGGCAAGATCCCGCTAGAGCCTCTGTGGGATGCCCATCCGGACCATTCTTCTCGGCACAGTGGCCTTTGTACCGGCCGTACGCAGCCGGATAGGATCTCTTAAGAACACCCCCCAATCCTGTATCAGGCCATGTTCCTAGATACCATCAACTGTTAGTTGTTATCTTGCTATATCTTATTGCTATTTTGCTGTCTCGTTCCTAACATTTATTAGGTACCCAAGAGCTTCGATATTTTTTATTACTGACCTTGGCAGTTTGTCAGGAGCACAAAGATTGTATATGGCTCCACATCGTGTGCGATAAATTCCGAGATCTCCTCGTCAGTGAGAGACTTCATTTTGGGGTAGAAGAAAATATGATCATATAATGGTCTGTCTCTGTAGTGAAAGTTAATGGTGAGTTGATCATCTGCGAAGAGCACTCTGAATGTTGACCGAAGCATGTTTAAATACAAAACTAAAAACTTGATGAGTTACAGTCCCTGATGTCGTTTATCTAAACATAGCAGTCAACTATACACGTATTCAAGACGTGTGTGTGAATACGTAGATTGGCAGAGGGGTGAATAACTCATCGCATATGGTTGTAGGGAGTATCATCAGAGTTGATTGCTACGCAGTTAACAGAGTGGCTGATTGCTGTCTATGTCATGTATAACCACACAGTTGATAGCAGTATCTCTGGGATAGGCTCGCCTGGGAAGTGAACAGGGCAGGTCTTGGATACCTAGGTTAGTTTGCCGTCAAACTTGAGGTATCCTCAATTGGGGATTTCCAAGTTTAATGGCTGTATCATTCTGTAGTTAACTGTAGTACCAGCCTTACAAACATTATGGGCATCTTATTCAATCACTCGTTTTCCATGAGTGTCCATTTCTTCGCTATTAGGGGTCTTCATGGATGATATCATATTGTAACTATGATGACTTCAAGATAGACTGTATCTAGGTAATCATGTGAGTTGCTGGTCTTTATATGCCTAGATAGGTACTTTATTGTGGTACACTTGCCTACGTTGAAAACAAACTGACAACTATCAGGGTTAATTAACACGTTTTGTGTAACTCCATCGAGGCATCTTAAGTCATTAATTGAGATAATTATAATCAGGATCTTGGATAAGTAAATATAGTCATTAAATTACGATCGTACAAACATGCCGATTCCGCCTTATGTGAAGGACCAGACTGAGGTTGTTGACGCCATCATCGATCAACATTCCTAAACAACTGCACATGTGGCTGAATAATATAGATATATATGTCGAAGTAGCATTCGCTGCTATCGGGCTTGAGTCGAGTCTTCGGTACCGTCGCACAAATGCTCTTTTGGTCAGCGGTCAAAAGACCTGACCTGTCATTTATATCAAATACGTTCCAGGGTCGATCCCATAAGCAAATCCATGGCAACCCAAGGATAAATACATTACAGGCTACTACGGTGCCCTGTAGTATTTCTAGCGACGCAAATAGTCTTGCTGCACACCCCGCCTCGTTGCAGCCCCATTGCAACCCTGGACATATGAAGAGAAGCAGGCTACGTCTAATGCCTGCACTTCCATTAAGGTGGCGTTCTAGACGAGCCAGTAGTAAGATAGCATCTTCATGCTAATCGCTCTATTTGGAGCCAGTGTGCCAGCGTACTCCCTGAAGAAGAAACTGCAAAAATCTCGCGAGCGAGTGATGACACATACATAATTGCGCTGCCGATACTAATCCGGAACCTCCTATCCACCTGTCCCGGAATAGGAAGATGAGCAGGAGCAGCCGCCGTATCAGAGCGGCGCAGTGTCCCGGCCATACTACGATCCTTCCGCCCCCTTTCCAATCGGTAGATTCTCATAGCCCCAGTAATCACCACCCATAGGCGCTACCCCCCGAGGAAACCCATGGCATATTGCGACCTCAGATTTTTTCCCTCCAAGGCAAGTTAGATCAGATGTCAGGTCAGATCATATAGATATTCGCCCGTTTAAGGTTAACCTGCCATCGCGATGTTATTTGATCCTCCGGGTAGCCCTACCGGGCACGCCTAGGCCAAACCCGCCCCCATCTCCCACAAAAAAAAACTTCTTTTCCCGTCTCCTACCCATCGATGTCGAGCCCCCCATCACCCCGATCGTCCTAACCTATGTCCTTCACGCAAAAACGCCACAAAACGTAGTGCTTCACTCCGTGTTGGCTCGACGAAAACGCCCGACGAAAACCAGCGTAGCATAATGGCGTCCCTACGACTCCTCCTCCCTATCCTCGGATGTCTAGCTCTCACCATCGCCGCCACGAGCCTCCTAACCTACGTCCCAGAATGCGCACAAGACTGCGTCACGAAGTCCCTAAACGGGACCTGCGCCGGGCCGGAAGACTCGCAATGTCTATGCAACAACATGCGGACCATCGGGATCGGGTCGGTATCCTGCGCATCAGCAGCATGTGGCAACTCCACAGAGCAAGTCGCAAGTGAGTTACTTATATATTCCACCACATCATCAACACCAACAGCCCCAGAACTAAACCATTACGTCCAGCCGAACTCCGGTCCGGGTACGTAAAATACTGCAGCGCGGCCGATGTCTCGGTGGCGCCGTCGGCGACCGCGATACCGAGCTTCGGATGGGGTGCCGGGGGCTTCGGGGGCGGCTCGTGGGGATCAAGCGTAACGGTAACCGTAGCGAGCACCGCAACCGGCATGTCAACAGCGACTACATCGTCCACAACCCTCGCCCCCACAGGCGAAGCCGAGAACTCACCAAACGCGCCAGCCTCAGGAGGCGGTAGTCACAGCGGACTAAGCGGCGGCGCCATAGCCGGAATAGCCGTCGGCGGCGTGATCGGGGTGATCTCAATCACCGGGGGTCTCCTACTCTTCGCCTTCCGGCTCGGGCGGAACCACTCGCAACGGAAGAAAGAAGAGGCCGAGGCGGAGACGGGGGGCCAGCAAGAAAGCGGCAGCGGCAATGGGGGGCCGAAACCTGATTCTCCGGCTAATAATACGGCGGAGGCCGACAAAGTGCAATTAGAAGGCAAGCCGCTAAGCGAGCTGCCGACCGAGTACACGCTATCGGGATTCGAGCGCATAAGAGAACTGCCGACGCAAGAGCGGCCCGCGGAGCTCTGCGCCAACGCGTTGCCGCGGTATGCGGACATCGAGACCCCGATATTGCCTCGTGCGCTGTCGAGGTGATGATGGTCATAGGAATATGCAGGTCTGTCGAAGACCAGAAGTAAATAATACAATAAAAGTGCCGGGGAGAGAGAGAGAAGGGGCTTCCGAATATTATAGGCACTTCACCTACCTAGTACCTACGATTGAGCGGCATATACACGGCTAGCCGATTCGAAGATCGATGGATCGACGACTTGAACGGCTCATATCCCCGGACAATGACCCGAACGTAATATAAGCCCCAAACGCGCCCTCAATGAACATCCACTAAATCGCTCTCTTCTAGTAATCTAAAAGGATCAAGCCTTCTACGAGTTTTATGGAGTACTCGTGAGATGGCACACCACATCCGAAACTAGAAAGGCTATAGGAGAGACGGGATAGAGGTGCAAAATGGAAGTAATTGCCGACAACGAGCAGTTCGATGGAGGTGGAGTTAACCTTATCGGGGTGGTGGTTAAGTTGCGATTGATGGGAATTACAGTAGACATGAACTACTGGTTATTGTATATTATGTATGGACGTGAGCCGGGGCCGGGTGACGTTGTGGAAAGGTTGGCGATAGTAACTGCGAAAACGACGAACTTCGCCGAGGTAGATAATGAAACTAATCACAACTATCGTCTGATTCTAGAGGCATACTATTGCACATGTACTTAGTAGCTTGCAGCTTCATGATACGTGCAGTTGAAAGCATAGACAAGTAGAATTTTAGTAACTAAAGACTCAGCTTTGTGACTCTGGCTGTAGTGGCAAATTAACAGCATTTTACTTCCTGTGCTTCACTAAGTTACACACGAGTCACGTACTAAACCCGAAACCCCCTAAACGCCGGTCCTTCAATGCCTCTAGCTTTTACTCTCTCGGAGATGTCGAGGTACCCACTTTCCAGGAGCACCGGAGGGCTTCAGAGGCTCAGCGGGAGCCTGTGCCGATGCATTATCCCTGTCCCGAGAATCTCGGGGGCCCCTCGTGTCTCTAGTGTCTCGAGAGTCTCTAGTGTCCCTAGAGTCTCTGGCATCACGGGAGTCTCTGGTATCCCGAGAGTCCTTAGCGTCCCTGGAACCACTTCCACCACCAGAAGGACCTTGGGCCACCTTGGCAGCCTCACGGTCACGCCAGGAGGACTTGGCTCCGACAAGTTGGAGACGTGGCGGCCCTGAGGAGCGCTCGTTGGAATCCGTGCGCTCCATGGGTGTGCTGGAGCGGCTTGGTGGCCCGTTGCTGCTCGCGGCAGGAGGAGCGGAGGACTTCGATGCCTCGCGATCACGCCAAGACGGTTTGGCACCGGCAAGTTGAAGACGCGGTGCTCCAGAAGGCCGGTCGTTGGAGGGCGAGTCCGTACGGTCCACGGGGGCCGCTTCGCGTTTGATTGGTGCGCGCTCCTTTTCTTTCTTTCTGGCCATCGCCTCTTCTTCTCGTCTCTGCTGGAGGGCAACCTTCTCCAGAGTTTCTTGGCGCTCCTTTTCTCGCATCTCCTTCTGCCTGGCCGACTCCAGGCGCTTCTCTTCGGCACGCTGATCCTGCTCCTTCTTCTCTCTCTCAGCACGTTCCTCTGCCTCTCGTAATGCCCTCTCCTTCTCTTCCCGCTCTCGTTTCTCCCGCAACTTGCGTTCACGGTATTCCTTCTTACGGGTTGTGATTTGCTTCTCAAGCTCCCTCTCCGCGTCACGTTGGCGCTTCTCAAACTCGTCGCGACGACGGTCATGTAGAGACTTCCTGAACGTCTCATACTGCGGCATGAGACGGCTTAGGCGATGTTTCAACTCAACGCTCTCCTTGTGCTTCTCCTTCGACTCACGGAGAGTCTCTTCTTTCATTTGCTCGTATGCGGCCAAGTCACGCTCACGTTGCTTAGCATAGTCGTCAGCGAGCTTCTTGACTTCCTCCTTCCTGAAAGCACGCTCAAGATGATCAATGCGCTTTCCGGTAATGCGGAGCTTCTCGTTGATGTCATTCTTTTCCCGCTCGAGTTGGGCAAGCTTCATGGCACGAAGTCGGTTGCTATCAAGATCGTCGATGTTCTCAAGATCAATGTCAAGAGCATTCGGTCCAATCTTGAGATCAGCAATCTGCTTCTTGAGCTCTTCTCTTCGAACACGATCTCTCTCATCTTTGAGACGCTTCTCCTCGCGATCTTTTTGCTCTTGAGCGAGTCGTCGCTCCTCGGCCTCTGCCAATGCTTGCTCCTGTAGACGCTTCTGTCTCGCCTTCTCCTTTTCTCTCTTTGCTTGGAGCTCAGAAGCCTCCTCCTTTCGCTTCTGAATGACTTCCTTGCGAGCTAGGGTTTCACGTTGTTCCTGCTCGGCGCCAGCCTTAGCTCTGGCTAGCGCAGCTTGCTGGGCCTCTAGCTGGCGTTGTCGGATAGTTGGATCAACATAGAAACATGTAGTGTACAAAGTAGTCGAAAGTCGACTAAGCTGCGACCGAACGATCTCCGAAGGAGTGCTTTGGAGGCGTTGCACAGATCCAACCGGGCTTTCGGCAGAACCAGCCGCCGATCCGGCATGGACGGCCTTCGAGGACGCGAACACATCCTTATCGAAATTGAGGATTCCAGTAGCATGATCCATGCGGATAGAAAGATCCCCCTTCTTATTACCGTTCATAATGAATTTCTCTATAGTTCCACGAGTGATTTGGAAGGGGTCTGGGAACTTTGCGAGACTCTCAACGAATGCTAAGTCAACAGACTCATACACTTGGGACAGTTGTTGAAAGAGTCGAGTTAGAATGACTTGCTGGAGAGGCAAGATGTACTTTTCCATTTCAGAGTCGGCGCCGATCTTGGTCAAGATGGGGGATATCTTCTGACAGATAGAGAGAGGGTGAAAGTCAACTTCGAGAATATTGTAGAGATCCTTGATCTCCGGGCGCGCACGCTTTAGGAGTGACTTAGAGAGTGCATCGCGGAACAAACCAGCACGAGTAGGCGCAGTAGACATGCCTAAGAGATGAGTAAGACGAGAATTCTTGTTCTTTTTAGCCTCATCGAAATCGACCATGGCACCCCGCGATCGCGAAGTGCTAATGACGGGAATGGAGAGAGCCGATAGAAGGACGAAGGAAGCGGCCTTTTGAAGATCGACATCCGTGGCGGATGGGTTATCAGATTTCTTGCTCTGGCCGGTAGCTACAAGGGCCGCGGACTGTCGAAGAAGAGTATAATATCGGGACCAAGCAGCAGCGTGGAACAAGTAGTTCTCACCAACAAGGAAGATACGAGTGAGTTTCTCGTAGTAGTTGGCCATCATAATGTTCTTTGGAGGACGCTTGCTGAGATTGAGGAGAGTGTGGATATCCTCGACACTTCGGAATGCTTCTTGCCAAAGTTCAAGCTCAACGGCGACATTTAATTGTTGAAAGCGGGTTTCTAGATGCCGCTGTAGGGTGTCTGGGTCGTTGAGGTTGATAGCGTGCATTTGGCTCGAATATTTGGCAGCGGTCTGGACATGATTACGTAGGAGTTCGCAGAGTCGTCGGAACTCTGTCTTTCGCTGATACTTGAGGCAAAAGTCGAATGCTTGCATGGCCGTGCTCTGATAGAGTATTTCCAATCTCGCATTGTTTCGCAGGATGTCGAGGACAGTTCGGTAAGCTTCCCAGAGGAACTTGAGCCATGGCGTGACGACCGCACGCTCGGTACGATCTCTAGATTGCTCGCCGGAGACTGTGGCCAACAGAATGGATTCGGGCGTCTCGCTGGCCTCTAAATCATCGATACTAGAGGTTGCAGTTGCCTCAATGCTTGACTGCAATTCATCCGCTTTCTTCTGTGCCTCTGTAACCTTTTCCGCGGCTAACTCGATAAACTTCTTTAGAACGAGCTCGATGGTGCTGATATTGGTATTCTGGGCGATATTTTTGTAGGAGTAGAGCGCATCCTTGGCTAGTTTTCCCTTCTTCTGTTCGACAGATAATTCGACTAGGAGGAGCATCACGGGCTCCAAGGATACGATGGGAACATTTCGCGAACGTTTGGACGTAATATGATCATGAAGAAGATTGAGGGCGGCAGGAGCCTGATTGACACCGATGAGCTCCTGAGCACGCTTGAGAACGTTCTCAGGCTTTTGATGCGGAGGAGGCGGCATCTTGGGCAATCTCCTAGATAAAAATGGCTTGAGGAGATCGAAGCGGCCGGGTGACGTTGGGTTAGGAAAAAAAAACCGCGAAGAAAGTCTGATGATGTGAAGATTTTAGATTTGTGCCACTTGTGTGGGTTTAGGAAGGCGAGGGGCACGGGCTAATTTTCGCAGTCACATGATTTTTAGTTTGAAGGGTAGGACCGTAGGAGGGATGGGATGCCTAAATTTTTAGGGATAGTACAACGTAAATCCGTTACTCCCGACGCGTGCACGTACCAAATAACGCAAAGCCTTATCGTACTCTTATCTCTATCTCGCAACGAGCCGACCGTTAAAGTTGTTTAAGGTTATGCTTAAAGCTAGGAATTAGGATCGATTCACTTTTCATTGATATTCGCCATCATATGTAATGATGTATACGAAATGACATCCTCATACACCATATGCCTGGTTCTTAAATGACCAGCGAACTTTGACAATTACACGTTGATGTTACAATCGGATCGAAACCTTCTAAACACCTACTAGGCTGCTAGGCATAAGTAGGCTATTGAGTAGGTAACTACCTACCTGCCGAACATATAATACTGCAGTCATCTATATGAGTAGTCGTTACTCAATTGTTTGACTTCCCGAACTTACTTGCCTCCTCAACTTACTCGAATAACAATCTAACAATCCTCTCACGTCAGCGCATCCGATCAAAGAAGAAAAAAAAACAAAGCTTCCCGATTGCCTGGATAACGAGTCCGTGAGGTAGTAGTCCACCAATCCCGGGATCAGACAGGTTAGTCCCCGAATTAGGGGGTACAGAATAGTCCTTTTACTTGGAGCCCAGGTAGTAATGCATACCTACCTAGTAGATAGTATTGGTTTGAATATCGACGCATATACCCAACGTGACATGATTATTTCGAACAGTTCATAGTTCATAGAATGATATGCTGCGATTGCTGTCTTGTTTAGGGGATTTTAAATAAAGCCCCGCTATCAATGAATAATACAGATTTTAATATGCATGTGTAAGGTAAGCCTTGCTTGGATTCTAGAGGGTTTCCAATTGCAGCGAGGCCTACACGTAAGATGCCTGAGTGGATGTGGATAGAATACCAGGTACCTAGTACGCATGTACCTCCTGAGTCCTTGACAGGTCTGGCCTGGCCGTGCAAAAGGGAGCCCTAAAGGGCCGCTGTCATTAAAGTTTAGTGAAGAAGACAACCAAAACAACCAGGGAAAGAGCTCAATTGATTCATTGAAATCCTGTGGCCAGTGCTCCAAAATTTATTCACTTTTAGCGAACCATCCTTCGAAACGGGTCCCAATTTCCCAATTTCCCAGCCTGCAAGAAGAGCCCTGGAAAGAACCCCATATTCTAATCCTTCTGGCCAATTGAGAGCGAGATAGGACTTTGCCCGGTGCTACGCCGTGGTTCAGTACTTTCGTTTTTCGTACTAACCTTAACTCGCCCAGCCAACTCTTCTTTTTACCTTATTCCCCAGCTTCCAGCCCATAGTCTCTCCTTCACGTCTTCTTACTCGACGAACCAACCACGTCCTGACGTCGCGCCCCCTTCGTCGCCTTCGAAGTTTAATCTATAAAACCTTTTCTTCTTAAGATCGCCTTGTTTTGTAAGTCTTTTTTCCAGCCTCTTCATCGCCAACTATCTCGATTGAAATAGTTCCCGATTTTCTGATCCCCGATACGGACGAATTGGAAATTGGCTTAGCTCCTTGCATCCCTCCCTTCCGATAGGGGGTAACGGGAGCAGTGAGACGCGAACGAGAATATACCCATCTCTACCGCTCGCGAGCCGATCAATCGCCAATGAGACATGACTCTTAGGAGCTTTCTGTACTGACTAAGGTTATGTCTTCGATAGAGATTCACGATTCTCAGACTGAGGGAGGCGCTGCAAGTGGTCCAAGCACACAGCCACAGCCCGTAGGAACTCGATCAGGGACCTTCGACTCCATCGATTCTTCCAACCCGGCCATCAATATGCCTCAATACACTTCTCGGGACGTCGGCGACCCGTCGCAGATCAAGAAAAACAAGCAATCTATGGCCGACCTCAAGTTACGACGCCTTACCGAGCTCAACAGCAGGCTACGGGAGGACTTAGAACGAGAGCGAATTCCCGTGTCGCAGGCAGCAAGAAGGTGAGAGGACACAGTCAATAGGAAAATCTAATCATGGATGGCTTAATTAACACGTCGCGCAGCATCATCGCATACTGCAATAGCACAAGAGATTACATGGTTCCGTCGGTATGGGGAGCCGTCCCCCGGGGAGAGGACCCGTACGCGCCTCCTCAGAACGGCGGATGCTGCCTGGTAATGTAAATTGGGGATACCACAAGCCAGCAAGGCCTGCTATAGGAGCGCACTACCTGGCCCATATCGTGTGTAATAACGTGTTCTGTGGGGTTTTCGTTGCGATGAGGCTTGTAAACTTTGGAACCTGATTTCAGCGATGGGCAGCCTTTTTGCTTCGTTCATCGACGCCCCGCGCAGAACTTAATTCTTCATACGCACACTGCTGAAAACGGGAGCTTTTGAAGGGAAAGATAAAAGCTAAACGGGGGATGGAAACCGAAAAGGCTATTACTACTACTACACTACTACTACTACAATACCCGAGGCTCGATCACTATCGGCCGTGTTACGATAATACAACAACCGACAATACTTCAATCCGTATATGTGTTGGTTGGTTTTTTCTGGACGGGCGGTCCATTACGGAGAAGAAAAGGAGTCCTGGGAAGAAACTCGTCAACATGTAATATTTGTTCGTTCATGACTGTATTGTTCTTCCGTTTTCCTTTGTCGACTCTGTCGGTACTCGATGAATGACAATATTTCCTTGTTACGATTACCATCTACAGTCTATTTATAAGACTCGCATTTCAACAGAACGAGTGATCGTCCAACCTGGATTCTGATATTGTGCTCCAAGTTTCATGTTAAGAATAGTTCATTCGGGTCCGTACAGCAGCAGTATCTACTTAATTCATTCTCCGCGATCCTAGTTGTAGATCGCGGGTAATGAGGCTAGCATGAAGGATCCTCCCATCTCTCCCTTTGGGACCTTTAATCATTCTCCCATCCATTCATATCTTACCCAATTCACAAGTTTATGGCCTCCAACTTTTACCGTGCAGATAAACTAGCGGTCTGACCAGAAGGCTGCTGACCTACCCAGTATGGTTCGCTCATACTTGAAAATGCCTATGGACTTTGGGGTGCTAAAATCTGCAGGCGATTGCTTACGGATCTAGCGTGCCGCAGAAACGGCAAATCACCTATTCGGTTCCGAAGACTCAAGGCGTCGATGTAACATCGCGGGTCTCGCCATTATAATCTGAGGGCGGATCTAGATTTTAGTAGCTTCCTAATCGACCCCCTAATATTATATCTAAAGGAGGATCTTCAAAGGTGGATAAGGAGCTAAGGAGGAAACAAAAGGTCGTTATATATAAAAAAATTTTGAAGAAAACTTCGATATGCGTGGAAAAGTTTTAGAGGCATTAATACGGCGTGGTATATTCTAAACGGGTAGGTGCCAGAGCTGAAAGACCGCCGCGAACCGTAGGCTTGGAAAGTATCGCCCAATCAGCGTTGACAGCACCGGTTAACTCAATGGTAGTCGCGAAAGTTTGAACAGCAAGTCGCAGAGCTCGGTTTGATCTTATCTTAGCTCATATCATTGAGCTCATGTATCTAGGTACTTCGCTTCAGAACATCGTCATAGCACCCCACGTCTAGTGAGCTGTCTGCAGTCACGATCCAAAAAGCATAGTTAATTGTTATACTTACCTAAAGCGATACTATACAGGTAGTTGTTTCCAAGGTTCTATTCTCTACCTAGTACCTAACTACCTAATCATGGCGGAGACGTTCACCACGACTTCAGCCGGCGCAGTTCCGGACTCTCCATATCCGCTACCCCGTGTCACCATCCAATTCTGTACGCAGTGTAAATGGATGCTCAGAGCCGCCTACGTAAGTCTTATCCCATCAGCTCGTCTTCCGTCTATATCAAGAACCTCGTATTATAATCCCTCGTCGTCCCCCAATTCCTATACCCTCTGCACATTCCTTCCGGGATTCGTCGTTCCCGAGACCATGTCTTTGCTCTAGTGGCATATCACATCAGCCACCACCCCACGAACCCCGCCATCCGTTCTTATCACCGTCCCGTCCAGCCATAGCTTACTACTATCTACCTACCTATTCACACTTGCTTTTTCTTTCTTCTTACATACGTACGAATTACGTCGAGCCACGGCGATTACGTACGCATCCCAGCTAACACGAGCCCCGAAACCGCCTCAGTTCGCGCAGGAGCTCCTCTCGACCTTCTCGACCTCCCTCGGCGAAGTAGCGCTGCAGCCCTCCACAGGCGGGACCTTCATCGTCTCGATCGTCTTCGCGCAGCCTTCCCCTTCCCCCTCTCCCTCCTCCACCACCCCCACCCCCACGATCCAAAAACGCGTTCTCTGGGACCGCAAGACAGACGGCGGGTTCCCCGAGACCAAAGAACTCAAGCGACGGGTCCGTGACGCGATCGAGCCGGGGCGGAACCTCGGGCACGTGGACAGAGACTACGCCGCGCCGGCGCCGACCAATCTCCCCTCGCCCACGCGGGGAGAAGAAGAGGCGGCGCGGATGCGGGCGAAAGAGGAGCGGCGGGCGAGTCTAGCGAAGATCGAGAAGGACAATGCGCTGGGGCTGAACACGCACCCGGACGAGAATATCGGCGGGGCGTGCCGGCCGGGGACGGAGAGCGTGGCGACGAATGTGCGGATAGAGGCTGAGTGCGAGGACTGTAAATGAGAGAACCTACCCGTGGATTCATGATCGCCTATGTATCTTCCCCTCTTATAATGTGGAGGGAGAGGCTACATAGCAAGATCGATTCGATCTGTAGGATAGCTGTCACATCTGACAAGAGGTCGTTGAGAAGCTGGATATACTTGGGTAAGGACTTGGGTAAGTGTACAGATAGCAATACTCCACTATATTCTAGGGGTGACATAGGAACTGCTATTTAGGTGATGTAGTAGGATAGGTGTAATATATAACCATCGTCAAACAAAATATCCAGTTAAAGCAGTCCCCTTTTAGATAAGCCCCTGATATTTATGATTCAGCTAACCTCCTTCTCCCCCCTATTTTTACACTATCTCTAGAGGAGCTAATTCCATACTCCAAGTCAACGGCATGTCTAGAGAACCTGCCTACCTAGGCATACAGTCAATGCTACATATAAGGGTTAGTAAATAGGAACCTATAGAAAGTTAACACTAAAGGTCAAGCTTCTTCAACTGTTAGTACCCTTGCACGCAATGTACAGAAAGCAACATAAAAATTTATTAGTCGTATCAATTCACTTGACAACTAAACAAGGCAAAGCAGCAAAGCACGAACCGTGAGAGCAGATCATTGCATGAATTCGTAAGTTTCACGTCTCGGGGAAACAAAATTAACTGTCTAGACTTCTCCCCTGTCACCATGGCCACGCTGAGGTGGGCTGAGGACACTCGTGGAGACCATTCCAAATGAAAAACCTGATTTTATTTCTTTTCTCGTGTAATAACAACAACCATCCATCATCATCTCTTCTGTGTGTGTCATCCGTTCTGAGGTAAAGTGAGGTCACAAGGGCATGTGTATTTCGCGGAGGAAGCGGCGGGTCATAAAGGTTGTACTCGAGGGTCTGCATCATCAAAACGCCCGTTGGCGGTCGGAGGGTATTTGGTGCCGTTGGCGACGGTCGAAGGCGCAAGCAAGATTCCAATGGGATCGTTGGGCGAGGACAAAATCGAAGCTCGAGTACCGGGTGAGGTGTGCGTCGTAGCAATTTATCGGTTGCGGCCGAACCTAGAAGACGAGGAAGTCGGTATGAATACTCTTTCTGCTTAAGACTTGGATGATTGCTTTCTTGGAGATGCGAAACCGCTGCCTCCGAGGCCGCCATGGACGTACTTTTGTTTCTTCTCAGCAGGTTTGAGAATCTAAAAGGCGGCACGGTTAGCGAATAATTCAACACTGCATATAGCAGATAGGGGTTGGGGGGAAACAAACCTGGAAGGAACATAACAAGCTCTCGTCGACACTCATCATAGCACCGGCATTGTCGAATTCACCGCAGTAATTGGGCGCACTAAACAGGGTAACTAGTTGGCGCTTCGAGAAGAACTCGTACCCGTCTTCAACGACTTGATGGGCACGACAGATCAGGTCCATGTCGTGTTTTTGCAGGAACCGAGAAACAACGTCGGGACCGAACGTGAATGACACGCCACGGTCGTTCTCGCTCCAGCCTGTAATGTCCTTATCGGGATCGGACCATAATAAATCGCAGAGCAGGCCACAATCAGGAATCTGGAGCAATCATGTTAGTATTGGCTCGTGCCAATGCAGGCGGAACAAGAATGGTATTGGTTCGGAAGAGGGGTTATCTTACATCGGTTGGGCGCATGACTCGACGGATCTGCTCCATCGAGTTGAGATCGGGACTTAGGCCACCGTGCATGGTGAAGATCTTCTCGTCAATGATAGCGGCGATGGGCAAGCAGTTGAAGCAGTCGGTGAATGTCTTCCATAGCTTGATGTTGTAACGGCGCTTGCACTCGTCGTAGAAACCATAGATACGGTTGATGGACGCACACTCGTGGTTACCTCTTAGGATAAAGAAGTTCTCGGGGTACTTGATTTTGTAGGCGAGTAGAAGGCAGATGGTCTCTAGCGACTGCTTGCCACGATCTACGTAGTCGCCGAGGAAGAGATAGTTTGCCTCTGGCGGGAAGCCACCATATTCGAAGAGACGTAAAAGATCATAATATTGACCGTGGATATCACCGCAGATCTAGAGGGTGAAAAAAAGCCAAAAATATCAGTGGCTCGATTTCCACCGAGTGGAGGGTCCATTATATTATGGACAGGGGATTTGCATACCTTGATAGGAGCTTCTAGCTCGAGTAAGATTGGCTGGCTGATGAAGATCTCTCTAGCTTTCGTGCAGAGATATCGGATCTCGGTTTCCAAAAGCTGAACTTGCTTTCCAGGTCTGCTACCGCGCACCTCTAGGAGGCGGTCGATGATAGAGTCCAAGTCGACGTCGTGTTGGTCCGCCATTGTAGGTTCCAGACCTGCCAGGTAGTTGGCCGCGAAACTCGGAAGTTGTGAGAGATCAGGGCCCTAGGGTTGTAGAGGGCCGGGATCTAGGGAAATACGGTGGAGCCCGATATTAGAGAATGATGCACTTCTTAGGCCTACTCGTGCCTCGATGTATTAGCAAACAAGGATAATTATTGATACATGGAACAAAGAGAAAAGAAACTAAACGGTTTGGGGTCGATAAGATGGGGAGATCTTGGTAGAGAAGGTACAGAATACGACGGATTAAAGCTGAGGTGACGACAAGGAGAGTGGGGAAGAGGGGCCGCGGTGGATTATCAAAAACCAAAACCCCAAAAAAGGGAGACGGAAAAAACTCACGATGAAGTGATCTCAACCAGTGACGGAGCTTTCTAAAGAGAAAGCTTAAAAAATTCCCTGCTAAATTCAGGTACAAAGAGTCCGGTGGTGATCCTTTACTTTGGTATCTAAATCGTTTTTACAATCTCGATATGAAACCGAGAGTGCTTCGTCTCCTACTTGTTATGCGCCTTGCTTGGCTGCGAAAATGATCCCGTTGGTGCTTCGTAGAGGAATCGAAGTCGGTCGGCAGAGGGAAAATTAAAGGATATGCAATCTTTTTATTTTGAATCGTCGTTGTGTCGCTCTTATAAAAAGAAGAAATCGTAGTTCAAGATACTCGTATTGTTATTGATCGGCCCTATTTTAGGACTCGATGCTTCGCCGGTTGTGTGTATCAGAGGTCGTGTGAAAAGCCGTAGGGAGATGAAGAGTGATAGCGAAAGGATTTAGGAAGAGGAAGTTGACAATAGGTGTCGTTCGTCGCGATGGATAAATCGTCGGGGTGTCGTAAAAATGGCTGCACGGGATGTTGTTTTTGTTGGTGCAAAAACACAAAGCGCGCAATTCTAGGTGTTTTCTAATTGCCAGTCGGAGGCGATTGTCAAATTGTACGGGTACGGTAATGGAGACAACCCGAACCAACAGGTGTCTTAATAGGCGTTGGCTGATGCGAGTTTCAAAACAACGCGGAAAACCGGATCGTCTTTTTTTTTTCGTCGTGATGTAAAGTTTGGATGTGAAGGAGAACTAGAATTGTTCTCGCTCGCAGGTCACCGTAAGTAGGTTATGCAGGCCGCAAAAATACAAATGGCGATTAGAATTCGTGGTTGGGGGGGGAAAAAATAAATGTAACGGAATGCGTCGCCGTTGTCGCGGGGTGTCCTGGACAAGAAAAAAAAAATGAAGGGAGGGAAGGAGATGAAAAAGGGTCAAAGCCGATGGAAACGTCAGAAGAATCCAATCCGGCTCAATCAAATCCGCCAGAAGCAGACTCTACTATTGTTAGAGTCCTTAAAGTGGAGTGCATTTAGCATTGAAAAAAAAAGTCCTGGGCGTGTATGGAATTGCCCTGGTGCTAATCGGGCTCTACGGGCTCTTCAGGGCTCTCCAGAGCTGTGGTTTATTCTTCGACAGGTACCCGGAATATCTAAATGTTCAAGGAATTTAGAGACCTAAACAAACTAGAGCTGCTAAACCAAGCTGGGGGGCGTCTAGGAGAAGGAACAGACCGGGCAGGCTAAGGGGGGCTCGAGTGTCAATACGGTCGTATCTTGTAGGTCTAAGGGGAGAAGAATGCTAGGCAGGTGAGCAGGTGGGGTTTCAGATTTGAGATTCTGATTGGCGGGGTTGAGGCAGTGCAAGCTAAAAGCGCTAGGGACAATTGAGAAAATCCGTACCTACCTCGATACCCAATGGTACTTGGGTATCTATCCATCTCAAATGGCAATTACCAACCGCCAACGCGCTGAAAAGCAAGGAAGGCACGATACGAAAGGTACGGTTGTCCAACCAGGTTCGATATTAGATCGCATATCCGGCAACTGCCCGGTACATTTTACCAATTCACTAGTATGGTACTAGTACCTTAATGTCGTAAACTGCAGGAGCACTGAGTAGGTAGGTACATTCAATATCAAACATTCTGAGCCTAACTCTCGTCAACCATTTATTAAAACAACTCCAACATTTCCTAGACTTTATATATTGCTCCAATTTCCTTCGCTTGATTCTTGTCTCTTGTCACTGCAACTCCGAGCGATCTCTTTGTTTTTTTTCTTCTTCGGTAGTATGTTCGAGTCACGATACCCTAACCCTCCCACGAGCCGATTTGTGTACCAACCCTACCTCACCTAGTACTAATATGTATGGCAATGCCTAAACCTTTGGTCTTATTCTCTTGGTCTCACTCTCCTTCGTTTAACTGGCTCATTTCACTTGCACTCCATACTCATACAGATCGCCTATTTTACGGATTTGGATAAGAAGAAGATTGGCTGGTGTTACTGAAGAGATACTAAAGAGATCAGATCTTCAGGTATACTCCAGACACGCGTGGCCGTGTCTCCCACTTAAATCGTCTTTTATATGTTTTCTTACAAACTGCTACCAGCTAGCTTCATGTCGTTCAAAGTACCATACGCCTATTTGGCGGTTATTCCATAGAGCCACGCATTTATTAAGTTTTTTACTAGCCCACCGGGAGTTCAACACGGTGTTCGGAAAAGGGGGCTTGTCGCCTTCCGCAGATGGGACCTGGCACCGCTTTGTCTCCAACCCAAGAAGCCTTCAGTATACCCACGATTTGCTTAATCCACTCCAGTGGTGTCTCCGCCAAGTTCTATCAATTCTGCCATTCTTGTCAACTTGTCATTTTTGTCATTAGAGACTACGCATCGAAGCATCACGGCTTCTATAATATGTACGCAACGTTACTGTATAGCTGGCGAAGGTATGATTTTCCCCCAGATTTGATGGTTTGGCTAAACTTCAAACTGCCAAGGACAACAGCCGTACGGCACTTTGATGATGCAAGTCGACTTATATGTAAGAATCTTTTTTCCCCTTCTCCTTCCCAAGCCGGCCGCAGCATCGACTACAACCACCACGCTGCAGTATCAAATTTTTAGGATGTTATAAACAGCTTTCGGTCAATTCGTGCATGCATTCAGGGGTCAATGACGTGGAGACGTGGATACCCGTATAAGCAGGTGGGCAGAAGATACCCGATTCCAATAGCAGACGTCGAAGTAAGTAATTCGTAGGCTTTAACGATGCCCCAATTCATTTCCTTGCTAACATTGGCGAGGTCGGTTTCCAGACACAGCGTCTACGTTTCGGGTCGGCGATTTGAACGCCCTTGTGAAAGCGTGGCAGGTCAAGCTTTTGGTCCGTATCGATCATTCAGCTCTACATCTCTCGCTTCTCGTTTCTCATCTGTTAGAGATAAGAGATTACAAGATCAACCCCTTGCCGACGCCAGCTTTATTTTCTCATTCGTCCCCTCAGCCGCCTGTGGCTAACCAGTATCCCACACCGGTCGCCTCATCTAGAACCGAAACCACTACCAGGATATGGCGCAAACTACAGCATTACTTACAGCGCCGTCGTCAAGTGGTGGCTGATTTATAAGCGAGGAGAATCGCTTGTGCAACAGCCCACAACCGTAACCTCGAATTAGGTACCGTTTGATACCATTTGTAAGCTACAGTGAGCTCACAATTCGTGGAATATTATAGCTGGGTTATACGACAACGAACCCTTTTGCAGCATGACGTTTTGCTGTCTCTGATTGCGACAACCTGTTAGCCTTTTAAGGAGTCATCTCGCGACCAAGTCACATGATTGAGGTCTGGACGCAAGATATCGTCAGCCTCAAGCATGTTACTGTTGTAGGTTCGTCATGATATTGCTGATTGGTCGTGTCTTTGCGGTTCCTGACAAGTATGATGACTCAGCCATCACTGAATGCGCATAGACGTCTTGAACCCGAGAAGTGCCACGGTGACGTCAGCTTTTGATGAAGCAACCTTCAAGACACCGAGCCGCGATAAAGGGTCTTTACACAGATATTACGCATAAAAGACAAGGTACTAATCAATGTCACTTATCCGCGAAGCAAACCGAGCTGTAATTATCGTAAATCAGCACCCAACCGAGGTAACGGGAAGCCGGCAGACCGGGTAACATAGAACTCGACTCAACCGCCCCCATTCCCCCGGTTTAAAGCGTGTCATCATTGCGACGACATGAATTTTGTTAGATCTCAGAAGGCCACATTCCCACCGTGGGAATAAACCAATATTCAGGTAGAACAGCTTACATCTACAGCCTACCAATCCAGGGTTACTGGATGACACGTTGTAGGTTCCCTACCATCTGGGGATTTAATAAGTACTCGCAGAAGCGAATCAATTTCGGCTATCGATAATTCATCATCTTCCGTCTTGTCATGCCTAGCACAGCCGACGCGTCAAGATAGAACATATCACCAATGATATTAAACATTCGCTTAAACTCCGTAAGTCACGATTCCCTACCTAATGAGTATTTTCCTATCTCCCGCTCCCAAGAGATATTAGACGAGAATTATCCGCCAACGGCCCTTCCTCTGATACCGAAGGCGAAATGTCCGAGTTTTTCTCAACGTTGCCAAAGGAAATTTGCGTTGAGATATACCGCCTCCGGCTCCACTCGCCGACATAGAAAACATGTTGGCCAGGTCGCCAAAACATGTCTCGGCGACGATCCTCATAGCCCTACCAAGAAGTAGCCTTTTCACTACCGAACACTTAGAGCACATACTTAGGCTAGAATCCGACCGGGAGTGACTTCTCAGTGCTAGAGTCTAGTGAGCCAAATAGTCGTCGCCCAACAGTGCATATGTCTAGTGATGTCGCGCTCTAGTCTTCGCACAAGGAGAGTCTGGATTGATTATCACAGTGTGCGATACAATCATTCTAAGTATCCTTTCTAGTGTGGATTTAACTTACCTACCTAGGTAAGCTGGAGCTTTCGAATTACGGAAAGCGAGTGAGCAGAACAGAACCCGATATACCTCCGTTTAGGGGATCCGGTCATTCCGGCACAGACTCCGAAGCTGGCCCAAGCATTCAAAACAAACTTTCCACAAACATATTGTGATCGTTCTAATTCAGCAAAACCGCTCTCTCGATGGCGGCAGTGGTTGACGATTGGAAATGAGCTGTGTCGGCCCAGTTCCTTCTACCTATCTCACGATAGAATATACATTTGCGTACTCCGTGTGTTCAATTTGGGGAATATCAGGTTATCGGGGACCTAGGTCTCGACTTCAAGTCTTCCTTTCACGGCATTCTATTGCGGACGGTTGTGAGTATGATTTTTCTCGTGGAGATAACACCAACCTATACTTTTACTAAGATAAGCATTTACGACTGCTCGAAGGACAGGTATCTTGGCGGAAACCAGTAGGTTGCGCGTTACGGTTACAATCATAGGCGCCAATAATCGGTAATAGGATTCAAGGACCTCTTGATACTTTTGGCATATAACACGTGGAGAGGCTATATAGCACAAGCGATGGTTTCCAGTAACAAGAGAAGTGATAACCTCAATAGTAAGAGGTACAGAGAAGATAAATATATAGATATATAGCTAGACTTTCATCGGGCAGCCTCAGCGTGTTTTTATCCTTGAATCTACCCTTATCGATGGTCAACCTTTCTTCAGTTTATCTAGGTCAATGGCCATAGCTAAGTGTCATCATCTCTCGTTTCTTTGGTTCTAGTTATACGTAATGCCCATCTTAGCTTCTACACACTTGCCTGGTATCTATTTTACAGTCTCTCCTTTAACCGACATGATGATATGTATGGTATATAGGCTCTTCTTACATCGGCAAGTATATCACTTCAAACAAACATCTACTCTTTCTCACCTATATGAGACACAGTCAAAGAGGCAAGATGCCTAGGTAGACAAACAAGCCAACTCAATCACCGCCTCTATACCTATCAGTCTCATAGATACCTAGGTATCTAAATCGCACTTAACACCTAACTACCTACCCACCCTTTCATGAAGGCTTAATGGCTAGGTCTCGTAGCTCAATTGGTTAGAGCGTCGTACTAATATTAGGCTTGATAGAAATATTACGTAAATGCGAAGGCTGAGAGTTCAATTCTCTCCAGGACCATAATACTTATTTTTTGCCTGTCTATCACGATTTCTATCTAGGGGTAGTTCATGTAACTTAGTTGTGACTGACAACGCTAAATCCCTATAGATAAACCGTGCCGTGCCCTACGCAAATAATATCCCAAGAGAGAAGAAGAGGTTATGAAGCATAGGTCCTCTCCTGATAAAAGATACTTTACCTGCGCAAAATATTAGGCGACAATGCCACGGGGACTCGTTATTTAAACCAATATACTTTATCAACCCTGTTCAATCTCATAATCAACACGACCTTCAAAAAACCTAGCCACCGTGCTACATAGGGTAGGCAAGAAAAAAATATAGTCACGCCGTGGATCGAACACGGAACCGTCTCGGAGCTTACAGGAGACTGTAAACGAGAAATCATAACCTTTAGACCACGCGACTCTCATCTTGCGTTGAGTTCAGTATCGCAATGCTGATAGATACTAGTCACTTCTTAATAATAACTTATAACTTAAAGAGCAAATGAGTTTTCGCTTCGGTTGGTTGAAGTATCCACACTGACATCTTGAGGAAGGAGCTGCCTCTACCTAGAGCAAAGAACCTGGGTGCTTGTTGGTCTAGACTTCGGATGTTGGAAATGCCCAAGCAGGAGCTTCTGAGCAATATAGGTATGTAGGTACTCATAGGTACGTTGGAACGTCTTGCCAAATACTCCAATGGGGATGTGTGTGTCGGATGAATGCAAGTTTAACTAGATCATGAGAGGAAACATAAACCTCTGATGGCTTGGTATTAGGTGCGATGAGTAGTCTGAGTAGGCAGCGTGTATTTGCCTACGCTGGTTTGGATGAGTCAACCTATACCTAGCGTGTAGCTTGAGCCCCCATAGCGATGTTAGATCATCATGACTCCTTGCAATACCTACTAGGCCATAGCCACTTCTGTATGGTAACCACTTACACATTCAAGACATGCAATTGCCTACCAATCTATCCTCTTTTCCAACCAAATCACTTCAACCTCAACACAAAAACTCCTAAGAGCAATGAACCAGTAGTTAAGCTAGGTACTTAAACTAGTCTCTTAAACGGGCTCTCGCCATAACACACATAGTGAACCACTGTAATAGACCCGAGACGAGCCCAGAAGAGCCTCTCTAAAATCGAAAAATTCCATACGCACGCACGCACACACTAATAAACCCATCCACTTCTCTTACGCCTTTAGTACCTGGTAAAAAAAAGCGCCCATCGATCAACAAGGCTAGCATGTCTGTGGTGAAAAGTCGCGCCGACTCCCCCCCAACTCCGAAGCACATTCCCATCCGGCCTTCCTATAATCCACCGCGTGAAATGTGCTGCGTTAAAAAAAGCAATAGCCGATATAATGAACTTGACGAATGAACCTAGCCTGAGCCGGGTCCTCGAATTTGCAAATACAGTGTATGGGGGGAATCAAAGAAAAGCAAAAAAGGGGGATTAGAATATGAATATGAATACATTATTAAAGGTCCTCCGCATTACCGTCTCCTGGCAGTCGCCTTACGCTTCCTTGCCCTAGGTGTCGCCTTCTTCGAAGGGCTAGCGGTGACGGTAGGAGCTGGTTCTACCGTCTCGGCGGTGTTCGCTGGGGATGCCGTGATACTATCTTCGTTGATCTCCACACCGAGACCCTTCAGCTCATCTTCGTCAATCTCAGAAAGCTCCTCGCTAAGGCTACGGACAGCATCCCTTCCTTGCCACTGTTCCTGAGTAGCCGAGGTTCCGTCTGGTTCGAAGTCGTGTAAATACCACACGACGCCGCCATCGGTTAACGGATCAGGTGGTTGGCGTCCTAAACTCCCATTGGATTGCGGAGGTGTAGGAGGAGTAGGCTGCAACGAAGGCGTTGCACCCACGTAACCGTTTGTCGCCGGTGGTGTGTCTATTTCTTGCATACCATCAGCTAACAATGCCTCTGGTTTACTTTCGGCGACTGGCACTTCTCGGAAGGACAGAGTACTGGTGGTTGCTTCAACGCCATCCATCTCGTCCCCATTCAAACCAGATGTGTTGACTTCGATACTACCGCTACCACCAATAATGCCAACTCCGGTCATAGGAACATCCGCCAAGGTTTCTCCTGTGGCAACGGAGCCGTCCGCTTCTCCGCCAACGGTAATTTCTGGGGCGGACGAATCGACCATGATCACGTCCCGGCTTCGCTCAGATTCCCCATTGCCTTGATTAACGACTTGTTGTCGTAGTTCGAGGCTAGCTTCCATCATAGCCTCTAGTTCTTGTTTCATCGCCTCCGGCGGCTTGTGAGCAGCTTCTGACTCGAGACGAAGTGCCGTCTCTAGCTGTGGTTGAACCGACTTAAGAATTCTTTTACCCAGCTTCTTCCGATCCCGAAAATCAGAAAAGTCAGATTTGGACACGGCCGGGGCGACAAGGCCTGCTTTCTGTTGTGTTTCAGATTGCAACTTAGGCTCGGTGTTGATTCCGATATTGATTACCTCACAGAGGTCGTGAGTGAAAGCTAAGGTTGTGGTGTAAAATCGTTCATCGATTCTATTAGACAGCCTCAGCAGTCCTTCGTGGAACAGGTTCTTGTCTAGCCTAATGATATAGTTAGCACCCTATAGGAACCATGACTAATTGTTCGTTGACTTACGTGATAGCTTTCTCCACGATAGGGGGGAGCATCTTGTGAATCGGAAAGTAACACGTATCGACGAATTCTTGTTCCATTTCCGCAGCCTCGAGCTTGCTCTGCTCTCTCTGGACTATCGACTCCGATAAGGCCTTGAGCTGCTCCAAATCCTCGATAAGGGTCTGTGCAAATTCAATTCGTCTTGACAGCCGAGCCTTTCCGGAGGGACCCATAGCCGCGAAGTTACGTCGGGTGAGCTCCATGGAGGAAAATGATTCCATTTGTAGCTGCAAGCGCTTGAGCAATGCAGCACCACGACGCATCTCGCGTTTCAACGTCCAGTAACGACAAGCATCGCTAACAAATTCCTTGCGCTTAAGGAAATTGAATCGCTGCAGAGAGGCTTCAACATTCTCGAATACAGCTTGCGGTATGACGGGAGCTCCAGATGGTAACTTCCATATGGATTTTCCAGCCTGACCTTTCTTATCCCCGAGGACAGCAGAGAGCTTAGCACCGGTCATCTGGGATTCGTCTGGTGGGTGTTCAGTTATCGCATTCCGGTGCGACGCTGCAATAGTCATAGCTTTAGCTTGACTATTGGCCCATATGCGATCCTTCATTGTCTTTTTGTAGAATTTCTTGGCCTTTTTAGTAGCTCGAACTACGTCATTCTCCTTTGCATATTCGGAGGGACAATGTTTGTCGCAAAGCGCTTTCAGGTTTGTGCTCCCATCAAGAACATCCAAAGCCCCCGAACTATTCTTCATTTTCAAAAACAGACGAGCTCGTCTGGCACATGTTACGTGGAAGGCCTGATAACATACTTTGTTGCCGCATTGTATGCAGGCACCCATTTGCTGATTGCAGATGTAGCAGGTTAACTTCCAGCGGCTCTTCGGGACCTTATCCACGTCCATGACCGGCTCCATAAAGGTGTGGTTGCCCAATGTCACCTCTGGAATCCACATGGCGCAGAGCAAATGTGCCCATTTCGATGAATTCGTCTGTTTGAAAGCACCATCTGAGTTGGGGCAGAAAATACAAGTCTGACTGTTGTTAGCACGAGGGCTTTAAGTAGAGCGGGACTAAAGGAACTGACCGGGATGCCACGACCAATGAGCTGGCACTTCCGACAAAGCCATTGACCCTCCGGAATAAATGGAACGCCATAGCACTCTTGGTGGACCGCGAGATCGCATCCGTCACAAAAAACAATTGCGTTTGTGTTCTCACAGTCCCCATCGTCGCATATTGCGCACTTGCTGTCTTGTTCCTCACCCGCTTGAGGCTCGCCATTCACCGCTGCAGCTGAACTAGATCGGGGTCGGTGAGTCTGCGGTGGCTTTGGATTGGGCTTCGGAATTCTTTTTTCCAATGCGTGCCACTCCTTCTCGATCTTTGTAATGGTGATCTCGAAAACCTCGCGAGTAACCGGATTCCAACCCTGCGACTTTCTATGTGCATTATATGCCTCTAGCCACATATCATCTTGTTCATCCATGTCATATTCGACACGACCCAATATATTTGGCTGCGGCATCGGTTCTCCATCGACCTTGACAACAGCTGCCTGATCTGCTTCGTCCTCAATGTTTGCATCGCTCGCCTTGATCAATTTTCTATCCGGCCGAATGAAATTATCGCTCTCTTGGTACCCGACATTCATCATGGCCTTATCGACATATCGAGCTTGGCCAAATGTCTTGCTCTCGAAAAGCAATATGCGGTCTGTTTTTCGATAGGAAGGTTGCTTGAGATCGAGTTTCTCCTTATTATTCTGGCCATGGATGGGGAGAGGGGTAGGTGTATTTGGCGGCATTTGCTGATCTCCACGAGTTGCATATAGGGATTCCCCTCGTGGTAATCGGCCACCACGTCTCCTTGGAGTGGTAAATGGAGCGGTGGGAGTTGTGACGGTACTTATTATAGCGTTCGGTGCATTTAGGAGAGAAGAGCCTGTAGCATTGGGGTCCTTGGAAGGACTGCCAACATCGTTATTATCGACGCCAGTTATCTTAGCTAACGGTGTATCCGGTATTGGCTTTGCGGTTCCATCGACATCCTCGGCATGAAACATCATGAAAGTGCCATCTATATCGAGATTCGGGTGGAATTCTTCCCAGCCTCGTTCTTCTCTGGGCTTATACCCCTCGCTTTGGACGACCGCGGCTACTGCGGCTGCAGAACTGATCTGCATATCGTCGTCTGGCTGAATTCGGGTTGCGTGTCGAGTTCGGGTACTACGCTCGCGTCTAGGGTAGATAGCGGGGGATGCCGCACCGTTTTGCGAACTGTGTCGCGCTCTCGAGCGGCTAGTTGTCGCGATAGTCAAGTCGCCATTTTCATTGCTCGCATGATCGGCGAATCTGCTAGCACTTCCAGGGCCATTAGTCGTATATCGTCTTCGCTTCGAAGGAGGCTCTGTGGCGGCTACAATGCTGCCATCTCGGACGCGTCGCACAGTGTTAAAAGAGCCTTTGGGTCGACCGCGCGGGCGTGAGAGGGCTGATTGTCTCGGTGTCCTTGGACTCGGTGCCATCGTTTTTAGCGTATTCAGATGAATTATAAGGTGAATAATATGATGATAAGATGGCCCTAATCAGCGCGTCGCAAGAAGGAGGCGAGGGGGTTTATCATGCGGATCAAGTCGGCAAACAGGCATTTGAGAAGTATCAGTCAGATAAAACGAATGGTTCGCAATAACACTTGGGTGGTCGGAGTGTTCTTTGCTTAACGAAAAGTGTCGTTTTCTACAGTTGAAGTTGAGAAAAGATGGTTGAGAAAGGTCGAAAAGGTAGTCAGGACGCGCTGTTGAAGTCGGCTGGAGAAGTCGGCCCTAGCCCCTAAAAGGAAAAGTTTAACGCGCCACAGTTACGTAAGCTTAAAGTAGCCCCTCCCCACCCCGGACCATTATCAGTTGTGACACCCCGAATCCTTGGATGGACCAGTCATATTGCGTAGATCGTATCCACTTTATCACAGTTCCTTCAGATGAATCTATGTCATGTGCGCATTGAACCTTTGAAATATATTTTACTTTCACAAACAACACTTACCAGTACGAATACTCGACGTATAGAATATTAATATTAAACGAGGGTGACTCATACATTTGATTTTTTTCACATATTTGTACTTTCGAATTTGTCCTTCAATCAATTGAATCATAGGATTGTTTGCGAAAGGAAAGGATGATCTGGTATTATTCGACAAAGTAACTAGTAAGGTATTGTCCTCCTCGAGAAGACATCTACAATTCTGCGCACCAATCAAACACAGACACACATTCCAAAAAGGGGTGGGGTCTCACACATTGGCCCATTAGACCAAGGGGTAGCTTTCTATTTCTAGATTCTAGATTCAGCCCTACCGGGCGAACACCGAGTTTACCAAGTCATAGCCAATCTGCTAATTCGGTAGCGCCCTTGTTCCCAATGCTGTTCCTGACGATCTAGATCTTTCCCCGATCAAACATTTCGCAAATGCCGTCATACCGGGTCTATCGGGTCTACCGGGTCTGCATGCATTCCCATCGTGGTAGCTTGGCCCCCTTCGTCATTCTAAGTAATCACACCATCGAGCCAATCCAATCCTCGCTCCATTCGGGTCCTTGGTGTTTGTGTATACCGCAAGATCGCGATATTCGAGTGACTGCCCGAGATCTATCTCGAGTCTTAGACCATCGATCTTGATCATGTCAACCGGATTTCGGCTATCGGTCAACTTAATCTAACTGCCTAGGTAGATAATCCCTTGGATTGCTCTAGTGGGAATTGTTTTTCGAGATCCCACTAGTTCACTAGTCTATAGAAGTGGTTAATATTATATTTTGACTTTCTAGGAACCCATTGGATCCGCGAACCGAGATGCACTTCGTTGGGCAGAATATCGGCCTCGAGGTCGGCGGCCACGTTAGGCTTACAGCCCACGCCGCATGCTACCTACTATATGAGGTCACGATGCATATGATTTCGTGTTGATCACCAAGAATCCGCTACAATTAATTCTTAAAAACTTCTAATCGAGCAGCCATGGTAATTATATATAGGTATATTACCGAATTTCCATTTGTCTTGTAATGGGGCGAAAATTCATTGAATCCCATTGGACGTATATTATCGTGTCCAGCGTATCTTGATAAGTTCAGATATTTCTTACCAGCAGCGACAATGATTATCATGATATACTAGGTTGTCTAGCATTAGTGCGAGGGAATCTACACCGAAAGGCTTCTCGGGATCTGCGAAAATGTCCCCCTTTGCACGACTTCCGATTTTTTCTCAGCCGACTAGACACTCGCCAATACAGCATCTTTAATCAGTTACATCGCACATAAAATGACTATCATTGAATTCACATTCTATTTCTCTATTATATTCCAAGTAGTTTGCCATTTTTGAGGTCATACCAGGTTCTGGGTAGTATTTGCTACAACGGACTTGTCGAAGGGATCCTGCGACAATCCCAAATGTGGAGTCCTCAAAAGTTCCTGTCAAGACCTACGATCTATCCCGTTCGCGTCGAATCAGATTCTACGTAGAACACGACCCTTCCTTTGATTCGTTGTATGTACGCAAAGCATTGCCATATCAATGCCCTATGCACAATTTTACTGACTTTACAGAGAGTATTTAGATGCTTATCTACCTTCTTACACCCGACCGACTGGACGGCGACTCGGTAAAAAGCCAAGGCTCGTGTGAGGTCACTCACGGGGGCAGAGAAGCAAACTGTTTGTGTCTCAAGAAACTTCTACACTCATATATTCCTCCGAATAAATTTCCGTATAATAGCAGCTAGTTCTAAGGGGCTCTTATCGCGGGACACCTAGCCTAGTATGCACATTTTCAGGTCGGCAGCTTATAAACAAGCCAACGCCTGCTCCTTATTATAATCACCGAAATCCGAGGCGTAACTATACGTTACCTGGGTTGCATCAGCTTACGAAGCCCCCCAGACACCCGGTTAACACTGTATTTCACAGACTGGGTCTCTCTAACCAGCTTTCCACCTGTTGACTCTCAACTATTTTTCCGGTCGAGATCCTACGGTCTACAAGCATTACATTTACATAGTGACTGAATTGGGCGCCAAGTGTATGGCTAGGGAAATCAACGATCAATGCACATACCCACGAGACTTGTCCAAATCATACATCATGCCTGCTTCAAGGAAGATATTCTCACTACGTTCGCGTATCCGTCCTATCGGGATCTTTATATACCGGTTGTACGTCGCACAGTGTTCGGTGAGCATATCGTATCCTATCATGATGAACATAGACTCTCAACACTCAACCAACTTAACCGGAACTATATCTGATAGAACATTCACGGATCTTGCTCAAAAGGGGGCATTTCACGCAACTAAATGTTTCTCATATATCCCTACGTCCTAAGTTGACGATCTAGAAGTGCCCAGACTGTACTCGGACCAGTTGTAGTATCTCCTCAGAGCTTCACCGATAATATTGTCAAAGTATCGACATACTGACTTGACTGCCATCTTCGGCGCTTAGAGCATCTTCGCATTCGTCAAATCACGTTTCATCTTCAGCGGAGGGAATACAATTTTATCCGCTGACATTTTTACAGGTATTTCATTAGAATCACACTGCTTTCATTGCATGGTTGTCCCTCAGGAGACTATCGCCAATATCATCGCTGAAAGAGTATGTTCTCTTTCTACCTATATATAAATCATATCTTATCCTTCGTATGAAAACCATGTTTAGAATGATATAATTTGTATGTAAACTCATTGATATCAATGGCAGAATCGACCTCCACATATTGCTTACTTGAATGCGGCTTCAACCTTTCTTACCACTCCACCAGAACTACACACCGCAACAACAACTTTCTTCTATATTATCGGATTTATTCGTATGATATTCCAACTTAAATAACCTGCTATGATATTTGTATACCTAGGTACGCTAGATTCGCTATTTATTTCGTAGAACCATCGTTTCCCCCTAGTGTTACGGGCGGCCGGACCTGCTCCAAAACTAGACTACCGAGCGAGTTACCAGATAGTGCGCAGAAATCACTCGCTTTCTTGTTCATCATAAGAGCCATAAGTGTACTCGGCAATATTCCTGAAAGAGCGAGAGAAATTTAGTACTTAGTGCGTTTATCAGATATCATGTTATGGTACGAATTGTACATCTGAGAAGTAGCACATTGATAGGTCTAGGCACTCGCATGAAGCGGACTCGCATTATCTAACTAGCACCAGGAAGCATTGCTGATTACCTAGGTTATATTTAGGAAGAGCCCTCAACACCCTTTAAGGCCTCATGAGAACCTTGGAATATGTTCGTAATCCCTACGGCCCACCAGGCCCCGATCTTACAGCGTATCCGAATCATCTAATCTACAAACAGGTACGCATAGGGATATACAACACAACAGTCACAGCACAAATCACAACACAAGTCATAAAAAACAGTATCTTCAGGAAGACAGCGGAAAATGCACGTTTTTTCATTAACCATCCCCATCCCCAACCGCCAGCACTCCCCCCTCTATCGTGAACCACCCCCACCACCGCCGTCACCAACCCCCGTTTTCGAAATGCAGAAGACGGACGCGCACTCCGATGCCGCGAGACCCCCGTCATGAGTAGAGAGGAGCCGGAGGAAAGAAGAAAAAAATGGAGGACGAGGACGAGGAAGAGGAAGCGTCGGAAAAAAGGTATGATATGAACAACGAAATAAAAATCCCTCTCGGCCGATGGTTCCGGCATCTCTTAACCTCGAAACGCCTACCAAAAAAACACATGCGCGCAAAAGCAAGAATCGCGAATAGGGATATAAAAGGGAGAAAAATAACAAGCCATTTCATAACCATGCTCTTATTCCGTTCCAATCTCAGGTGTTCGGTCTAAAGGTTGCTCGATCCGAAATCTCTTTCTTTACAGGTGTACCTGTATTCCATCCCTCCTCCTATGCACTAACGTGATTCACAAGACAGAATCCTCTCCGCCGCCTCCGCGGCATCAAGGGAAAACTGAAAAAAGACCTAAGCTGCGATGGTATCACAGACCTGGTCGATGCAAAAGACCATGAATTCCTTCCGTTGAACGCCGAAACGCTATGCTCCATAAGACATCAGGCATGACTAAACTGATACCCTACAATGGGTACTGGTATATCGAAAACCACAGCGACAATAGGGGTATGTGATAATGCCAAAGAAGGCTGCTTCTAAGGCGGAAAGAAAAATATGACTATTCATATGAATGTTCTGATCAGCACATAGAGCCAGCGCTAGGAATAGCTTGAGCACTTGGGGTGCGAGTAACAGAGCTAGGTCGGATCGTCGAGGTGGGACTAAAGTCTCCGGGGACGTATGTCGGACGAGATGATTCCCAACTCTCCTCATTAAGGACGCTTAGGTAACCATTTCCAACCTTGTCTCGTAGTGCTTCAATCTTTTGTCGGTAGATTTCGCCACTGACATTCCAATCTTGAGCCTCCTTCCACATATCCGGTGTCTCTGGACTACCAAGGAAGGACACCGGAGGCTGCAAGACAGCGCTAGTATTAATACGCGGCACCTCTGGTGGGTTGGAGGTGTTGTTAAGTTTCGTCTCGGAGAACGCTCTAACAGGCACATCTCGTATCTCTGGGGGCTGAGAGACACGGTAACTACTTTCCGACTCAACCACTGTTGGAGACGAGTCAAGAACAGTCTTGTCGACGCCAGCTGTTTGGTGCTCGTTGTCTCCAACACGGTCGTTTGTAGCCAGATCAACTATCCTGCGTTTTGGGGTACGCCGACGCCTTGTGGATGTTGTGTTGATCTCGCTAGCGACTGCCTTCGGTGTAGGACGTGACGGCCTCTCCTTGCGCAGAACTGCAGGCTCCCTTGGAGTCTCTTGGATGATAGCTGGCTTGCTTACATCTACCGCAGGCATTTCCGGGACAGCAGGCTTCACTACAGGGACAGCGGCAGGTACAGCAACGCGGTCTACGAGATATCTCCTTTCGGACATGGATGGCCCGGAACCGTCAATGACAATATCCTCTGTATACCCAGGTGTGTTGCGGAAGAGGTTAAAAATGGTGATTCGGTAGTCTCGATGAGATCGTGTAAAAGGATTCCCTTCGACGTATACTTCATGGATGTCTGGAATTCCAGTTAGGCGAGCTAACTCCATCGGATCAGTCAGGCGGTTATCTCTGAGGTCTAATCTTTCAAGCGGATAGAGCTTCTCAATCCCCGCAATCGATTGAAGGCGGTTGGCTCGGAGATTCAAGGCGCTGATAGCTGGTAGAGGATTGCGAAGCAGGGAGTGGAGAGAATCTATCATGCAATGCGAAAGGTTTAGAGCACGGAGTGCGGTAAGAGTTGCCAGGCTATCGGGGATTTGTGTGAAGAGATTTGTAGAGAGATCCAGGGAAGCTAAGGTGTTGGCCAAAGGAGAAAGACTGGCCGCTGGTATCACTGTGAGAGAGTTGTCTGCCAAGCTTAGATGTCTTAAGAATCGCCACTTGGATGGCGGGATTATACCCATTGCCAATAGGTTGGAAGCACTATTTCTTGGATTATGCCACGAGTCGGATAAGCTTGATTGTGAGCTACCGGAGCCAGAACGCTTAACTTTATGGGAGCCCCTTGAAGCGGATGTATGGTTACGAGCGGTGGCAGGGCGGTTGGGAGAATGACTCCTAGGTCGAGAGGACTTATTGGACTTTGGCTCGTCCGTCTCGATCCTAGAAACGGAGGGGCGGCGAGAATCCTGAGCCGACGTACTTTCAGTCGATTCGGTACTCATAGATCCTACAAGAATGTCTGCTACCGAATATCGACGTCCCGGGATCTCTGGCGGTAGCATACTTCCAGATCCATGTGAACCGCCATAGGGGGTAGAAGGACTCCGTCTTGGATGGGATGCGCGTGAGTATGTGCCAGTAGGGGATGATTGTGCCTTCGCAGATCGACGTCGCCTCTTGTCCATATCATCCAATACGATATCAATCAATATATCGGCGGGGTCTTCGATGCTGGCGCGCTTGAGGGTCAGAGATTTAATCTGGTCCGCCACTCGGTCCCAGCCGAAGAACTGTCTGAAGTCGACACCATTGACTTCTAATGATTGCAGATTCTTAAAAACGTATAATGGTACTGCTGAGTCGAAGGGGAACTCCTCGAATCCCTTGATCAGCTTCGTCCTCCAGTCCGGTGCAAGTCGGAGGCACGGTATCTTTGTGAATGCCGAGTAAAGATATTTCATATCCGCTTGGAGGGCAGCTTTTTGTCTTTCCATCCGAGCGGCAGATATACTTGACCCTATCCCAAAACTATTCCACAGGGAGGACATCCCCGAAACCACACTTCGAATGCTGGATACGGAACGGATCGATATCGCATCGGAACTTCGACTCTTGGTATGTTGAGACGAACTCAAGAATGATACGTAGTTGGCCGCGGCTGACGTATCGTGTAAGTTTTCCAAACGTACTTTCATAGGCCCAACATGTATTCCTAGCTCTTCAAAGCGAGATAATAAGTAGAATAGATGATGCGGCGTAAGACTTAACCTCGCTGATTTAATATTATTAGATGTTAAACTTAACGAGCCAAGCGATAAAGCTGCCGCGAGAGGACCTGCAGCTGAGGCAGAGGTAGCAGGGCGTTCCGGTAAGGCGGTCGGCGAGTTCGGGACCTGTATAGAGGAAACACTTTGACTAGGGCCATGTCGAGGGCCGGGCGACCTTCGGACTTGTATGGCGTTGGCCAGCGCCTTCTCGTGCGTTCGCACATAGACGGCCAGGCGCTTTTCAATGTTAGTCCATCATCCTAACCATTATAATACCAGATATCATCATACCTTGATGTACAGCTCCCCGTCTTCTGAATCCATCTTTTCTTTTATCGGAAGGGAGACATGGGGTTAGTTTGAGGTAGGAATTCGTAATACAACTCGGTTTTATTTATCTCGGAAGACTGCCGAAGGTCTTCTGAGAATTCGGGTCGTCCGATTCTTGTATTTAGAAGAGGACTTCGAGAAGTGCCTCTATAGTCCAACGACCTTTCTAGACTGTATTGAGTAGTGTTAGTCCCGGTAGTTGAAACGTGCATTTATTCTAAGCGTCCTAGTAGTCTATCTACAATGTCCGCGGGTCAGGCAGCTAACTAGCTGTGAAACAAGTGGTGTGGTGAGGATGGAAGTGCTAATGACTCGTAGGGGAAATTCAAGGTTGTTGACTCGTTATCTCGATATTATATTTCCACATGGAAACCAACAATGTGAAATTAAGCCACTTCGATAGAACGAAGAGATTCTCGCATCGAGTCACAGAGATAATAACACAGCACATATGAGTAAGTATATCAGGGCCAAGATAACAAGGCAACTTCGGTCAAAAAGACGTGCGTCACGGTCCGGGCAAATACAAAGCAGCATGATGTGGACAAGGCATTTTCGGACAGGATAGGTGTTTTGTGTTTGAGAGAGCGGGACATAACAGGGCGTAGGATGGATGTATGAATGAGAAGTGTATATGGTAATATACATACGTACCTCTTTATTATAAATATAAAATTCCTCCTCGAGACAAAAAATGAGGTCGTCTCAGGAATGTGTAAAAACACTATGATTATTATTATTAAAAAGAGAGCAAGAAAGGGAGAATGTGATCCGAGTCTCTCTTGGAGGGAGTATTGAGAAGAGACTGGAGACGAGAGAAAAAAAGAAGAGTCGATAGCTAACGGCAAAGCTATCTCCTAACCCTCGACTTTTCGGCACTGCACCCAGGTTGAAGAGGGTGTCGAACAAAGTGCTAAAGGAGGGAGTAGGAAGTTTGGCGCGATTGTCGGGGAGATGTCAAGAGATATACCAAAATATTAAAATTGGTGGTCAATGGGTACTACTGGTGCTACTGGTGCTACTACGAACATCCATGCCATGTACTTTGATGTAGGCCAGAAACTGCCCACTTGCCTTGCAACTTCCGTGCTACTTCCTTGTAACTTTCCTGACTTACCAGACTTTCACTTTCCCTAGGAAGTACCCACTCAGCCCACATGCAAAATGCCAAGCCATTGCGTCCCCATCCAAAATTGGTATGGTGGGTAGCGACTGCTGGGGTGTTCTCGGTCAAGTGTGGATACCTGGTGTCCACCTGGACAAGCGAATTGGGGCAAAATTACGTGCTGGGTATAGGTACTCGTGGCTCTCTCATGGTCACTGCGCTATGGAAATCTTAGTGCGTGTTTCTAGCATATCGAACATCTATCAGCGAGTGATATAGCACTCGATTCCACCAAATCCCCCCACTACCTTTCTACAACCGTTCACAAACATTTGGAGAACAATGTTCCGCAACTTCTCTTCGACCGGCGCGGCTCAGACAAGATTTTGGCGCCAGTGTCAGATGGGCGTGGACTCATTTCACTTAATGCCCTTTTGACCAGTCAATAGGTCACACTTGATCTGATCAGCCATTCAGCCAATGTGCGATGGCCAACCACAACTTTTTTTCTCCTTCTCTCTCATCTTCGGTCTTTGCCCGTTTGACAGCTGCATTATGCTTTACGGGGCGATGTCTGCATTAAGATTGACTATTAATATTCTGTACGAAAAAGAGAAGACGAAAAGATGCAGAGTCCGTATATTCGAAGTACCATTGACATCACTTACCTGTTTTTGCAATAGGTGAATCGCGACCTACAATACAATCTCGATACAAGTTAGTTGCAACACAGCATCCGTCCTTCGCCGTTTGGTACTATGTAGCTGTGGTAGCCTAACCGTGTACGGAATGTCCGTTCATGATCGACCGAGCCAGGATATCGATCATCGCTACGAGACAATCATGCATGGCTTACATATGTATGGGATTCCTTTCCATATGCACCGATCAATCATTTTAAAGGAGTGCCTAGGAGGCCCTTAAGGGGAATAAGGGGAAGAGGCCTACTCTCAATCCGAACAAATAATATCACACTCCCAACAACTATCCGAGTGCACGCAGCTCTCGTTGGCGATGGTAGACGGTACTAAAACTACATAGTATTGTAAAACAAGCCTTGACAATGGATACCATCACGAATAAAATGAGGTCCATAGAAAGTTGCGGAATAAGTCGTCGATGCCCAGCAACGACAGCTAAAGCGTCAGAGCGTATCGACAAACCAGGGATGCGCCCCCATGCAGCGAACATGGCCAGGTTAGCCCCGGTGCTCGAGACTCTGTCAAGGATATGGGTTCTAATCATTGGGTATGCTAATTGCCCCCCTGTCAATATCGTGGAAACTTTAACTTTGGCATCAATGTTCGTTTTGGTAGCGCAGCAATTTTTACAGCTTGTCAACAGCTTCAATTATGAGATGAACCGTCTACAGCGTAAGTGCAGCTTTCAATCTCATGGTTTACTGCCTCTTTTTTACTGCCTCTTTCAAAAGGGCATGTTCTGAAACATAATCTAAGCTTTTTAAATAGAGACTGCACAATTGCGATGTATTTATTATGGTCCGTTTTAGCTGTAAGTTTATCAGTCCGAATGTGCTTTTTACAGCCACTTTTACACATTCAATTACCTCCCAATCATATATGCATATCATATCCAACAGGTCTCACATATACCTCCGTGACATGCAGTACAAGTAAAATTAAGTTATCCTTTCTTAAATCTCTAACCTATCGAACTCCGTCGTGTTGCAGCCGTACCCCTTTTATTTTTTATATTATTTGTTTACTGTGTACTGTGTTTTGTTTACTTTCTTCAGCGAAGCGCCTCTCTCGGACATTAGACTTACTGTGTATATGCTTAGGTACACATGTATTATCAGGGTTGCCGGTCGCAGCTGCCCAAGTGATATATCGTTAGGTCAGCGCCTATTCCTTTGTGGACCTTGAAACTGTTAGGCGAGCTTAGGTAATAAAGTCCCTTAGATCCCTTAGGCTCTTCGAATTGAATTTGCCCACTTTCAGATATCAGGGTCCTTTCATGGGACCCTTGTCATTCCTTCATCTCGCATCCTTCGTATCTGATCGTCATAAACCCAACCCGTTTACTTCCGCTAGCCTTTGGTACAGTACAAAGGTGAAGCATAGGCCATTAATTGTCTGTGCAACTCCATGGATGCTTCGTGCTACAAGGCCATTCCACTTTCGAACCTCTATCAACTCCTTAAAACCTGTATCGGTAGTGACCTACATATGGCATATGTATAAGTCAATCAAGCATATCTGAATAGCCTCATGTCTCGACTGCCTATACAAAGACTTATATTATAGGTATATAATCAAATATTTAGATATGCACGCCACTGTAGCTAGGTACACAACTTATCCGCAGCTCATTTCTACTTCTAGGACATTTTGATACTGATGAATCGGCTAGTTATCCGCTGATCTTAGGTGTCGCTCCATTTAAACTACCCGTTCACTCGCTCGCCCCTTTATTCTCTTATTCATTCGATTCAACATTGCCAACAATACCCCTTCAGAAAACCATGTTGCCGCCTGGGAGTCGAGTTGATCTCTGTTCGACTACGTAGTAGGTAGATATCGTTTATAACAATGGCGTTAAATGATTGGTGGTCTCCCGAGACTTGCATCCCTCATACCTTGTGCATCAAACAACACCGAACTAAAGTAATAAGATTAGCTATCTATAGCTATCTATCACACACCAAAGTTGGCATGGCTAGGTATCTAGATCCCGAAGACCCCTCTTTACCAAGTGTATGTTCTCCCCGAGCTTGGGGAGAAATTATGTCATGGACTCCACCGGACTATAACCACGATCGCATCGTGAACCGTTCATAGGTGTAGTGGCTTAGAGCAAATGTCATTCTGCTTTCGAAACGACCCCGCGGCGTGGCTTTCGGCCCCACTAACTTACTCTCTATACTACCGTACTACGTACGTTTACATACGAACATGATCACCAAGATCACCACAACCGCGTGGCTGCTTTTTTGCATGTGTTTCAGATAATGTGAATGACTTCCCGAGTGGCGTGCTAATCGTATGGGATGGTTGGTTGGTCGGTCTATCTCATGTCGAATTTGATGGCTGGGGATAATCGACGAGAGGGGTAATGTCGGCGGGGGGAGGCTTGATTGCACGTTCGAAAGAAGAAAACTAGAACGATCCCTTCCGTCTATCGACTTATTCTCTCACGGCAATGATATTCAGCAACTTCACTTCCGGAGCGAGAGTTTAGTAATATGGCGTGCCGCTCCGCCTCTAGTGCGACACGACCTGACTCAGTCTGGATAGAGCAAGTCTATAAGAGGGCAATCGATAGATCTCTTCTGTTTGGCATCAAGTATGATGTGCAGTTTGTATCCCTTCAACGACATTCTTGGGTATGCTAGGCAATGTAGAGAACCCTGCTGGTGTGCCACAATCTGTGGGATGTGTGCTACTGATGACGGGCGTACTGTACTTCCCAGGTTCTATACCTCCATTTTAAAAAGACCACCTGGGTATAGACCATGTCTCTCGGCAACCTCAATCATCTTTTGAGAAGCGCTACAGAATAACTGGAATCTAACAGTCACACCGCTTCGCAACATGCTCGTCCGTCTTTTTTTCTTTCTCTCTTCTTGAATTGAGGACGACATCCAACTTTTTCCCTCTCTTCTTACTTGATGTCTCACACCGCTTTAGATCGTAGCGCCGGCGCGATTCCTAGCGCTTGGGGGCGACCTTGCTGACTGTAGAGAATTCAACATTTCAATGTTGTAAGATATACACTAGACACCCAACTACCAGGTACCTAGTAGCAGATCTAGTTTCACGTGGGATAACGACTTGAGAGTATTATGCGTATGTGACAAGTCCACATTTCCAAGTCGTCAGCCTCAGTCTTGATACCCTTCGTCATCACAAGTCTGGTGAGACGTTTAGCTCATCCTACACGATGCTAGTTTGACAAGACTAGTTCTAGTAGATATCAGCGTCAAAAGGCTAAGGTGTCCCTTCCTTGTCTGCTGTCGCTAAATTGGGTGCACTGCAGGAACCTCTGTTCGGAGATGGGTGAAAAAGAAAGTGCGAGAAGGCGGTGGACGACGCAATCCCTTTACGCCTATTACAAGAATGGTATGGGCGACCTTAAAGATCTGAGAGGCTTGTCTGAGCAGTGTCTGGGGTTGGCAGCTAACAAGATAGTGCCGGCCAAGGCTGGGACTCGCTAGCCTTCTAATAGCAGTACGCCATCCAATGTTTTAATGCCGGAATCCCCAGAGTGGTAACATCCTTAATCAGACTGTCGTGTTACCATACTCGTTGCTACTTACACATGCAGGTTTTATAAGACCTATCCTCTGCATACATAGTATTATCGAGGAGAATTTTTTCTTACTATTGTCCGCTTATACCCATGATGTTAATGGCCAGTGGTATATGTGGTCCGTGGGCTGTGCCGAATGCATCTCTACCGCGCGGAATCCGCAGTTGCGAAGACTTTATTGGCGAACGACCTCGAAAGTTGCAGCAAGCACAGCATGACGTCTAGATTTTAATAGAAGTAAGAGTAGTAGAATCGTGATCTAGAATCTTCAGAATTGGGCATTGAGCAGCAAGCCACAATGTAAAACACCATGATTGCGAATCCGCGCATTGAAAGATGGATGTCTTTCGTTTCTTAGAGACTTGAAGTTTAAATGTTTTAGATTTTGATAACATTACTTTTGAAAGATAACAGAAATGGAGAGCACTATCTTGCGCTATCTGCGGTTGTTCTACAAATCGAAGTTGGCACAGACCACCCACCAGTAGACTTTATCTGGTGCTTAAATCTGCACCCTTACGTCGTTCGAGCCACACCAAGTTACTAGGGCAAAAATAGAAATCTAAAAAGGACCGGGGTATCTCTTGTATCTTTAGTACTTATCGTCCCTTATCCAGATGTCTTTCTTGAACCCCTCCCCCTCCTTTTCTTTCCAAATTCCATCATTTCCATCATTTCTGTCAATAACCCTTACCCCCCACCTTGAATATTTGCCCACTTCTCAACCAACGACACCTTAGATCAACTGACCAGTTAAACGGCACACCGATCCGTTCATTGCTCATCGTTCATAAACTCCCCCCCAACCATATCCGATACTGGGATGGAACCTTGGAAACCCTGACGGCCAAACGGATGACCTGCCTTGACTGCCTTGCCTCGCAGCTAAAGAGCCTGGCGCTTCGTCGTTCCAAACACTGTCGCATCTTGTCTTCTCGGATAACCATACGCCAATTCGACGCTCACCGCCTCGCCGAACTTCAACTTCTTTCGATCAAATTTTCTTCCGCAGATTGCACTTGCAGCATCCAGTTCTCGGGCTTGCATGTTCATCGATTCACTGATTTACTGATTTACTCACTCGCATTTAGCCAAGGGTAGTAACCCTGGCAATCCGTCCGATAATCTATCATTTTCTGCAACTCCATGGGATTCAGATGCCGCAGGTAAGTTGATGCTAAAGAGAGAGTCCGACACCCATGTCGATCTCTCTCTCTTTCGTCTTCCTCTTCGCCGTGCCGTTGCAGAGATATCTATCTTGCGGTGAAGACGTTAAAAAATTTGATACTACTTCCTCATTGGTGTTGTTGATTGTACGTCGTATGTAATGCAGAGAGGGTCACTTCAGAAAATAAGACCTAACTAATACTGCGTAAACCAACCTTAAGATGGTATCCCTGTCAATACGATAGGCGATAGTCGGTCCAATCCCTAATCCCTTCGTACATACATATCGGCTAATGAGGCAGGCCGCAAAGGCAATGCCAAAAATGAGGGGCGACAAGGATCACCACTTGGATCTCAACTTCGATCGCGTGGGGGAATCATCTGACCACTCATAACGAACATTACATGCGCGGCTGACCGCATTGATGGATATGTTTGGCAGCCTTGGACCTCACCTCACCTCCTCAGTCGCCAGCGCCAGCAACACAGAAGATATGCTGTGCTACGAAACACACAACTTTCGATCATGGCCGGTTGTTATACAGCATGGTGCTTGTGCCGACCTCGACTACTCTCTTAGGCGCCAAGAAGTCTAGGCTGTATCCTTTATTTCGATCCAGTTTGTTTCAATTTTCGTCTAGAGCTCTACAATCAGAGGCAATACTTCATCCTAGGGCTATTCAGGTAGGTCAGAGTTGAAAATTTGACCCAATTGGATTATACGGCCTTAATATTTGTATGCTGAGGTTCAACTTGAACGTTCAGCCGTGAGGGTAAATGTCCTGATGACATGGTCATCTCGAAGACTTCACGTCGAACAGTCAAATCTATCAAAAAAATTTCACTTGTTACACGCCGAAGTGTGGCGCCCTGGGTCCGTCGGACAATCCGCAACAGGCTGTCGTCGGCAAGTTACCGAGAAAGGCCTCCGTTCTACGACTCCTAAAATTACGCCAGAACGGTCGGCTTTTGATGTAGGTTGCCGCCTTATAAGCACCAAGGAGGTAGTGGCAGGTCCGGTCAACGGCGATATGTGAGTTGGCAACTTATCAAAACGCCTTAATTTGGAATTTCTCTGGGCGTATCAGCCCATTTTGGTATTCCCCTTTTCACTCATATGGATTCAATGCTCGATGCTGTCGCGTGATCTTCGTACCATTCCTCTGGGGCAAAGATCCATAAATGTTATCGGCAATCTGTTTATCACAAGAAGAATTTTGAGTGTGAAGTGGTACCAGATAATTGGATATAATTATCTGTGTCTAGAATGCTACTAAATTCCAAGTATCACGAGTGTCTATGTATAGGAACATGTATTTGACGGGGTGTCGCTGACTTTGCGTGCTACCCCAGATACTTGTCATTTCAGACAATTTGGATACCATCACGATGTCCCGCAGCGGCTCTGCATACACGTGTCTTTCAAGGTTATTTTTTGGGCTCAACCGGCGTCATCATCCTAAATGTCGGGCGATTAATGTTTGCTTGAGATTGGGCAGCTTGTCGAGTAGTTTTTCAGATATTCCGCGGTGTTAGTTACTTCTGAAACCGGACGTATGCAAACACTTTGTGTTACGGAGTAATCCAACCGTTATCTAATGCCCGGGATCTGATGAGGCTTTTCTGCTCGTTGCCTGGCTGCCGAACGCCACGAACCGACTGGGAAATCTTATCCCCTCGTGCTACTATCCGTCGCCCAGGCGTAGATGCCGAGTTTCCGTGATGCGGAATCGAGCAGGTTCGAGAAGCTTTGTTGCGCGCTCTCGTGTATCTGCCACATTCTGAGGTGTTTCGTGGCCTTGATCGTTATCTTAGTAATTCGGACTTCCCATGGGCTTGGAATTATGGATATGAGTCTAGATGGCTTGCATAGCCCGTCTCTCTACTTATAGCTATCCTTACCTACCACACTAGACCGCGCCGACGGGAGCCGTTAGCAGCCAGCCTCAAGCGCATATCCAGAAAAAAGCATCCCCCTAGTCAGGTACTAGTAAAAAATATATTGAAATACCCAAGGTGGCGGATACGCCAGACAGCCACCGTTCATTTACCTAGCAATGTAATCTAAAGCTAAGCGCTCGTTCGGTTTAATTTAGACCTGTTTGCTAGAAAAAGCTGTTTGTTAGCCTCTTTATCCAGTGACAGCGGGATTCTAGATCGGAGAGCTCTTATCTCGAAGTTTTTTTCTCCGGCCGAAAAATATCTTGTTTCGATGCTGACTAGGTAATAGTTATCTATCATAAATATTTATGGGTGGTCGGCCGTCTTCTAAGCTTAGATGCACATGATGCCGTTTTCCCGTTCACGCTGACCCTGACTAATCCTGCGGGAGCCATGCAGGAGGGATGGCGATTCAGGGTCTTAGCTGATGTGGATGGTGTAGTCATGTATTAGATAAAGTACATATTTATTGCTGCATATTAAGAGGCTTGATATGAGTCTATAATGATAACACGGAATAGTTTGAAATGAAAAATTGGGAACTTGCTAGAATAGCAGTAGGTACTATCTCCAGTTAATGAAGAGCTTGGTAGTCTAGAACGACCGCTCCCATGGCAGTTCCATCACAATAATATCTTGGAGATTAATTTTAGTATATATTCGATTTGAGGCTAGATTCATTATTGAAACTATACTCTGAATTTATCTCAGGAGGTCGTAAGTCATTAGGATACTGTAAAATATTTACTGAGCTAATTCTAGAATGCCATGTGAAATAACTCGACCCAATCATGTTGTGGTTTGCTTTTCGTATACTACATAGTATCCTATGATATAAAAAAATAGATAAACCGAAGTCGGATTATGTCGAGTCATCCATATTCCTTCCTACTCACCTAAGCCTTTCATCAGAGAGCTAGAGTACCCCCTTAAGCTCCTGAGTCGTCCTACAGAACTGAAACACCGCCGTCGAGCACTTAGAGATTAGCTTTTACACTGCCAGAAATTTTTTATTGTATAGTAATCACTCTCTTAGCCCCCCTTCCTCTCTCCCCCCTGCTCTTTCATCACCTCCCTCTTGTACTCGATCCAATCATCGCTTCTCGGGAACGGTTCCTCGGCTCCAGGCACCATCCCCTCTTCCACGCCCAAAAATGCGCAAAGCGGCGCCCACCCATCCCCAGGAGTGTACTCGAGGTACCGCCGTCCCTGATCACTGACTAGCCGGCGCACAAGCTCGTTGTGGGCGCGGTAAGCGGCACGTCCGAAAGCGGGGAGATCGTTGTTCCAGCAGTGGCGGTGATATTTCTCAGATAAAGGGGCCATGGGGGAAGGGTTAGGGGAAGGAGCGTGGGTGTGGGCGTGCCACTGGGTGGAGATTTAGGGTTAGTTCCTAGTATTAGTAGTGAGGACGAGGTGGTAAAGGGAAATTTCGCCATCACATACGAGTGTTAATTCCATCGAAGCCAGCCATTGATCCTCTGAGCGCCGTACTGAGAGGATGACGGATGCCTCTGGGTACGCAGCCATGAGCTCCTCTGGGAAGATTGCTGCTGGGTAGTCGGCTAGGGCCTAGAGATATGAACTCTGTGAGAAGCTATTTTACAAACCAAACGATTTAATCCAGTTGAGGGATTCTCTGGTAGGTATACATAGAATAGATAATATACAGTTTTAGACCGAGTTGAAGCATCGGAAGGCGTACCTCGTAAGGCCCAAGGATCCGATCGAACTTTTCGCGATTGAAAGACTCTCCTTTACCCTCAAACTTGGAGTCCAGAGCATCGATCCAGAGGGTTTGGTGCTTGTTCTTGCCCACCTCGCGCATGTGATACACAGGCGCGATTCCTAGTCGTCCAAGCGCATCCGCGAGGGCTTTATAGATATAATTAGGTGTAAGCTCGTATGTCTCTTTTCGTGAGGGATCAAGGGTCAATGGATGAACACACATTGGGTGCCTGTGCGAGGCATTCCTAAAATTAGCACCTTCATCTTATGAGCCGTAACTTTCCCTAGATTTAGAAAAGAAAGATGAAATATGATAAATATATAGTATTCATATATATATGGTGCCTCACGGCTATATACAATTAAACCTATGTGAGATTTTATTTCGCAAGAATCGTCTCTATAGGGATATAATTCGCTCGATTCGATTTCCCCCGATCTTCAGTCCGGAATCATCCGACCTGGCTCTTCTCTTGCCTATTTTGGATCTGAGGATTCCAGTAACCACCAAACAAGACAAGATAACTTCAGGAGTATAAGTCCTCTTGGCGCTTAATGCTGCCGTAGGATAAAATTTCCAGTCGCTTAGATATGCCGAAGATTGCCTCTCCACGTGGATGGAGAAGATGATAGGGATTCTGCTTCGAAGCTTGCTGATCTGTAATGTTGTGCTGTACCTTAAAGAGCGCAAGGCCAGCCATTGAATCTCATATCATATAACAGGGTAATTCAGGGACTCTTCTTCTGAGCAAGTAGGCGCTCTACTGCGGGAGTCTTCTCGATTCTTACGATCCTGTCTAAAGCTCGCCCTTCATCCAGCACGTAGGCCGATGTGATATCCAACTTATACTTGACATCGTTAATCATGATAGGCGCGAGACCCTCACCCGTTATCCCGCGACGGATATTTTTGAACAGGCCGTCACGGGGTAGAAGAGATTGGTCCGGTTGATCATGTGCTGCCATGTAATACATGGGCGCGACCATAACGACGTCTTTAGGGTCGACTTCGAAGCGTCGGTACATGAAAGGCAAGCTACGACGTACTTCGATCTCGAGCCGGACAGGTAGGCTTGACACTGGAGTTGATTTCATAGCCGGGTTCGAGCTCTTGATGGATTGGGCTGGCAGCACTTTGATATACCGTACGACACCTGCTGGAATCAAGGCGAACCTGGTGCCTATGATGGCCATTATTATCCCCACCGCACCAAATGCGACAGGCATGAGAAAGTGCATTCCTTCCGGAATATTATACACGTTCACTATGATATTGGTGGCAGCACCTAGTAAGCAACTAAAACCGGCCAAGTAGCTAGAGAATAAGAACATCCTCTGAGACGCTGCTTCGTATAATGTCGTTGGCTTAGGGTTGTTCGCGAGCCCTTTCGCAAAGCCCAACTGTGGAACTACTGGATGCGACACAACGGTCGGTTTCTCAGAGCGGATAGGCTGGGGAAGAGTCTTGGCGGTTTCCTGCCCTGATTTCAACTTCGTGGACTTGGGTGGGATTTTACCGACAGTCGCTTTATACGGCGGCGGGACTTTCATCGCGTACGATCGACGGCTTATTCGAGCGCAATTTGGCTGTAGCCATTGCGGGACTCGGGTTGTTTGATTATATGGTTTGATAGATTGCAAGGAGTTTCGAAGCAACAATATAGGGCGCGAACAGCCTCGACATATTGGAGTTAGTGTCGACATTATATCCTACAAGCTCAAATGTAAAACACTAGCCAATTGGCCTGGTAAAATGAATAGTTACGAGATCATGGTCTTCAAAGTATAGAATCATGTATCGGGTCCACAACTGGAGTAGACTTAAAATAAATTGATAGAGCTTTGGTGGAGTTCTTATCGATAGTGTATCGTGGGAAGGTGGGTATTTTCGAGACCCATTAAATAAGAATTGTGACCCTTGTAACTGCCCAGCCGCCCTGGAAGTCCGGGCAGTTGTCGGAGCTGGAAACGGTAAAACTTTACAGCGTCCCTTCTATTTCCGATGGAAATTGATTATTCGGTTGAGACCGGAGAATCCCCAACAAGCTTGACCGTTGTAATTATTCATAAGCTCCGAATTGAGGGATCGAACCTTAACGAGAGAAAAAAGCTCAATTGAGCTTCACTTTTCTACTCCGAAAGCGAACAATGGCATCTTTCGCGACAGCCACCCGTCTATCCACACGGCTCGTAAGCCGACGGGCTGCCCAAGATGCCACAACTCGAGGTATTTTGCTATTTTATTCTTGAAATTCAACCAGGTCTGGCTTGGCTAATGTTGGGACTTCAGGTTTTCGCACATCCGCTGCTTCGTTCGCGGCGCAAAACTTTACCATGCCTGCCCTATCGCCAACCATGACGGAAGGCAATATCGCAAGCTGGAAAATTAAAGAAGGAGACTCGTTCTCCGCCGGAGATGTCCTGCTCGAGATCGAAACCGACAAGGCGACTATGGATGTTGAGGCGCAAGACGATGGTGTTTTATTTAAAATAATGCAGGGCGACGGGAGCAAAAATGTTCAAGTTGGCGTTCGGATCGGTGTCGTTGCCGAGCCAGGAGACGATCTTAGCACACTAGAGATCCCCGCAGACGAGAAGCCTGCGCAGAAAGATGCTAAGAAGGAGGAACCCTCATCGCAGAAGGCTTCTCAGGGAAGCGCACCAGAGAAACAACCCAGTGGACCCAAGAAGACTGGCCAGAAGGCACCTCCGCAAAAATATCCTCTCTACCCGTCAGTTGAGCACCTAATAAAGGAGCACAAGTTGGACGAGTCAGTTATTAGCGAGATAATGCCCACGGGTCCAGCTGGACGATTGCTCAAGGGCGATGTACTCGCCTATCTCGGCAGCGTGTCTTCTAGCAGACCGGAAGAGATTAAGGCACGTTTTGACCACAACGCACATCTCGATCTATCCAACATCAAGATCGCTGCTCCTAAGGAGGCACCGAAGAAGGCGGAAAAGGCTGCAGCGCTAGAGGTCCCTGTTCCAGAAGACTTAACAATATCATTACCTATCCTCCTGAAGTCGGTGATCCAGGCACAGAAAAAGGTCCAAGATACGTTCGACACCTTTATTCCATTATCTGTGTTCATCGAGAGGGCTGCGGAATTAGCCAATGACAACCTACCATTAGCAGCAAACTACAAGCCGACTGCTGATGAGCTCTTCAACGAGGTCTTAGGGCTGAAAAATGTTACACTGAAAGGTTCTCGGGGTCATTACATCCCACAAATGACTGCCGTGCCATCACCGTCTTTCACCGGCGTTGCTCCCAAGCCGAAATCCAAGGTCGACATAATCGATTTCCTTGCAGGCCCGGCGAAGCCCACACCAAAAGCGCCGAGGATAAGCTCTTCTCCCAAGGTTACCGGTAGCTTTAGCACGCTTAGTCTTACCGTACCGAAGGCCGAGGAGCTTAGAGCCAAGGCTTTCCTGCAAAAAGTAAAGGCCGTACTAGAGGTAAATCCAGGCAGCCTTGTCTTATAAGAAAAAGAGAAAGGGGGGATAACGCTGTACCTATAGAGCCTGTAATGTCGACATGGAAGCAGTGATAGACTATATTATTAGCAATTGTTTAAACATTGTACACGACGTGTTCTACTTGTGGATATCGCGATATAGATGAGCAAAATAACTTTTTACCACACTCCTATTTTTGATATTATATATACAGGATCCTAAATAGTAACTACATGTCGGCCTCTCGATCGGATATTCGATTCGGGAAACCCCCTTTTTATACGGATCCCACCTTTGACTTGACGAAAGACAAAGCCTGCTGTCCGTATATCTGGACATATTGCTGGTGGTGCTGCGCGTTGTTGCCGTTGGAACAGTACGGGTCTTCGGCGTCGCAGTACGACTTGATACGGTCCGCGTATACGGGGCACGTGTAGCCCGAGGGGCGCGCGGCGAACTATTTAGGCCAGGTCAGCATAGTCTCTCATCGTCCACATCCTTAAACCCTTTTCAGAAGAGCAGACGAGGTAGTATGAAAAAAAGGAGAAAGAGGAAAGGAAGCAGACTTACACCACCAGCCTTCGCCGTGCCCACATTATAAGCCAAACCCGGCACATTACGCGGGTCGCCCATCAGAATAATGGCTTTCACATGCGTGCCTACCTCCGCGGGCAACGGCGACGCGCTCCCGCTCATACTACTCCCATCCGGGCCCCCGCAGAACGCATCGTCGGTGATCTGTCCGCCCTGCGAGTACCCCACCATCACGATCGCGCTGTCCGGACACTTCTTCGCGTACGCGGAGACTTGGTTCACGACGGCGCTGATGCCGGCTGTTACTGAGGAGCCGTAGGCGTTGCCGCCTGCTGCGGGGTCTGGGGTTGGTGGTGCTGGTTAGCGTGCGCTATGTTGGGTAGGTAGGTGTGAAAGATTCTTGACTTACACACGATGGCTTCGGATGTCGTGCCTGAGTACGCCCCTTGGATTAACTGGATCATGGCCTGCGATGAGCCGTAGCCCTGTGGAACGGTCGATTCGCGCGCGCCGAAGACGTGGACCTTGGCGCAGGACTGGCGGGTTTCTAGGTCTCCCGACGGGGCTGCGAGGACGCCTGAGGCGAAGAGGAGGGGTGTTGAGACCTTCATTTTGCTGATCTTTGTTGCGGAGATGCCAATGCTTCGATTCGGGCCGTTGGAATAGGATATCTAGGAGCCCCTAGGCAAGACGATATGTTGCTGATCGTTTATATACCCATACCTTCTCATGGGTAGTTAAGGAGGTTGAGGAGCTCTTTTGGCCACGGTAGACTAGCTTTTTACCCGGATGTCAACCTCGCATCCGGGGCTGCGGAGCTGGAAACAAGGTTGACAACCCTGTGGCGATCTGAAACGAGGCATCGTCGTGGACGGAATAGGCAATGTTCGGAGGCAGGTGTGGTCTTTGACCTCGAGGGCAGGGGTCTGGTATGCATGACATTACAGCTGCAACGTCAATCTAGATGTAACAGAACCCCTGCTATACATATGGTAGGAAGTATTGCAAGAGATTTAGATCTGTAATATATTGGTATTTCACTAACGCAATATTGTTGACGAGGCCAAGTTTTCTAATTGTGATGGAATACTTAGTATTCTGAAATACAATATGGGATATTGCTGTATTCACATAACGCAATAATACAACAGGAACGAATAAGGCTCTTGCTTGAACTTGCCAAGGCCTAGCCTAAGATCCGGTGGATAGCTACAGGTAGGTACTGGCTACAGCGCCTCTTCCGTTAGGTATTTCCTAGACAGAAACGCCAGGGCGTAATCTGACGTCAAGAAAATTCATCACCAGCGCCTTCCTTCTGATTCTGCATGTCCGGTTGGACACGATGCTCCGTTCCCGCCCGGCGTGGCTGGCATGGCCAATCACAAGTATTCGTTACCGCTCCGCTAACCCATATAGGAAATGACCTGACTTATCTAGTCCAGCAGGACCAGCACACCGAAGCTGAAATGCCGTGTAACCGTCGATTTTCATAACCGGTATACCCTCAAAACTTCATGTTCATTACATAATTTACCAAGTTCTAATTGTAAACAATAGTTCCTTCGTACATGTTGCATTGCATTGCCATCGTCCACCTAGTTCATGCTGTCCGGTACCGCTCTACGTCGTGGCGTCTTCACGCTGCGCCCCGGATTTAGGAAGCCGACGTCTGGAACCACACGATTTCTCATTGCTTCCTCGGAACAAGCTTTCACATCCCCGTACCTTATGTGTTGCTTGAGCTTAGGAGAAGAGTTAGAGCATGCGATGGAGTTGTGATTGTTTATCGAGCTTACCTCGCTGGAGCTGCTATGTATGCCACGAGACTAGGTACCTAGCATGCTATAGCTCACAGGGATATGGGCAACAACTGGTTGAAGTGATATTAAAAGGAATATACATTCTGATATTAACTAACAACTTATTACAACTCTAGGTTCAAGAGAATGGGCATCTAGGGTATCAAAATCGATAGGCCCAAGTTCTGCTACTTTTAAAAGACTCCGAGGCTAGCCGCCATTTACCAAAAGGCCAACGCCATAGCTAAAATAGAAACCCAAAAGCAAATTCCGCCGAAAACTCCGTCCTGGCCTAGCATTCTTGACGCGCCACCTTGCAACAAAACCACGGTTCCTGTCTTCGTCGTCTGGTCGATACTACAGATGTTGGCGCAGGAATCATCACCTCTCTTTTCGAAATATCCCGGCATGTCGTTCAGATCGCGCTTATGCGGAGCCTCGCCGGTCGTATTATAGACGAGTTCGATCCATTGGACCTGGAGACGGGCTTCCGTCCCTACACTCATGTTGCCAGTCCAAGATCCGCCGCTGTGTTACGTTAGCAGCTAGTTTCTTTGCATATCAAGTTTCAAGAGTAAAAACTTACTCTGACCACGCGTTAAATATGACCATGCTAGGATCACGGGGCGTCTGGAAGGAGATGGAGGCTACTTGATCACCATCTATGTACCAAGTCGTGTCATCCGGGGTCCAATCCATTCGATACGCCGCCCAATTCGTCCAGTCTCTTTTATTCGGGATAGTGACATTGCGGGTGGCATCCTGAACACTGAGGCCCATCGAACTATACGAGGGCTGGTTTGTATATTGAATGTGATCAGGTGGGTCGACTGTCCTGATTTCTAGATCGGATTCCTGTACCGTAGCCAGTGTTGCATCGCCGCTCGGATCCTTATATGTGAACATTGCTGTCACGGCACCCGGCGCGCCTAACGTTCTTGCGTACATTCTTACTGATAGGAAGTGATAATCACGAATAGCAGACTCGAACTCGCATGATGACTGATAGTCCCTTAGACGAGCCGTCCGTAGGGTTAGGAATGTTTGTGAATCGGCATCGGGGTCCCTATTCTCCTCGATATAGACATTGTTTAGCGAATGAATCATTAATACAGAAGAATCGCTCTCGTTGCTTCTTAATGAGGCAGAGTTATTCCAACTTTGTAATGTCCAATAGTCTGACCACTCGTCGGAAGAAAAGTACTCGCTGGACACCCCCGATTCACCGCTCTCCTCGGGGTCAGGAATGAGAGCTGGCACTCCGGCGACATCTGACTTGTCTCGGAAATCGAAGAATTTGTGAGTTGTAAAGTAGTGGCCGCTACTTCCGTTGGTGAGATAGCAGTTACACTGATCGCTGTTAACCTCAGGGTAATCGGCCAAGGCTAACGGAACTAAACTGGAAACGACCACGAGTGGTCGAAGGAGCCGTAGGTGAACCATCCCGGCGTCTCTTATCCCTGGTTTTCGTACGGTCCAACCTCAACCTATTCCACTACTGAAAACTAAGATGCCCAATATTATATGCGTGTGTATGCGCCGACTTCAAAGGAGCTAGGTTCGATTTGGAAAGGGTGGTCCGGTAGTGATGATCACGTGTGGTTGAGATCTCGTATATCTGAGAAAAACATGGCAGAACCGACCCAATGGCGAAGGAAGACCTGGAAGCGAAAAAATCGGGCTGAAGGAGAAAGGGGACAGAGACACAAATTATGTATCGACTGGACTATAGGTATCTCCCCCAGAGAAAGAGACGCGCCCAGAGTGACACGGACACAAGGATAAGATCATCCAGGAGTTTGAGATATGTATGCAGGGCCGAATAAAAGGTTGTGATTACGACTGGCTGCGGAAGAGGAACCCGGGAAAGCGGTGCTATGATCAATGATGTGAGTATGGTCTAAGGTAGTAGGGCTAAATGAGGAAAGGAATGCTGGATCAGCAGCATATGCTATCAATGCACATCTGAAAACTCGAGGTTCACCAGGCTAGCTATATTCTAGCCTATGTGTGTCTAGATAATAACCGCTAGGTTCCTCCGTGGGTAAATAGTACGAATGCGACGCTGTGGCATGTTGTTGGAGAGAAAGTTGTTATATTATTATTTTGAATTCAGACTCTTGGGCCTCCGTAAGAAACAAGGAGCCACTAGGTATTACGCCCATAGTCTCCCTAGAGATAGAGAAGAGCACTTGAGTTACTAAACTGGGAAGTGAAACTATGTGTTCATATTAGGCTTCGAGTGAAGTCAACTTTGATGTCCGCGAAACCCTTACAGAATGACTGGATCGGAGGATCACAAATAATATAGAAAACAGGGGGCAGGGAATAGGAGATATCTGACAGCGGCCGGCGTGCGACGATACAGCTTTACCTGGTGTTCAGGTAGTATCGTGAGGTATCAGTTGCATCGCGGTGAGCTACCCACGATATCCATGATATCCACAGACAACGCTTACCTACGGTTCCTTAAAGTAGCATTCGGCCGACAGTTGTGGCGTGCTCGCTTGGCAACATGCTCAAGAGGATTTATTATTGTGAAAAAGAGAGCCAAGAGCCTCTGGAGGGCTTCGAGTAGGTACAAAAGTGGAACGGGAGGCCTAACTCGTTTATGTGAGGGCCAATATATGCATGTCGTACAACAGCGGGATTAATGAACCGCCATCTTAAGCCACATTATGGTCAGCGAATGGACGAATGAGATAAATTGACTAGTGACTTCTAGGTGTCGTGGCGTTCCATAGCTCTTCGCTTATGCCCGCTCGTGGAAGACGAGAAGATGGGAAGTAAAAAGAATAAAAACATATGGATGCATGGAGAATGCATATGTATTGATTGCTTGGGTTGAAATAAGAGTACGCTACGTATTGACTAGAGGTTTGAAGTTAGCCATGAGCTTGTTCCATATGTGTTAAACTTCAAATGACACTGGAGTTTAAAATACCTACCTAGGATCTAGGTACCTACCCTTGCATTAGCTTCAAGACATGGCCTGGGATAGACTTAAAAAATTAGCTGAAGTTTAGAATTCTCATTTGATCGGAACTCAAGCGCCGGGCTGAGCTTGGTTAGTTGTCAAACTGAAATTGATGCCATGGTTTTGGGTCAAACTCGATTCAAGGTTCCAGCTGTCATATATCATACCTAGGTAAATATAGAATGCTTAAGGTTAGGGCTACGAGAGGTTAGAATGCCCACGCATCGATCCTTACATAAATTATCAGCTCATGCGAAACGTTAAAATATCCGATGACATAATAGAGCAATAATTAACCCATTAAGTCTTTTTGATTAGAGACATCGATTATACTGGTACCTAGTAAGCACCTCAACGTAATATTGGAAATATTGCTACAAGTTTCTCAATAGTGAGTGATGACTTGTTACTACCTAAACTTCCGAACGTAACACTTTACTTTTTCATAGCCAGTTTAGCACGAACACCGGGACGGATCTGTAGATCGCTGATCATGCCAGGTGTCTGTGCACGTGAAAGCCGGGATATCCTTTGGTCCTTGGATGAACATAAATCCGGAGTAGACAAAGGAAGGTACTTAGGTACTTAGATACATTTGTTCGTCCCAACCTTCCAGAAGAAGACAACAAATTGTCCGATTATTTGCCGTTCCGATAACCGATAACAGAATTCCGGAAAGAGAACTCGCATCAGCTGGTAAGGAGCTTTATGATGCATCGTTACTATTACAATTCAGACTTGGCTTCGTCTCAGAATCGATTCAATTGACGGTAACCCCCTTATAAAGCCGAATTAGCCGTGACGTGACTCTCCAGCCAAAATGTATCCTTTCGACTCCCATTTATCGACTCAGCCGTAGCGATTCCTAATAACATTTCTTAATAGACAAAGGCTCCGAATATTTATTCTGGTCGCAAAACATGTCGGCGCAGCCTACGTCACCTAGTTCGTCCGATGTGGCTGCCGATCAGCCCAAGGATCGCGACGAATCCCTGTCGGTTGATGCTGAACCGAAGTCTCAAGATGTCAATCAGGAGAAATCCGTCGAGCACAAGTCTCTGGACAAGACAAATAGCGCTGCGCTAGAATCTCCGAAATCTTCTCAATCATCTCAATCGCAAGAATCCGGCGAGGCTTCGCCTATCCCATCTGCTGACTCTGCAGCTGCCGAGTCTAGCGCTCCACCGCTACCCAACGAACCACCACCAGCGACCGAGGATGACGGCTGGGACTTCCATTGGGATGCGACAAGCCAAGCATACTTTTTTCACAACAGATATACCAACCAGACTACTTGGGAAAATCCCCGATTAGCAACAGAAGCCTCGACAGCGCAATCGGAAATCACCGCCTCCAGCGCCCCCGAACCTCCGAAAAACGAGAAACCACCCGCTGGAGGCTACAACCCTGCCATACACGGCGACTACGACCCGAATGCGTGGTACGCGCAGACAGACGAGAAGAAATCCGATCAAGATGCAGTCGCGGTAGACCCGTCGGCGGCGTACGCGTCTATGGGCACATTCAATCGGTTCACGGGTGGCTGGCAGGCCGCGGAGCAGACCACGGAACGGTATAACGACGAGGCGAAGTCGCGGCGGCAGATGAACGCCTTCTTCGACGTCGACGCCGCGGCTAATTCGCACGACGGCCGCAGCTTGAAGGCAGAGCGGTCGGGCAAGAAGCCGACGAAGGCCGAGCTCAAGCAGTTCAAGGAGAAGCGTCGAGCGAAGAAGGAGGAGAAGCGGCGGGCGTGGTTGAGAGACTAGCATAACCTAGTCACTACATGCCTGGGTACCTACCTTCGCTGGCAGTAGGACCACGTGTTTGATGGAAGAGGGGAAACCGGTAGACCGGATTGAAGGGGCGGAGGGCTGCATTGTGCATCGAGTAAACGGCGTTGGTTGCGGTTCGCGTACAGGGGAAGACGGAAGGTAGATGGCATATGAAAGCATGGATGCATTGCATTTTCCTGGAGACGTTGGCTCGGCTTGTTCTAGAAGTCTCATCCTAGGTGAGCTTGGACGGAGCCTGCCTAGATCAAACTCGTTCTTACGTTGCATTTCGCTCGGATTATATACCCCAAATGATAAATCGCTTCTTAAAAATATTTTGGTATGGGATTGATTGTGTGTGGCTGGTTCGTCGCGGGTTATCCTATTTGTTAGGAGCCACTTCCGTCGCTATTTCGAGTATTGAGGGCTGTCCGGTCCGTCTTGATCTATAGATACCGTACGATGTATCCTGATGCCGAGTTAATGAATGAACGCTCCCGTTCGGTCTACGGGATGATCTAGGTTCAGAACTGGACCTCACCGAGTTCGCTTAGATAGGGTATATCACAACAAGAAACCACACATATCAAGATCTAGAGTTTTGCAAAGTCTGGCTGACACAATATATTCACACATAAAACACCAAGGAAGCGCCTATCTCGAAATATACAACGGAGTCAAGACTCCACCCCACGCTCGCGTGACGTCCGAATTCCCCTTACATACATAGGTATCGACCAAAACCCCCACGGAGTCTAATATAAACCAGCTTACGCGGTCGGTTCTTGTGCAATTTATATCTACACCGAAGCGACCTACGTGCCTTGCATCTGCACGACAAGGCAAGTCAATTAACGCCCTTTCTCCAACTATTAACTACGTGCTGGGTATGTACGTATGTATGTATCATTCGCTTCTACCCACGCGAGCAGGTGCAGGGCCATGTGTGATCTATTTATCCGGAACAGGGCGGCGGGCTCGCCGGCTTACCGAGTGCGACGGCGCGTACGCGAGTATTCGGTTCGGACTCCCATTCGTGGGACCCCTAGATTCCCTACTCGTCGTCGTCGTCATCATCGTCGGAATCGAGGTCCATGTTTAGGTGCACGCTCGCGTCGTCGCTGTCCGAGTCGTCTTCGGAGGGGGTTGTGGCTATTGCCTTGTCTGCTGCGGGGGTGGGCGCGGGGGGTGCCGGGGCTCTGATAGCTGGAGCTTTGTCGATTTCAATTCGTTTCGATGCGGCGATATCTGCGTCTTCGTTCTTTCGCTTGAGGGGTATTGTCGGCGGCGACGGTTGGGTTGTAGTGATGCGTTCCTCTTCAGACCTAACGACTGTTTCTGACGCTGGCTTGGGGATGAATGGGTTAGGGATTTTGGCTATGGTCTCGACGGCTCGTGCGGGGGAAGGACTTCTATGAGCTTCGGTGGCCTTGGAGGCTGGGAAATCATAGAAACTCGTGAGCCCAGAAGCGGATGGCTGGCCGAATGATGGTCCGTTGCTTGAGGGTTGGTCCTCTGGTTCATCTGCTGTAGGTTCATCGTCGTCTACGTCCATAATGTCATTTCTAGACCCGGTTGCCATAGGTCGGAAGTTGAAGCGTAATATTTCCACGCTCTCGTCATGAGGGAATTGCTGGGTGAGGTAGGGTAATATGACTTGTGGTGTTCTGCCGCTTTTGTCTCGTGCTGGATGCAGCACGCTTGCGACCTGTGCATCTTTGCTTTGGCATAGGATGGCCGTTTTGAGCATTTGAGCTCGAAGGGAGGAAGGTAACAGTTGTTGAGGCGCATGGCTGAAAAGAGCGGTTAAGAGCGCCACCGCCGCGGAAATGTGGTCTCCGCTTAGGCTAGTCGAAATAGACTCATCTTCAGCTTTGTTGCTGAGAAACGCGTCGACGTTTTGGCTGATGGATTTATTCTTTTGCCCGACCTGAGTAGCGGAAGCCGATTGCTTAGGACGCTTAAGATGGCCTGAGGATCCCAAGAGGTCACGACAACACGCTTTGGCGACGAGACTTAGGCTCTCAACAGTAAGCTTTGCCATTGTTGGTCCGCAGAGCTGAAGTATATCCTTTGTCAAGAGGAATGTCGCAGTTCGAATATCAGGTAGACGATAGCTTGATTCAAACATCCGAAGTAATTGCTCAAGTGACTCCTGGGCTACTGGCATAAAATTTCTTCCTAGACGTCGGGCTACAGTATGCAGCAACTTTATTGCTGCAAGCTGGATATCCGGAAATACTGTCCATAATTCGTCCTTCTCTTCTCTGCCGACAGCCGGATTCATTTGAATTGACGTTGATTTCTCCCCACTTTGACCTGGTGGTAAAATTGAAGATATTCTTGTAATAATATCAACAATCGCACTAACTGGAATAGTGACGACTGTTTTTGTACGGCAGCGAAGATACTCCCCGATAAAATCCAGCAAGGCAATGATCCTTTCGCTGCCTGCATAAATGCCAATCCATGGTGGTAATTGGTCTGGATTGGTACTACCACCCTGAGGTTCCTTGTCGAAGTCTATCTGTTGAAGCATAGAACCCGGTATATGACCAGATGTTGACTCCCAGCTCTCTTGGACAGCTCGGAAAACTTGGTCAGCTGTAGCATGGAACGTCTTGATGAGCCCATCTAGATGCTTCGCCCATTCAGACGAGTCTCCACCTTTTACAGCTGTCATATGCAATTTTATGGCTAGACGTCGACTGCTTGCCTGTAAAGATGCAGGTATTATTGTGCCATCTGAGATGGTCGGTGCAATATAGGGTCGTATCTCGGCCCTAAATTTAGATGCAAACTGGCGCAAAGTAGTTGGATACAATGGAATTATCGTAGAAAAAGCTTCGAAGATGTGTTCAACGAGACTATTAGGTATCTTGGCAGCTTTGCTAGACGCAGGTGGCTTCAAACCCTGAAGGCATGCTGTCGCAAACGTAGGAAGGGTAGGTGTAACGATCTCTCGTACCAAAGTCGGATACGCATGCATTAATGTGTATATCTTGACTATGATTACAATACACAAGTCTTTGACAACAGCAGGGTCTTTTCTCTACTTTTTGTAAGCAACACCTTTTTCAACTCAATGGAATAAAAATCTTACCTGAAGGATAGAAAGTATCCCACGGACCCACAACTCAGATGTTCGAAGACATTCCCAGCCGCCAGTCTCTATCACACCTTTTACCAGTGCAACTCCGACAAAGCGACCTTGGGTGGTTCTGCTATTTAGAAGCGTAGATATTTGAGTCTTCAACTTATGTACGAGCACAGCTGATTCCGAGGAGTTCTCAGAAGTCTTCACTTCTTGGGGTCTTGAAAGTGGTTCTTGGCAACGCAATAAATCTTTGAGAAGGGAAGGTAGCAGAGCTGGAAGTTGCTCTACCTTGGTCGCCGTCAGTCTGCGGCATAGACTGCGTAGCTCGGGTGGAAGAGAGGAAAATGCCATGGTTTTGAGACGTCTTTCTTGTAACCTGTCTCTTTGTAGTGTAGACGTTGTCAATTATTTGAAATATTGAGAAGAACTTTCGTAAGTAGCTATTCCGTGCTGAAGTTTTATTGGACGGTTTGTAGCTCTGACGGTCTTATATAAATCTTCTTAGTTCTCGGGCGATCAATTGGATCTGTAGGAAAGGAGTGGTTAAGTTGAGAGAAAGAGTCTCTTATATCAGATTGCTGGGCCTAGTTTATATGATACTAGAGCACTTAAAATGAGCTGTCGATCATAGAATCGATATTTCTTCGAAAGTAAAGAGATTATAATGAGAAACAGAATGAAGGCTTCATGAACTTTTCATTATCGATTAACTTTTTAGTGGACCCATGCATTTAACGCAGCTTTTATAGGACCTGCAGGTTATATACCTTGTACAAGCATATTATGGAAATTAGATGAAACAAATTGTTTTTAACGAGGTCATGACATAGTTTCCCCTGTTTCGCCAAGAAGTTTATTATTTGGCGGTCGTGACGACGCTTGGGACCGTTTACTTCCAAACAACCTAATCCCGGGTATACTTCCAACGCTCTGGCATATGACGCCGACGGTTCTATCACATATTACGCATGCGTCCGAGATGATATACGAGAGTCCTACTGATCAATAGCTCGATTGCTCAGACCTCCGTTGGTTCGTAGGCTCGTATTAGGAGAGCAATACTCAGGATGAGTGTAGGTACCCCCCTATTTACCCAATCTAATGTCATTATATTTGCTTACAGAACATGCAATAGAGATCGGGCAAGGCAGCGCAGTATTTGGCAAGACTGGAAGATGCAAGATGTGATGGTAAATGGGATGATGTGCCAGAATTAGTACGAAAAATCCGAAAACATGCCACCGATAGGATATGTATGATCCCGACTAGCCTCGCTTTCACCAAAGCCACTTCTAATACCCCGTCTTATCTGTAGGCTTAACGACGACTGCCGAGACCGAATATGCCATCATCAAAGCTTCTCAGAAGCAGCGTCCCGGTTCAAGACCAGCTACCGCCGTCTCTTTGAAAGACTTAGACGTTGCACAATTGGTACCTAGATTACTTGGTGCGATCGAGGCCGAGACATCAGCTAGCGAAGATAAATACCAAGCCCAAGTCTGCGTTGGATGGCTTCATTGGACTGTCGGCGACTATACCGAAGCCTCTGTCCGGTTACCGCAGAATCTCGAGAACGAATTAGGTCAAGGTGATCAACCGAGTAGCGTTTCGGAATGGACAAGAGTATGTTCTATCAAGGCTGCGTACTTGAAGGCAAATTGTCTTGCACGGAATAATGAGAGGATCGCTGCACTTGCTATCTTCGAATCAGCACTAGCTTCGTTATCGTATGTATGGTCGGGCGAGAAGGGTCGCAAGCAGTTGCGTTTTTGGGTCGAGCTCTTTTTGACCGAATTTTGCATGTTGCAATCCCAGGCTCTAGAAAAAGGCGAGAAAACTCTCGAAGATCCTAACTCATTGGCACCCTTCCGCTCCTGGGCAAAGTACTGGGAAGTTTCCAAGGCCCAAGGCTCTGCTCTTACTGGCGGTTATGGTTTTCGCGGGGCCGTACCGAGAAGGAGAGTGTGGAACGAATATTATGCTGCTATATCGGGAATCCTTCAACAAGACTTGCCATTTCCAACGGGATTCGTAGATGTCACTAACGAAGCATCGGCTTACAATCAGCTTCGGGCCGAGCTAAAAAAGGTTGAAATAGCCTACGAAGGATTGCTTCTACACGAAACCTCTTTCCCACGAGCAGAAGAGCAAAGGCAGGAAATAGAAGACTTTGTTGCGGCTGTGATGAAGAACTGGAGTGTCTTGAATAGTCGTTTTTGGCATGAACAAGACCTCGGGCCTGGTGGTAAAGAAGGCCTTAGTCGTGGGATATTGGATATCCTTTACCGAGCCGCCACTAAAACATATCATTCTACGGCAATATTGCGATATCTATTTACGGTTCATCTTTCGGTTGCTGAATTTGATCTAGCTTTCCATGCTTTCGATTCATACCTAGAGATAGTTAAGAAAGGAAAGGCTCGAGTTGACAAGACCGGACATCCGGAGCCAAGCCTGGATGACGATGCGACAGTCTTGGAAATTATTTCTCAAGCGATCACTGCTCTCTGCAAATATGGCTTCGGGGACGCTGCCGAAAAAGCTCACAGCCTGGGAGTTGAATTAGAAGGAATATTGCAAAAATTGCCAGCGCCGCTTCCTAATTCTCAGGATAATATCACTACACTGGATGAAGAGGATGGGAATGGTGTCATACTACATCCAAGAATATCATCCAGGGTCTACGCTTTATCATGGCAGGCAATCGGTATCTCGCAAGCACAGTGGTCCCGAACAACTTTTGATTCCCCCGTCCGGACAGAATCTCAGTCAAAGGCCATTCGAAGTTTTCAGAAATCGTTGTCGCCAGATAATGGGAACCCTACGGACGTCAGAACTCTGTTCACTCTCGGTCTCTTATTAGCTGAGCAAAGAGAGCTAGCTGCAGCCATTGACATTGTTAAAGCGGCGCTTATGTCTAATAAGAAAACCGCGGAACAGGCTGAATCTGGGTCATACTGGCGAGAGCGCTCACTGATACCTTTATGGCACCTGCTTGCACTCCTTCTAAGCGCTAGACAGGATTTCATAATGGCTGCTAGGGCTTGTGAGGGAGCATTTGAACAATTCGATGATCCAACCGTTCTGTTCGGCTCACAAAATCTACAGGGCACATTCCGCAGCGAACACCTGAACGAGGCCGAGGCTAGGGATGAAAAGGCCCAGGCAAAGGGGCTCGTCGACGAAATGGACGATCTCGAAAAAGAGGGGATGATTGAAGTGAAAATGACCCAGCTTGCTCTTTTAGAACTATTAGAAGGTCCGGAGGTTGCGGTAAATGCAAGCCACGAATTGTTAGTGCTGTATGCAAGACTTTTTAGCGGCACCCAACCACCCAAAGCGCCCGCCACAACTCAAAAAGCACCAATGGAAGTTCCCAAGAGCTCAGCCGGTACAATCAGGACTGTGCGTGGTGGTATCTTTGGCAGCAAGTCAGAAAAGACCCCTCCTCGCGGCTTAGCCCGAGTTGGCACAGGAGAAAGCGGCAGGGCTACTATTGTGCCAGAGAGGCCCCAAACCACGCAGACAGCTGTTAGCGTTTCTACTACTGCTACGACAGCCCCCACTATACAAGTTAATGGAGAGGCTGGTGATTCGCGGCGGTCGAGGAGGTCATCGAGTGTTCGCTCACGACGTAGTGACTCAGGAAGACGAAATAGTTTAAGAAAACGGGAACCGAGCGCTCAACCAAAACGAACCACTAGTAATGCAAGCGCATCGCATACACCTACGAACGTGGATGGTGAAGACTTCTACACCCCTGCAGTGGATGGTACAGCACAGGAACGCGCAGACTTCTTCACGTGGAGTAGCAAAGGCGAGGTGGCTAGGCAACAATCTTTTTCGAAAGGTCGTGGACTCCTCCGATTTGATTCTTCTGCTTCTTCAACAAGAGGATCTGGATCTGCTGCCGAGGGCCTCAATACGCTCTCGGCGCCAAGCTCGCTTCCCGTGGTGCTATTTGCGAAGGAACAGGTCAAACGACAGAGGCAGACTGTGCTTGTTAAAGTATGGTTGATGATTGCCACATTCTACCGCCGTGCCAAGATGTATAGTGATGCAAAGGGAGCAATCGATGAGGCGGTCAGCTTGGTTGACGGCCTAGAAGGCGAGGTCGCGAAAGACACAAGCGGCTCTGTAACATTGCGGGATCCCGGTTGGGGCGGGAAGAAATCTGTCGAAGAACTTTGGGGTGACGTTCAGAGTGAGGTATGAGGTCGAATATCCAGTTAAACGATGCTTGCTAACACAATACAGCTGGGTTATCTTGCCCTCGCCGAAAATGCACATGACATAGCAAGGGACCACTTTGAGGAAGCTTTAATGCACTACCCAGATCACCCTTCAGCTATTGTTGGGTTATCTAACATTCTTCTTGACGTCTATAACGAGACGCTTTTGCCACCTGCCGCAATTCCTAGCATTACTCTACCTGATGGGCAATCAACCAATATGATGCCAGCAAGTTCTAGCCCTCAGAGGCCCCGGGCCAGCTCTAATAAAACAGGAGACATCATAGCACTACCGTCAACACCATTGGGGCTAGGAGGTAACTCGCTAGAATCCGATAAGCCCGGCACCCCTCTACATGAAACCAACGACCTTTCAGCGGAAGAGCTTCCGCCCCCCTACAAGGCCGTTTCTTTGCCTCTTGTTGATCGACTCGCTGCCAGGGATAGAGCTTATGGATTGTTGTCTGGTCTTACTAAATTAGGCACAGGATGGAATTACTCAGACGCATGGTTCGCCTTAGCTAGGGCACACGAAGACAGCGGGCAGCCAGATAAAGCTAAAGATGTGCTTTGGTGGTGTGTGGAGCTCGAAGAGGGAATGGGTGCCCGCGAATGGAATTGTGTCAGTGCCAACGGCTACGTGCTATAGACTACCTAATCAGCGTCTCAAGCACCCTAAAACGGATACGATAATTCCTCATCCGATGGACGGAGCACCCATAGATATGCAGCTCGGAAGACAAAAAATTGGCGATTAATGGGGGATTTGACGGATATACCGGTGCGCAAAAGACTTGCTTCTGTCGCGGACGTCATTGTTGGCTCACGCCGTATTTTTCAGCTGTGTTAGGACGATACCCTTATCGGGTTCCTCGTTTCTTAAACCAGGATTGATACCCTCTTGTGGCGTATTTTGTTCTTAAAAAGAAATATTAATGATTTATAGACTCAATTCGAAAGGTGATCCCTGGTTACAACCATTCACTGCTTATCAATGCGAGCCGCGCGAGCTCACCGTACTTAGTCTCTTCTTATTCATAAATCAACGACCCGAACTTCAATATGATTCAAGTACTTCGTGATTGGCTTGGAGCAACACTGGTGGTTTCGGTGGTCAATAAAGAAGTGGGAATTAATGAACGACAAGCAAAGTTTCAAACTAAATTGGCAGATATTTTCTCCATCAAGGTTTCTGGAAGAGTCGAAAATGATAAATCTAGGCCATTTCGTGATTTATAAGCTAATTTTCATCGTCATCTGCGTCCGTTCTAAGTTGGTCTTCATCTTATAACCTCATACTCACGTCACAATATATGTGAGGAGCCCAGCTCTCTGGATGAGACCTGAGATCCAGCCGGACGAACGTCCCAATTAATATATTAAGTTTACCTGGACGCAGGGTCCCTCCTCGTGGCAGAGCAGTGATGACTTCACATCGCTTTAAATCTACAACTCTAATCAACTCTAATAGGAGGCGGATATTTCGGAAACTTGTCTCGTATTATTAATCGACCCAACCGACCGTCCCAACTGGCAAAGCGTGTTTTCCCGCGACCTTGGACTTGGTATCTTGCCATGTTTTCTGATGTTCCTTCCGTTCGGATGACGGTAACCGATTCCTCAAAAGTCCCCTTAGTATGCGACCTAGTGGCCATGTTGCCGTTACTGTAATCGACCTCATTTCATCATCAACTCGATGGACTTGAGATAGAGGTCGCGTCATATGGTGCGGAATAAACGGTGCTCCTTGCATTGGCGTCCCGGTCTTAAGCAGATACATGTGAATAACGCCGTGGTGATAGAATATCGTTGTCGTCAATAACGAACTCAATCTGTTTCGATCATAAACGCGAAGAGCCGAGCCTTTTGCCGCGTGCTCTTCTACCGTAGAGTCGGAATGGATATAAGAATGCCTATCCGGTCCTCGTCAATGGCTAATCTCACTTCTCTAAACAGTTCCTTACAATATATCTATCAAATGAGAACTTTAGTCTTCAATTCGGACTCATATCAGTATCATACAACATAACTTAATACATCCACGCCTATCTTGTTACGATGCAAGTCAAATCTCTATTAGCAGCAGTCCTGCTAGTCGGTCCAGGGGTTCTAGCTGCCCCGACTGCACCAGAAACCGCAGCGCCCGCTATCAAGCGTGACACACCTGACGTTAGTGATCCTAATGCTCCTACATGAGTATATCATCTCTAACTTTCATCTAGAATGTCGTCGATAAGAAGTCACCTGATGAGCCTCAGGCTAATGAAGACTGGTACGGCCACCACGGCTATGGCGGATATGGTGGATATGGTGGCTACGGTGGTTACCACCCCAAAGTATGTATTCCAACACGCCTCAGACATGATAGGATCGTAAGGACACTAATACTAACCTCGCGTCAAGGCCCGTCGAGACATGAATGAAGATGGACAAGCAGAAGACCAGCACTATGGTGGCTACGGTGGAGGTTACGGCGGATACCGCGGAGGATATGGCAACGGTTGGGGCAAGAGCAAGAGAGGCGACGGTGGATATTGGCCAGACAACGACTGGTACCACCACCGCTACGGACCTGGTTGGGGATATCCTCGCGACTAAACAGCACAATTGATCATACGTCATATTCCTACCTACATACCTAGTATTTAATGAAATAATGCCGTTCCTCCTGTGCATCGCCTCCTCATAGCATCGAAAATTTTTAATAATTGACGAGAAAATTACACCCCTTAATTCTTTCACTTACTGACAAATTTTTAAAAAATTTTATGGATTATTTCTCTCACTTTTTCAATTAGAAGATATAAGCCTTTACAAATGAGCTACACTTGATAATTACCTAAGCCGTCTATAGAGCAGAATATGCAAAACACCTTCCTAAAAGGGGTTTCAGCCTTATCCAGTGATCGATGACGACGTTGGTAGATTTGCGTAGGTACATTCCCCATTAGGAAATCGGGATCGAAAATGACAGGAACTGCGACGTTAATTTGGAGTTAGGAGTTGCACATCAAGGGGTAGGGTTACACCAGATCTACCCTTAAAGTATACAGGTGCTTAGCTGCTGGAGAGTTCCCACTATAAAAAAAGGACGCCAACCACGTGATAACCAAGAGAACATCAACCTTTGGTGGCTCCCTCCTTTGTAGAAAAACTCACCACCATTACGAAAACGTCGCGGAAATCATGTTTGTTAGATGAAACAACATGGATTGTCAATAACACATCGCTGTATATATAATTTCTCCTTCGCTGCCTGATCTTGCGTTTCTGTTTAACCCCGCTACTCAATTTTTTCTCTTCTCAACCCTTCCCGCTCCCCTAGACGATTACTCCGCGGGAGACATCACCGAAGAGTTTGTAAAGACGGAATTAAATGGGCCACAAGATGTCGAGCTCCGGAATACCCCCCGTAGTGCCAGACTCGCTAATCAGCGCCGATGACGGCCGCCGGTACTGGTCGGGTGTTGAACCCGACGTCAACGGTATGCTAGGCGGCTTCCCCGCCGTCTCCCGCATCGACCTCCGGTCATCGGGGAGCTTCCTCGCCAAACTCGGGCTCGGCCGCACCAAGGGCGCGAAGAACGTGAAGAGAGCGTTAGAAGGCGGTGCTGGGTATGTTCTATATCTCCATTTCTCATTTCATCTTCTACTTTTCACGTCCAATACCCGTGCGAACATACATATTCCAACCGCATCATGTCATTCATACCCCCCCCTACCCCCATTCCCCAACCCCCAACCCTACACCGGTCAATCTATTTTCACCACTCCTTTCTCGCTCTAAGCGCCTGTGTACCTGCCCCGCACATCCCCAACAGGGTTATTCAGGATTGCGGTAGGCACGATGACGCAGGTGTATATGCGGGCGCCCGGAATACCAAATAAAGAAACGAGAATTGCATACATACATACATACATACATACATAGTAGCTAAGTGATACCGGCCACAGCATCGGACGCATAACCGAAGGGCTCCTCCTCGACGTCGCCGAGAGCGTCGACATAGTCGAGCCGATCGCCAAGTTCACCGCCGCGCTGGAGGGCCGCGCGGGCGTGGGCCGGGTGTACAATGTCGGGCTCGAAGACTGGCGGCCCGAGGACGGCGTGGCGTATGATCTGGTCTGGAACCAGTGGTGTCTGGGACACCTGACCGACCTGCAGCTTGTGGCGTACTTGAAGCGCTGTGCTGCTGCGCTGAGCGTGGGCGAGGATGGAAAGACGAAGGGCGTTGTTGTGGTCAAGGAGAACTTGAGTACTACTACTGTGGATCTGTTCGATGAGATGGATAGTAGTGTTACGAGGTATGTTATTCCTAATGTTTTTGTTAGTGGAAGGTTTGATTGACAAGCTATTGTTATAGGCGAGACGAAACGTTTCGGCGGATTTTTGAGGACGCGGGATTGAGTATAGTCAGAACGGAGCTACAGAACGGGTTCCCTCACGACCTGTATCCGGTGCGCATGTACGCACTTAAACCCAAGACGACGTAATTCAGCAAAAAATGCCAAAAAAAAAAAACAATTGAATATTTGATTGAGATTGATATTGATATTGGTGTGTCGGTCTTATATACATTATGTACCTATAGAGCAACAAGTGAAAATACATCATCTCACGTCCCATACCAGCTCCTACTTAAACATCTCCATCGCCCTAACTCAACTTAAACAAATACGGCTCCAACCCCTTCACACCAACATCAACCCTAAACACCGCACCACTAAGCTCAACCTCCTCCGGCGTCCCCTCCCCCTCCTCCATCCCCGCAGTCGTAATAAACAACTCCGTGCCCACGAACTGCGGACACGTGATATTCCTCGTCGGCAGCGTAATCTCCCCTACCAACTTCCCCTCAGGCGAGATCTTCAACACGCGCCCCTCGCCGTACACGGCCTGCCACAGGTTCCCCTCGACATCGACGCGGTGGCCGTCGGGCTCGCCGGGGCCGGAGTGCACGTAGAAGACGCGCTCGGCGGAGACGTCGCCGGTGCGCGCGTCGTATGTCCGCGCGAAGATCGTCCGCGCGACTGAGTCCGTGAAGTACAGCGTCTGCTGGTCCGGCGACCACCCGATTGAGTTCGGGATCGTCACTGGGTGCCGGATTGATTGCACCGCGCGCGTGGTGCCGTTGATGAGGAAGAGGGAGCCTGTGTGTGCATTGGTTAGGTGAGTTTGGTTGGTTTGTCTTGGCCTTAACTCTTTATAGTTTAAGTGATTTTTTTTATTCCGCGGCTGACTTCCGCCGCGTAGTGGTTTTAGTGATGGCTTTAGTGAGTCCACTCATGTCCTTTTGTTGGGTTTTGCTACCATCGTGAGTTTGTGTGGGTGTACATAGTATGTATGTGTGTGATATACCGCGTATATTACATAGTATCGTAGTATAGACGCTAGACCATACTACTATTTCCTGCCGTCACGTCCCCGTGTGGATCAAGGCGCTAGCATATCACATCCATATGACGGAGACAGGTTTTGTGATATGTAGCACCGGACGTTGTAACGATATAAGACAAAAAAGGACCAGGACTATTAAAATTTTTTCTGGTTTTTTAAAATTCCCCGGCACGTAGCTGGAGGAGAGTATTCGCGGCTGCCGGAGGCCAGGTCCGGCATATTGCGAGAGGAGCAGGGTGCCCGCCGGGAATAAACACGAAAAATCAATAGTCCACGGGGCTCCTTTCCCCTTCCGGCGGACTAGGCGGGCATGTAATGCAAGGACCACTTATGGGTTCTAGAAGAGACGGAAAAAATCGACGGTACCCTTGGAAAAGAAGCGGACGGAGGTAGGAGAAAAAAAATAAATAATTCGTGAGGCGCGAAATGAGCAAGCGCGCGGGATCCTTCCGCTAAGCGTCCCCGCGGCGGTCCCTCCGCTCTTAGGTCCTTAGCCGGCTAGGCTAGGCTAGACGAGGCGCCTGTGACCCCTGGAGCTGAAAGCTGCAGTGTTTGTTTATAGACTGGAGGAATAGGGAGTATGCGGGTAATAATCTTAACAATGATTGGTGTGAAGAAGACGCAGGATGGGAACCACAGTAAATTTATGAATAAGGACTAAACTGAAAGAGAAAAGAACTCACCTTCAGGTCGAAGGTCTAGACCGATGTCGGTCATAGTCCCGAGCCAGAAGCGGCCGTGGGGGTCGATGGCGCCGTCGTTGCTGCGTATGCGCTCGTCGTCGCTACCACCATCACTTGCAGAGCCAAAGCGTGAGACATACTCGTACTTCCCGGAACGCCGGTCCAGCACCGCGACCCCGTATTTGGCGCCGATGGCGATGCGCTCGCGGGGATCAGTTCCGTCGATGTCCGCTGTGACCGTCACCGGGGTGTCGAGTTGGATGGTTTCAACCGCGGACTCAGGATTGGGTTTGGAGAGGTCGACGATGTGCACACGCTTTTTCTTGATGTCGACGAAGCGCAGATGGTGTGTTGCGGACTCATAATACGGACCCTCGCCGAGCCCGCAGTGCAGGTTCAGGTACGGCTCCGTCACGCGCCATCGCTGCAGAGAGGGGTTGGTCTCGGCGGTGCTAGACATTTCTAGGATTGGGAGTTTCTCCGTATCTCCAGCTTTCTTTTTTTCCTCTTATTTCTTTATTTTGTTGTGTTAGGCGCTCGGACTTTGAGGAATCAGGATAGAGAGGCCCCCTTGCTTGTGTGGCTGCTGCGTGTTGGTTGACGGAGAATTAGATGATTTGCGTGTCTCGGAATTTAATGAGGAGTTTGGAGATTCGTTCGCACCGGGTCGGTACAGGCGTTTATAGCGGGACTCGGTTCGGAACTATAGTGGTGTAGCTAGCTGCTGCTAGCTCCTTCTTAGTGATACCTCTAGCGGTTCGTGAAAGGTTACCAGAGGCTCCAGAGCTGTATTACACGCAATGTCCTTGGTAACTACCTACCTACTAGTTATCAGTAGATAATTACTGATGGGTAGGAGAAATACCCAACTCATTTTAAACAAACTACGATAGTTAGAAAAAGTAAATAAAGAACATTACGAAAACTTAGACTCTATCGCGAAATTTACGGAAGGCGGGCCTATTAACCGCAAGAACAGAGGTCGATGTCCTCGTCTAATTATTCTACGGCTTAATAGGCCTCATGGTTCTAAATTTCGAGGGGCTTTCTGTCGCGGCTATTTCTTTCAACTTACTCCCCTCGCCTAACGGATGAATATGACCCGTCATCGAATACGACATATACTTACCTACATAAATGTATACTAGTATTTAATGTGCGTAAATACCGGATAGATGACGCGTTCTTGAACTAGAGATTGTGATGAAATTTAGATGCATATCGTCTAAAGAAGCTAGGATGCAGCTCACTTGAGACGACATACAACGGGAACGACTCCAAATGTTGTGCTGCATGAAAGTGTTGGTTTCCACGCTACTTAACGCAGATAAAAAACCAATATCCTATTTGACATATGAATATTAAGGAATCGAGTTGTCATATGTGCCTGCACCGCTGCGATAATCGGCAGCCCAGCCGACTACTTTTTTTTTCGCTTTACAAAAAGAGAAAAATGACATGCCACCACACGATGTGGTCCAGTCTACGCACGTAGCTTTTTCTGGGTGGTTGTAAAAAGGAGCAATTGCCCAAAATAGGGAGGCGATTGCTGTCATTAGTTATGTAGAATCCGCATTCAGCAGACCCGTCTTGCGGGTTGGTGACCGCTTGTTACGAATCGCAAGGATCCACGACAACCAAGTGCGTGGAAGAAGCTATTTGGTTGTAGATAGGGAATGGGGTTCATTGAGGGGACGATGGATTAGGGATGCAGGTGAGAGAAAAAAAAAGGAGGCAAGGTATGCGAGCAAAAACTTGTCGGTGTAGGCATCGTGAAGGAACGGATTTTCCTTTTGGGACAGTAAGTCCACTAGTCTGTTCACGAGAGCTTCAGGCGTCGGGTGCGTCATGTGCATGCAATATGCACCCCATCCGGAATCCAACAAGCGGTCGTTTATCGTCCACGAAGACGACAGACTCTGGAGATCTGGACTTGGCTAGCTAGCGGTAACGATGGATCTAGCCAAGACAATTTAGCTGAACTGACGAACTGACGAACTTGAAAGAGTTAAGAAAGAGGTTGACATGTTTGCATGTGTGGATTCGAGCCGTTCCGCTCGGCCATCTGTATGCTGCAAAAGCCGCCATAACTGACGAACCACATGATCATAGACTGATGCGGGTAAGTCTTCCAGAATCTTGTTCCACACACCCCATCTCGTAGAAAAGGAAAAAAAAAAAAAAAGCAGAATCGAAGACAAGGAAGAGAGATAACCATGGTAATAGGCACTGTTTATTAGAAGTTAAAAGTAATAAATGACGCGCGAGAACGGTCCACTTAGCTTCTAGTGCCATAACAATGGTTGGCTGTACACCGCGAAATCCTTGTCAAGACCGGTCGGGGGGCGGTGATTGATCGATTATGTATTTCCTGGGCTTCTAGACTGACAGAGCTTCGTAATAATAGTAATAATAGCTCAAAAGTCATAGAAGGCGGATCACCGTGCGTAGGTTCGGTAGCGATTGTCTTCGACAATCTGTGTATCATTGCATCGGCACTGATGATGGTGATAATAATAGCGATATTATAGGGAGTGCACGTAGCTCCGTAGCACGAGACATCCTTCGACTGTGGGGGTTTAAGGGTGAGGAGGCATGCTAGCCATGTGTCGACGAGACACGAGGGAAGCGGAATCGTGCAAGCTGCGACTAGTACTACCACAAGTAGTACTACGTGGTACACATCGTCGTGACATGTTCCCGTACTGGTACTTAGCACTCCGTATGAACCTGTGAGCGTATGAGGAAACCCGGTTGCGTGAAGTGGATTAGTGGCTCACCGCTGATGCCAATGTCGCCTAGGATAGCAGATCATCTGGACCTGTATTGCATCTCTTCCTAACTTCCTCCTCCTCCCTCCTCCTCTTCAAGCCCTCAACCGGTCAGACTAGTGAAAATTCGTACCCCATGTCTTTGAAGAGTGGATGGGAACGTATGCGAGGAAAGTGACGAGAAAAGTGACGAGTCGGTTTTACGTTGCATTTCAAAGCCTTGGAAGCTAGGGCGAAGCCGGTTATGAAGCCATATTTCAACGAAAGCCGTACTGTGATGTTTTGACCCCTGTTCCCCGGTCTTGCAGGCTGCAGCCTATCCATTATGAGCTGCAGCTATGCTCTGCATGCCATACATGACACATTTTTCCAGAATCTTAGAAGGATTCTCCAAGGGAAACACGCGAGAACGACCAGCCCATCCCCCCTACCAATTCAATCTCCAGATCCAGATACGGAACCCTTCGGCAGAGAGGGGACCAGCCCAGACTGCTGGGTAACTTAAATGACAACCTAGGACCTTTTGATTTTTTTTATTCATTTATTTCCCAGCATCATCTCATAAGCGAGGGTATATGTCGCGCTATTGTATTCTTATTAGTGGGTGTCTTCGTAATTCCTTTGTACCTACCACTCGGTACCGAGGCATTATTATTCCTCATCTTTTATGTATTAGCATATTTAATAATATTCATAACACGGCTTTCATATCGTAATAGGCGTCTTAGGATCCGCTGCGAGTCCACGGTAAGTAAATGTGTCGGCTGGCTACGAATGTTTTTCCTATTTGGTACCTGGGTAGCGAACTCAACATGTTGGTTCAAGATACTAACTACCTGTAGGTATGTACCTACCTAAGGTAAGCAAGTAAGTAGGTAGGTATGCTTTGCAGGATACTTGTGTATCCGACCGTTGCGGCTGGAACCGCATAACTGGTAGGATTCGATGATCGTTTCCATCACCCGGAACTCGTGTATCAAGGGCATCGTTATTCCCGCTGGTGGTGTGCGATAGGAGTCATTTCTGGAGCACGGCTGGAGGTAGATTGGTACCTAGGTAGGTAAGCAGGCTGGCAAGTCCGGGTTTAATTAGGCCAATGATGCCATCCCAAGCCACCTAAGCACTAGGTAAGAGTGGGTTGTCCAAGTATTGCGAATAGTGGCGTTATTGCGTACTGTACTGCATTTGTGGCTTTCGTAACCGCTGATACGGAGTACATGCGTACATGCGTGCTTCGAGTAATAAATCCCGACTCCAACAAGGTAACGCTGAAGATAGGGCGAAATGACGTGTAATAAAAGCATTCTTTGCAGAAGCCTCAATACTAGACGCAAATTACCTGATGCCACGATGTCTCAGGCCTTATTCCTGCATTGAGAAACGGACCGGCCGTGATATTCTCCGACTACTGTGTAAGGCCAGGGGACAGCAGATTAAAAAATCAAATTAGGACCAGGGACAAAGACCATCCGAAATATGAAGCTACGACGTTGTCTTGCTCTCATTTTCACTTTTTCTAGGCTTTATTTCCTTTTTGCCCTGGGGGGAAAGCCGGCTCCCTGGTACGCTGTCATCATTAAGAACCTTTAGTGCCATTGCGACGATGTGATTGATCAATCTTCAATTTGGTTCGAAATGGGGAAATGCAACACATCGATGGATTAGACGGACGAGAAAAAGATTGGCCATCGTACAAGTGCGTGATCGCATGGGATCGGAATGGTTATCTGCAGACTTGCCTGTCAAGTCACTTCTTTTTCTTTTTTTCTTTCGGTTGGAGGTCGTCTATCGTCATCGAGGTTTCAAAAGCACTGTCCCGTCTCGCCCGATTCGGGATTGTCAGACAGTCCACTCAGCTTCGCTCTGGGGACTAGACCTGACAGGGTTTAGGGCGTGGCTTTCTATCCAGGCTGCTGGGTTAAGAGCGAGGAAGAAAGATCCTTGCGCTTACGGGCCGCCAAACAGAAAGCTTTAATTTCGCGCGAGAAGATTCATCTTGTGGTGTTCCTTTGGCCGCATAGTAGGCCGCAGGAAACAGGGCTTAGGTACGTACTTCGCACTCGATGTTAAGTCGTATGCAGCCATGCTACCTTATGTATGTCGTGTATGTACGCACATCGACCGGGTCCAGATGGTGGCCTCATCCCACGGCGGCAACATGAACTATCCCATGACATTCGCAGAACTCGCAGGTTCCCGTACATCATAGATACATGACACATATGCATGGCCAAAAATGCCGTGGCCCGCGAGCCCGAGTCCCGGTATACGGTGATGCAAGCGTGGACACTTGTGTGTAGTAGTGTACAGCATACTTGTCATGCTGAAATCCCTTCAGTGACGCCTTTGCGGATTCGGGCTGCCATCAAGATGCCAAGAGAAAACCCCCTGACATGACCACCTAGCTCAATGTGACGAATATGGCTCCCTTGCCGGCTGGCTTACCGCAAAGACTAGTCAAGTATTAACAAGTACTCATAAGTAGTATTAACTACAAAGTACCGTAGACCGTCCGGGACTGATTCGAGGAGAATCTGGTGTCCTCGTGTCCGGGAGGTTGATGTGACGCTCCAGAATTGTTTTTATGAGCTGTTGCAACTCAGCAGCTCAGGTAGCTCATCAACGTTGTGTTGTTCTTGTGCCTAATTAATGCACAGATACGGAGGCGCTCCCAATCCGCTGGCATGCCTTTATTAGGATGTCGAGCTTTTTAAGACAACTTTTTATCTCGTCTGCTTCGTCGGATCAGCAAGTAGGCGTTAACGCATTGCGCCCCGCAGACGACCGACTAACAGAAGCTACAGTAGCTACAGTAGCTGTCTGCGTGTGTCGGCGATCCTTCTGCGGCCTGTTGGTCATGCTGACATGGCCGACATGGCTGGCATAGTATAGTGGCCTCGGTGTTAATTGACGATGAGACATGGCAGACATGGCCTCTCGTGGTTGGGCTGGAATCTAACCGCTAACCGGACCGCTCGTTGGTACCTGATCTATTGATCTACCTTAGTGTACATCATATACCTTTCATATAACTGTATCAATATCAATATGTATGTATGTATGTGCGTATGTATGAATTAATGATGGGATATGTAGGTCTGAGGTTGGAGAGACCGGGTGTATGTAGGTCAGCGGCGAAGAGTTAGAAGGATGCAGGAGTTCAATGGAACATTGAATGTTGAAGCTGTCGCGATAAGTACCTAGGTACATCTGATGCGGATGGTAAATGGGAGATTTCAATGGTTCAGGGTTCCGTCAGCAACCCCGGTCTTTTAAACAATTGTACTATGTACATGCTACAAACATCTACGTACCGACGGTAGCGTATACGAAGTATAGAATACGCCATCTACCTTTACCGTACTTGCCCTCAGATTTTTACATACACTAATACTACATAATAAATGGATATCCATACTACATGTAGATGCTAAGGTTTGACTTACATATGTAGTACATAGATCCATAAGGTAGGAGCTATATTGATAGATTGGAAGCACAGGACGGTTAAGGAGGGTCCTTCCCGCTATCCGCGGGCGTGGACCAGCTAGAAACAACGACACATCGCTGGAATAATGGACCCGCGCTAGTAACAACATTGAACTTGTACAGACCCAGCCTAGTATGCCGCTATTGTTCCCTACCTTTTACAACCTAGCTTCTTCATCTTTCCCCCCTACCCCCCTAACTCATTCTGACATACATACAACACCTACATACATCTACATATCTGTGGCCTTGCTTAGTCTCGCATATCTTTCTTTAAAAAAGAAAAGAAAACACTACTATGTATCGTCACTTTCTGTTAGCTTGACTAGCATTAATCCCAACCCGGTCTAGCTCACCTACTGAGCTAAAGGAATAAGACCTCCGTTTCGTCACCACCGGCAGACGAGGTACGGTTCTGACCGCCAATCTCCTAGTCGATCTTGGTTGTCCTAGTAGAGTACTACGTAGAGGCAGGATACTCTGGCAATCTGGATACTAGTTGTTCCAACAATACCTGACCAGTTGGCACCGGTATTGCACACGTACAATCCATGCAACTAAAGCTTGCTCGCTCTTCGAGTGACCGCTAATTGCTGGTCTTTGGCTGCTTTGGTCATTTACTAAAAAACTAAACTCTGGACCTGGGGGGGCCGACTGACGTTTTCTTGGCTGGTCGGTGGTCACGGTTACTTTGTCGATCATTTCCAGCAAAGTCGTCTAGGAGAACGGTTTGGAACAAGCGGAGTCTTTACCCGCCCACCTAGTCGACCCTCTAAACTCTTAAGCAACCACAACGACTCCACCGGAGATCTCCATTAATGAACCCATCCTCTTCGTGACGAGCCGTGATGAGCCGTGGCCTATTGGCGGTGCAGAGACCACTAGTTCTGCCCTTTCCCAGCATGCTGACGATACATCTGGATGAGCCATGCAGAAAGCACTAGGTACTACCACCTACGGTCCACGATAACCCTCACCCACCGCCGTTCCAGTTTCTAATGAAACCGCCAGAGGCAATACCGAAGTCCTAGGTAGACCAATCTCACCGACCTGTGTGCCGTGTATGTCACCCATACCGGCTGGAACGATTGCGACCGCTAGATAATACGTCGGTAAGTACGAGCCTCGAATCTGCACGGGACGATCTGAGGCTGTATCTGTTTGGTCCCAAAAAGTCAAATAAACATTATCAATCTACAATAGGTACAGAATACTCGTAGTCTCGAGTGGACCTGGGGGGATAATTCCGTCAGTCAGCTTCCTGGGCGGTTCCCGGTTGACACCTCATGTTTCGCATGTCTTCTAAAGCTGCAGGTGTCAGACATCAATAGGGCTGCTTAGCTCTCAGCTCGTCAAGCCTTCGAACATTCGAAGAGCCATACACTACAGAGACTCCTTGACAGACTCCCCTAGTCTAGAGATCCTCATCATTCCCACAGCTCGCTGAAACTGCTTAAAAAAGGAACATGACCACGGGCTGCACGGGGTATTCCTAGCTCATATTGCCCCCAAACTATGGGTGTCAAGTCCTAAGCCCTGCCGGTGCTAAGTACCAACGCGAGCCTGAACATGGGCCCCCTGAACTTCCTGCACCCCGGCTGGTCGTCCCAAGCGTGCCAAACCCATCCCCATGTATAGCTCCACCCCTTCTACCTTCTGCCCTGTCTGATTTAACATGTCTGGTGATAAGAGCGGGCATGGAAGCTTGGATTTCCTCGCGCCAAGAGGGTGAAAAGAAGACAAAAAAGTCTAATAGACGCGGTACTGCTCGTAGCAACTGGTCCAAGTTCTCGACTTACTCTTGGAATATCCAGAATTCCGGAATGCTTACACCCGCCTTCATCCTCCCTTTCCTCCACTCTAAAAAGTCACACTGCTGCCGGAGTACCTCGCCAGCGGGCAAAGTGCTAAGCTTACTGCATCCGTATAGCTTAGCTGTCGGTGAATTGACGCAAGCACGGTAGAGACTACACTACCAACCTCTAGTCCTACCCGCTTATTTTGGTCGAGTCTTTTTCTGCCATACTACATTGTACGTATCCATCCCGAAGAAGCATACACTATCTCCTTACGAGCATACTGTAGCTGTTTGTCTGCCCATTTTAGGCCCCAGTGCTCTAGCGTTGGTGGGCATTTGGCCATTCATCGCTGCAGTTCTTTTGTCAGGGTCGTGAATGGACCGCTTCCTGCATATCATAATTGGCTACGAATCACTTTTCCCTACCTACCTAGGTAGTCTTCAGTCCCCGTTGGACAACAGCAGATATACATCCACTAATTCCTCCAGCCGCCACATGTCTGGAAATATTTCCCAGAATCTTCACCAGTGCCCTTCTACTTCTACTTGATTAACGCCCTCTGACCCGGACCTGGATTTCCTACAAAGACCTTTCGAGGACAACTTCGACTCGGACTGGAGGAACCTACCAAGACCTCTTCACACATATAGTTTCAGGATTGTTCGAATATTCTCCAAGACAAGACCTAGGAGTTATCCGAATGTCACAAATATCATTATAGCCCATACGCCTTAGATACTGGAGGACGACGACCTTGGTTATACGGACTATACCTATTTGCGCAAATACTCTTGTGACGGGCGCAGCAGAAAACGAGCTGTCACCATCCCTCAGTAATTCGTACGCAAAGAGTCCGCTGAACAATCTGTCGTCGTGGCGGTCCAAAATCCCAACGTTCGTCAACCCTCCCAACAGGCGTCTGCCCGCACAACTAGCAACGGGGACGTGGGGTCTCACCTAAATCGTCTAAGCAGCATTGAGCAAGCGGACGGCGAATCTGGTGGGGCACGACTGGATAGTCACGAAACAAGAGCGGAAATCAAGCGGTATCAATTCGCGTCTGGTAGAGGCGGTCAATGTCTGGGTCTTCTGGACCACCTGCGTATAGGGGAACCGGATCAGATGTCGCAGAGGGACCCTGCGTCACGATCAGCCTCACCTCGGATATCCAGGTCTCCTCCAGTAGGCACGAGTACTTCACCGAATTCGCATCTGACCGATCCTCGAAGATCTGGCAATCTACCAGCCAGCGGCGGGCTATTGGAGAGTAGTGTTATTCCCCGAACTAATGGAGAATTGACTCAATCTTTACCCCAGAGGGGCTTTGGCGTGCGTAATATCTTGAATCCGACAGAAACACAGCCATCGCCGACTGGAACCACTTCCTCAGCAGCATCAGGACTATCCAGTGGACATTCTCTACACCCGAGTCCGAATCTCCAAGGTTCTACCTACGAATCTAGTCCGACTTCCTCGCGACCTCCCATGTTCCAAGGACATGGGATTATGAGCCAGCAGCAGGCAAATTCAGCCGCTGGTGGAGGTCAACCTCTAGGACAATCACCAGGCGATCGAGGCTCGCCTGCTTCCATCCAGTCTCACCAATCTCATCATTCTCACCATTCCCATCATTCTATAGGGACCCGACGAATCCTTACCCCCCGATCACCTCGCGTCAGCGCTTCAGGCAACATGCCATCATCAAACGCCCCTCATCATCACCACTACTATCCTGGCTCATCCGTCCAAAATCGAGGATATCCTGCCGAGCCTCCCACACCGGGACAGCATATCCAATCACCCCGAATTGGCGGACCCCAGCCTTTGGCTCCCCAGTTCGGGAGGGTTCATCACTCTGGAGTTGGTCCTTCAACTACTCTAGCCCCATTAACAACGCCACCGCCTCGCCCACTCTCACACCCAAGTGCTAGTAGTCACTACAGCGCCCCAGGACCAGAACCACATCAGTCGCAAGGTGGCAACGGTCACCAAATGAGACCTCACTCTTTTGGTCCAATTCCACCATATCAGTCGATTCCTGGGAGCCGGGGCTTCCCTTCTTCTCTTCCAGCGGATTCAAGATGGCCAGGCGTGCTTGGAGGTGGGGGCCAGGGCTCAGGCGCTCGTGGCATGATGGGAATGGAAGGACACGCGGCAATGAATGTCGGTGGAGAACCATTAATCGTGCCATTGGATATGTATAACGGCTCGAAACAGGCGGATGAGAAACGACAACGGAATGCAGGTGCTTCTGCGAGGTTCCGGGCTAGGAAAAAGGATAAGGAATTACAACAAGGAATGCGGATACAGGAGCTGGAGAGTCAGAATCGTGAACTTCTCAAGCGACAACAGGAGGCGGAAAACGATCGAGATAGGTATCGTAGCGACCGAGATCGACTGCGCGATATCGTCTACCGAACCCCCGGAATCAGCGATTTCGCATATCAGGGACCTCCTAGTCCTATTTCGACGAGAAGCGGTGGATCTTTCGCAGAGAGAAGCCCGCTCGGATCTAATCCACCTTCGCTACCGATGCCCTCTTATGGGTCTACTGATCCTGTAACGGGCGAGAGAGCGGCACGACGACGTCGAACAGACCCTCAACTAGACTTCGGCCCATCTTACGGCGGGCCCCAAACCAGTTTGCCATCGATGCCACAGTCTACCCACGCTCCTCTATCGCAACCGGGAACGCCCTCGGCGATGGCTCGAACTTCACGATTGCCCCCTCTACGATTGGATCAGCCGGCTGGAACGCCGACTACCGGGCCACCTACCTCGAACACTCCTGTGCAAAATTTCCCGCCATACAAGCGGGAGCCATACGAGACTGGTTGGGCAACTCGACCCAGTGCACACGATCCAAGCCAGCGTTAAGCGCGATATCTCTAGCTCGAAAGGTCCTCTCAATACTCTACTTTCGTTCACGAAGCAAACAATTTATCATATACATATTTTTAATGTTAACTCCTCGCACTAGCGGCGATAATGGAGGCTATGGGTTCCATATATCATCCGAGCATTGGACAAAAACGGTCATTAGAAGTTTTCACATAGCTCGGGCAACCGACGTTTTGGACGGGAAGGAGAAGCTTCACAAATGTTGCTTACTTGGTTAAGGTGTCAGGAACGAATCCAGTTTGTTTTTACCAGTCACAGGTCATACGGGTCCCCAGTACCGAGCCGTGCGCCAAACACCTCCCCTCCGTCATACCTTTCCTTTGTCTTCTCAACATATTACATACACGGATCCATCGTTTTGCTGGGAATTTGGGTTTTGGGGCTTGCGGTTTATACATACATCTATCTGAGGTTCTGGGAAGGGTTTACGGACAGAGACAATTGGGAGTTACGGTGTTATTTGTCTTGTGTTTATTTTTTTTCTTCTACTCGATATCAGATTGCGAATTGCGAGACTGCAGAAACTATTATGCGTTCATTATAGTATGGATGCTCTAAACAACCCAATCGGTCTTGTCCTTTACGAGTTGGTATACAACGAGGAACAGATATGAGGAAGGTGTTATTTTTCATGTTTAGGAAGCCGTATAGGCTTACTATTACTACGCTAGGTGCTACGGGAGGGCGAGGTCTATTCGACGGAGTCTAAAATCTCGGGGGAGAGAATGAGGTGCTGGCGATTTCGACGTGTCGTGGATGGAAACGGTACAGAATCGCGTTATTTCCCAGTTTAGGAAAAGGGGGGGCAGTGATGAGGAGCGAAATGGGATCATAACAAGCGGCTAAACTAGAGGATAAAATCAAACAGATCAGCGAAGGTCCAACCAGAGAATCCCAATAAAGCCAAATCTAGCAGTCAAGACAACCTCACGTTGTGACACAAGGCGGACTTTTCCGAAGTAGCAGAATTTCGAATGCCGCGGGCAATGGATGTAGCCGGATGAGACGTGAGACTGGGTAGGATCCGGAGCCGTATGGAGCAGTAAACAAACCAATGCGTGCAACCCTACACAGTTATAAAAAAACTACCTAATGGCTACCATAGGAAAGGCTTCTGAGACGCAGATTTGCCTGAGCTACGCCCGTTCCAGATCTCGATAACTCCTGTTGGTCGAGCATGTAGGGTTACAGTATCTACTATTTTGCTTACATCTCTCCTACACCTGCTCGAGCTCAAATCTCTCCAGTCACGGCGACGAAGTTCCCCAGCCAACACGTACGTGCATGGTAGGAATGAGATATGCGTATGGTGATAGGGCGTACCGAGAGGAAACCAGGTTTGGGATCCCTACCTCTCTCTTTTTTTTTCTTTTTCTTTTTTTTTCCTGCTCTTCGCGCGCGTCCGCCCAATCCCCAAACGATGATCTACCGCATTTTTTAATGTATTATTATTATTGCCTAGGTATTATTATTATTTTATTTCTCTCCTCCTGTACCTACATAGGTACCCAAGTCACCCTTAACCTACATAGGCTAAGCACGGATACGTCAGCGACAAGGCAAGGCCCTCGGTATCGCTGCCGAGAGCACGTACATCAGGTCCGCGTCATTATATATATGCATAGTGCGTCTGCGTGTCTCTGCTTGGCCAAAACTCTATTCGAACGAACCGCTTCCCTTCCCCTTTTCCCGCCCGCAGCCCGCTTTCTCCTGTACGTCTGACAACGCGGCGTGCTTATGTGTATACATTATATACATATATATCTATACAATATACCTATACGTACCTGTTATACATACCTAATGTATAATATGCCTGCATGTAAGTGAGAAATGTGTGAGTGCGTGTGTGTGTGTGTGTGCCGCACCCACAATGGAGCTACCCGGGTAACAACCCCCTTCGTCTCGTGTCTGGCGCCCAATGGAGTGCGGGCTACGATGTATGTGCGTGTATATGCGCATGTAGAGGATATATTTATTTGCAGATCAGGGTTCGGGTCTGAAGGGGCAGGCCACATGGCAAGGCCCCTTCGCCCGCTCTGAGGGTTTAAAGATGGGCTGGCGAGGTTGGTACGTGGTAGGTAGCGCTGTAGCGTGTTCCTACTAGATAGGCTAACTAGTGGTGGTTTTTTTTTTTTCATCTGCTTCTTACTCGGTCTATTCTTTTTTTATTTTTAAAATTTTGGTCTTCGTTTTACATACCCTCTGTGAGTCATCAGATAGTATAGGTTGGTGTCGCTCTCGTTTGGGTCTATTAATTTTTTTTCTTTCTCTTTATGTGTTTCCGCAGTATGTGGTGTAGCGTAGCCTTCTTCGTCTGCGCGCGCGCTGCATCGTCACCGCTAGGAGACACGATCCAGCCTCGTCTGTTTATGTATAGAACTTTCATGGTCGCGTTGAAGATATGATGATTCACGTACAGCTGAAACCACTGCGACCCATCGACGGCAACGTAGTTACGGGGCCCCGTCCTCCCCCAGCCAGCAGAGCACGGCCGGAAAGGGCAACGATGGACCCCAGTACCAAGCGTGCTAAGTCGAGATCAGCAAGTGCCGGAGGATTTTTTGGACGAATTAGAAGCTTGAGCCACTGCTATAGGGAGACCCAAATCTTAGGGCCTGGGGGGTGGGTGATCCGCTAATCTTCAGTTCAAGGGGACAAACCAACTCGCCATCTTAATCAACTCATCTACTTGACTTACTTACATAGTCGTATTCTATCTGTTGCGAAGAGAGATTGGTCGCAGTATCTGGTCTGTTTAGTTAGTTCGCGTCGTCGTCGGTCCGATTAGATAATACATCGTTTGCCCCTATTTATCCATATACATGAATTGAATCCGCCTTGTCAAACCTCAGTCTGTTGCGAATAAACAAATGAGAAATAGTAAACCGATATTTCGGAGTCACTACCGACGTATATCTCCATTTTGCGGCCAGGTGTGCGAGCGGGGCGGCCCGTCGGTGTCTGTGAGGAGTTACGTAGGATTCTCGACGCCCCAAATTCGATCCCTATACCGACCGCCCAGAAGCAAATTACGGTCACAATGATATTCGAAACCGACATCCTCCCATCGTTAAAAGTTCCCTACTTTCAGCCGTGACGAGAGAATTATCAGAGACGGGGAATCCGAAGCGACATAACGGTCCTCATCCCGTTTTGTATAGTGCTATCATACAATACCTATCTACCTACCTATAACGTACATACAACATACCTCTAGCAGATTGCAGGAGAGGGAAAAAAAAGTTCCCTCTCGCCTTCACATTAATTGCCTTTCTCCTCACTTCATGTCGCCTCTGTCACCCCACGAATATTCCCCGAGCCGTCATACCAAGACTTTTCTTTTCTACACCGCAAGTTCAGAATCTCGACGGCATACAGAAACGTTCCAATGTATGTATGTACCGGCAGCGCCGGTAGTTAGGCAGCAATTACTTTCGGCGCCGTTGGTCTGTCGGCTGGCATGTAGGTATGATATGTATGGTATGTACGTATGTATGTTATGTGTATGGTATGGTATATTGGTATATTGGTGTATGCGAGTCGAAGGTTGGGGAATAGCAAGGACAGTATGAATACAACTACAACGATATGTATCTCAGGGGCAGATGTCGTGCGAGAGGCTCCGAACAACAACATGATCTGAGAATTGGTGATCACACGTCACATAGGTATGAGACGTTACCAACATCGCCCCCAGGGGAGAGGGAAAAGTCTCAAGGGATCGACGAAGAACTCTGATCTGATTCCCCTCGGTGACGGCGGCACGTCCCGCGCCAGCGCGCGAACGCCCGAGTATGTCCGTCGGCAGGCAAGGCAAGGCTTTTTTTCTGCCCTCGAAAACGAATTGCTGGCGCGATAGAGAAAGGGAACTAAGAGAGAGAAAAGGACGGGATGACCGATGCGGACGAATAGAGTGGGTGCCCAACGCCTGCACGAAAACGACGATCGACGCGCCCGTCATCACAGCTGCTACTCATGTCGAGCAGGCAATCTGTCTAGCCGCTGGAGCCCGATGTAGCTCATGCCTGCTCGCTTGCCAACCGCCTACCGCCCACAGTACCGACTACCCGTTTTTTTCGCACCTCGACATCCATGACGCACATGGTCGATGATGTACTGGGGTACTGGGTACCGGCTCGCTGCTCCGTGTGAAGATGACGATGCAACTCGACGACAAATGCCCCGGTATTTCCAATCTTCGGACTCTCCCCTTTGCCCCCTTCCTGACCCCCCAGCCTCCTTATTCCGTGGTTCCTGATGCCCCCAATGAGATGGTCGGTCGATCCCCAGATGTGACTGTCATAAATTAGTCTGATCGATAGTTTCCAACCAGTAAGCGGGAATATACTACCTACCTAGGTACAGACCTACCTACCCTTGGGCTGCTTGGGGTACTTCCCTCTAAACGCAGACCGCGCAAGCAATTCGCGCGCTACTGTGGAGATAAGCATCGCCACCAGGACACGAGATCATGTCCTTGGGCAATTCACTTGCCTAGCGCTGACGAGGTAATTTAGGATATGTGATTGCGCTAGGTATAGTCTTGGCCGAGACCATTCCAGTATCTTACCTTGATACAGTGTACTAGGTAGGCAGTTATAGGAGTTAACCTCAACCAAGACCAGTAAAAAGGGGGGAAATCCGAGACTCCTCATCTTCTACGACGATAGAGGTCTTGATCTTGTCCTAGTCCTGTTTGAGACCCTTTGCAGTTATACTCACCCCAGATGTATAAGTAATTTGCTACGACTTTTGAGGTACTTACGTGGGTAGATTGCTAGGCGTGATCTACGTACATGAAGTAGATCGATCTACGACCAGGGTAGCGAAATGATACTAAGGAACCTTTGTCCGGAATTCACGGAGTATATATATGTGTATGTACTTAAAGATACAAGCACCAAAGCAAGTTAAGTGTTGTTATAGTTAACACCTTTCAATCTTCAGAATATGGCTTTTTCAACCCCTATACAAGGTAGGACACGTGTAACTAGGTACCCCTGAGCATCGTGAAAGAGCGTAGCGCATCATCGCAAATCATTGAGGATTCACCATATATACCTAGGTAAAGATCGGGTATTCCTGCCGATGCGGAAGATGAATTGGATTCGTTTATCTGCGATACACATGAAACAGGTAGTTATAGTGGAAAATGAGAAAGCCCCCTAGTAAGTATGTAGGCTATGGGATTCCATCTCATGCGATTCTACGAAAGCCTATGATGAGAAATACACCACGTATGATAACGCGTACGTGTGGCCCTATGATGTGTCAAATCTACATGATCCTACACAGACTATCTCCTCAACTTGGTTAAGTCTGTAGAGCCCCCCCTGAATATAGTCCACCTGACCTAGTGGGCCGACCCAGTTCCCAGGTAAGCAGAATTCCACTTCGTAAACTTGATATACCTAGTCACAAGGACGACATATTCAAGTTAGATACCTAGTAGTTATATTCACAGTGACCGAGAAGTACAATTGTAACGTAGTTGATATCATATATAGGTAACTATGAAAATATAGCAAAAACTTCCCATGCGGTATCTCATTATCCCATGACCCACAATATGCGTTGCCTAGCAGCCGAGCATAAGAGACCTGCTCAGCCTCGTAATAAAAAAGAGAAAGAAAAGAAGAAAAAACTCACAACCAAAGATGTATACCTAAGTGCTAGCCTGGCGCCGCATTAAACTCCCTGCTCCCTAGGTATATCCCATAGCCGAAACCCACCAGCGAGGTAGCGCGCGCAAATTATTCCATCTAGTGTCCAACGCCATTATCATCCTGAGATTTGACTGTCCTAACATATCAAAGAAATAGCCCCTATATACGGATATGTGTGTCCCATTGATTATACCAGACCTTTCGCTTCTTCGCCCAGCGGTAGTCTATGTTCGTTGCTAAGTGATCATCTGTATTCTGAGGGTGGATACGACGGCACGTGGGGATTTAGGCCGTTCCCCTGCGGCATAGGCGGGTGATGAATCCCGTACGCATTGAAGGATTCGGCCGGGTGTAATGTGGACGGAATGCCCATACTGCTAACGGGTTGCGGCGTCCAGCCATGCCATAATATATCCAAATCGAAATCATTGTCATTGCCACTTAGCGGTTCCATTGATGGCGGCAAGGTGGCGGCAATACCACTATTCAACGTTACGCTTCCTTCGGGGCTAGGTTGCTGAAGCGGCGGCGGCATCATACGAGACATGGTAGGCTCCGAGTGCACACTCGACATGTTTGCTACCTGCCGGTCTTTCACCGGAGACATCTCATTGACGAACATATCCTGTCGTTCGGCTTTGACGTGCCGGAAGAAGGGCGACATCGGCTCATGGGGGAATTTATGCGAGAGCGTGGATATCGTGGGTACCGTCCTCCCGGGCAAATATATTTTCCTCATCGTCGAAGACTGATTCATATTTGCGGTGCGAAAACTATCGATGATATACGAGACTCGTTGAGCCTGTGCGTCCCTTTCCCCACAGTAGGCGAGAATGAGTAAGGCACTGTGGATGGAATTTTCCGCATCTGGATTATGATACAATGAAGCAAATTCGTTGCTCAAGATTATGAGTGCCGCTGCGAAGACGAAATATCTGTTTAATATAATAGGGGTCTCGCATCAGTTTGAGATCCCTTTGAGATTTTAATATGGTAGATGGGAGGTCTTACATTACAAAAGGATTGCACTGAGGCAAGTATTCAGCTTCCAGAGCAGACCGGGCGATAATTATCGTACGTTGCGAGGCCTCAACACAGATCTGAGAGAACTTCTCTAATCTTGGGCTAATGTGAGCCGTTTTGTGGGCACTCCTAGACATGTCCTCGCAGCCCATCTTGATGAGATATAGAAAGAAGGGCCGCGTGAGAAGCAGTACGGAGTGGCAATGTAGGAGATTCACGTGGAGAATGGCGACAGCCTGCGCTAAGTCGATTGGCCCATCTTTAATCCGTCGGCAGTGTAGACTTTGATGTAGTTCTCCCTCCCAGTTCTCAAGTTGATCCGCGATTTCTTGAGCCACGAAAGTCGATACTTTTCTCTTAGAGTAGACTTTCTTAAGCGTGGACCCAATCCAATAACAACTTTTCACTGCACTATCCAAAGCTAGTGAGTTTATTGCTTGTACATCATCCATCATAGGCTCCTCAGTACCGATCTCTGTTGGCGCCTCTAGCGCATGCGCGGAGCAGTCATCTTCCAGTATACTTATAGGGCGGCCAAGGCATGCCGCAAGGAAGCGATCGAGGACGAATAAAGTCCTCCACACGTTCGTCCGAACGCGACGTTCAGATGGGCTAAAGATCACCATGCTATCCTCCCTATGCAGTCCCATCGCGAAGGCGGACCGCACTGCCATCCCTGCTTACTAGTTAGATTCGTGGTTAAGGTAAAGAGGGAAAGGTATCGTAACTAGACGGAAAATGATGAAATGGACAATATTATATACCGTAGTAGAAGTACGATGCATTCCTCTTCGAAACGACCAGCTTATAGAGGGACATTAAGAGGAGGGCCTGGATTGACCAGAAGTCCGCATCCTCAAATCCCGACACCGGATTATAAATGTTTTCAGCATTTCGATAGAATAACTCAGCGCGACTAATAGGCTCTGAGTGCAAGCTTCGAATTATGGCAGCCTCATCGGTCCCGCGTATTGGACGAGCGATAGCTAAACCGATAGCAAATACCAGGTTTAGAAGGCATAACTGGGGTTGGGTCGTGCTGAGTGGCTCCTTGTAGCATTCATCTAGAGATCGGAGAAACTCCTTCTGAATGAATACGTCGATAAGGCCCGATGTCTACGACTTGGTGAGTCAACCTAAATTAAACATCAAGAATAAACATACGTTTGTGAAGAATGAGTCTACTAGTATATCAGCCGTCTTCTTATCAGGAAGCACCCCTGTTGGCTTTATCTCATATGGAAGCTGGATGGTATTCTCCAGAATGTTGTGTCGTTGGGGATCAAGGGTAAACTCTGATGGCCCGGAGACAGTCTCGACGATCATGCGGATCAACTGCAAGTAGGAAAGGCTTGCTGATTCGCCAACGTAAACTACCCACTGTATTAGCATGCGAAATACTTGGTCTCAAAGATACCTAGACAGGTAGTCCTCTGAAACTTGAGCCCAAGTATGAAAAAGGGGTATTTATAATTAACCCTTCACGGCTGTTCTCGATAGACATACTTCATGCATGTGTTTGAGGTATAAAGTACGGAATATAACGATTTGACTTGAGAGGAGAAGTAGGGGCATGCAGTTTGTCTGCAGGTGCCTAGATTTGTGTATTCTGACTTACGCAATCTTCCCGTTGTGTCCATCAGCATCCTAGGTAAGGTCACAATCTCAGCTTCATCCGCAGCCCCGCTAGCATTGCTAATCCGAGAGCGGGAGTCAAAATCGCGATCATTGCCGCCGAGAAAATGGCGACCCGTCCCTGCAAGCTTCTTCTGGCTTGACTCGGGAGGCTCGGCTTCCGCTAGGTTCATTGCTGACCTATCGGTAGGCTGATTCCACGGAACTAAAGACGGAGCGTGTGTCGCAAGAGCCTGGTTAGGCTCAAGGGTAGATTTCAACGTCCTTGGAGAGTTATCAATGTGTCGGCGTTTGGTCGGCGACCCGAGAGGCTCCTGTGACCCGGTTTCAAGGCTCGTTGGCGTGTACAAACAATCCAGGCTTCGTTTCAGACAGGTGCTACATGGTTTTAGTCCATTGCACTACAATAATATCCAAGTTAGCAGGGATAGCAATAAAAAACTCGATGCCCGTTTGAATCGTATGATAGCCTCTGGACATCCTGTCCACAAATGGCTACACAGCCACGCAAACAGCTGTGGGACCCAGGGAAATCATCCGAAAACATCAGCATAACACACGCCGTCGTTGCTCATGCTGTACACTGCTCAACTGGAAGACGCTAGGAGACAGGCTTGCCTGGTGGATGACCCGTCTATCTTGCTAACTCGCGCCTCCGTGGTCGATGGGTCGGCGATCTCACGTGTGAGGTGGTACAGGAAAGTCACCGACGATGTAAGGGAAGTAATGTTGAGGAGGAAGGGAGTAAACCTTTTTTTTTAAAAAAATATCAATTGACTGACCTTTTGTTTCCTACGCTTACATGAATCACATGCCTGGGCAGTGCGTTGCCTCTTGTCAGGATCAACCTTAGGTCGTGTCATGATGGTTTGAGCCACAAGAGGTTTAGGTCACATCCGCCATCCGACACCTTGCCACAAAACGACAAGACACAAGTCGGACAATGGAGAGAATAAAAAACAAATAACTTCGGGGGCGGCGCCGGTCTTACGGCACTTCAACGGCGGTCTCGGATGCGGACAATTATCCAGACTCAGCCCTATCGGAAAGCAGACGGCGGCTCAGGTACAGAGTCGTGGAATGATACGAATAATTGACTCGGGAGTCGTTTGTGTACTCGGCAGTGTGTAGAAGCCGATCTGCATTTGGGGTACGAGCAGGCAGCCTGAGCCCTGAGCTATTCTGGTACCTACTACCTAAAGGTAGGGTTGCTGTAAACGCGTGGGTGGCGGAAACTAAGTGGAGAAGAGTATAGCCGAGTGTATACAGGCCGTGGACAGGTGTCGAGCAACTTAGCTCTCACTGGAGCGCTATAATGATCTGTCACAACACCAGTTAAGTGAAGGAAGATGCGAAGAGGGCGTAGGATTTCTGGGAAACAGCGGGACGCGTCGGAAGCGGGAGATGAACGATGAACAGGAAAAGAGCTATCATGGGAAAGGTTTAATGGAGAGAATGCAAGGGCCAGCTTGTTAGGTAGTTTTTTTTTCTTCAAGGGGAGCCAACGTAAAGCCATGCACACTCCAAGTGGCCGGCTCGGCGCCCTCCTCCCTCACCGGACAATGGGCGGTCTCGACCGACATTGAGTTTTGTGGTCATGACTTCGATGAGAAATCGAGGCAGGGCTGGGTAGCCAGTAGGACCGTGATTGGGCAGCTGGGCTGTAGATCAATCAAGTGAGACTCCGTTAGGCAGTTAAGTGGCGTTTTAGCACGCCTCAAGATGCGGGAGATAGCGGCTTATTTAACCCTTCTTTTGACAGCTGGACTGTGGACTTTCTCGAGATAGTTGGAACTTGGACGATATTAGGAGTGCGGACTTTTTCTTGATATCCCACAACTAAGATCTTAACGGGATCCATGTGAAGATCATAGGGTCCAGAACCGGGTTATTCCTTTTTTTTAACAAGACATCTGAGTGTTGAAGAAGATATTAAAAAGTGACTGGTCAACTCCGTATCCACAATACACAGCAAATGTCTCGGGTTGGACTTTCAATTATTGGGTTCGCTACAGATCTTTAGCGGGTAGAATAAGATGATGAAAAAAAATCAAATCCAGGGTCTTTTTGAGATGTGACAAGAAGTCATAGTTCGTGTGCGGCTTGGTGTTCATCCTAAGTAGGTAGACTTAGGTATTATTAGATTTTGATGTTAAATAAAGCATGTAGACCCTTCCAAGTCAACTGGTTGCTAAAAAGTTAGGTACATGTAGTAGGCAGGTACGTACGGTATGTACCTGGTAAACCTTCAAATTTTCGCACGTGTAGCCTGGAGGTGGACATAAGTGCCAGGTGAGGTACATGTATACATGATACTCCGTACTCCGCAAAATATAGCTCGTATGGGACCTAAGAGGGATTAAACTCATCGGATAATGCACCTAAATGACCAGAAGGTTCAGGGGTTGGAGAGAATAGGTCGAGTTATGTACGATGGAGTACATGCCAAGGAAAGGATTTATCAGTGTCATCGCACATTATCAGTAAGTGAGATAAGTAGATGTAAGTATCTCGTCTTCTTTCCCAAACAGGATATCTTCAGGATCCACTGTCTAGGGCGTCTAAGGCAACTTCTCCATTTTTGCGGCTCAATCTTCTTCAACTACCAAAACTTACCTAAGACCTCCTACTCCCACTTAAAACCTCCCCATATTCCCAAGACCCAAATCTTCGCCGTTTATGTATGAACCGGCCCTCACATCCTAGAAGAGTAATCTAAGACAAGCTGCCAATGTCAGTCTTTGAAACCTGACGTGGCACTGGAAACCGTTAGATACCTAGGTACCTAGCGGATTTTACAGGGTCTAGAAGGATTCACTTTTCTCGGATGAAGCACCCGGCCCTCGCATACATGACTCCCAAGACTCCAAGAATCTCGTGGCTAATTTGCCAACTTCTCGATATTTCTTTAAAGCAAACTGTCTGAATAGGGGAATCGATTCGGTGCTCGAAATATGCACGCAACCCTTTAGATCAGATTGCTCCAACCTCACTCGCTCCGTATGCCCATCATCCCGTCACAGTTGACGTGAGCCGGCCCGCATTTAGAATAAGCTTGTCTTATCTACCGACATCATATTAACGTCAGCAGCGCTGGCTATTTTAAACATAGCTCGCGGCTATTCATTGCGAGGCGCCTAATTCGTTCATTGGAGCCGACTTAGAGATATCCACGCTCAAGAACCTTCTGTCCTTATCTCGACCTGAATACTAATCATCCAGCAGGTTCAGCCAGCCGCCGGCACCCTCTTGAAGTCATATTGGCATGAGGATTCCAATAGATCCTACAGCTTTGCGTCCACAAGAATGGCTCCCGCGTCTTCGGGTGTACTGCGAGAATTGACGTGTTAATGGACCTGGCCTTGGCTATCCTTAGTTCACCACCCCTTAAACAGTCTGGTACATGCTTGACTTCGAGTACATTGGCTATGGCAACAGCCCATAGCATCAATGACATGTTTCTATCCCTTACATACTAGGTACATATGCCATCCTGCTAGACGAGTCTCTGGGATCCTCTGATCGGCTGTGCTTTGTTTGTCGTTTCTTAGCCTAAAAATTTTTCTCGTCACTTATATATGTCCGAGTCACGATCTTACCGACAGGCTATTTCGGTGAGTTGCCCCGAATCTGATGGATCACAATATGATTACATGCGTACTATTATTTGTAGTTCATATTTCCTAGAGGTCTTTACTTTAAGTATTTTAGGTCACTATGTGTGGCACTCTCTCCTATATTCCTCTCTTTGCTCTGAGTACAAACATCCCCATATCGTTATTTACCATCACGCTTCTACCATCATGACTATCAGACAACTAAAAGCATCACTACCCATTGGCCAAGTGGGGCTCAGAAAGCACTCTGTAGGTGAAGGTGCGAAAGATGTCTTGGAAGAACTCTTGAAGTCCGCGAAGATGGAGCTTCCGAAAGAGTTTCTGAAATACGTTGATCACGTTATGTTCTTGAGAAATTCTCGTGCAGGGGATACAGTATGCCTTCCGTGCCCCCTGCGTGAACAAGAAACAGTAGCGGCACTTAAAGCGCTAGAGGGATGCGCTGCCGCTGCTATTACAGACGTTAGGGGGGCAAAGCGCGAAAGAGCAGTCAAAGTCAACCTAGAACGTGTGACCTCATTCTTAATGTCTGCGTATATCACCAACATCGACGGCTTGGATAAGTGCAACCCCAAGACCAAGAAACGAATCCCTGGTTCGTCTCGTATACCCACATCAGGTAAATTTAGAACCGTTTATGCTAACCAAGATACCAAGACACCGACCTAAATCAGGCACAGTCAAATATATATCGCCGTCTGTCAGCAGGCTTATACGAGACTAAGAATTTAGGTGAATACTACCATATACACGGGTCTTTAGAAGCCACCACGACTCTGGAAATGATTGGCCTTCCCGCATTTTTGCCCGGTCTAACGGATTACCGTGATTGCATTGAGACTATCGAAGGGGCGGTCAGAAAGTTTTCAGGAGCTGAGTTGGAAGAGCTGAATCGAGAATATCGGCAGGCAGGCGTTCCCGTCCTTACCAATGAAAAGTACCAGAAGACGTCTCATGGCCGAGCGATGGCGTCTCTCCCGCTATTTACAGTGAATCCCCTGGGCGTAGAAACGCCACCTGTTCCATTTGTAGAATCCACAAATGGGCCAAGTCAATGTCTGCAGGGACTTCGTGTTATTGAGCTGTGTCGGGTGATTGCAGGGCCAACTATCGGCCGATCCCTAGCAGCCCATGGCGCATCCGTCCTGAAGATTACATCGTCGCAATTACCAGATGTTCCATTCTTCCAATTGGACGTCAACACCGGTAAACACACCACATCCTTACACCTCAAAGACCCGCATGACGTCGCGATTTTTGAATCTCTCCTTGAGACTGCAGACGTGATAATTGATGGGTACCGACCGGGTGTCATTGCAAACCTCGGTTATCGACCCGAGGATCTTGCAGCAAAAGCAGCGCGACGCGGCAAGGGTATCATTTATGTAGCAGAAGACTGCTTTGGCGGCGCCGAGATAGGCGCAGAGTGGGCCGGCCGGCCAGGTTGGCAACAGATCGCCGACTGCGTCACGGGCGTGGCATGGGAACAAGGCCGATTCATGGGTCTTAACGAACCGGTCGTCCCGCCTTTTCCTATGTCTGATTACGGTACGGGATGCGTCGGCACGATCGCGGCACTCGCCGGCATATACCGCAGGGCGACACAAGGAGGTAGCTGGATCTGCCGAACTAGCCTATCACAATACAACATCTTCCTATTATCCCTCGGTACGTATCCGATCGACGTCAAAGACCAACTCCGTCGCGAACACGACCCTCACTTCTTCGAACTGCGCCATAGCGACTCTGTCGACGAGGTTAGCCAGCGAGCCTTAGCGAGTGTCAGACACCTCCACCCGGCGCTATTTGCAAGCCATATCATGCAGAGCGCATATAGTGAAGCTTATGGTGGTATAGTGACATGGACGAAGGAGCCACTACAGGTGGACGGAATCAAGATCGGTCATGTAAGACCGACACGGCCTAATGGATATGACAGGCCGACATGGGAAGACTGGGAGAGCGACGAGACGCTATTGGATGCCTGATATCTCACCCCCCAGGCCGGCGGAGAAATGCTAAAGATTTACGAGGGATCTACTTGCTGTGTGGTCGCACTGCAGTAGCGGCGGTTATCGTACTTTTTCTTCTTCTTTTCATTTCAACATCAGCGGGCGTCGTGGTATTTGTCGTAACTGGTGTTACATGAAAAAAGCATTATACGAACTCAGCTCCGGGGGACATCACTACCTAATTCTTCGCTTGATGCTACATAGGAAAAGTTCAGTTTTGATAGGTTCCGAGGTTGGCATAGCATCGCGTCTTCCTTATCATTCTTACCAATTTCTCTTCTTTTTTAATACTTCTTTAATAACTACCACCTTTCCTATATCATATCACACGAGTCAATTAATGATGATTAAATTCGCCCTATTTGTGCAGTTCCTAATGGAGAATAATAGTTAGACCAAAACTTGAGAAATGACAAAAAGGGGGACCCCAGTTTTTCGACATGAAAATTATCGATATGAGGTAAAGAAAAGCACATCTACGACGCCTCAAACTTGATACATTGATAACACGGCATGAAAAAGAACAGTAAGCACATAGTCTCTCTGAACGAAAAGGAAGAACTAAAATTGCCGTATTCGTTAGTTCGATTGACGACAGTGGCGATGCAGTCCCTCCCAAATCGGGTCCTAATAACCAAATAGACCCTGTTCGAAACGCCTTTTGAACTATTTTTGACCTATCGCTAAATCCCAGCTCGAGATCACGAAAGTTATGGGGAGGTAGAGTAACCAAGAAGTACCCGGCGGTGTGATAGAGGGGGTTTCTGGCTGTAACTATCGAGAGACTAGTTGCGCCGTCGTACTACAAGATCTGTTATCTCTCGCGAATGACACATCACATTCACAGCTACGCCTCGATCCTCTCCCCGCAGGAGTTCAAGTTACCTACATACCTACATACTTACTTACATACCTGGTAAGTTATCAATATAACACATCTCGTCCCTAAAATAAAACGCCCCCTTTTTCCCCTTACCGTACGGGCTATATTCTAATCACGTTTTTATACGAGACCGCAGCTCTTGGCCGGCGCGAGAATCAGGCGATCTTGATCTGCCTTACCGACTTCACTTGCGCAATCTACTTACACAGGAGACGCACGAGGCCGGCGGTCTACGGCCGCCTGTTGGCCGGGAGCCCCAGCTGTCGCCGGCTAGGTGCAGGGGTTTGGTCGAGGGGGTGGGACAGCAGCTACCCGCATTACAGCACCTTCGTCACGAGTCCAGCTCGTCGGACCAACCGCTTTGTAATCCAGGCTCTCGTATTTCTTACTTTTTTTTCTTTCCCCTTTCCCCCTTCCCCGCTAGGCGAATTTACCTAGATCCTAGGTCGAAAGGTCGCAGGGATCTAGCTGATGACGGAGGAACGTCTAGATGCCCGACGGGCTTCTGAAACCGTCGTAGAATGTCGGCCAAGACGTCACGGCCCCGCGACGGAGGACCAGAGACGAGGGACCGTCGATGCAAGGCTGCTTCCCTCATCGAGAGACTTTCACTATGCAGCCACGTAGCCACGTTTCTTACCTAGGTAGGTATCTACCAAGCCAGCTCTGGCTTTCCCTTCCCTTGGCATCAGCAGTTTTCTGTATTCGGTAACCAACGTAAACCCACCCCCGTGCCCTCGAGTCGGAGTGACAGTGACGTACGGGCGACATTCCGTCGCGGATATTGCCGCGCCCACGAGCGCGCATTCCTCCTGCCAGGAGCCGAAAAGGCTATAAAATGGCGTGAGAGGATGCGGAGTGACATGTGCCACTGGAAACTAGCTCGTAGATTAGAAGCACTATGAGCCACTATCTATCAGCGCCTATTTCGTACTTGACGGGTGATCTGGAAAACACCGACCGACGTCTGGCGTTATTGGTGACGCTGCGTGTCTCACTCATATATCTATCACTTTTGATTGTGATGATGTACGTGCAAGAACATGACAGCGAGGCTCATGACGCGGCTGTCATGACACTTATATCTAAATTGGCTTTCTTGCATTTGAGATTGCTTTTGCTTCGTTCTTTTTTCGGTGCGTGATGATTTGAAAAAGTACGAAACGGAGATGTGATGGCCTGACTTGGTTATTTATCATACTGAAATGACTCGATAGGTTTGAGGCATTATTTTGACATTCTAGCCACAACATGTCAAAAATTAAAGTACGGTATACCTAGTAGGTAGTAGTTATCCTAAACAGAGTGACTTGATGCTATTGTTGAAAGGGCTCACCATTGACTTTCTAGAATGATTTACATGGTGAATTAGAATAGAGATGACATAATCATGCACGCATCACTTTTAGCATATACGAGATAATATGTTCGTAACAAAAAAAAAGGGAAACAAAAATAAAACTTCAAAAGATCGCAAGGTCCAACATGAGAAAAGGCAAAAGAATTAGTCACGCCGTGGATCGAACACGGAACCTTCTCGGGACTTAGGAAGTGGAACACATCAATGTGAACGAGAAATCATAACCATTAGACCACGCGACTGTTGACAAATCTCTGCTTATTGTGCAACATATACCAAATCTGCGCAATACCCCACCAAACTTCCCGTTAAGCCGACCAGACGATAGCGTAGAATAGCGTCAAATAGCGCTAAAAGTCCACTTTCTAATAGGCACTAAAACTTCTAGATATACATCCACAGGTAACCTTTTCATACATGAAATGACTTATTCATTTGTGAAATATGATCTTCGGAATTTCATCATCGAAAAAAATATAGGCTATATGTTATTGCAACATATTCCGTTATCTTTCCCTCAAGTTGCGGAATAACTCCATTAGAAAACATTAGGAAGAATCCAGAGATCCAAAACCAAGTGCATCATCTCACCTCTTCCCAAACAAGATCAAGCGGTCTACCTTTCACCAGACCTACCAACCTATCAGCGACCTCGGTATCTCATTTCCTTCCTCCCCGTCATTCCCATTACAAGATAGCCTCCGGCATTAGGACGCAGGGAGATACGAGCCTGGAGCCGCGAGGGCGCCAGTTGCCAATGACGCTTCTCGGTACGTCGGTAGATCAGGACGAAGTGGAGTCTGCCAAAACCGATCGAGCGCAACTCCCACCGAGGATCTATCCAGATCAACCGAAGTAGCGATGGGGAATCTTGACACATACATACGATCGACCATACCTGGAATCGTAGCATTGCGTCGGACCGAGCTTTCTCATTCTCATTCTCAATTCTCCTCGTAGTAGTATCTATCTCGCGCGCAGGCCACCACGAGCGAATCGGCCATCGCGTAATCAGAATCGAATCTTTGACTACTGACTTACTCCAGTCTGCAGTACATACTCCGGTGCGATGTATAATTTATCCATTATGGGGTTGTGCGCACAAGCTGGGTCCCATCATAAACCCCATTGCGACCTTGGCTATCGCTAACCTCAATATGACACGCCGTCCCTTGATAGGGCGAGAGGGAGTGCTCAACGAGGGATGGGGCATTTCGGTGCTCCGTTCCCGTTCCGGTCCCCGAATTAATATACCATTGCTGGTCTCAGGACCTCAAAACTTTCACGATCGGACCCCTATTGCACACCTACTTACCTGCTCTTCTATCATATCTTCCCTGTGACGCCCTGTCGGTGGAGTTTTTGCAATATCTCTTCATGTATACCGCATGAGTGACGGTAAGGAGGATAGCGATGTCGGAGCGTCCTGAATGAACGCCCCTTAACGGTATCTTTCTGGTAGACATTTTGAGTTTTGTGTCGTCGACAGTTGCATATGTAGAATGGCTTATATACTACTAGGTAGTAACCTTCCATTCCATAAGGTTTCTATCTGCATTGGAAGCCTCGTACCTGGTGAACTGTCTTGTTGCTGCCCAGTAATCTTATTGTCCTAGAACCTCGAGGAATCTGATGGTTTTGCGTTTCTCCTTACTATCAAATAATACCTGAGACGCCCAACTAGGAGCCGCAAATATGAATAGACCACCCACCGCTAAACCCAGGGCACCCCCCGTCGACTCCCCCCTGGTAGGAGAGGAGATAACACCGACATACTCTACCTCGTCCGCGATACCTATTGACGAGCCACCGGATGGCGGGTTCCTAGCCTGGTCCCAAATCGTCCCGGGTCACATCGCCAATATGCTATCATGGGGTTATGGAACGGGGTTTTCAGTGTTTCAACTATATTATAAGCAAACCATGCATCTGCCGGCCTCACAAGTGGCTTGGGTTGGTTCGATCCAGATTTTCCTCTGTTTCGTAATCGGTATGGTCTCCGGCCGGCTGTCTGATGCGGGATACCCGAAACTCTTATACGCCACCGGAGCCATAGTGACCGTGTTCGGCATGTTCATGACCAGCCTGGCAACGACATATTGGCAGGTCTTGCTCGCACAAGGTTTCTTAACCGGCATCGGCGGCGGTCTGATGTTCATGCCGGCCACCGCAAACGTCGCCACATACTTCAAGAAGAACCGATCACTTGCCGTCGCCTTGAACGGGTGCGGGTCGAGCACTGGCGCAATACTGTTCCCGGCTCTAGTCCAATTTCTCACACCAAAGCTAGGCTTCGGGTGGGCGGTCAGGATATGCGGGTTCATAGGCCTGTTCTTGGCCGTCATCGGATTCTTCGTCTTAAAGCCGCGAAAGTTGCGAAGAATACCAGCCCCCGTTGTCGACTGGAATGCCTTCAAGAACATCCCCTACTCCACGTTCTGTGCCGGCGCGTTTCTCATATACTTCTCCCTATTTACCATGTTATTATACGTAAGTTCATGATGATATCATTTCCGTAACAACTTGTGGGTGTTGTGCTGACTATGGTCTCTTCCAGATCAACTCCTTTGCACGCGAGAGCATCGGGCTGAGCAATCAAGAATCGATCAACTTTGTCCTAGTCACAAACGCAGTTGCTATGCCCGCTCGACCCATCTTCGGTGTCATCGCCGACCGCTATGCCGGCCCTGTCAACACCTTCGGCATAAACTGTATCGCCTTAGGGATCATGGCGTTTGGTTGGATAGGTGTGCATACACGGTCAGATATGTATGCTTATTCTGTGGTAATGGGTTTTGTGAACGGAGGTGCCCAGGGCATCTTTAGTTCTGCTGTAAGCAGCTTCGTCAAAGACGTTACAAAGATGGGCACATGGATCGGTATGGCATTTGCTCTCTGCGGGTTTGCTACTTTGGCTGGCCCTCCTACTATGGGTGCCATCATCGATGCTAGCGGAGGGAGATATATATGGGGACAGCTCTGGGCAGGATTGACTATTGTTATCGGGGGTATTTTTATCCTCGCATCTTCTAGACTAGTAGTGAAAGATCGAGGGGGGAATATATGGACTAAAGTCTAAAAGGGAAACAGGATAACCTAGGGATTGGGTTGGAATATTGGATTAGACCTTCAAAGAGGATGTGCATACGGCTGTATAGGGAAGTACAGTAGGTAAGTATGCCACGCCAGCGACTGAAAAGAGACTCGGAAGCGACGCAAGATTGCAGGAAATTATGAAATCAAACGAATAAGCGATATACTATTTCAGCAATAGCTAATGTAATAGACCTGAAGTTGAATTGGTATGTTACCTTATAATGTGTGAAAACATTCATGTGGTGTTTCAAGAGCCCGAAGAGAGGTGTTGGTAGGGATTGTATAAGTTTCGCTATACCTACCAAGCGTTTCAATGGATTTTTGACGATGCGGACGATTCGAATGTGGAGGCCTCGAGAAGTGTAGGAGGTAACCCAGTTGTGGCGTGGCTGAGCAGTTGACTCTATCCACACTAGCCACACTAGCCACATCGGTTAATTCATGGCAGGGATCAATTCCATGCCATGAAACGCGGCAGATCCAATTAACCTTAATTGCCTTGGTCAGACCTTAGATAATGCATTAGTTTATCTGTAGCTTGATACAATTGACATCATCATTCGTCTGAGCTGTTCATACATCGTACGTATAGTGCAACCATACAACAATCTCGCATATTCCAAGGTCGGTTGCCTCAATTTCACTTCCACTTCCACATCAGTCATGAAAAATGAAAAAGAGATGACAACCAATCCTTTCGGTTGCTAGCTCGGTTATACACGTTAATCCGAGCCGAAAAGAGCTCGGTTCAGGTATCATTCAGCTGGTCCTTCAAGCGCGGTAGCTTCTAATTGGCCGAGACGAGTTGGTACTGATGCATGATCGATCATCAAGGCGAAAACTTGAAAACTGTTACAGTGCGTGTTTATGTCATTAGCTGTCAGTGCAGGTTTTAGGAATTAAAAAATCTATGATAATTCTACTATTTTCATCTCTTTATCTTTAAAAGTCGCTTCTGGCTCTTTGTTAGGAATTTTTAATGTTTCAGAAGGAACTCGTGATTGGAACGGTTCACCCAATCTTCCATCTCTACTAGCTCAGCGAGCCCAGCGCTTAATTTGGATATCAATATTTCTTTGAAGAGTTAAACTCACGACGATCGCTTGCTTACTTTCAACTACCTCGTACTTCACTTACCTCGGTTCCTATATTCATTCTTGTTCCTCTACATAATTCTCTTTCAATAATCCATCTGCCGCTAGGCAGTCAATTCCATCTTACTCTAATTCCTAAACAAGATGGCGGCGTTTATCGCAAAGAAGATCCTCAAGGAGACGGCGGGCAACCAATTTGGAATAAAGGTTCGCGATATCTATTTCTATCAGCGCCATTTACTCAATGCGATGCGCTTGACAACCTTGAGCGCGAACCATGCTAACACAACACACTATAGGACCCGTACTTTGAGGAAGTTCCCGCGACGAGACTGGACGGTCGACCGTCGAGAACGAAGACTAAGAAAGTCCGTAAGGCTTTGCCGCCTGGCCTCTCGGAACACGATGCCCAGGTTTTGACCAAGGTGAAGAGAAGGGCATACAGACTAGATATGAGCCTGGGAAGCTTTATGGGGTTAAAGTTAGGATGGGGTAGCTTAATTGGCCTTGTCCCATTGTGAGTAGACCTGTTCCTTTCGGATTATGGTTAGTATGTACTAATGCAAGTTGACTCGGCAGCGCTGGCGATGCCGTGGATGCGCTCCTTGCGATGATGGTCGTTCATACTGCGAAACAAGTAGAGGGAGGGCTCCCGACTCGAATATGGGCTACCATGTACATCTGGGTGATCATTGATTTCATCGCCGGGTTGGTACCCTTCGTTGGAGATATCGCAGACACCCTCATCCTGGCCAATACCCGCAATGCCATAGCGCTGGAGGACTATTTACGTAAGAAAGGAAAGAAAAATCTCCGCGCAACCCATCAGCCGGTACCCGATGTTGACCCCAGCGACCCATCCGAATTCGATCGGTTCAATGCTCAGTCACAAGAACGCGGAACAGATTATCCTGCGCAAGAAAGTGGTGTCGCACCCGCTCAACCGCCACGGCCGGGTCAAGCAAGGGTTCGTGACGATCGACGGGCCAGCTCTGGCAGAGGTTTCTTTGGTCGGGGCAGCCAACGATCTCGCCCAGATGATGTTGAGATGGGGACCCGCTAAGAGTCGGAATCTGTGGGGTTAATTACCTACATGGAACCAGGTCACGTAAAGTGCTTGGAGGGGCTGTGACGCGTCACACTATCATACATGGGATTTGACTATTCTAGGTGGTAATCTGTAGCAACGGCGGTCGGTTTGCTTGTCTTGTCTTATCAATCATTGCGGGTGTTTCATACCTGTAATTCGTGGATCCGTGGTACCCATACGATCAATTTGATATGTAGATAGATTCACGATTCACACATTGCGGGAAGCATGGCTTGTTCAAGTGTAACGGCAAACAGAGACAAGGGGTTGATAAATGATACCCAGATACCAGAGGAAATATTGACAGACGGGAAGATTCGCAGCTAAACACGAGACAGTGGTTAGGACGATTAGATATCCAAGATAATTTATCGGGATCGATGAGAACATAAGCTGTTTAGAATGTACTGTGGCGTAAAAGGTACAAGGTAGGTATCCTACATTTGAAGGCGTAGAATTACCCCTCGTACTCCGAGGACACTGTCCGACATTTTCGACTTAAGACCGATATTAGGTCCGGAATTGAACCGCTCAGAGTCGACGATGACTCCCACGACGAGTAATCATTACCTGATCTTGAATCAGCTAAGAACTAGGGATCCAATCCATTCCTTTTTGGTCCACTGTTTATCTCGCGACTGTGATCTGATAACTTTAGTTGGTGCCGATGAATCCATGTTTGTAAGACCTGAAGCTAGGGCTGGCTTGGCAGGCAGGGACCGAGTTGGCCGACGCTGCGAGCTTCCTGCATTTTTTCCCGAAAGAAACTGTACCTGCCGCAAAAAAATAAGTTGGGGCTGGCTGGGCAACTTCCCTCGGATCGTCATGATGTCCGTGTCTAAGTGGTACGTACACTAGTACCGTGGGAAAGTGGTACCAATGTGCTCTAAAGTGGTATTAAAGTGGAGACATAATCCCTGTTAACGCGCGAAAAAAAGTGGCGGGATGTTTGGTCGCGTCTATGATCGCGTTACTCCTACTGATCTGTGCACGTGACTTGGCGCGAAACGCCCTTTTTAAAAAGATCTTGATTCCGACCAATTTTCTACACGGTTTTCACTCTGCATCATCAATCAAGACCAATCTTTCCACTTAACGCGTAATTGTTCAATTGAACTTGGTAAATATCATAGCTCAATTGCCAATCTACAACATACAATTACAATCCCTTCATCTAACCCTCCATTCACAATGTCTGTTGAGCTTACCCCCTCCAAGAAGGTACGTGACATCGTTGACCGCTTTCCAATAAATTTCGTCAATACCACATATCTTTACATTGTCAATTGATACTAACGCATCATCCTACATAGGCTGCTTCCGCTTTCGAGTCTCTAAAGATGGACTCTCCCATGAAGAAGCTTGACTTAGGCAAGGAGAACGCTCCTTTCGATGCCAGCGTCGATGCCATTGCCAACGAGATCGAGTCGCAGAAGGTTATCGCCACGAAGGAAGAGAAGCCGGCCGTTGCCGAGACTATCACATCCGAGGAGGCTGACGAGCCTATCCTCCAAGAGAACCCTCAGCGATTCGTCCTATTCCCTATCAAGTACCACGAGGTGAGTGACGCGTCTAAGACGCGTAAAGTGGTTTTCCACGCGACATACGCTAATAACGAAACATAGATCTGGCAAATGTACAAGAAGCACGAGGCTTCCTTCTGGACTGCCGAAGAGATCGACCTGTCCAAGGATCTTCACGATTGGAACAACCGACTAAACGAGGATGAGAAGTTCTTCGTCTCTCACATCCTTGCTTTCTTCGCCGCCTCCGATGGCATTGTCAACGAGAACCTCGTCGAGCGATTCAGCGGTGAAGTCCAGATCCCTGAGGCTCGATGCTTCTACGGTTTCCAGATCATGATGGAGAACATCCACTCTGAGACATACTCTCTCCTCATTGACACCTACATCAAGGAGCCTGCCCAGAAGACCCATCTCTTCAATGCCATTGACACTATCCCCTGCATTCGCCGAAAGGCCGACTGGGCTCTTAAGTGGATTGCCGACAAGAAGTCTACCTTTGCTCAACGTTTGATCGCCTTCGCTGCCGTCGAGGGTATCTTCTTCAGTGGAGCTTTCGCTTCCATCTTCTGGCTCAAGAAGCGTGGTCTGATGCCTGGTCTTACCTTCTCCAACGAGCTTATCTCTCGTGACGAGGGTCTCCACACTGACTTCGCTTGCCTGCTCTTCACTCACCTCAAGAACCGCCCCGGCAAGGACGTCATTGAGAAGATCATTGTGGACGCTGTCGCTATCGAGCAGGAGTTCCTGACGGAGGCTTTGCCTTGCGCCCTGCTCGGCATGAACTCCAACCTGATGAAGCAGTACATCGAGTTCGTCGCTGACCGCCTACTTGTCGCCCTTGGCAACGAGAAGGTGTACCGCTCTGCCAACCCATTCGACTTCATGGAGAACATCTCCCTTGGTGGCAAGACCAACTTCTTCGAGAAGCGTGTCGGTGACTACCAGAAGGCGGGTGTCATGGCCAGCACCAAGAAGAACACATCTAACGACGACGTCGCGACGACAGATGGCCAGAGAGAGAACGGAGGTGACTTCACCTTCGACGATGACTTTTAAGCTCGTCGCTCAATACTCCTTTCTCTTACCTGTTTTCGATACCCCCTTGCCTCTTGTACCATAGTTGCTTGCGCCTACTCATACTCTCCCTCGACATTAGAGCCTAGAGGGTATATAATGCATAGAACCGGCGAGCAATTGCGTGGCGCACGGTTGGATCCAGCAACTCCACTATTTGGATTGTTGGATTCCCTTTTCCTTTTGTCTACATTAATGAACACGGTCATCCGAAGGTGTTTTGGCGTTGGGACTCGCGGTTGCTTTTTCGACGTCACGCTTTCGACTATCGAGGGATGACGGTCCGCGATGGGGGGAGGCATGAAATGAAGAAATCAATTGATCAATAAGATGATGGTTGGGCGGAATGACTTGATGCATGGAACGCGGACGTAGTTAGCTAGAGCTGCAAAGACAGCTGGTGATTAATACAATCACGATGAGGAATATTCATGCCTTCTTGCTTATGTGACTTGATGCCATGCTTTCATTTTCATGTTTATCGTACTGGCTATGCCTAAACGCCAAGGCTCACGTTGCTGTACTTTGGGAATCCCTCTTTTGGGCAACGATTCCATAGAAATAAGGACCTTGTCTTTCACCACCCTCACCTCAATCTCCCTTTATCAAGGCCACGGAACCCTCACCCCCCTTTGTCCAATGTCTCACCTCACCTCATTTCTTCCCCTTCTTCTTCTTCCCCTTCCCACCACCCCCTCCACCACCGCCACTTCCTCCCTGCTTCCCATCACTCTTCCCCTCCCCCTTCCCTCCCGCCGGAGTGGTAGTAGCAGCAGCAGTAGCAACCTCACCCTTCTCCTCCACAGCAGCACCCGCATCAACCATAACCTCGTCCGCAGCCTCCCCCAACGGCAGCGCCGCCATTCTCGCCCCCAGCGGCTGGCCTAGGCTCAGTATCAGCCGCGATACCTCCGCCGCTTTCGTCGTGCGGTATTTCAGACACGCGCCGGAGTGCGGGTCGTACGTTTTTAGGGTTAGAGAGCCGCGCGGCGCGGCAACCGCAGAGGTGGAGGAGGAGGTGGGTTGGTCGGTTTTTTTTATCCGTCGGGGTTTGGGCTTTGAGATGTGGTATTTGGTCGTGATGCGGGTCTGTGGGTGGTGGTTAGGTTATGTTAGATTTTCGAGGTTGGAGGGAAGGGGGGAGGGGAGGGGAGGGAGACATACGGTAGTTGGCCGCGCCTCGATGAGGAGCGAGGACTGGTGCAGCCATTCCTGGCTTGTTGCGTAGTACGGCATGGTTTCTTATGCCGCTGATTCTGTGCTTGTTGCTTGAGATAATATGCACTGATATGCACCCTTATTTTTTGAGCGGACTTGTTCGTTTCTGACCCGGCGCTGGTGGTAAGCTCGCGGTCTCGTGTGGTTGAAGTTGGATATGAATTTTGGTGTTGTCCAGTAGCAAAGGAAGATTTAGTGATTGTCGGTAAGCGTGGGGCGTTGACAGGGATTGGTTTGGAAGCTCCATGCAGGATTGCGGGGTAGCTCCAGCCTCGTTCAAATTTCTATCTGGATAGTTACATATTGCCCTTAACAGATTTTATATCTTCACTTTCAAAGGAAATCATAATACGAATCAGGATTTCATTTCTCATAAATCAACTATCAAACGATGCCATTTTATACGCCACCAACAATGCAAATGGGTATCTTCCATAAGTAGTTAACCGCAACAGTCCCCTTTTGTATATTATCCTTTTAGACGTGAGGGGCCAGATTCCAACCTCCCATCTGTCACGGAGATCATGATGGTGGAATATCAGATCGAACCCATCATAGACCAAGATTAAGGCGTCTAATGTCCGGATATGCCCCCTAGGCATGTGGATCCGGTAGCCAAAACACCAAATCTTGATCTGCCGAAGCGAAGAGGTTGAATCGAGGATTCATAGCAATGACTGCTGCCGGTCTCTCATCCTCTAGCACGTGGACCGGCTCCAGAATATTCTCGGAAGTTTGGCCTAGGGTGTCCCATACGACAGCACCCTTCTTTGTACCGCCGATGACATATCTTCCATCTTGAGTAAAGCAACAGTCACCGCTACCCTCGACGTGGCCGCCGTTTGGTCCACCACCATTGGTCATATACTCTTCCCCAGCGCCCAGTCTGTTGGTGCCGCCCTCGCCTTTGTGTAAGAAGGCCTTAAGGCTGCCATTGAACGAGTCCAAGAGGAAATGACCCTCGCCCTTCGTGCCTAACAAGATGGAGCGTCCGTCATTCGCGAATTCTAGCTTGGTCCAGCCCTGTAAAGTATTGTTTGTAGTTACGGGAGAGACCGCATCCATGACGTCGAATTCTGCAAAAGGCGCCTTGTCGAAATTTCGATGGTCGTAGAGTAAAACAGTTCCTGCAGTAGGTGATCCTACCGCGAAGACTTGTCCACTCGGATCCCAAGCAGCAAGATATGGGAAATTGAGATATAACAACCCAGTCTCGTTCTTAGTTCCGGCATTCCATAATCGAATCGTGTTATCCTTGCTGCATGAGATGAAATCATCGTGGCCAGGATGCATTGCTAAACACGTAACTGCCGCCGAATGGCCCTCGAAATATCGTAAGAATGTATTGTCATGGGTGGTTAAGTATCGGATCGCATCTACTCAAGTCCTTAGTATTAGCATTTCTTCAATTGAAAAGGGAGCGCTTAGTCTCGGGTAATCCGAACCATTTTGTTTCGTGCTCGCGTAAATAATACTCGAGCTGTTGTGCGTGAATTTTGCCAGTTTGGCACCATACTTCTTGCTTAGAAGCTGCTTGTCGTGTTTACCCTCTCGAACTTTATAGATCTGGATCGTTTCGTTGCTCTCAGACGTCATCAAGAGCTCGCCAGGGTCATCGTAATCGAGACTAAGAACGTAATGTTGCGAACGTCCATCTTTCTGGTCACCACCCTTAAACAGCTGCAGTTTGTATAAGTCAGTATTCCTAAATACCTTTCGGCATAGTAGAATATTACCTTAGTAGGCCTGTAGTTCGCGACAACTTCAGTAGTAGTTAAGGTACTAGGCAATCCGTTCCCTAAAGTACGAGTGATGTTAAGAGATGTAGACGGTGTGCCATTGGCAGGTGATGAGGAATCAGGGATATCGAGATCCATCGGCGTCGACGCCATGTTGGCAAAAAAAGGCGAATTAAAGACCAAAGTCGGATTGCGAAGAATATGCTGCGTAGAAAGTTACAAAAGTTGCGAAGTTCAGAAGGAAAGCTACAAGGCTTAATTGCAGCCGACGAGTTCACTATGAATTCTTGGCAAAGTTTTGGTTTACCTAGATATGCAAATAACAGAATGGGGCTAATGACGGAGCAGAAGAGTTTACTCTATCGGTGCTTCGCGTAACATTCGGAGAAATATATTACATAATCAATATTCTAAGACACTCCTTATCTTCCTCCCTCCATTCTCCTTCATCAACTCTTCTCTAAAATGTAATTGCATCACTCATACTGGCACCGCCTCAAAACGGTGGTTTGCCTCGATTATTTTTTCTTTGATCCTAGCATTTCAAGGTCAATCGCGTCCATTATGTATTATACGAGCCAGCAAGTAGTATTCCCGCAAACTAGGCGGCCTCTCGTAGGTTCCTCTATCGACATGACGTAGCGTTATTACTTGTTTGTCTGTCGGTCAGCTGGTTCTAGGACCGGATCTACTCAGCCCCTACAGAGTAGAAATAGTAGAGAATACTGAGCTATCACTCGCTTCAGTATTTGGTGTTAGCGGCTGCGTCGAAAAGGTGGGTGGCAATGAACGGCTGACCTGCAGTGATTAGCTCAATTCGTTTCCTCTTTCAATTACTTTTGCAGGGCGCGGGCAGTTCAGCCCCCAAACACATATAGGTAGTCTTCTACTTATCTTATTTACTTATTTCCTTCGTTCTCCAAATTTCTATTCACCAGTTTTTTAAACTGTCGATACTATAACATCATACAGACAGAACCTGGCACAATGGATCTGTTGGGGATACAAGAATGGAATCTAGATTCGTCGTTGCAGCCAGCGAAATATTTGCTTCCTAAGTTGCCCTCAAAAGCTAAGTCTCGACTTAACCATCATGGTTTCCGGGAGCAGGACAGCAAGATCGCCGAGGAGAGGTTCAAGAAGCTCAAGGCCAAGATAGATTCTCTAAATCAATCAGAAGAGCAATTATGGGAAGACCAACAACAAAGGCTACGAAGTAGTGCGGATGAGAAATTATCGGATGCATCTAGGACACAAAAAGAAGCCGATGCGATGGATAGCAGTGTCCCAGAGGATGTTAAAAATCTCTATGCGGAGGCGACGCATGAATTCCAAGAAACGCAAAACTCATTAAAAGCCGCTCTGGGAAATCTTGGTAAAGAGGGACAGTGCAGCAGCTTAGAAACAACGGCTCAACAACTCCTTGGGATGCAGCGTGAAAAGGAGGTAGCGGCATTCAGGAAGATACTACTGAAACAAGAGATGGCCAATTTAATGGCGGGAGCAGGCCTACGGAATAGGAATGGTGCCTCGAGTAGGGGTCGAGTACTAAAAGCTATCGAACCGGTCGCCGCCAATGACGAAGGGGAGGGGTCCGAAAGGGCGGAAGATCAGGAAGATGATAAGCCCGTGAACGAGACAGATCGATGGAGGATGAGAATGTTGGAGTTGGAATTGGAAATTCAGGACAGGGAGAACTGTATATGTGATCGAGACGCCGACATTAAGCGCCTCAACGAATATTCTAAGGAATTGGAAAGGCGTTGTAGAGAAGAGAAAAACCACCAAATAATGACAAGGCTTGGTCAAATGAGAAAAGAAAAGAGGGAGGCGAAACTTCAGAGGCTGAAGGAAACCATCCTCGTTCGACAATACCGATATTACCACGGCTCTGAGATAACTCTACGGAAACGTTCCCATCAGACTATGATGGGACATCACCACGAAGGCGTGTTTGAATCCCGGATTGCAACGGATAGTTCATTAAACAAGGAAGACAATTCAACGGAACCACGCTCCCTCAAAGTACTAGAGAGGTTGATAAGCGATGCACAAATTTTGGAAACATGTATCCAAAAGATTCAAGAGCACTGCAAGAAGCTTGAGGATGTAATAAATTTGAAGCAAGTCTTAGAGAAAGAGTTGGAGCTAGAGCGGAAGTGGTTGGATTATTCGAAGGGCGTCAACTCGGTGAAACCGGACGATAACCCAATAACCCATTTGATCGACAAATACTTTTTTAGTAGCGGGATATCTAACAGAGGATTCTACGATTCACTCGAAAGAGATGAATTTAGGGTTCTCGTAGTAGCACCGGCGCCAGAACCATTTTACCCCTTGGTTTGTAAATTGGAGACCTGGCCTATAACGAACGCAAAATCCACCCAGCAACAGTACGCAGCTCTGTCATATGTCTGGGGCCGAGATGAACTTTATAACGGTCGAATCTACCTCCTACCTAGCGACAGTACATTGAACCTATCGGATTCGAAAGAATGGGGATCTGCGATAAAGAACGCCACTCCGGTTCCTATCCGAAACAATCTCTTTCGGGCTCTTCTCCGGCTCCGACGGCATGGACATCAGGCTCAACCAGTGGCTCTCTGGGTTGATTTTCTATGTATAGATCAAGAAAACTCCGATGAAAAGACGTATCAGCTACCTAAAATGGTTGATATTTATCGCAACGCTGGAAATGTGTGTATCTGGCTTGGCGAGAGCGACGACGATGGGCGTAGCGACGAGGCTATGGAGTTTATTTCCACCATCGTAGATCTGGCAGTATCAGACCACCTTGCCCACGATAAAAGCCAGGCTAGGAAATGGTACGCGCTGGGAGAATTAATGCGAGATCGATGGTTTTCGCGGCGCTGGGTCGTACAAGAGATTGCTCTTGCGAAAGAAGCAACGGTACATTGCGGTGGGAGCATTGTGCGATGGTCCGATTTTGCTGATGCTGCTTCTCTTCTGGTTTCTAACCAGGAAACTATTAGATCGCTTTTTGACTTATCGGAGTGGCGAGAGGGTCAGAAGACACTTGGCGATGTTGACTCGTTCGGTGCCTCTATTCTTCTGGAAGCGACGAATAATCTTTTCCGAAGGAAGCCGAATGGCGACATCAAGAAACCCATTAAAACAATCGAATCGCTTGTTACATCATTAAGAACCTTCGACACAGGCGACCAGCGCGATCTCATCTATAGCCTCGTGGGTATTGCTGAGGATACATCCTATGAAATATGGAACCATAATCCCGGCCACGGCCATGAGAACCCATTTGAGTTTAAAGTCGACTACAGCCAATCTAAAGTTGCCGTTTATAACAATTTTACTCGTTTCTGCGTTTCGTCTTCCGGGTCGTTAGATATTATCTGTCGCCCTTGGGCAATGCTACCTGAAGACGGCGCTACATTGCCCTCTTGGATCCCTCTCTTATCGAATTCGGAATTCGGAGTCCCGGAGGAGGTCTACAGCGGCCGTAAGAATGGCGAAATCTTAGTTGGACCGGCGGGGTCTCCAAATTACGAAGCTTCTGGAAAGACCAGATTCGATGGAACATTCGAGCTTCCAGAAACCTCGAGGCAAGTCTCTCGTATCCGTTCTAGAGGAAACAAAGCCACTTCGCCCCCAAAAGATGAGGGCGGGATTCTCATTGCGCGGGGCTTTAGACTAGCCAGGATTGGCGGTGTCTCACCACGAAACACGGGCGGTTTAATTTTCCGCGAGTCTCTAGAAATGTTAGGTTGGGAAGGGTTCAAACGGGATACCGTTAGTGTCCCGGATATTATCTGGAGGACACTCGTTGCCGACCGTGACCAAGGTGGCCATGTACCTCCCTTATGGTACCAAAAAGCCTGTCTACGATGTCTTGAGATTGCTGACAAGTTCAACAACGGGTATCTTAATATTGGCCAGCTCTTGCAGGATCAGTCGGATATGGTTCGCAAATACCTGACGCGCGTGCGTAATGTTACTTGGAACAGGTGTTTTTTCACTGCGGATATCCCAAGTGTAAAACGTGGAAGTCATCAAGACGTGATTTCTTCACGGTCAAGCCAGGCAACTACTTTAGAGAACATTGACGCTCAAGATACTAGGGTAATATACGGGTTAGAAGAAGATTCGAGGGGTGCAGAAGAAGAAACAGAGAACGGATACATCTGGTTTGTTAGCCAGGAGAATTCGCGCGAATCTGGAATACATATTGTCTTTATGTCTAGTGGATTAATAGAGAACAGAGAAGAGGAGGAAGAAGACGACGACGAGGAGGTCCCGACTACATCATTTGGACTTTGTCCACCGAATACTCAAGCCGGGGATCTCATCTGCATCTTATATGGTTGCACCGTACCGGTCATCCTGAGAGAAGGACCGGATGGCTACATGGAGCTTGTAGGTGAAGCGTACGTCCATGGGCAAATGGATGGTGAGGCAATGGAAGAGTTCCAGGAGAACGATGCATGGGAAGAAGAGGAATTTCGAATTCGGTGAAAATATATGAAAACTTACCTACCTTGTAATTTCGGCGTTACAACTATCACATAAGCACATTTACCCAAATATCAAACCAAGTCTTTTAAGCGACACAGTAGATTAAGTACCTGGACGACTACCTAAATAGTAGTCCATCTTACCTAGCCTAGTATCCTACCCAGGCACATCACATATCTAACTCGGACCAGGCTCTCCTTAGGACACCTCCCCTACCCTAGCTTAGATCTGGAAACCCATATCCCCCTCCCCTCCCACATGTACACAAACAAGCTCAAAGAAAGGCGTGAGCGCCAAACTATGTCCTGTCCGACCTTCTCACTGTTCCCGCCCTAAGCACACCTAGATATCTCAGTAGACCTGTAGTACCTAGCATCCATCCATCGAGCCCGTCCGTCCGTACCGAAGGAACCTAGTGCCCAGTGTATACGTGTAGCGTGTAGTACAAAACCAAAAAAAGACATCAAAGAAAAAAAAGAATAACTCCGGCCCGTGATGCAAGCAGCAGTTTCTGTTTTATACAAAATGAGCACGCCGTACGCCGGCCTAATGTGCTTCTACCGTATTCGTATGTCCGTATCTCGCATTAATGTTCCCGTTGCCCCGGTACTCGCTCCTCGTTAACCGGCGGTTTCTCCGCCTGCTCCGTATTACGTTCGGGGGCTGGCTTGCTTCCCACCGCGAACCCGATATTCGCGCGGTCGTCGTCGACCACTCGGCCGTATCTATATTCTCATTAGTACTTTCCAACTTTACGACTTCACCCTTACATGCTCGGGAACCGCGGAGAACACTCACTCTAACAACAGCCTAAAAAACCAAACCTCCATATCCTCGTGCCGAAGGACCTTATTCGCCCACTCGCGCTGCTGATTCGCCAGGCGTTCCGCCTCCTTCTTGCCGAGGCTGCCGTCGCCGAAAAACCGAACGGCCTCGAGCCAGTCATCGCCCTGTAAGCTCAGCGGGATGTAGTGGGCCCACGGCTTCAGCCACTCGAGGTGCCACTCGCGGAAGATGGCCCACTTGTACACCAGGCTCCTGCTCTTCAGGAACGCGTAGAACCGGCCGCTGAACGCGTTCCCGTCAATGTCTAGGAGGTATTTGTAGTTCCAGGCGTCTTGCTGCTCTGCGTGTCCCTTGATGGTGAAGTACTCCTTCTGGGCAGCGCAGTCGCCTGGGTCGCACTGGCCCACCCCCGAGAAGTACACGTCGATGATCTCCTTAAAATCGCCGCGTGGTACTATCTTCGTCTCCCACTTCTGGTTACCCTCGGTCCCCTTATTCACGAGGATCTTGGCGCTATCGGCCGCGTTGATTTTCTGCACGAACCGCTGACGGTGCTGCCGGCGCCATCCACCGTTACGGCTGAATCCGCCTGTCGTGGAGCCGCGCCAGTACAGCTTATCTTGCTTCGTCGCCCACGGAATATCCTTGCCCTCGTCGTAGCTCACTTTCTCAAACCAGTACCACGGCGACGGGTACAAGATATCCGAGTACGACGAGATTTTCGATTGCGAGAAAATGGGGAATAGATCATGAACGATGTTGTACGCGTTCGGGCGGTCGAAGAACCCAAACGTCGAGCTCAACGACGGAGAATAGCATATATCCGACATAGCAGTGATGTTGTATATGAAACCCAACTCTCCCAAGCCATACTTCGAAATATCATCCTTCTTCTCATCCTCCTCCAATCCTCTCGAGGGACTCTCAGGTGGACAAGATAACCGCGAATGCGTCCAAGTCGGCTGGTGCGCAAAGACATTAAACCGGGTCAACTTGCTCTCCTCGAACCTCGTCCCATCATTCAGCCCCCTAGGCTTCGAAGTAAACTCGTTCCGAGGATTCACCTGAAGATTCGCCGCTGGCATATTAATATCCTTCGCCCGTTTAACCAGCCTCGCGAGGTCATCATGGGGCACAACGACCCTCGACTCGTCGTGTAAATTAAAGCATAAATCCATATCAGGTAACCACTTGAGGAACTTCCCCATCATGCCCGCGGTAGCCTCGCGCTGCCACTCGCCGCCGCCCTGGATATGCGTGATCTTGCCGTTGCGGATCTGGATGCCGAGGAGCGCGTTGTCGAAGCCCAGGGCCTCCTTGGCGCGCGCGCGGATCGTGCCCGGCTTGAGCCCCCAGAACGGCGTCAGGCTCTCGTGTATGGTGTCGAACTCATCGATCAGCTGCGTGCCCTTGGCCCGCGCGAACTCGAACCACCGGTCGAAGTTGGGCGGCGGCGGGATCCCGTACCGTCGCCTGTACTCGGTCGTCGCCTCCTTCAGCGTCTTCGACTGCCGCTTCTTGACAGCCTCGAGATCCTGCTCCGCTTGTGTGATCAACGACCATATCGGGTGCGACCCGGCGGGCGCGGGTTTCGGTTTAGGGTCGAACGGGACCGGGGCCGTCAACGGCTGTTGCGGTTGTGTTTCGCCATTTTTTCCAACGCCGCCGGTCTTACCGTGCGTTAGAGGGCCGGGTTTAAGATCTGCGAGGTTGGTTCCGGAGGGCGAGAGTCGGAATAGGCTAACGAAGCATAGGACGAGGAAGACGAACCCGCCGGTTAGAAGCAACTGGCGCGGCCTCATTTCTCTCTCAGGGCGCCGTGGTCCAAGCCAATGTTGGGAGGCTTAGTGACGTCGGTCGAGAATTGTTGGCGTCGGGTAATGGCAAAATAAAGAATGACATTGGTAACATGTACCTAAGTTAGATATATCGTGTTTCGTGGGTCAAGGGACCAAAGAGAGGAAAGGGATAGTACAGATTGGATTGAAATATGGAAATATGGAGATATGGAGACAATGGCGTTAGACCGTTAGTCTCGTCTATCCGGTCTGCTGGTCTGGTCCTTCTCTCGTCTGTTAACGTTAGGAAAGGAAAGAACTTTCGACCTGTTGACCGATTTGACAGATGAAGATCAGGTACAATGTCCCTGTTTGCTCCAGTCGCCCCTTCCTAAGTCCATTCTTGATTTTTTTAGCTGCTACCAGGTTGCTACTGGGTTCTATGTACTGGTGCACGTAGCGTCGTAGCCCCCCCGGCACTTTGTTCGTCTGGTCCAATTAAATAATTCCATTTAATCAAAACCTCTGTATCGAAGACGCACTGTGACGCGTCTCTACCCAGATCTAGCGATATTATCCATAAATCATATACGTAGGATATAAGACCTTGCAGACCAACAATCAAGGAATAGGGTCCGAATCATGTTTACGAACTTCGGAGGATTAATTATTTAGCCCTTTTTTGAAGGATGACAGAACCTTATAGTAAATAAACTCAAACTCCAATTAGAAGTCACCGTTGTACAGAAGGATCAGATTACTTGGTCGTAGGTACCCCGACGCACCTGGCATTTTAGGTAATAATAGCTCCCCTTACCTGTGCGTGCGTGCGGAGTACAACCTGCATTTTCACATGGCATAAAAGGGGCTTGGCAACACAAGCGATTACTGCAGAACTGGACTCAGTGTAGCATTTCGTGGTATCATGGTGTATTTTGGCTTCATGAAAACATGAAAATCAAGTCATGAATCGACTTGGCCATTATCCATTCCTCCTTCCCCAACGCCGAAAATGCTCTCAGTCAGTTCATATATCTTAATTCATTCCCATCCTCCTTTTTTTAATTGCCCCTTCCGTTTAGTAGAAGAAACCAATAATCTTGCCAGCAACGTGCTTTCGTCGGGCCTCTTCATGGTCCATGATTCCAGCAGATGTGGTGAGGATGATGTAACCGAACTGACGAGAAGGTAGCAGCTTGACGACCCACTTCTCGAGGTGGGCAAGGTGGACGTTGTATCGGGGAGAGATAGTACCGCACTTGTTGATGCGGCCGTTCAGTTGAACGACGATCTTGCCAGATCGGTGGTCATCGACCTCCTCGAATTCGCCGATGTAGCCTAACAGAAAAAGAATGTTAGTTAAATGTAGCGAAAGACTAAACGTCAAGACTTCATGTTATATTTGATCAGAGAAACGTGTAAGATTCCTTCGCTAGAAAACATCGATCTATCGGCAACTTAAAAGACTTCGATCGTAGGGATTGTTGAGATCGTTATCCAGTTATCATGCCGAATGTGTTGTGGTGAATAGGGGATTGTCCATGTGCAAAGGACCAAGCAAAATATATCGCAAACATACCGTGTCGCTGCATGACAGTCAAGAACTTGACAATGACCTTGGAGCTAGGTCGGATGAGGACTTGTCGCTTGCCAGTCTTCTCGGCATTGTTGATCGCATTGAGAGCGTCGTTGAGAACCGAAGTCTTAACCATTTTGGCGGTATTCGGGTGAGATTCTCAGATCGTCCGTGGATAGATGTGAGGTATCTGCAAAGGTGAAACATTTGGTTAGCCTTCAAAAGCCATGAGCATGGAGAGTGCCCTCCCCCAATGCGCCGCTTGGGGTGGGTTCTGCCCGCTCAGTACTGGAGAGGAGAAGCGTATCAGAGACCAGACTTGGCCATCGTAATCGTGATGCGAAGTTTGGCGGTAAGGCCTCTGATTGCTCTCCCCCGGCTTCTTGAAGGGCGCATTGGTGGATTGATTCAAGTCATGATAATGGCACCTGATTTAAAATTAATAACATACCTCGATGGAGGTCTTAAGCGATGGAAATTTGCTTGACGCTCAAAAGTTGTGTGTTGTGCAGAAAGATGAACGGGAGTAGAAGAATCGGAGTGGAGTGGAGTAGAAGTAGAAAAGTGAAAAGTTCGTTAGTTTAGGTGGATTTCTTTTTTTTGCATGCGAAATTCTGGTGGGCAGTCTTGGCAAGAATTAGAATTCACCCAATTGGATAAATTTCGGCAGCTAACCCTAAGCGATACACAACTAAACCCCCCCAGTGCACCTTCCCTAGGCTCAAGCCTCAATTGATTGATACAATCAAATCTCATCAGTGCTTTGGAACATTTCTTGATTTTCTCACGATTACCTCCCGTCCACCAAAATTTCACCTTCACATCTCGACACAAACAAGTAGCTCTTCGAGGATCGCACCGGTATCAAACAATTCAAGATGGTACGTTTTTGTATTTTCTATTAACCCCAGAATATCATGCGTCGGAACATTTAAATGCGACTGTCTTGTATTTCGTATCTCGTGCTCAGGCTTCCATTCTGTGCGCGCAAGCAATTTATTAACAATACATTTGCAATTTTAGTCGGACGTAGAAGAGAACAACGCACCCGATGCCCCCGAGGAGGTCGAAGTCTCAGCAGATGCCTCCAAGGGCCAGATGTCCGTTCTAGACGCTCTTAAGGGTGTTCTAAAACTTGCGCTCATGCACGACGGTCTTGCCCGAGGTCTCCGCGAAGCATCCAAGGCCCTCGACCGACGCCAAGCACACATGTGTGTCCTCAACGAGTCCTGCGAAGAGGAGGCCTATAAGAAGCTCGTCATCGCGCTCTGTTCCGAACATAAGATTCCTCTGATCAAGGTCCCTGATGGCAAGCAACTGGGCGAGTGGGCCGGTCTCTGTGAGTAATATATCAAACGGGTTGGATATGCATTTTGGAGCTAATCAGAATATTATTAGGCGTCTTGGACCGAGAAGGTAATGCTCGCAAGGTAGTCAACTGCTCTTGCGTAGTAGTTAAGGACTGGGGTGAGGAGTCGACCGAGCGATCCATCCTCCTGAACTACTTCCAAACCGAACAGTAAAGGGGATCTTCATAGGCGTTGCGCGGGGATATTAGACAGTGGATCGGGATGATTTTCACGACATCCTCTACGGACCCTTGAAATGTACTCTACTGGCGATTTCAGCTGGCAAAGGTGCTGAAAAAATAGGGGTACCATACTGCATCGGAAAGGAAAATTCTGCATTACAACATGCTCCGCGAAACCTCTCATCTCAACTGTGATATGCTTCTACTGAGTAAACTGTGGTGGACTTGGTAGTCTGGGTATCTTGAATATCTCATCTGTAACCTTCTACCACGATAAGGTGGTATCCGAAAGCTGTCTTGGCCTGTCCGATGAAGAGGTTGCTACCTTTGCTCTCCTGAAGAACGAAAGCAACCTTTTCAAACTCAGGCGCCAGCTGACCTTTACGTTGCCAACCAAGGAGACCGCCTAGTACCTCTAAGTTAGCCTATGAAAGTGATATGCCTACCTAGTAGACAGTAAGCTGTACGAATGTGATAGGTAAACCATACCTTGCTTTGCTTTATCCTCACTGAAGATTCTGGCCACTGTGATGAAGTGATCTAGAGTGGGAGTCTTCATGATCTCGGCAAACGCCTCTTCCTTCTTGCCATGCTTTTCGCACTGCATATTGTGTATAAGTTTCTCTTCGCATTGAGATGAACAGAAGCCCTAACTTACCAGAATGTGCCGGACTAAAACTGCTTGGCCACCTTTCCCCTTACCCTCATTCTTGTCATCTTTGCCTTTCCCGCCGGCATCCTTATCATTCGACTTTTTGTCGGCCTTCTTCTTTGGAGCCATGGCGAATTATGTTGATAAATGGTTGGATGAGGTAAAGAATTGAGATCGATGAGAGCCCCACGTTAAATTGACGTGGGCGGCGCGATCTTTTACCAATCGAGTTCCCAGCTGTGGACGGCTGTCAGACCACTATCCTTCTGCTTACATATGCACTTTATGTGAGGCAATAGTTACAAGCCACAACAACAAACACGATCGGATCTGAAGTAAAATAGGTATTTTATACTGAATCGTCAAAAGAGAGAACTTTTATAGGCTCGGATTATCAAAGTAGTCATGATCGTCGTTACCACCATTCCCAAAGCTCAAACCGGTACCGTGAACACCTTTACCAGGACCAGCCTCAGCCTGCCATCGTAGACTATGTGCATAGGTTGTATGTTCAATGGGCGAAAGAAGCTTTAAACAGCCTCGCTCTTCTCCAATCCTCTCTTTCGATATTTTCCTCTTGGCGTCTGAGCTTCCACTCCAAGTAACTCGACTCCCCCTGAAGCAGCTTAATCTTGTCTCCCTCGAGCTTCTCGTACAAATTCCAATCATCGAGTTGAGACGGCCTAGGGATCTTCCTAATCTCCTCTAGAGTCTTCTTCTGGTTCGGGGCACGTTCGAGGGTCAGTTCGAGGCGGCAGAGGTTTGTCTTGCTGTCTTGCTTGGATCCGTATTGCTTGATGGTGAATCTAGAATACCAAGTCAGTCAACGTCGGCCCATCGCAAATGGTCGCTCAAACTTACAGTCCATCATACCGAACGCCAGCTTGTGGCGCGAGTATGCTTTTTAACCTATATCCCCGAAGAACCCGGATCTGTCGGCCGACCTGGGATATCAGAGCGATGTGCATATCCTTGGCCCTCCCAACACGCACATATTTATACGTATTCGGGCGTATCATCTCCTCTTGTCCCGTCATCAGCGGCAGCGCCGTAATTCCATATCGCCCCTTCGTCGGTTTCTCGAACGAGCTCGCCACTATGCCATCGCGTTCGGCACACGTAAGATTCAGCCACCAGCTTCACACAACACAGTCAGCCACATCCCCAGCCAAGCGAAAAGCAAAGAGCAAACTTACTGTCCAGTCTCAAACCCCAAATTCCCCTCTAGTTCCGAAATCGGATCACTAACCTTCGTATGCCACTTGCCCAAATCATACGACAGCGAGCTATCGAAGCTAACATCCTTGAGCCTGCCGCCCTTAACCAGCACCGCGCAGCGATGCTGATCCATCATGAAATACTGCTCCCTGAATCTCCTCCGCCACGCGCGCAGCAGGTTCTTAGCCGCGGCCAGGTCGGCGCCGTACCTAGGCGACAACTCCGCTACCGCCTGGGTTTCCCGCTTCCTCCCCGCACCGCCCCCCGCGCCGCCGTTCCTAGCTGTCCAGGTGCCGATGTGCGGGTTATGCGTCTCGTGCGTGCTCCTAACCGGCGTGATCAGCTCTGTCTCTAGCCCCACCGACATCGACGACGTCGACATCCGCAGCACATCGGCATGATGCAGCAGCTCCGCGAGCAGCTTGTCTAGCCGCGCGTACTCCACGGTCTCGAAGTCGAGCGCGGGCCTCCTAAGCTCCTCGTCGCGCTGCGCCGCCTCGAGGAACGCGCTGAGCTGCTCGTTGTCCGGCCCGATGGTCTTGTGGTGCTGCAGGCTGGCCCGCACCGAGTCCGATAGGCTGAGCAGCGCGCCGCGGTCGTAGTCGAAGTCTGATTCGGATGAGACTTCAGAGTAGGCCGGTTGGCCTAGTGGGTTTGATTTTTCGTCAGCTGGAGAATCTTAGGAATCGGTATGTGTGATTGTATTTTTTCTTTATTTTTGGGGTTTATATTCTACCTACGTAGGGGATACGGGGGAGTTTCGATACCTCTCGGAGGCGGCGATCTCCTACTAAACGGCGAGTTGCTAGCTCCGTCGAACCCGAAATGCTTGACGGTCGGGCTTAGAATCTACGTAATAAGCATTAGTAGGTGTCCGTTGGAAATATTCCACCTCTTTAGTTATCCCACCTGGTTCACGATATCCCGTTTCCTACTAAACAAGCCGCGCTCTTGTCCATCGTTGTTGAAGCCCGCGGGTTTAGGTTTTATGTTTAGTTTCGGTACGTCGCGGCGGGATCTCGTGCCTTGGTTATACCTTGCGAAGCGCTCGAGCATGCTCATTTTGAACGTCGTGTGTATAATCTGAATGGCTATGTACTCGGTAGGTGGCAAGCTTTTTTAGCTTGTTCGTCTTTGGTCTTCATTACCGTTCAAGTGGATGAATATGATGACCTAATTTAGGTCTACTTGATTGTATTCTAGGCGATTAGGTCGATATGTAAGAGGCGAATTTTACAACGAAGCAGCATGACCTATCTAGCTATTCGACTCGACAAAGGACCAATACAAATTTAGAGTTTACCATGACCAATGCAACAAAGGAATATCGTCAGTGGAAGGAAAGAGCCCACTGCTAAACTTGCTGGTTACTTCCGATTTTGTAAATAATACACTACTAGGTGCTAGAATATAGGAAAGAACATACCATAGTATAAACTACTAGGTAATTACGATAATCAATCCAACTCAAATGTCTAATCTCACGCCTTAGGTAGACGCGTGAGAAACACCAGCATCACGACACAGATATAATATAGTCATGGTAGTATAAACTAGCTAAGGGGTAATTGGGGTATCTCATCCTGCGAATTGTACTCGTGCAAGTCTTGTCCCAAAAGCTATATCCACCATCCATCATACTCAGGTGTGATCGTGATTATGTTCCCTTCCCATCATACATTTATATAGCGCATCTTTTGTTCATCGTAGGAAGTGAATGTCGAACCGGAAAGTTGAATTAGTAGCTCCAATGAACGTAGAGTCTTACCGACGAAGAAATGTTCTCAACTTCAACTACCTAATGCGTAGGTAGAAATCCATTTCCACCCGAGTTCAGTCCTCGCAGTTCATCTAGGGGCCAGTGGGCGACGTTGAAGTGCAACATTGCAAACATTAACAGTGAAATTCGACCAAGGTTGTCGGATAGAATTGGCATAGGCTGAGCGATAAGAGAAAACTGGTGTGGAAAGTCGTCTCGTCGAGTTTAGGTGTAACATCGCTAGGAGGGGTTAACGGCGTCTTCATCCGTAAAGGGCATTCCTTGTAGTTCACGAAGAACAATGGTCGCATATTGGCTGGTGTGCAGCGCGAATTGAAGGATTACTGCTATTTTCTTCTCATCAGTAGTGGCAGGAGATTCTGTGTGGGTTACTTGGGCCATAGAGGTTTCGCTAGTGGCGGCTTCAGCTACTTGATCATGGTTCTTCACCGTATGTGCGCCGTCTTCGGACTTGCTTGCTGTGTTATCGTCCGTCTGAACCCCATCTCCGCGCGTGTCCATCGGCGTTCCGTTGTCAGTATCAGGGGTGATCTCGTTGGTATGTTTAGCAACTCTAACCCGTTTGTTGCCTCGATTGACCGAAGTTTGCACCCAAGTATCCGTTGCTTGCTGCTCTGGTCTGACAGAGGCTTCTTCCGCTTTTCGTCGCTCGGCCCTGGCACGAAGTTCTCGGTTCTCTGCGTTTTCTACATTGTTGACAAAACTTTGCCAAGCCGATGCCGGAGGGTTCACGCTTATGGAAGCCGCAGCACGCTCTGCGGTTTCTTTGGCCTTGCGATTTTGTATCAAGTCTAAGTCTGTCGGGACAAGCTGGTCTGTGTCGTTTATGTAGGTTCGAACAGAGGCAGTAGTAGTGCCAATGAATCTACCTATCAGCTTGCGATATGAACCAGGAAGACTGAAATCCTTCTGTCGGCGAAGCATATTATGAGGATCCAGACCGCCATTCTCCTCCATTGCCATAAATTCTTCGTAAAATGTTGCAATCTCGTTGTCTGGGTATACAACATCCCAGCCAGGAGAGGGCAAAACGACATCGAATATTGAATATTTTCCGCCATTCGCCTCTTCCTCGGTAAGCGCGTGTGCTTTGAGTCCACCTATATCCTCAGTAACCGACTCCGAATCCGCGAGATGGATAGTTTCTTCGTCATCCTGTGCAGTCTGGTGGTCGCTTTCGAGGAGAACTAGATCTCCTTTGACTACTTGCTGGCCAAAAAGCTCCCAACGCTTACTTGCGGCAAAATTCCATACCAAAGATTGGAATGCATGGACGTACATCGTTCGCATTCCCCGACTGATCGAAAGGAGGGCTCCAACGTAATCCTTGGGCTGTTTACTTAGATGACGCATTAATGTAGACTCGACATGACAACGTCTCGGAAGATACTTGAGGGCATCTTGCACGTTGCCTGTATCTGAGAAGATCCAACAAGCCCGTGCGCGGGAAGCATCCTCGCGTCGTGTAACCGCAAGGGAGCCGGTCTCTGCGGGATCTACCAAATCGGGATCGAAAGATAGCAAGGCTCCCACGGCACCTTCGAAATCCTGCTTGAGGATCATCATGCCGATCTCTTGGGTTCCTATCCGATGTGTACCAAACCGCTGAGTACCATAGTAGTTGATGAAACCATTATGATTGACCTGTTCTAATGCAGAGGTGACGGTAGCATTTGCGATGTCGAGCTTTTTTTCGAAGGTCAAGTTATCTGTTCCATTAAAATGGCAGTTCTTGAGAACGATCACAAACTCGTTACCGGTATGCTGCCCTAGATGGATTGGGTTCTTTTCGAACGTAAAGTCACCGATCTTAACACCGAATAGCTTAGAGTTGACGCTAATCATGGACTGGGGATTGCGTCTTCGTATGCTAACTCTCTGGGATGTCACAGCACGACGATCCTTAGTTCCAGCCGTGCCGAAGAACGCGGGCTTGAGATTGAGAAAACGGGCAATTTGGTTGATCGCCTCGATAGTGTCGCGATTCTCTTTAAAGAGAGTGAAATGTAGGTAACTGCCGTCATCATCCTGACCAGCGTACTGTCCTTTGCGACTAGATCGTTCATTTCTGGAACGATTACCCCATTGTTGATTACCCCTACCAACAAGTGCCGCCTTAATAGATCCATCACCATCAGTGGAAGTGTCGATCTTACCACTGAATATACGCCGAATCTCCTATTCGAAATTAATTGCATGCAAACTGGGAAGAACCTGCAAAACTTACGGTATGAACTCGAGATCTTTGAGACTTATCGCTCATAGCAGAAATCTTGACGAAGATAGGAGTTTTGGATGCCGATTTCTTCTGTTCATTAGCTTTGCCATAGAGATCAATAAGTTCATCTGTGGTAGTTTGGCCGAGGAGATCTGTTAAAATCGTTTGGTCTGATTGAGAGATGCTGGGTAGCTTCTCTATATTCACGGCAGTAGTGCCGTGACTGCTTGCCGTCGAACTTGCATTCTGCGGTTTGCGAGAGGACTCCTATAGTTGGGTCAGTTATTTTATTATTAACTATACGCAAGAAGGGATAGTCTCACAGTCTTTGCTGAATCTCTGGCGTTCACCGGAAGGTCTTGTAGATGAATGACTTTACCGTCTTTGTCAATCTCATTGACTTGAAAATCGGTGAATCTAATAATTGTCAGTGCTGGTTTAAGCAAATGGGTCAATCTTGAGATGAATATCAAGATTGCTTTATATGCTGTACGTGCCTTGTGCGCGTATCTCCGGACCATCCATGTTCCTTCTGTGATACGTATTGAGTAATACCGACACGTTGCTCAAATGAGCCTCGAATTGAGGCATTGCTGCCTTGAGCCATGGCGGTATGGGTTGCCATGTCTGAAGTATACCTAGTTACCAAACTTGGGAGATAGCCCTGGAGGTTCTAGGTAAGAGTGACGAACACTCAATGTATGGATGTTAGGTATCCCTAACGAAAGCAGTGGAGCAGTGCAATGCCCTTGTTCATGAATTCAAAATTTCGTGAAAAGAGTTTGCGAATGACAAGATACCTATCTAAGGGAAGGAAGAAGTTGTAAATGTTACTTAGGTGCGTAACGAGTTGTGATATCTGGGGTGCAACTTTTTGGTGGGGTAAAAGCTAGTGGGGGATTATAACCTTAAAAAACATTCTGACGGCAGAAAATCGTGATAATAAAAGCGGTCTACTGGCGTACTAAAGTGCCTGCAGAAGGCGGTGACAGGGTTACATTAACATTCAATTGCAAAGTTCTACTGATAGAGCGGGTACTTTTAGGTACTTCTAATATAGTGGACTTTGCCATGATGAACCTGTAGCTTTGCCCCACATGTAAGTACTTCATCACATCATTGGAAATTCTCCGATTGGCAGAAACAGACTGCCGTCCGGTTACATAATCTAGCTTGTACCTAGTACTTAGTACTTGTAACCTGCCATTACGGTACTAGGTATCCACTCAGTCATAGGTAATCTTCGCCTCCATTGATTTCTAAAGGTTCTAAATCAAACCACTAATCCAAACTTCTACCTCAGCATTTCTCTTTTTCTTCATCTGCATCACGCAAAGAATTTCTTTGCCAAGATGCCGCCCAAGAGAAAGGCTTCCGCTAGTAGGCTCACTTCTAACCTCTTGATATTTCTCAAAAGAAAATAAACTAACAATTGTGAAATTCAAGACGTGTCAGGACCCTCCAAATCAAGAAGGGCTTCTACAGCTTCAACTCCCGGGCCCTCCACCCCTCGATCTATCGGTAGTAACGATGACTCGGATTCCGCGGAAGAGCTTCCCCCTGAAAATGAAGAACAGATACAGAAGGTTGTAGATCGCTTCTCGCTCGCAACATTTCGGGACAAGGCATCACACGAAGAGGACTGGACTTCGAGACGATTCTTCAGAGACGGTAGACGTGATTTCTCATATTTGCCATTGAAACCCGATTTCAAAAATCGCCCTATCTGGATAGATCCCCAGCGAGGACGAATCATCCTAGAGAACTTCAGTACTTTGGCCGAACAAGCGAAAGATTTCCTTATTACCGTTGCCGAACCTTTATCGCGTCCAACCTTCATCCACGAGTATGCCCTTACTAGTCATAGTCTGTATGCGGCTGTATCAGTTGGTTTGCAGCCTCGAGATATCATCAATACGTTGGAGCGGTTCTCTAAGACCCGTGTCCCTGAGTCTATTATAGGCTTCATCGGAAGTTGTGCATCTAGTTACGGGAAAGTGAAGCTGGTCATTAAAGATACGAAATACTTCGTCGAGAGCACTGATCCCGAAGTATTGCAGAAACTATTGAAAGATCCTATCATTGGGCCGTGCCGTGTTCAAGGCACTGAGACGGTCACCAGCGCCCCCTCCATGGGCGGCCTAGTCATTCCCGGTACTTCCAATGCCGCAGGAGTAAAGCAAGCACAGATCAAGAAGGATGAGAATACGCAGCAAGAATCGACTGAACAAACACAAGGCCAAAATCCATATGATGCTCTGAGAGAAGATGACGATGATGATAATCAGGATGCCGTGCACGCCTTTCAGATCGAGGACTCTACTATCGAGGTCGTTCAGAAGCGTGCTTTAGAAATCCAGTACCCTATGTTAGAAGAATACGATTTTCGCAACGACGACAAGAATGCGAACCTTGAGATCGACTTACGACCTGCTACACAGATTAGAAGCTACCAAGAGAAAAGCCTTAGTAAGATGTTCGGAAATGGGCGAGCGAAGAGTGGTATCATTGTGTTACCTTGTGGTGCGGGCAAGACCCTGGTTGGCATCACGGCCGCATGCACAATTAAAAAAGGGTGCATTGTTCTTTGCACAAGCACAATGTCGGCCAATCAATGGCGTAACGAATTCTTGAAATGGTCCAATATAAGACCGGAAGATATTGCCCTTTTTACGTCGGATCATAAAGCGAAGTTCCCTGGCAACACCGGGATCATTGTCACAACGTATCCTATGGTAACAAACTCCGGAAAGAAACGAGCTCATGATTCGGAGAAGGTTATGAAGTTCCTGAGGGAGAAAGAATGGGGTCTAATGTTGCTGGACGAGGTTCACGTAGTACCTGCGGCCATTTTTCGCAAGGTGTCACACTCAATTAAGAGCCACGCGAAGCTTGGCCTAACTGCAACACTCCTACGAGAAGATGACAAAATTTCTGATTTGAACTTTCTCATTGGACCAAAATTGTACGAGGCAAATTGGATGGAGCTATCAGAGCAAGGACACATAGCCAAGGTTCAGTGTGCTGAAGTCTGGTGCTCGATGACGGCTGAGTTCTTTGACGAATTCAACCGTCAGAAGAAGAACCGGAGTCTCCAGCAGAATCTATACGTCATGAACCCGCGTAAGATCCAAGCCTGCCAGTTCTTGATCGATTACCACGAAAAACGAGGTGACAAAATTATTGTCTTTTCCGACAACGTCTACGCCCTTAGATCCATTGCCGTGACTTTGGGGAAGGCTTTTATTTGTGGATCTACGTCTAATATGGAGCGTATGGAAGTTCTAGAAAACTTTATGCACAATCCCGAAGTCAAGACTATTTTCTTGTCAAAGATTGGTGATACATCTCTAGATCTTCCGGAAGCCACTTGTCTCATTCAAATCTCATCTCATTACGGATCTCGTCGTCAGGAAGCACAGAGACTAGGACGCATCCTTCGAGCGAAGCGCAGATCGGACGAGGGATTTAATGCGTTTTTTTACTCATTAGTCTCGAGAGATACACCGGAAATGTTCTACTCGACTAAGCGACAGGCTTTTCTGGTAGACCAAGGATATTCTTTTAAGGTTATCACGCAACTGACCGGGATTGAAGAAATGCCAGGCCTTGTTTACAAAACGGCACAACAGCGTCGCGAACTACTTCAGACCATCGTGATCGATACGGAGTCTAAGAAAGAGACAGAATGGGACGATGTCGCAGATGACTTGTTCTACGGACCCGGAATCAAGAAGAAGGGTCGCTACAAGCGTACAGCTGGCGAGCTCGTCGAACTCAGTGGCGGAAGAGATATGGCGTACATTGAGCAGAGGAAGGGCAACAAGGGACTCAAGAAGAAGCCGGCGCAGAGCAATGCCTTCTTCAAGAAGATATCCAGAGAAAAAGAGCGGTTGAAGAATCAGCGCTAGACAACTTGAGCACTGTACACTGTAAGATATGGAAAAAGATGTGAATCGGGGGTACGAAAACGGGGGGCGGGCGTCAATGGCATTTTCAAGATTGAACGGGGAGTGAATATACCCCAAGAATAACGACGAGTTCCAGTGCGGGTTAGGCAGGTAGTGTTTTGATGGATGCCTTTGGCAAGCCACCCAGATGGGCATCATTTTTGGTGATACCTACTTCATAGACGCCTACATAGTACATAGCTACTAGTAGCTAGATACCACTAGTCAACGTGTACTCGAATTTAGGTACTTTATCCGGGCATACTATAATAGCTTAGTGTTTCCAGCACAATGGACAGATGCACCATCCCACGGATCGTAGCCCTGAAGGCTGCAGTGCTACGTATTAAATGTAACCTATCGCTCGCATATTGCGTGGCTACGGGATTTATTTAAAATTTGCTCAAAACACTGCACGACATGGGCTGACATTCACGGCATGCGATTGGGGTGGCATCGATGGAGCCTTGGGGGTTCAAGAGAGGCTTATCTCGAGTTACATTTGCTACATATAAATTTTTCGGTAATATTTCATGGTAGGTAATGTCGGTGTAGAAGCTATCAGCCCGTTACCTTTTTACTTTTTTTACTTTTCATTTTTCCTGTTCTACCATCCTACATGCACGATGTAAAAGATCATCTCGTTTTTCACCCGCCTCTTCTATTTTCCTGACAAGTACGCGTCGAGTACATACGCGTATGTACATAATGTCTTGATATGCAACTATTAAGTACTTCCAAGCCCGGTCTGCCAAGAAAAGCAATTGACAAATCGTAGGTACCTGAGCTTCGACCACGTCGACATCGCACGATTGAGGTGTGACATCATCACCGAAGATTCCATGTACTTTTTTTCATGGAGGGTACTTGTGATCACATGCTGAGTGGTTGCAGTCAACCAATTGGGATCAATTAAGGACCCTTGCACCGAAGGTAGCAGCTGTAGGTACCTTGTAACGTCCATATAAAAGCTTCCGGTTTTTTTCAACCATCTCCAAATTCCGCAGATGGAGGCCACATAACTCGGACGATTTGGATATACGATTCTACAGGACGAAGTAGAAGGATAAAAAGTCTAGGCCCTTCCGGATATAGTCCACAGAGACTGCCGACAGTAATGTCTCTGATGATTTAGATGCCGGGTGCTTACAGAGTTGTAACGCGGCTTACAGAGGGATTCGCAGAGCTTCAAGAAGTTGCGGAAAACTTCTAGCCTTTCCGTCACGTAGTAGCACTTGCCGCGGCCCCAACCCTACTACTACCCCGGTTGTCTTTTAGTGTCCCCAGGACTTTCTTTCTCGCATCTCTTGCATACTTACACACAGATCAATTTCAAGCTAGACAAGCTACATGTTGCGTTAGTCAGTCAGACACGTCCTGATCCCTGTCAGTCTACCAAAGAGGAAGGGTATTTGTGGTTTGTGGTTTGTGTTCGATTCAAAACGCGCTGTTCACCGGCTATCTGTGGTCCAACCCCATGTCGAGTGCATCATCAATCTCGGACCATCAAAGGCTAGGAGACCGGGGTCTCCCTTCTTATCCCTCTTGATTTCACTTGATCTGGAAAAGGGATAAAAAAATAAAAATAAATAAAAATGAAAACATCGTTTAGCAGAGAAAAAATTTAAAGGCCTGTCTGTTTTTAGTCTTGGCGGTTCTTTTCTTTCCTTTAAATTACGATTTCTTAGCTAATACAAACAAACCCCTTTATTTTTACGATATTTCTAGCTTAAGCGCATCAGAAAGAATTAAAAAAACAACCACAAGAAACCGTTAAGCCACTACCAAAAGGTTCGAGGGCCAGTGAGTTAAGCTACCTACATACAGTATAGGTAAGTGCCAATCAAAGTTACATGTCAAGACTTAATACTCTTGACTAGATCCACTTAATTATAATCCGTGAGCACTGAGTCGTGCTTTGACGGAAGGTGTCGCTTCTTCTTTCGTTTCTTCCGTCATATCCATATTTTCATTACCGAGCTTGCCTGCTACCAACAAACTGCGCCTACCTCTTGGTCCTTAAACCAAGATTTTGGTGGATAAGATCCCATTGATTCTCCGCCGTCTCCAACTTCAACTATCCAACTATCCTTTAAACCACAAGACCATCCGAGCCACCCTCGAGATCTCCTCACGCAATCGTAACCGCTTCATATACCGTGGCGATGAATCAATGAGAGTAAGTTGAAACAATTTATCATTTATCAATTCCCATTTTCGGATATCTTACAAATATTTCAATTTCATCAAGTTTCATTTCCAATTATTCTTATTTTGGTAGCTGTGTCTAGGGCTTGGCATAAGCCTCCGTTTGACCAATTTGTCTCAGCCCTCTTTGTATTCTTGTCTTACGATCTTATAATAAGCCGTCTATCTGCCGAGACTTAGTACTTACCATTCGACTCTTTAAACCTCTCATCTCACCTTCCACTAAGCTTGTCTTGTTTATAGCTGAAGTTGCACTTGATTGCTTAATGTTTGGTCTACACAATTCCATCAATTCCTTCCTCGCATTACCTTGATTGACTTTATACAGCCTCGGAACGAACCACTATCATCATGTTCGGAACCCGCCCTCTCATCAGCGACCTTATGAGCCAGGTCTACGATTCGGTGGCTTTCTAACATCGGCTTCTCTTCTTTTAACCCCAGGCTTTAACAAATAAAAGCCCTCTCTTGGATATACAACAGCTTAGCCATCATGGGCCGCACTCGTCGATATGTCTTGGATTTTATCCAGACCCTTCGACCATCTTTACTATCTAAAAACCCACACTTCAACTTTATCACAGCCCACTGTATGTTGTATTCACCCAATGCTGTGATATATATGTTCAGCTGACGTTCTTCAGACCTTTGGATTGTCGGATGGACTATTGTAGGGTCCATCTTGCTCTTCGCTTCCGGAAAAACCCAATTGGCTTATATCGATGCCCTCTTCTTTGCTAGCGGTGCCAACACGCAGGCAGGACTCAATACCGTTGACGTGAACACCCTCAACACTTTCCAGCAGTTGGTGATCTACTTTCTAGCTATGATGTCTAATCCCATCACTATTCATTCTTCCGTGGTCTTTTTACGTCTATACTGGTTCGAAAAACGATTCCAACACATCGTGAGAGAAGCCACGACGCGACGGGTTTCTATGGCCAGGTCTCGCTCTAAGTCGAAACCGATTACTACGGACTTGGAGAAAGGCGTCAATGGGCGAAATATTACGGTGATGCACAACACCGCTAAATCATCTCGTATGACTAATGACGGTATCTTGTTGGATAATTACACGATTGAAGGAGCTACGAAGCATGAAACGCCCTTGAACGGGTCTTCACATCACGACGAATCAGAGCAGGAAGAGGCGGATCCCAAAGATGAAGATCATCCTATTCATCGTCTTGCTCCACAAATAAAATTCTCTGATCAGGTTAGGAGGAGCGACACGCTCGAGTTGGAAGATGCCGGAGCCTTCTTGCCTTCGAAACGTTCTGATGCAGAACATATTGCAATTCTAGAGAGACAGCGCAAGGCCGACAAGGGTGTGCTCAGAATTCCCGGACCCCGAGAGGCCGACGGAGGAGCGCTGCCAGAAGAAGTGGACGAAGAGGGTGCCGACGGACCCGACCCTTCGACTCGTAGACGAAGGGAGTCGAGCGTCGAGGGTCCTCGTCGACCAACTTCACCCTTGCGATTTGCTAATCGTCCGGATCGCCAACCGACCATAACTATCGAGGAGCCTTTGCACCCGCGCAGAGAAGAACACGACTTGCCAGAACGAGTGATCGAGGATGCCGAGGCGGTTGCCCACGCCCTAGGTGCCGTGAAACCCCATAAGCCTAGGAAGGAAGGGGAAAAGCTGCACCACACCGATACGACTACCTCAACTTCTCGGATCAACCCGCTTCACCGAATCAAGACAGCCTTGACACAGGGTAAAGAAGAAGACCCACCATATTTGAGTTGGCAGCCGACTTTGGGTCGGAATTCCGAGTTTCTTGGGCTCTCTGAGGAGCAGAGAGAAGAGCTGGGTGGCATTGAATATCGATCGTTAAAGACTCTTGCTCTCGTGCTTACGATCTATTTCTTTGGTTACACCATATTCGGAATGGTCACTCTGGTGCCATGGATCGTCAACAACAACGATTACTATGGCCATATCATCGATGAGGCTGGTCAGAGTAGGGTATGGTGGGGCTTCTTTACTGCGAACTCTGCGTTCATGGATCTCGGCATGACCCTGACCCCCGACAGCATGAACTCATTCAATACGGCCATCTTCCCGCTTCTGGTCATGTCGTTTCTTATCATATTGGGGAACACTGGTTTCCCTATCATGCTTCGTTTCATGATCTGGTTATTCTCTCTGGTCGCACCTCGTGGCTCCGGTCTCTGGGAGGAACTAAGATTTCTCCTCGACCATCCTCGACGATGTTTTACGCTTCTTTTTCCAGCTAATGCTAATTGGTGGCTATTCTTTATCTTGGTCGCCCTTAATGGGGTGGACTTGATATTGTTCATTATCCTTGACGTAAGTTCCATACGGCAAATCCTTCGTAACTTGCACAACTAATACGCTCCTAGCTCCACGATGGAGCGGTCGATGGACTGCCACTCAACATCCGTTTCCTCGACGGATGGTTTCAAGCCGTATCTACCAGAACGGCTGGTTTCTCTTGTATTAATCTAGCTCTGATACACCCAGCTGTCCAGACATCATACCTCATTATGATGTATATCTCCGTCTTTCCCGTCGCTATCTCGATTCGTAGAACGAACGTGTACGAGGAGAAATCTCTCGGGGTGTACAACACGCACTACGACGCTGATGACAGTGAACAGGGCAATATGTCGTATGTGGGAACTCATTTACGACGTCAGCTCTCCTTCGACTTGTGGTATATCTTTGTTGGCTATTTCATCCTCACCATTTCCGAGGGCTCACGTCTTATGTCGGGCGATTTTTCCATGTTCGCAGTGCTCTTCGAAGTCGTGAGTGCTTACGGCACGGTCGGACTCAGCTTAGGGTACACCAACGTCAACGCGTCATTATGCTCCCAATTTAGCGTCGTTGGCAAGCTTGTCATTATTGCAATGCAGATCCGTGGACGCCACCGTGGTTTACCATACGGACTCGACAGAGCCGTCCTCTTACCTAGCGAACATCTTAATCGCAAGGAGGCTGAAGATGCCGATTTAAGATTACAACGTCGCCATTCCGCCATGTCTATTGGACATCAATCTCACAGACCTTCAAGCACGGCTAGGGGTCGTAGTCGTAGCGGCGACAGAAGAAATGTTTTCTCAAGTCTCTTGCATCCTGGTCCAGCGTATCCGGCGCATCCGCCACATTTGTCGATGGCGAAGACAGAGAGCTCTATGGGATTGGCTAGGCTAGACACCTTGAAGAAATATACCTCGGACCCCGGGATGGAAGAAAACGGTGATATACAGGAACCGATTGTCAGACAGAGGAAGAGAGCCGATACACAGCCGGCCATAGACTATTAGTGGAAGAAAGGTCCGGTTGGATGGGCGAAGTCGCCGGAGCTAAATGAGTCTATAGTTAGTCAAACCGGACGAGCGGCATCGCAGCCAACGCCAGGCAGCGGTCGCGATATCGAACATTTTAGGCGGCAGTCGGGATCCCGCAATCCCCGGTGGCCGCGACGTACAGGACCGAGAGTACAATGGTATCTCGGGAGCACAGGATGAGTATATTTCTACACTCTTTTCTCATGATGATGCAAATATGGGAGTGAGGGCGCAAACTAGACTAGAATTGCATACGACGACGCACATACAATATTAGAGATGGCAGCTCAGGCTTGGGATAGAGGGGATATGTAGTGTTTCACTTTTCATTATAAGCGTCACGTTCAGGTTATATGGACTCGGAAGGATTCATGGGAACGAACAGGATAGCCCATACAGGAGACGCTATACTGTCCCGTTTTCTTATCATCGTTTCGGACGGGCAACGGATTATTCTTCGTATATATATTATTTCAGCCTATCTCGGTAGGTATTTAGCTAGTTAAGCAATGCGAGCTTCGTTAATTATGCCTATTGCTCCTATCTTGTGCTAATTTGCAAACTAGAGAATCATCTCATTTTACGCTTTAGTCGTGTTGACCTCTAATAAGTAAATCGGCGACTTTTGCTAACTCTGGGGAGAGTCAAGTTGAAGCATTTTAAAGTGATTTATGCCCTTTTTGGGCCATCGATATTTTTGATATTCGGTAGATAGTTTTAATACCTATGGTACACGTCTACAGAACTGGTATGTGTTTATACACACAGCAAACCAGTTCCGTCGCCTTCTCACCCCATCACCATTCTCACAACCCACCCCCTTACCGCTTCACCCCCTTGCCCTTGCCCTTCCCACCCGCCTTCGAAAACACATTCCTCGTGCGCCTCCAATTCTCAACCAAGTGATCCACATTCTTCATATCATACTTCGGCTTACGCATATACGTCAACCTGGCCCTCCTCGCGCGCTTCGGCCGTCGCCACACGATCTCGATCCCCTGCACGTTCGGCGAGAATATCTTGTACCACATCTCCACCGGCACGCGCGAGATATGGTTCCGCAACAAAATCGCGGTGTCCACCCCCGCTCGTCGGATCGATAGACATACCCCCGCGAACGGCTCCCCGCCCCCCTTCCGCGTCGTCACTTGCAGCACGTCCCCCGGCTTCGCGCAGTCCGGGTTCTTCTTGTTGAAGAGAGAGGCCCGCGCCCCGGTCCGGTCGAGACGGCGGATTTGTTGCGCGTGGAAGGCTTCGAGTGCTGCGGGGTTGGTTTTTCGTGCGGAGGGCACGCGTGGGTAGATTGCGAAGGCGGTGCGGATTGGTTTGTTGGGCGTTGTGGGGGATCGGATGGCGTCTGTGGGGGATGGGTTTGGTTAGCTTTTCAGGGGGTGTGTTGGTTTGGGGGGAGGGAGGGCGGCGTACGGAATGTTATCTTCCGCACGGGGATCGTGGCCGGGGAGGGTGTTGCGGAAGCTGGAGCTGGAGCTGGTGGTGCGGCTGCTTCTGGCGTGGTGGGTGTGATTTCCGTCGCCATTGATCGGAATACCGCCGGGGTGCGGTGCTGTTGCTGCTGGCGGGTACGCCTGAGCACGGCTTTCCAGCTGCTCAGGGGCCGCCGCGTCGATTGGGTGATCATCGTGTCTGTTGCGGCTACTCCTCTTTTCGGATGTGGAAGTGCGTTGCGGGACGGACGAAATCTTGAAGCAATTGAGGTGTGGGTCCGGAACTATGCCCTATCGATAAGGAAACGGATGGAGGAATTTTGTTGCGGAGTCGGTCTTGGCGTACGTGGGGGCCGATCATCAGTTTGAATTTTTGTATTAGTGAAATTTCGATATTTTATCTTGAGCTTCAGAAATTTTACGACTTCCACGACATTGACGGTCTCGCGTGCGAGGAGTACCTTCGAAGCTGAATAGGGCCCAATTGATGGTATTTGCAAGAAATATGTCAAGAAAATTGGCGCTCGGCGCATCCCGCGCGAGCAATGGCGCCTTCACATTCGCGGCGAGGACAGCGATGTCTACCACACAACGGACGTTCTCGTCCACTGCTCAACGAAATAGTATATATCCCTAAATTTTTAAATATAGACCCAAAATAAGATCTAATCATACTGTATAGGGGAAATGATATACTTCTCAAAAGCCTCCTCCGAGGAATTAGACAATATCCTCAGCGAAATTCGACACCAGATCATCCTACCTGCCTTCCTCCCTCAAGACCAGCGGAAGAAGATCTACTCTAAGAAGTACGAGAAGCAGCTGCAAGCGGATCCTATAACTATCGAAATCGACGGCGAAGTCTTCAAGTTCCGGCACCAGAGCCCGTTCTCGAGCGTACCCAACACGAAAAAGGCACTGTACCGCGCCATCGAGTTGTTCTCTACGCCGGAAGACTTTTCCAACCTGCGCCCGCTGATTGAGGGCCTCGCGATCGCGGACCGGACGTTCAACGTCAACTCGCAGACGAAGTTGACGCGCTTAATCGGTGATAAGGGCCGGATCTACGACATCATCGAGCTCGCGCGCAGCGTCAAGCGCACAAGTTTCAAGCTCGACATGAGTGAAAAGGTCACCGAGATCCTGTATCACGTCCAGATGAGGGCCGTCCGCTCCGGCTGGGATCTGGAAGAGACGAGGAAGGCGCTGCGCTGGACCGAGATCGTCGTCGCCCTACTCGAGGAGAAGGACCACCAACCCGCAAACGGTCTCGTGCCCCGCGACACGCTGCCCCTGGCCCGAGACCCAATGGTACTCCTATCACCTCTACATTTAGCCGCTGTGCTAGTCCAGAAGCAGGGCACGGAAGCCGAACCTGCCGTCGTCGATAAGGTTATCCAGTATGCGACGAAGATCGTGTTACTATGGGACGAGGGCAAGACGTTGAGACAGACGCAGCCCGAGTCCTTGTTCCAGCCCGACGAGCCACTCGCATATATCGCCGTGGACAACAAGTTCGTGAAGCTAGGAGCGTCGTGGCTGTACGGCCTCAATGCCGCCCTCGAAGTCCTCCAGAACCAGGGTCCCCAACATGCAGAACTCGCGGCGAAGCTGAAGACGCGCCGGGATTCCCTAGAAGAGGAACTCCGCTTAGCGAGGGAAAATGCGAAAGGGGGTGTCGGCGAAGCGGTATGGCAGGTAGTGTTCGGGGGCATGGGCCCGGTGGGAGATGTAGACCAGGAAATACGAGATTCGATAGACAGAAAAACGGGATGAACTAAGGCTCGTCTAGACAGACCAGACTAGGCTTGTATAAAGATCGGTCTAGGACTGGTCAGATCACATGAGATCTGGATTAGCTCAGATGTAACAATACCGACTAGCTATCGCCGCAATTGTACTTGTACATACAATATTTACAGAGCGGCATGCTCGATCTATCATATCAAGCAACTCCTATTTAACATCTTGCTTGCTTGCCGACTCCTATGCATATGCGTATCTATTCAAACGCCTTCGCCCAGCTGAACCAAGAACTCTTCATTTCGCTTTCCCCTTTTATGTTGCTTTCCTCAAGGCAGTACGACGTATCTTTCCAATCCCTTGGGCACCGCGCTCAGCAAGCCCTTGCTCTCCAACCACTTCTTCGAGAATAAGCGCTCAGCATACCTATACGCGCCATCACACAGCATCGTAACAACGGTATGTCCAGGCCCCAACAGCTCCGCGACCTCCTTCGCAGCAACCACGTTCAACGCCGAGCTAGCACCCAAGTATAGCCCCTCCTCGTCTAAACACCGGTACACCATACCAATACTCTTCTCATCCGCAATATGCAGACTCCCATCCAACAAATCCAGATCAGGAGCCAAGTTATCCGTGATGCGTCCCTGACCAATCCCCTCCGTTATACTCCCACCACTCCTCTCGACGAGCTTCCCCCCAGACTGAATATACGAATGCAACACCGACCCCGGCGGATCCGCCAAATACGCCTTCACCCTGCCCCCCGAGACATCCTTCAAGAACCTCGTAACCCCCGCCAACGTCCCCGCCGTCCCCGTCGCACACGTAAACGCATCAACTCCCCCCTCAGTCTGGGCCCATATCTCCGGGCCCGTGGTCTCGATATGCGCTCTGCGATTCGCCGTGTTATCAAACTGATTCGTCCACACCGCGTTATCCAACCTTTCCGCATGGCGCTTCGCCTGATGGTTGTAGTTGTCAGGGTTATCGAACGCGACGGCAGGGACGGGGTACACCTCCGCGCCGAGCAGACGCAACAGGTCGATTTTGCCCTGCGATTGCGTGTTCGGCATGTATATCACGAGCCGGTACCCGCGCGACCGACACACGTGCGCGAGCCCGATCCCGGTGTTGCCTGCTGTGCCTTCGACGACGGTGCCCCCGGGCTTCAGGAGTCCGCGCTCTTCGGCGTCTAGGACGACGTAGAGCGCTGCGCGGTCTTTGACGGAACCGCCCGGGTTCATGAATTCGGCTTTGCCGAGGACTTCGCACCCGGTTTGTTCGGAGAGCGTGTTCATGCGGATGAGGGGGGTGTTGCCGATTGCTAAGATTGAGGAATTGGGTTAGCTATATTCTTGTTGGGGGGTTGGGATTGGATATTGTGTATTGTGAGTTGGAATAGAGCTCTGACAGGACGCAATCGAAGACCTCAATGCCATAAAGGAAAGCTGCACTACAAGGGAAAAAAGACAAGTCCTCATACCTCCAGTCAACCCCTTCGCAACGCCCTGCGCCTTAGACACGGCCAGCGTATGCGGGCTCGGGGGCTTCGCGACCACAGGACCAGCAGCAGCCGCGGCCCTGCGCGCCGTCGTCGATATTCGTCGCACGCTGTGTCGGAACATGGTTTCTGTCGGACCTTAAATTCCTAGTATGTGACGGAGTAGGAAATGGACTTTTTAATAATTTTGGCGGGGCAGTTTTGTTACGCTGGCGCAGGCGCTGGACCGGCTCGGTTCCAGCTAGCCGGCACGCATAAGCACGTCATCCCGGTTTCCGCACTCGGCCGCTTTTTAGGCCGTGTACATGTAGGTACATACCTATATGGTCCCCTATTTCTCTACAGTAGCCTCTGAAAAGAGTTTCAAAGTATGTAGGTACTTTTTAAATAAATAACTAGAGTGATGATCTGAAAGCAATGTGATCATAAAATCATTATATTATGAACATTAAGTAGTTACCTAAAAAGCACCAAATCTTAACAACTCATAAGCGTATACACAACGCAACACGACACATATAAATTACGCAACAAGCTACCTAGGTATCATCAAACTCCCCATCCACATACCACATACCCCCACCCCTACCTATCCATGCATACATATAACTAAATGCCAAAAAAAAAAATCATAAACCCATCCCTATAATGCTCAATAACCCCCCCTCCCCTCCCTCCATCCATCCATCCCCATACCCTCCACAGAATATCACTACTCGATAATCCTCACATACGGCGCCGGAAACAATCCCTCAGCGCCCATATAACTCCCAAAAAGCCACTCCCCATTAACATCCTCGACCTCCCTGACCTCCGAGCCCTTCGGAAACAACAACTCATCCACAGTCCCAGCCTTCGGGTACCAAGACCACCTCGCAATAGCCTTAAGCCCCGCGCCGCCATCCGGCGGGAAAAGCTCCGTGCCCAACGACGGCGCCGTATCCGCCACATCGGCCGCGACGAACTTCTCCAGCCTCGATCCGTTCTCAGTCTTCCAGCTCCACCTCTGCAGATGCGATTCCCCGCGACGTGGCTCCTCCTCGCTCGGACTAGCGGTGCCCTCGTAGGATTCCATGCGTAGGTTGCGGCCGCCCACTATATCGCGGAAGATGCTGCGTCGTTGTCCGAGGGAGCCTTCTGTGAACCCGACGATGCCCATCCGATGGCCCTTTAGACAGCGTCGCCAGCCCGCGTGCCCGTTTTCATCGGATATGCGCTTGTTGTGGACCGCGCTCGCGTAGCAGTCTACGCAGATTTCGTATTCGCCTTTCTGTGCGTCTGGGTAGGCCGTGCTAGTGCACTCCGGACAGTGGTACCTGCGATGATGAGGTAGGATAGCCTCCCGACAAATGTCGCATGTCATCGTGAATGTAAGTGACTTGAAGCTCCCAAGATTAACGGAGTTGGGTCCTGTGAATAATGTGGCTCCTCGCGGGCGTTTCGGTATTCGAGGACTGGTAGGTGGAGTATGAGGGCTCGATGTGGGTGCGACGTAAGTTAGAGGAAGAAGTGGATGTGTGCAACATTTGCCCGTGTTCACGCAATTGTTACAGAAACCCCAGTCGCCTTCGTTGCAGGATTCGCATCGCCAGAAGCACTCATTCGACCAGGAGAAGCATCGTGCGCAGAACATGCCGCTCTCTAAGCGATTAACCGGGTCATCCGTCGTGACCGTTCTTCGTCCTTCCGCTCCGCCAGGTACATATTTCGGCTGTCTATATCGACATGTAGTCAGCATGTGTGGCGGTTCCAAATCCTCATGGTCATCTGCTCGAGCTCTTTCCCAATTTTTGAAAGCCGCATATCCAAAACCAAACCAATGATTACATCCTTTCCCACTCCGATAGCAACTTAAGCAGATATTCCATTGGCCGTTGGCACACTTTGAACAGTTGTAATGAAGTTCGTATTCGATATGCGGTCGCCTGCAACGTGAACACGTGATTGAGGGTTCCTCGTAATATTGAGATCGCGTTCGGTGGTGATGTGTTTGATGTGTAGACGATGATATAAGCCCAAGGCTAGGTAGGGGGGATTGCGGTGCGACTACAAGACTTGATGGCCGTCGCGCTCGCTTGGGGGGTTCTTTGCCGGAATCATCAGACTGGAGTTCTGGGGAGGGCGCTGATGGGATCTGAGCAGCAGATGCCCGTCCACTGAATGATAAATCTCTAGGCCGGGGATCGGTAACCGAAGCGGTTGTCGTCAGCTGTACAGCTGAGGCTGAGGTAGGCATACTGGCGCTTCTTGAATCCGAAATGGAAGGGCGACGAGATGATGGATCGCTCGTCTGTTGTCTTGAAACTAAGTCAGTCTGCGATCTTGCTGCCGGAGTCGTCTCGGTCGTCCTTGGTCGAGTAGGATCTGTTGCACTTCTCGCACCGCTGGATGTCCTCCTCCTATGTCGTCTTTCTGGATCTGCACGAACTTCAAGGTGCGTTGACGTGATGGGAGGGCGGCTGCGGTCGTCCACCTGGCTTTGACTAGTGTGTGGTCTACTGGTTGCTGAACTTGACCTAGGTCGACTATTGGGTCGAGATGCGTCCGTCAAAAGAGGTCGTGGCGAAGGAGATGCTTGTTTAGATCGGTGAGATGCGATGCCGGGATCGCTCATCCTAGGCTGTTGGATAGACTGGTTGGTGCGGGCTCGTTCCCTCTGCCTCCGTCGATACGCTTCGGTGATCTTTCGGCTCAGATCATCATTTTGAGCTAGGTCGATGTTGTCTAAGTCTAAACCGTCTAAGAGACCTTCTTCCTGTATTTGACGAGCAAACTCTTCTATTTCTCGTTCTATATCACGAAAATCGACATTGGATGAGCTAATCAACGACCTTATGGATGACTGGTGCTCTACTTGTCTCCTCCTGATTTGGGATGAATCACGCGAGCGATGTTGTGATTCGCTGCGATGACGTCGTCGTTCATCCGAAGATAGATCGGGTTGCAACATGCCGGTCGAATCAACCCGACGTCTGTGCTCATCATCTCTCCGGGCGCGATCGTGCGTATCCCGACGCCGGGCCTCCCGGCTACTGTCTCTGTCCGACCTGCCCCTCCTATCTTCGGTCCGATTATAATCGCGATACCGCCCCGCCCTGGATGATTCTGCAGCATCGACACCAGCATCATGCAAGCTCATCTGACGTGCTTCTTCCAACATCTGCCTCTCGATTTCCTCTAACCGCCTCTCTTCGGGCGACTTGTAAGGCACGCGCACCCGTGGCAAGACATTATCTCCAGGTTTATATTTCTGACGCATCTCTTCTTTCTCGTCCTCCGCTCTAGCCTTGTCTGGGTTCGCAGACAGGTACATTTCGAGTAAAGTGTTGACGGTAGCATTGTGGCGAGTATCACGAACGAAGGCACGACAAGATGGACAGGTGAATCTTTGAGAGCCGGGGGTTGGAGGGTTGGGTGAGTTTTCCGCTACAGTTTGTTGCCATCCGAACCAGTCCTTTAAACAAGAGCCGCAAAATGTGTGCAAGCAGTCGAGTAGGGTTAAGGGTTGGTATAGAATATCGGTACAAATCTAAGAGTTTGGTTAGTTCATCCCGTCGCCTAAGTCACCCCGCAATTTTCTTCCAAGATTATTTACTTACAGAACAGGTCAACTCCTTCTCCAAATCTACGCCAGGTCTTGGGGAAGCCATTGCGCCTAGTTTTAACTTCCAAGATCGAACTTGGAACTGAGTCTGAAACTGAGACTGAGTAATGTTGAAGCGCCTAAAGTTTACCGAAAGCGGCTACGAAAAGAGTCAAAATAGGTAGTGGGGGACATAGAAGAAATGTCTTGTATTGGCGAGTCACAGTACTTCGTATAGCACTTCGTATTGGTTCGCCCACCACCATTAGTCGACTGCATGGTGCTAATTGCTGCGCATCTGACTGTGAGCTCCGTGGCTCAATGTACCTAACATAACATAAGAAGACGAGCGAACGAGCGATCGAGCGATGACAAGAAGCTTCTAGGTATTCATATCAATACTATGCATTCTATGCAATAGTCAGCACTACCCGAGACTCGAGTACAGCGGTGAAGAAGATGGGGTTTGGAAGTTTGTATGATCGTTTTTGATTTGGGGATTTCAAGATGGAGATCCATTTAACAGGTTCATTAGATCGTACTATCGGGTAATGCCCCGATTTAATGCAAGATTATATGCATATCTTTTATTCAACCAACCGCCACCGTTCCGCTTGACCGTAACTAACCGTAAATCGGCCTCCTTTCTTTGTGAGTACCGAGATAGACTCATAATACACTTGGCAACAGGTAGAATTTTCATCTAGCTTTTTCAATAGGTATGAAATCTGAAAAGTAAAGTGACCAAGATATTATAGGAGCCAATTATTGCACGGGATATGTATGTATACCAAAGTATGTACATAGGTACATATGAACTCCTTAATCGTTAGAGAAGATAACCTGAATAGGAAGTTCGAAGGTTGAATTCATGGAAAGGCTAGGTAAATAAAAGTGTGCCCATTATATCTGGAAGTTATGATGTTGACATTATAGAAATAGCTAACTCGTTGTTATTGCTCTAACAGTTATTTGTCACGCCTATCGAAAACTCAAAGTTGTAGGTACCAGGTACTAACTTTACTATCCTCGTAGTAAAGACCACCGTATATGTCCTTAGCATCCCTATATCGTAACCTCCTCGCCCTCCTTGGTCTTACATAATGGGATGTTCATGTAAATGCTTCATTTTCCCTATCATCGTTTAAAAAGAGGTTGGGAGAAGACAACCCTTTATGAAAGCTGTGTGATGGCGTTGCAGCCATAAGCCACTATCTATCTAGGCACAGATAGGGTAGTTTGATGAGGTGGCGTTTGTGGGGGGTCATCTAATTTGGTATTTGGATAAATCTTTGGGACCTTACATAGAACTTCATGAATTTCTCTAGAGAGGACAGAGGATGTTTAGGTATGAAGTCTACACTTTTAGTACGATTAGAATAGAACACGACATCCAACCCCTTTTCATTAGGGATCTTCTTGTATACTGTGGTCAGTCAAGTCCGTTTCAGGGCACTAGGTAATTACACGTAAAGCCGTGCATAAATGCCAGCTCTTGCATAAGGCAATCGGATCATACATACATCACACCAAGTGGGAATGCTGTGATAACGGAGCGTCACCTGAAACATAGAGGTGGCGTTGCCGCATTGGTCAAGACTCCGAATGAGCAGGACTAAGGCACTGTACTTATCAAGAGATTCGGACTGCAACTTATGTTGTGATTTTCAGGGGATCTAACCTAAGTCTCTGCCGAAGTCTCACCCCAAATTTCTATCGCTTTGGTCTTGATGAGTATAGCCGTATCGCCGGTCCCGATAGATGCAGTCCCGTCATTTGATATTGTTAGAGCATCTCCAAAGTGAAGATGATCATCGACGACGCGGGGCTCGTCCTTAAATCGAACGACATGCTGAGTTGGACTGAGAACGAACAAGATCGGCCGCGCGGGAAACCTGATAGTGCCACGGAATTCAACCCAATCATGTATTGGATCCATCTCCCGCACGACCGGCTTACGCTGCTCTTCATCCTCTTCATCTGGCGCTTCCCTGAGACTCTCTTCACCTGCAGTCTCCTTCTCCTTTTCGAGAAGTAATGGCTTGAAAATACCGAAGATATATTTCTCGCCCGCCGAAGTCAGTCCGTACATGGCTAAGATACTTAAATCAGGCATTGTCTTCATAAAGTTAGCCAGAACTCCAGCCGTAGGGCGGATGCCCGTATGCCATTGATGAGCCCTGCCGAAGCTCTCGAAATCCACGTCTTGGTTTATCATCGTCGCTAGCTGGCTCAAGCGTGGTAGAGTCATGAAGCTGTCTTTGGGGGGCGTAGGAGCTATCCAATCGCCAGAGATGCTGAATGGCTGCTCCTTCAAGAACGCTGTAGATATAATTCTGTGAAGCGGATCGAATAGGAACGGCATTTGTTTAAGCGCGTCATCAAATTTAGGCCAAGTAATGATACCCAATTTCGCATCCTCGCAGAATGAAGCTGTTATATTTCTTGCTGCCTCCTCGTATTGAGATGGTATCGGTTCCCCTGGAGTTTTGTGCTCAAATTGTAGAGCTAGCAAGAAAGTAACGAAGGTCGTAAACCGATCTAGGGGGATGGCTAGGGTGTCGAATTTAGGCAGCCCCTTGGCGAGCGTCTTAGCGAACTCGCGGAAGCCATCGCGTCGTACGCCCGCGTAAGGGTAGTTGGGTTCTGGCTGAATTGTATGCAGCACATCTAGGACATCATGGTATATCTCATCACCATCGTCGTCACGGTTGACAAACAGCCAGTCTGAGTTGCCGTAGAATGCATCTGGCTCAAAGTGAGCATTGTAAATGGCTCTTTTTTGTGTTTCAATTGGATCAAATGATCCGCTGTGTGTTGTGGTGGCCAAACTTTGGAAGAGTAGTCTGCGATGGTCGGCCACGGTACGTGAGCGAGAAGAGCCGTCAGCCCCAATGACTCTGCGAGAAACCCCTGGGAGGATCCATGCCAACCCTCGATATATCTCAGAGAGAGAAAGGCTTGGAGGGACTTTTTCGTTTGGTGGATGATAGAAAGGTGTGGCACTTAAGTAAGCGACAACGCTATAGATAAGACGGCCGAAATCCTCGCAAGATTGAGGGAGGCCACCCTTACTGCATAGTAGCGAAATGAAGGCAGATTCGTTAAGCTCTTTTATGCCGGAAGGGACTTTCTCTGGATCGGGCACGATAGCCTCTTCTACCTCAAGCCGGTCCCAAATACAAGAAGGCTCCAAGATTCCTTGTGATTTCCACTTGTCGATTCTCTCGTCTTGGACCATTTTGAAGGTTTGGTTAGATAAACGAAGATAGAGAGGGGAATGGGATTTAATTCCTATTATTCAGCTCGGTCGTGGGAAAGTTGTGACAATTTGTCACAAGACTTAAAGTTATTACCCTCAATACCTAATTGACATTAATAAACAAAATCCGAAAAGAATATTAAATTTAGATGTCTGTCCTCATCGAAAGAACACCAAAAGGGTAATCTAAATTTAGCGAAACAAGCAACCGATTAATGCAGGTACGCATGATGATAATAGGTAATGACATCATTGTATCATTGTAAATCAACCTCGCTGCTGCCTCGTAGGAAGACGAAAGAGCAGGAAGAGGGGAAGGAAAGAACCCTGGAGATCGCTGACACCGCCGCCGCCACCGCCGTAATGGCCGGAACTTGCAATTTCCCCAAATACACACCTAAGCGTCTGAGTCAGATCTGCAAGCGCTAAGAACTATCGTTCTAATTTGGTTCATCCGATACTTCCTAGATGGGCTTATACCGAGGGGTTGCATTACCAGAGATTCAGAAATCGTTGGGCGCAAAGTGCCGTGGTAGGAAGACGATCCATGTTGAAACAAACAAACAGCATTTCAAATTCATGCTACTGGTGAATGAATATATCTGACTAAGGACTAACTGCACGACTGAGGCTTGTATGACAGTGCCGTAAACTTAAGGAGGATGGCGCCAAAAAAGAAATCTGGAGACGGGACGATCCATACGCTAAGCGCCAACAGGCTCCACTAAATACAGCGTCACGTGACCTGAAGCTAACAAAATAGGCGCAGCACTGGACAATTTACTGATTTGGGAATAGACTCTTGGAATTCTTTAGGTAATCACAACAACAACCTAGCAGTTGAGCTGGCAGCCCTGAGGCTGGGTAGACTACCTTGGTACCTACCTAGTAATGAATCGGAGTATTGCGACGATTATTATATTGAATTTCAAAGGTCATATGGTCTCACTGCTTATTTAGCACCATTCGTTTACATAATTTCAAATAAATCGTAGGATTTCTTCATCAATATGAAGCTACCTAGTGTTATGATACATCAGCCAAGATGTCATACTTCCAACGCCATTATGCTCTTTAGGATACTCGATCCTTAAACCCCGCGGAGATAACAGGGCTGAGCATAGAGATATCCAATAGGATATTCACCGGTACCTGGGCAGGTAAGTAAGACAGCGCCGCTGAAGAATCCTTTCGATTAATTAGGAGTATCACATCAGCGATATAACCATTTTTGTTAATATTCTTTCCTTATTGATCATGAGCACCATCTGTTGCTTAGCGATCTTCAGGATCTACACTGAGGATGAGGCTCCCTGCTGGCCCTGGTTTCTGGGTATGGGGAATTGTAATTCTATTTTCGATCTATCACACGATTTGAATCCCTACAGCACTTGAAGGTGACAATTGACGACAAAGGCTTCAAGTAATAGTATACCTTTCAATTGTCGGTAGAAACTGTGAATAGAAATTTGTATATAAAGGTAGTTGTACAAACCTCGAGTATTGGTTTTTTCTCATCACTCATCACCATCATCATCTCAACCAACCAAAGCATCTATACTTCAGTATACAGCTCATTCTTTATAACACTACTTTCCAAACTTCTATCTTCTCAAACGCTCTCCCTCATTCAAAATGAAGTTCTCATCTATCTTCTCCGTCTTCCTTGCCGGTCTGGCTGTTGCTAGTCCTCTAGGAAAGCCCCAGAGCAGCGAAGACCTCGCTGTTCGCGAGGCCGAGATCGAGATCGAGAGCAACTTGATCACCCGTGCGGATGACAAGATCAGCGCAGAGTATAACAAAGTCCACGCTGCTAAGAGCTCCATCGCCAACGGAAAGTACTATGCATTCACCGTCAAATGTAAGCCAACCCCTGAACAATAGCAGACACAGCAGATTTGATAGCTGACATATTAAACAGGGCCTCTCGGTGATGGTACCAACATCGACTCCGAGACTCCTGCTGAGATCCAAGAGTTGCAGAAGAAGCTTGGCTTCAAGCACGTCGGTGTATGTAAACCTCTAATATTCCCAAACCTCTTGGTCTGCCCCGGCATACTACAGAAACCCGCAACTAACATACCTTCTAGGTGATTATTGGAAAGGTCAAGGACGTTGAGACTGGCAAGGGCAAGAACAAGCACCACGAGAAGGACTTCAGTGGCCAGCTCTTCCACCTGATCAAGAAGGCCGATGGCTCTGCCCAGCTCGACTCTCCCCGCAACTACAAGCTCTCTGGACAGACTGCAGGTCTCTTCAAGAACGGCCAACTCAGCTTCCTCAAGGAGGTCTCTGCTAAGACCTTCTCTGATGCCAAGAAGACTGCCGACAAGTACTTCGCCGTCCCCGGCCACGACAAGTACTCTGTCGACAACAACAACTGCGACTCCTTCGCCAAGACTTTCGCTGCTGAGTTGTAAGAAGTTACAGCAGTTTGACGGCACAAAACATAGCGCTGTGAAGTCTAGACCAGCGGCTCTGGCTTGGGATTAACTTCGAAAAGTAGAAGTGACGGCTTTCGGCAGTCATTTCACCCATTCGCTACGGTGATGAAGAACATACAGGGGCTTTGTACATAAATATTCCGAAATTGTTGTATTATTACAAACTGGGGGGTACCATAGATCGGTTTTCAAGCATATAACAATAGATTCAACGTTTCACTACAGCAAAAAGGACCAATCTAGATTGTCTAGAGATCTGAAACCAAAATTGCGTTGGTGCCTAATAATTAACTCGGCCGATGTGATCTGACTTAGATCCTTAGATTACGCTGTAATACGGCGCATGTTCTAAAGCGGCGTGACCTACAGTAACCTCAATACGGACTCAACCCACGAGATGCCTAACTAGCTTAGTCCGACATACACCACCACACCACCCTAACCGCAAAGGAATCCGCCTATTCATGCGTCCACTCAGGCTTCTTCTTCTCCGCAAACGCTTGCATCCCGACCTTCTGATCCTTGCTCCCAAACAAGCTATGGAAAACCCTCCTCTCATACTCGACCCCGTCCCTGAGCGGCAAGTCCTGGCTCTTATTCACGACCTCCTTGGCCGCGATAACCGCGACCCGGGAATTCCCCGCAATCGTCTCGGCCGTCTTCAGCGCGCCCTCCATCAGCGCCGCATGATCCGAGAACGCCCTCGCCGCCAGCCCCCAGCGCGCCGCATCCGCGCCACTGAAGCTCTTCCCCGTAAGAATCAGCTCCATGGCGCGCGACTTCCCAATCGCGCGCGTGAGTCTCTGGCTCCCACCGGCGCCGGGGACCGTGCCTAGCTTGATCTCGGGTTGTCCGAAGTTGGCCTGCTCGGTGCAGTACAGGATATCGGCCATCATGGCGAGCTCGCAGCCGCCGCCGAGGGCGTGGCCGGAGACGGCGGCGATGATGGGTTTCTTGACGCGCGAGGTGAGCTGCGACCAGGACTCGATGAAGCTCGTCTTGTACGCTTCCGAGAAGGTCAGCGGCGCCATTTCCTTTATGTCGGCGCCGGCTGCGAAGGCTTTCTCGGACCCCGTGAGGAGGATCACGGAGACGGAGTCCGAGGTGTTGAATTCGTCGAGGGCTTGGTTTAGCTCGGTTATGAGGGGCGTGCAGAGTGCGTTTAGGGCTTTGGGTCGGTTAAGGGTTACTGGTGATACGGGCCGAGGTTAATTGGTGGGAGCTGTGTGGTGAGTGTTGCGTGTGTGAATATCTCACCTTGGCCGACGCCCGGTTTGGGCTCGGATACTAGGATGTACTCATAGGATTTTGATGACGTAGCGGAGAATTGGCGGATTGTCTTGGGAAGTGTGCATGGCTGGAAGCGGGAGGCTAACGGCCTCAATGTCCGTAAAGTGTTCATTTTGAGTGAGCCTAGATGAATCGCAGCTTGGATTAACGGGATTAACACATGTACATAATATAACCCCTCTAATGGGGTGGAGAAGACTATCAATTGAAACAATCGAGATGATTTGGAAAGGCGCTTTATTTATGAAAGTCACGTTAAGTCCGAGGTGCAATCAATTGGGCAGTTAATATCCCGGCTTAGAAATCGATGTATCTGTTCGAGGTGAGAGTGAAGTTAAGAACCACAGCTCCGGAGCTTATGAGGTCATGAAGCCGAAGCTGGCCGAGGATAACGGACTGCAACTAGAAACTGTAACTCAACCAGCCACACCCCACTACGGAATACGACTTACTAAGAATGTTAAATACCTGGGTAATCGGTAACATTCACGTAAAAGAATAAAGCGGGGATTTGTGGAATTGAGCTGCCGAAAAACGCTTGCGCGGCCAGTCATGTTGGTTTCATTATAAAATGTGGCTTTAAATAGAAATGTGGCTAGTACAAAGTTTAATTAAGCTGGCCACATTGTCTTCCCCTTTGGCGCAGATCTCGAAAAGTCGCGACTTGCAAATTGGCGAAAGAATTCATTCATCTTCTTTAATAATCCCACGATATCTTCGACATCACTCTTTTACCCCCTTTTAGGACATCGAGAATAATACGAGACATCGAGGCGACTTTAATAATACACTATTTATTACCCTCGCGATAAAGACACGAGATCGCATCATTCATCATGGAGAATATCGAGACGGATCAAACCCCTTTCGCGGCTGTGACGGCCCAAACGTCCAAACTCCAGAGAGTATGTCTCTCTTTGCGCCGGTTACCACGGAAGGCTTCACAAAATAGCTAACGGTCTATAGCAATATCAATCCCTCCTAGATCAATCGACCCCCTTTGTTCTCTACCGATGGGTTGGTACAGCCGTATTTCTAGGCATCTTCTTCCTCCGCGTGCTCTTAGCACAAGGCTGGTATATTGGTACGAAGACTCCCTTACGCTCACCAGGAAAGACTTAGAACATAAGCTGACAGTAAATAGTTGCATACGCACTCGGAATCTACCTGCTCAACTTGTTCCTCGCCTTCCTGCAGCCTAAATTCGACCCTTCAAACGATATGCTAGACAATGAGATGGAGGATGGATCAGCCGGCGGCCTCCCGACCAAGCAGGACGAGGAATTCAGACCGTTTATCCGACGACTTCCAGAGTTCAAGTTCTGGCACGAGGCGACTCGCGCCATCGCTATCGGATTTGTGTGCAGCTGGTTCGAGATCTTCAACGTTCCAGTTTTCTGGCCCGTCCTGGTCATGTACTGGATCATCCTCTTCGTTCTAACCAGTAAGTCGTCCTGGAAATGTTCATGGTTGACTAGTATCGCTAATCATACTCAGTGCGCAAGCAAATCCAGCACATGATCAAGTACCGATACGTCCCTTTCTCGTTTGGCAAGGCGAAGTACGGTAAGACTAGTACTTCGTAAACGTAAGGTTACGCTGAAGCTCGGTCATGCTAGGACTTATCAGGACAGAACTCGGAGGATACCGAGAAAGTGAACGAAACGTGTAGACAGTTTCGATAAAAATTTTAATCACGATGACTACTCGACACGGTGATGCGCCTTGGGGCTTCGATAACTGTACAAATTATGATACAGGCATTTTGTATGAGGTACTAAAGGAGCTGGACGGTCTGTACGGAGTAATGCGATGAGTCTCCATTGTTAATTGTTGGTTGGCCGTGAAAGGAGATATTTCTCCACAGGTATGAGAATAGGCTGGTAGCATGGACGTGGTCGGGGCGCAGAATTGCATCTTCCAGGATTGTTATCAGTAGACATTATATCAAAGAACAATAATAATATGCTTTTAAGACTATTTTGGTTGTTAGTCGCTTTCAAGAAAAATAATGATGATTATCTGATAGGTAGGAGGCAGGTAGGCAGGTACGGCGGTGCTGGAATGGGACGCCGATGTTGCTGATAACGATAAAGCTTGGACGGTGCACCTTCCGACCGTCAACTTTTTTTTTGCGACTAAGCCTGCGCGAAATGTACTTAGCCTAAGCACCAGTCGCGACGCGCATAGCACTTGCCTGCAACCTTCGAAGAGTCGATTCACTTTGGAGGTTGCATTTCCGAATGCACTTTCCTTAATAATTATTGGATTTCATTTAGTACCTTGGTACTTGGGTACTCGTCGACGGCGTCAATCGGTCTCGCCGATAATCCTAAACCTTCACCTTTACCTCTCCAACCACATCACGGCGATTATCATTTGCATCATCAATTCTCTACCCCTTATCCTTCATATTTCTGTGCGAGCTACGTTCAAGCCATTGCCACAATGGCGTCCTCGTCGCGCAATGGCGAGCATCGCTCCATTCATCAGGATTTCATTGCTCGAATCCGATTCTCTAACGCGCTACCGCCTCCCCCCTTTCCACCTAAGCTCCTCGACGTTCCGAACACCGGACTTGCTAGCAACCGATACACGGCTATAGAGTTTGCATCGAGGCTGTCTCGAGAACAGCCTCTGAACATCGAGGCTGATGCGGAACTGGGAATGCCGCTAGATCTGGTGGGAATGCCGGGCATTTTTGACGGTGATGAGAGCTGTATGTAGGGATAAGACAAACAAGACTATGATGAATGTGTTTTGCTTCGAACATTTATAGCTAACTTAAAGTACAGCCATCCAAGCCCCAGCACAGCAGCCGGCCATTCATCCACGCGATCGCGCCCTACTCAGACCGCCTGGAACCTTGGGTCAACCTAAGATTCACGAAGCCAATGTATCCTTCCTACGCCGAACAGAGTATATCTCCTCTGTATCCACGAAGCGTAGCACCTCGAGCGCTCTCCTCGGTAGCAAGCCGGCCCCCAAGCGACCTCTCAAGCGACCCTCTCCAGACCGGGATGTCGATTCGCCTGCCCAGATAAAGAGGAAGATAGACCAGGGCTTCGCTGTCGCGGCTGCTAACATTAAGGATAAGAGCCGAGTTAAGCACCCGACGAACCGCAACGCCAAGCTCGTCGACACTTTCCCTCTGGTCCCTGATCTGGACGCCTTCCCAGACTCGGGCGCTTACGTGACATTCAAGTTCACACACAACCCACTACCGCCGACACGAACGTACGATCGACGGCTCCTCAACGGTATCCTTAAGCCTATTAGTAAAAGCGAGATCGATGAGCAAGCCTTCACGTTGGCCATGCAGGCGCACGAACGGGACCCACAGCGCGTACCGAAGCCGCAGAATTTGATGGATTATGATTTTTTCCTCAACGACTCTGTCGACACGACGGAGCGCTTCCGCCAGAAGTTCGACATTGAAAACCCGGACAACGACGACGACAATCTGTACACACACAAGTGCAGCGGCAAGCCGGCCTTCATTTTCCCTCGGGTCCGCACGTACGAGACGAGCCAGGAGCTCGAATTGAACAACCAGACCAAGTATGACGAGGAGGTCGTGCTAGCGTTTAACGATGACGAGACGACGGACCAGAAGGCCGCGTTCTACTACCCCGTCATGCAACGCAGCGTTATCAAACCCCAGCGTGCCAAGAAGATCGCTCGTACCATAGGAATGGTGCCGGCGGGCGTGGACCTGGATGAACGAAACGTGGATCAGCTGGACATCGTCATCGAAGACCCGAGCGACGATATAAGAACCTGGATGAACCTTTACCGCGACCATCCCTATGGTAAGGACGAGGATGAGGGTGAGCAGGGAACGGATGCTGGTCGAAGGGGATCGGTTGGTGGTGCGAGTCAGCCGCATGAGATTGAGGATGAAGATGAGGAGCAGGATGCTGAGGGCGATGAGGAAGACTGATTGATTAATTGCTTGCTTGCATACATGACTCCCGAGCATCGGTAGATGCGGTCGTAGGTGGTATTAGGAATATCAGAACCTCGATTTGACTTGACTATTTGAGAGGTGGGCTGAAGTTGCTTGGAGATGGGTTGAGTTGCACCTGCTTCGTATGAATGGGAACATTAAGTTCTTGCCTTGCTGGGTTTCGGAGTTGCGATGAGTTAGGAATCAATGAAAATCACCAAAATTCAGTTGAGTTGAGTTTGATACTGGGCGTGTTTAGGCTTGGAGGCTTGGTTATACTATTCGGGCCTAGGTGTTTACCCTTTGTAGGGGTGCTTTCACCTTGTTTTGATCTACGGGACAGAGATTCTTGCTGTCGCGTACTACTTCGATATCTAAACAAATACTAAGGCGTCTTTAAGGGGTTGAATTCACAACATCGTACCAAACACAGTTCTTCATGAATTCTCAGCTGAATTCGGTTTCTCTCCTACACACTGATTAGAAGAATCCGATGCCTATTCCTGGAAAAAGGCTTGATTCATGTGGATACGTTAAACATACCTGGATCCGTACCTATGATATAAATTACGCCTTATTGTCAGCAAATCTCTTATTACCTAGTTATTCACTGATAAGAAAGCTGATTCATCAACGCAAGATCGTCTCTGGGGTGTTTTCCGGTGGAATACTACTTTCGCCTAGATTTACACGGAGTCTCTATAACAAGTATTCCCATATTACTCGTACTTCGTATTGGGCGCATTAAAGCCTGTTGGTGGCTGAAGATGTACGATTAGTATACCGGAAAGGGCACGAGGCGCCTTTCAGTAATATTAACCGGATTTTGTGTTGGCGAAGTCCGAATTCCGGCTATCATAAAAGTGGCCTCGATTCAAAAGGGATAGGATCTTGGCTCGTCAACGCCAAAACATCAAATTTCTCACCTTGGGGACGCAACTTAGAAGGAAACATATATATCTTCTAGAGCTCGATTGAAAGGGAGGAATGAAAAACTAAGAAGTCTCAACCAAGGACGGATCCGGACCCGAAGGAGATCTAGCCCGGTCCGGAAGGAGAACAGCCTATCAGCAAGCCATGTCTCACCGGCGCCCGATTCGACGTCCAACAGATCCATCTCCGCGGACCAACCTCCTCGGAAAGATACCACAAGTTCCGCGTGGGGGCAGATATATATGCAGCCAAAGTCTCAGACCTCGATCCTTGTTCTAATTATCAAAAATAAGGGTAGAACCCCTATTACATAACAGCCTGCTCATAAACGAAGCTCACATCCAGACAGCAGCTCCTCCCCCACACCTTCTTTCTCTCCTATCCCCTAGCAGACCCAGAAAATCCCGCGACCCATCCTGCAACCCGTCGCCCTCGTCCCAACACCAACAGGACCCAAGTACTCGGCACCGCTTCACGTGACCGCTTTGCCCATGCGAGACATCTATGTCGTGCATGAATTCAAAATCTGTGTCTTGGGAAGGAGCATGAGCTGGTGGTCATGTGTTATACGGGCTTATCCTATCCGGGTCGGATCGACGATCTATCCCTCAGTTTCGGGGTTAAGAAAAAGGGGGGCCGCTGTTCCTCGTTCCACCGTGAGCAAAATTCTCCTAATATCGTGGAAAGCATCCCGGTAGCTTGATGGTCCGTCAGCACTGCTGTTGGTACATTGTAGTATTTCAAAGGGGCCTTGCTAGCTCAAAATATCCAAATGAGGCATACTGCTTCTAGTGCTTTCGCTTGATACTGGTAAGTATTAACATGGATGGGTGCTCAGAAATGCCAAAAAAAAACACAAAATAAGAGGTAAACAGATATTCTTGGTATTAACTATCCAGTGATATTCTCTAAACTAACTACCTATTAATATGCTCCCATCATCCCCGACTGGCTATGCTTCTAGTGGTGGGTCATGTCAGTCTTCATCTGCTCTCCTGTAGAGGTGCTACCAGCTATAAGGCGCTGGTTCAAGAAGATCTGTATCGAGATTGTACGAAGCTTGGTTTCTCCTCTAGTTCCTTACTATTATAGGCGGGGCGATGGTCGTAGTCTCTGCCACTTCCTCGGCGGTCTCGCAAACGATCTCTCGACCCATCGCGGCATGGGCGGTCCCATCTGCGTCCGAAATAGCCATCACCTTCTTTACCGGCGACTGGAAAGGAGGACGTCAATCGTAGGAGTAAATTGCGAATCAGCCGTCCTGCTCCACTACAGCTGAAATATCATGTGCGCGGCACAAGCAACTTCAAGGAATCTTCATGTTATTCGAATGGCGATGTCCTTGATCTCCTCCAGTGACATTTCGTGGTTTGCGTCGTACTCATCGACCAACTTCATGGCATTCTGACTCAGCAGTTCTCGAGGATACCACTGATCGTGTATCGCTGAGAATCCTTTCAACCTGACCAGATGTTCTATGGTCGGTTTGCCTCCTTGGCGTCTTATTCTTCTCAGCAACAACTTCTCTATTTCATACGACACCCACTCCTCTGTATCACCTTTCGCAACGACTCTCCCTGGCGTAGGTTGGCGTCGTTTATAGGAATAAAGGGATCACGTTTCTGCAGCGATACCCCTTTCCGACTATGTTGTGCCGGTTTCTGTGCCTATGAGGAGTCAGACTGAAGTGATAATTGTTGTTCGAATCGAAAAGTCGAACAAAGGGTTCAACTAAAGAGAGAATATCTACCTATCGAGAGCGTAGAAATTTTGTAGAATTGTAATCGAACCAGCGAGGATCGTGAGCGTAAAAAGAATAGTAAAACTGTAATCGCAATGGAGCGGAGAGCAGAGAACTAGCAAGATTTATCAGGTTCTTGCGAGACCTCGAATCGAATAGGAACGTAGAGTGAAGGGAAGGTCGTCACTCTCTCTGGAGCGGTAGGGGGGGGCATTGGTAGTTACCTAGTTATCCGCAGGACAACTCGGCAGCAGAGCTACCATATAGTCATCTATCTAATGATACATTCGTACCTTCTTTTAGGATACAGGAGACACAAGGAGACATAATAGCATGTGAGAACAACAGGATAAACCCTAACAGTGCCCTTCGTATTTCATGTCCCTAACGCACCAACTTTATAACCTTGCCTGAACCCGCCACAGTGTTATCCAGATCAGGATGGGAAACGTCCATATCTCGGATGTTCTAATAATGCTTAGTAGATAATGACTGTCATGTCAAACGTTGGGTCGTTCATGCGCAGGGCTCGGCAGGACCGCACAATAGACATCGCATGGCCTTCGAAACTGACCGCACGCAGACGTTCTTCGATCGCATAGCGAGCCAATCACCAATGTTCAATAGCCTCGTTGAATGGGGCTTGAAACTCTCGGAAGAGTTTGTGTAGTGCATAAATATGTATCATCCTCGAGACGGCGCTCCTCTTCCGTCTGGCTCGATAGATTGATCCACCATAGCTGAGCACGATCATATAGGAGCCGGGGTGGATGTCGTTACTTTCTCGCACTGGTCCACTCTATTGCCTGCCAACCACTGGTACCCAGAATGGCGTAGGAAAGAACAACACAAAGTTTAGTGACCTGATCAGGTCACAACTGAGAGCCCAGTCTTCCGAATCGCTATGGAACTCTTCCTCGTCCCGCGGCCCATCGGCTTAGAGACTTAGCTAGTAGCTATGATCTCGTCAGCGTTATCTTTTTCGGCAGGTATATTCTATTGAGGGAAATGTTTAGGCGTAGAGATGCTAAGGATAAATTTTCGTGACGTTGGCGGGGGAGGCGCGTGGTTGACTGTTATTCCATCTCCCGATCTTTGAACATCTTGGCCGTGTTCTTCCCCAGGCGATTCTCTATATTAGATGATCTTTGATCATATAATGGCCATGGAGGCTCCGGGAGCATACACTAACTGTGTAAGAGATCGATGACCGGGTAAATAAAAAGACTAGATGTCTTCTCTCATCTAGGGACTTATGCTTGTCCAGACCTTCCTCGTAAAGTCGTTGGTAGTGACTTTAAGGGGTGTGGGAATTCGCCATATTGACCAATTCATAGAACCGTCTTCATAACCCGGAGGTCCTCCGATCGTAACGGAGCAGGGCTACCATATATGAGGACTCAAGAGATCTGATAATTGTTTTTCAATTGAAAGATTGAATCCAGAGGATTCAATCGAAGAAAAGATAATGTTTGTGTTCGATCATTTTCTTCCGTAGAAACCTGCGGTATTCCCTTGCCCAAGGCTACCTAGTACCTACCTAGGTACCAGCCTAGGTAGGTGTGATTAGCCTGGGCAGTTCCACATTGAAGTAATGAATAAATGGTAAATAAATGAGAATCGTTCGGGGCAGAGGGTCTCTTATATAGTAGGGAGAGATAGAGAGAATATGAGAAGAATTGAGAAAGTTTTGATGAAGGTTTCTATGTAAAGTGTATTATCATTTGAGTTAATATTTATTGTCTATAGGAAAGTTTCAATTGAGGATTTTACTTCTTATACTCGTCATGCATTGATTATATGCTATGTATATAGCTCATATTGCGGTAGATACTCAATTGATCTTTCCATATTACTATATTTACCCCTAGGCAATTGAAATTAATGAGAAGGAACGCTCATGCATGTAATTGTCGAGGCCAAGGAGTTGATTTATGGTTACCCCTATTCCTTCCACTATTGCCTATCTCAGGATACGATGGATAGACTACTTGTGACCATAGCTATATACAGTAGGAGTCAGGATAGAATATACGACCATCACGCGGTACTGATTCTCCTTTAAAAGCTTGTTGTCACTTGACATATAGAGATTCACGCTCAACTGACTCACTACCATACAAACCTGCCCAACACAATCCGCCACACCATCAAACCACCAAAGCGAACGAGCAAAACAGTAAGTACAGAAATTATTGAGTCTATTTAGTTATAAACAGGTATATACAAAACCAAATATCCACGAAGCGAAGCGAACTAAATACCTTGCCCCCTCCCCAATCCAAATATTTAGACCTCAATCCCTTATTCTCCCGACATTACCTACATGTAACTACCCTCCCTCCTCCACAACCTCAATCACGTCGTCTTATCAACAGGATACCGTCCCGTAAACTTAAAAGTCTTCAAACCCCCTACCAACCCCGTTGCCAGGGTCTCCACATCCGCGCTAGCATAAACACCCTCAGTCTTCGGATCCAAGCCGCCGGCAACGAGGGGATCACTCGGCGCCGCAGCGCCGAAATAAGCAACGGGCTTGCCGAAGAGGTACGCCGTGGTGGCGATCTGCAGGGGTCGGAGGGGCGGGTACAGAGGGCTGAGGTTCGCGGCAGAGAGGGCGAACAGGCCTGCGGAGTCGGCACCCGAGACGACGATCACGGCGTCGAAGTCGGTTGCGTCGGCTGCGCTGTACGTTTTATCTACCCCGTCGACGAGGGTTTCCGCCACGACTGTGGAAGTCAGGTTCTCGTTCGCGAGTCTAGTTTTCAGCGTCTTTGCCTGGTCGAGCGCGTTCGTGCCGTTGGCTTTGCTAGTGCTGGCTAGGATGCCGACTTTGAGCGTCGCTACTGATGGAAGCGTGACGTTCGTGATACTTATCCCGATTGTTGTGTTGTCGTGGTAATACGTGTCGTCCGGGGCCGGGGCTTCTAGACCTAGGGCTGTGGCGACGCGGACAGCGATGTCGTTGCTGATTTTATTGATTTGGGTCAGTACGTTTTGCTTCACGGTGGTGGAGGTTAAGTGGCTGGTTTCGAAGCGGATGGCGTTGATGAGGAATTGCTGTTCTACGGGCGTGAGTGAGTTGTAGAATAGCCGTGGCTGCGACCAGTGGTCGTCGAATGTAGACGATAACCCGCGCACAAGCCTGCCTGAAGTACTGCGGATTGGGGCGCTGAAGAACCCTCGGCCGCTGCTTTGACTTGCTTGCTGCGGATAGCCGTCATTCAGACTGTTAGGAGAGTCTAATTTTGTGGTTAGCTATGATTACATTTCTAGTTGGTAGGGATAAGGTTAAATAAATATGTAAATAGAAGGAAGACATACATGCGTGGATGTTCTTGTGTATCAAATTTTGACCGGCGCCATCGCGATTGTTATTGTGGATTGGGATGACCGGTCGGTTGATAGGCAGCTGCTCGAAGTTGGGACCTCCGTGTCGATTAATCTGGGTGTCCAGGTAAGAGAAGATACGACCTTGTAGCAGAGGATCTTCGGTGAAATCTACACCACGAACGATATGTCCAGGCTGGAACATGATCTGCTCTGTTTCGGCAAAGTAATTTGTCGGGTTCGTGTGCAACTTCATGACACCTAGCTTTTGGAGGGGAGCGTATTCCTCAGGAAGAATCTTAGTGGGATCGAACAGGTCAAACCCGAACGCGAGCGCTTGATCCTCATCAACTACTTGAACGGCGAGCTCCCACTCGGGGCCATTGCCAGACTCGATCGCCTCAAATAGGTCTTGTCGATGGGCATCAGCATTCTTTCCAGCAAGGATCTGAGCTTCTTCCCAATACAAACTGGCCTTTCCTTGCTTTGTCTTCCAATGCCACTTTACGAGCTTGGAAGTACCGTCATCCTTGACGAGACGGAACGTGTGGACGCCAAAGCCATCCTATAAAATAAGTCAGCACTAGAACTAGCGGGCATGTGTAACTTAGACTAACCATATGTCTAAAGCTCCGTGGGATACCGAAGCCTGCCATAGCCCAGAAGAGAGTGTGGAGAGTACTCGGCTGTTGGGAAAAGAAATCCCAAGCTGAGTCATGAGCTGTTGCGGCTTGTGGTATTTCGCTGTCGGGGCTTGGTTTTACTGAATGAATTAAATCAGGAAATCTAATAGCATCCTGGATGAAGAATACTGGGATGTTGTTCCCAACAATGTCTTGAAAGTGTTAGTATCATTGAAGTCGAAGTAGTTCATTAATCCGTACCAAAGTTGCCTTCATCTGTATAACTTCATCAAAGTTAGTACCCAGATAAGACTCCCTGGGAAATGGAGGGTATTCTTACAATCTCGTAGCAAACCCATGAACATCGCGAGCCGTGTCCGCACTTCCTCGAGACCCTGCTACAGTGGAAAACCGTACGAAGACGGGGGTTTCCTTGCCAGCAGTGCCTAAGAACGAGGCCGCTGTTAGGTTGCTCCAATCACCATAACTTGTAAATGTACCATGGGCACCAGCACCTCTTGCATGGACTGCCCGTTCGGGAACCTATCGAAATATTAGTATGGCTTTCATGCCATCAAAGAAAATTAAGGCTTGTACGACAGTGTTCTTGGCATTTTATAGCTTGATGACGTGGGCTCTTTCATGATTTCTCATTTGACTTACCCGTTCATGGTCGAAATGTGTGATCTTTTGGCGGAAGATGTAGTCCTCTAATAGAGTTGGGCCTCTTTCGCCGGCTCTTAGGCTATCTTGTTCTTGGATCTGTCCGCCAACGTCGTCGGTGAAGAAGCCATTGCTATCATCTACCATAGCGCCGAGCACCGGATCAGTATCACCATCAGCTCGAGCGCGAAGCGCACTTGGATCGGCAAAGGGGCAGCCTGCGGAGACAAGCCCCAGAAGTCCAAGAAGGGTAGTGTGGGAGAGAAGGCGACCCATATTGTCTTAATTTGCAATTCCAATCCTTATAGATACTAGGTATATATGGGAAGAGATCTCGGGATGGTGCAGGAATCGTGGAGCAGAGACGGCTTCGCGTAGAGAGAAAGGGTTCCACGGGGTGCTTATAAAATAAGACAACGGCCGGCGTTACATAAAGCCAGGTACCTAGACTCAAAGGGTTACTCAAAGGGTTACTTGAGGCTCTAATACAGCTGTAACTTAGTCCTCAGTAATCAAAGAGCTTACATTACAAACATTCCATCCAACATACATAGACCCTTTCAATTTCCATTTTGAGATATTCCATCTTCAGGCTAGGGCTATCTCCACAAAAGCGGGTGCTCAGTAAGGGTGGCCGCCAGTAGAACTGAGGATATTCGTAAGTAAAAACCCCGATATAGTTAACACGCCCGCAACCCATGCTTTGATAGATGTGACGAGACCCTAGGTCGAAAAACAAGGTATGTACATCCTGTACGGAGGTAGAAGATACCGAGAGTAGAAGCAGTGATTCGACACCGCGTAAACCCACGATCAGGTCAGAGTCACGGTGCCACAAAAGGGGGGACTAAGCCAGCGCTTGCAATATGGCGTGAGTTCATTGACAATACCAGGCTAGGAAGGGTGTTGACCAATCTGGCCACTTGGCGTTGACATGATATTCACGGATTAGCTCTGTCCCACTTGCTAGGTTGTTGCTGGTGTCATATTTTTCTATCATGTGCGTGCTTGGCAAATGCCGTGTAGTCTCACAGCAGTCATCATGACCAGAAGGCGGTCTCCCAGATGATGACATGGGGATCTACCTCCTATGCGGGGAGGGGAAAATGGGAAGGGGCCCCGGGTAGATTCCTCTGGCTGTCTGGTAACCCTTGACTATCGAACGGAGATCTGTAATAAGGAGAATGTAGTCCACAAGATTGGATTGTCCGAGAGCCAAGGTGAATGATATTCTCCTTCGTTAGGTATGTTACGGTATCTACCCAAAGAGGATAGAGGGATGAACGACCTGCCAATTTTGGTAATCCACCGTCAGAAGGGATAGCATATTGCAATGTATTACATTATCATCTGAAAACATAACCACTGCTGTCAGGTACAATAGGTCTTGCATGTCGTGGTCCGAGTGTGGGGGGTCTCTTGAGATGTATGTAACCCGCCTATATACCGACAGCCGAGTGTATTGCTAAAAAAAGAAAAAGAGGCAACAAGAACCAAGACGATGTATCTTGGGCGTCTTGGCGGAATTTAACTGGCCACCAACGAAAAGAGTTTAAAAAGAGCTGCCCAGAAGATAGCTTGAGTATAGGGAGGGAGAACGGTATCTACTTACCAGGTATGCATTGCAACGGTATTTCAGGATCTACGCGAAGCGGATTGGAAGCCGGTTTTTGATATGCCATCGACATGCCTCCAAATCTAGGTAGGTAGCTGAAGCTCACCGTTCTAACCGTTGAAGAACGTGAGCCATGTATGGTTGCATTAAAACCGTAGCTGCGTAGTCGTCAACTGCACGAGCGGGTTGCGTGTCACAATTTAGTAGAAATGCGATTGGGTTGTTATCCAGTTTAAAGAGTGAGATATCATGAGAGATGCTTTCCAAGCTTCGATGAGGCGCTAGAAGACAGCCATTGTGGTTGGGATGACGGGCATTATCCCTGTAGGGTTGGTGAAAAATTCGGCACTTGCATGAAATTAAATGGAACCTCTGGACGGGTAACATCGCTAAAGGTAAGTACCTAGCAAGCCATGTTGCAGTGGAAACTCCGGGGGACCCACGTTATCCGGACCGTCTTTGGGATGAGTAGGTACCTAGGTCCTAGGTATTCTCGTACGTCGCTTCGAGTAAATGGTCTGTCAGTTAGTCGTTTTGACATAGCTAAGATATTTAATGTGAGCGAGATCCATTGACGACGAATTGCAGATAAGAAGTAGATTAGGCTTGATGTCTCATCAATAATTCTTTTCAGAGAAAGCGAAATGAATATCGAATGCCTTCCTACATATCTAAATGACGTAAAAAGGCTACGATCTAAGATCTTCGTTGCTCCCGGTGGGCTATCGTTGCAATGGTGGTGTGCCGGGACGATATTCGGCCTATTCGATAGGTATACTTGGCAAATACATATCTGTCCAACAGCCGGTGTGTAATAGAGAATGCCTAGGTGATAGCGTATTTGTAAGGGGTAGGTTTGTAATAATAGTAATGGATGTGGGCGTCAACGCCGTCTCACACCAACGAATTATTCGGTCAAGGGAAAGCAATTGCCAAGACCTTGTTTGTATCACGTGTATACGCGTCTGGATCATGTACTTCTTATTTCCGGACCGAGGATGAGGTACGTCGGTATTCGCGTTCTCGAAAAAAATCGGATGTGGTGTTGGTTTCTGAATTAAAGTCATCGGAAAGATGCCGCATGGCCGCATGGTGGAGGGGTTGAAGGCCGCATACAGATCTGTGGAAGGTAAGGAAAGTTTGGAATCATCTGAGACCAGTTGCGGAAAGACGATGGACCGCATTGACCACTTTAAGGCACCTGCTGCATTGCCTGAGCTACCTATCCAGAGTCGTTCTTGCCCATCCACATATGTTGCGCCATGTTGCTCTACGGCTCAGCTTCACTTAAACTTCCTAAGTTGAACCAACAAAAAACAAAGTTTCAGCTCAGCGCTGCTGCACCAATATTGATATCACCATTCAACTAGATTTACCTCCGCGCTATGACTAACTTGGTATTCTGATTCCTAAGATAACAGGGATCTTTTGTTCAATCATCTTCACTTCATGATCAAGGACAATTGTTTGACTGAAGGAAGGATATCCGAGTCCGGAGATTCTACATATTATCAATCCCTCTTCTCTGATTGATGCCTATTCAAATTAAAGACTAACTTGTACGCCGGTACCTTGGCAAATTCTAATTACTTTCGTCTCCAACTTCTATTCCCTGCTAGCACAATTTCAATTGCACCTACTATGATCATCCTCCTCGGCGGGCGTCTAATTCTTAGCTAGCACCGCTACTTTTGCCAGGTTCCTGATCCGACGAAGTCATATCCATCATATGATTATGTTACGATAGGGCTAGCTCTGGAGTTCCAAGTTTACATAACGTATGGATGTCAAGTCTACGGTCTAATAGATGCGTTCTAGACTTCCGAGTTAAAATCGCCGACCTCCACCCCGGTTTCCGGGTTGTTTGTTTCAACGTCGACCCTGGCCCCCGCTGTTCCCGCTAGCTAAACTAATTATCGCCGGAGTATCTACCGTTTGAATGTACCTTCGTCGGCATCTTGTGGCGGAGATGCCTTAACTCATGCCTAGGCACTTAAGCATCTATTTAGGGGTTGAGTTACCTTTCCTCGAAATCCCTCACTCTAACCCCTTAGCTCAAATTCATATGACCCTACCGTAAGGCTTGGTGGTACTTCCTATATCCGGTTTAAGGGATTTACTTTCAGCTGTGTCTCGTTTCTAGAAATATTGGTCAAAAGAACTCGACGCCACTCGTCCAAATATTAATAGAATGATGTCACTAGGCTTAATGTCTCGGAGCCGATTACAGAGTACCACCTCTGACAGTTTGACCTAGTACCTACCTAGGTAGCTAAACCAACTCCGTTTCTATTAAATGGCAAGCTTAGGTTTTCTATGACAGGTGTCATAAACGTCGTAGTTTTATTTATTCTCCTTACCGGCGGTGTCGTCATATTAGACTTGGCGCATCAATCAAAGGTACGCTCGACGCATGGCAATTAAGGTAAATATAGGGATTCTTGGCGTTTGATGCTTATTTGGAAATCAAAAACGACGCTGTTATATCCACGGCTGGGAGCTTCCCGCACCAATGTCATGGACTTAACGGTGCTTGGAACGAACCCCCTTTTCCGGATCTATTCATTGGAAACGGTGAGCCGGCCCGCCATAATAATGTCCGGACATATCCTTCCTCGGCTGGAAGAATTACAAATACGAAGGCGTTATCGCAAATTTAATATAAAGATCGGATACCCCCCTAAAAAGATGTCATCTAAACGGACCGAGTCGGTTTCACGATAACTGTATTATGCAACATAATCTCTCGATCTTCGCCACAGCCTCTTAACTATATGATTAGAAATCTGAAGGTTCTGATGACAATTGAATTTTATTTCAGTGTTATGGTGGATGACAAGATAGGGATTTTTCGGTTCGCAGTGAATTGACAGGCATAGGCGTGAAAAGTTTGAAGCATCGCGATTTCGCTGTCCGATGGGCTTCCGAGATCAGGAAGTACAATCTAGGGTGAGAGCTGCGAATCAAGGGGAAAACGAGGACCACCAACAGATTACCCCACTACTATACGATGCCTACAGGTATTCAATTCTTCGTCAAGCGTGAGTCTGAACTAAAAAGCCTCTTCACAGCTCTTAGCGAATCATAGTTTTGAATATAGGGGCACAGTCATGTAGTCACGCTTGCCTTTGCAGGCCGATAGCTTGGTTTCCTCCGTGAGAATCATCGCTTGTATGATAATGAAAAGAGATTTTTTGGCGTCGAGCTTTTACATCCTTTTTTTTATAAAATACACGATGCTTGTACGTCCAGTGTCATGTCAGGCAAGATAGCTGTTATAGACAGCCTACCAGTATGACATAATTACCTTCACGTTCACCTCCTAGATATCATCTCGTGATAAATCTTAGCCATCCGTCCAACATATAAACTACCTAGAAATCGCAGTGAACCGTTATAAAGACTAGCACAAAAACCAAGGTCTATCCAACTGAAGACAATCTGTCAGAAATAGTAGTGTTAACCAAATACAGAACAAAACATGATCTGTACCCAACTAATCCACCTCGACTCTCATTATGAAGTCTATATATTATATATCATAACCCGCCTCAAACCTGCTGGCCCAAAACAAGCGCAACCAAGTCCTCCGGCTCATCGAAGAAATCCAACACCACAACCCCCAACCTCTGCCCCTTCAACCCCTTCAACACATCCACCAACTGGTGATTCACACCCCCATCAGGCGTGACCTCCGTCCCATTCCCCAGCGCCATAGTCTCAGGGACCACAGACGGGGTATTAGAATTGTGTTCAGCCGACGTAAACGTAATAAACAAGCTATCCCTCTCCTCCTCCGCAACCGCCTTCTTAAAATGCGCCTCAACAGCCGCCATCTTCGCATCGATATTACTAACCACAGTCGAATTCTCGCCCAGAACATCCGGCTCGTAGTAATCCTCAATAAACGCCGTCGCATTAGTCGACGCATTAAACACGAGCGCGAACCCAGACGGATCATTATCAATCCACTTCGCCGGGCCCATATGCAACCCGGGCAACACCCCATCCCCAACATCATCACCATCCATATCAAACCTCTTAACCAGCACAACCTTCCCCCTCGTCTCCCCAAGCGTGGGCACATACCCCCTCCCCTGCCAAAGCAGCCCGTCCTTCCCATTTCCCGTCAGCGCATCCTTCATCATCCGCTGAACCTCCGCATCGAAGCTCGCATTCGCAACAGTCCCAATCTCATGCTGAAAACTCAACAACACCGTCTCCCCACCATGCAGCGCAAGCCAATCCCACACCCCAAAAAGCACATCCTCAACGCTGGCACGCGCACTCATCAGCGCCGCGGAGTGCCAAAACACGAGTCTCTTGCCCAGCGGATCCGCCGCAAACCTCAGATCGAAGAACCTAACGCCCTTATCCAAAGCCTGCGCAATGCTCTCCCGTTGACAGCGATACACAACCGCAGGGTTCGCAGTCGTGCCATCGCAGCGGGTAGCGTAGGTGAGCGCGTCCTGCGTATCTTGTGTGTAATTCCAGGTCGCGGCGTCGTGGGTCCCGGGGATATTAATATGCGAGAGGAGCGTCGAGTCCGGCAGTGCGGCCATCCAATCCGTGTACCTCTTTTCCGAAGGATGTGCAGCGGCGTAATCGCCGAATACTTCGCGGCCGTCCTGCAGGACCTTCTGCAGCGCAAATTGGGCAAGCGAGTTTGTGTTCCCGGCGGAGGCGGTGGCGGCGATGGACGCGGAGGCCGCTAAGTAGCGGAAGATGGAGGAGCCGCGCATTTTTAGAGAATTAGACGCGTTGCGCAGAACTTCAAGGTGCCTGCTATTGAAAGAGAGTAAAGCTTTGTTATAATTATATCGCGACAGCTGTCCAAAGGGGCGCAGGAGCGATCGTGGGGCGTTGTCTACCGCTACCGACAATTCCGGCTTCGTTATGCGAGATTGAGTGACGATCTCTGAGGCTGTGGCGAGTCGGATTACACCCGACAATTGAACCTAAATTCTCACCTCACTTGCCTAGTAGTTATGATGGCATATTTAAAGCATCATAGCTAAATAAAGAGAGGAAATCGGTCTTAAACGAGGATTAAATTTATATCCGCCATACCGCGATGGCGACAGGGAAACTTGAAGAGCCTTGTTCAGTTTATCCTGGGCGTAAGCACGAGTTCTAATTAACTCGTTTGATTGGCGGCATCGCATAATGCAATGTTTCGGATCGCGGCAACTAGTATGTCAGCTAATCCAAAATACAGATATTTAGAACATGTGGTGCATACAATTTGAGGAGAATCAGTTTTTATATTCAAGCTATGATTTAATCCGGCGCCAGGGTTTATTACCATCGAGGACTCATTCAGGCACGTGTGCCAAGGTGGCTGATATGAGCCGCAGACCGCCGCATTGATCCTGAATAAACGTGGACAACTCCTTGAACTTTTAGATAGAACGTCGTCCACTTGACTTATTTTCATAGGCATCATTTCCGCATCAAATTCCTTCGTCCCGGGCTAGCAAGTCGACTTAGACTGAGTAGATGCTTATTTCGGCTTTGTAATCTCGAAGAATTCCTTCAATCCCTGCACCACCACCTCGACGTTCATGTTAACCAGCGGCATCTTATCATAACTGTCTTCCTTCATAATCGCAACTAGAGCAAGGTACTTGTCGACCTCGCGTAGTATTATCGGCTTATTCCCATCACTTAACACCATGCAGCTCTCGGCGCATCCCGACGCCACCTGATCCTCTATCTTCTGATTCCACGGTGGTCCTTCTAGAGCTTCGCGATATCTTTGAGTCCGGGGCCAGCTACCGTAGACTTCCGTGACATCTATTATGACGTCAATATAATCGGAACAGATCTCGTAACTCGCCATGTCCGCCGGCTCGCTGTCTGTCGCGATGTAAATCTTAGACAAGACGTCGAAAAGGTACGCTTTTTCGAAACGACATGTTCGGCAGAGGTTAGTAAGCATCGCCTCGAGAATTCCGAGACGAGGAATGAGTTTCTGAATGACCTTGCTGAACGCCTCGAATATGCTATGATTGTAGATACTAGTCAAGTGAAAAGTAACGGGCGCATTCTCGAAACCGTGATCCGAGAGTTCATCCTGGATTCGTATGGTGATATCTCGTTGGATATCTAACTTGTAGTCATCAGACAAGCCGTCTACTTTATGAATGAAGACTTCGATTTTGATGTTCGGATATGTTCGCTGGAGATTTAATATGGTCTCATTTAGACGTGCTACGGCCTCAAGGTAATCATCTTGAGCATCGATAACCCAAATCAGTGCACCGATCTCGCCAAACATCGCATCAATGTCGAATGTTGGGTTGTCAAATATGTCGATCTGACCCGGAAAGTCCCAGACTTGGAAATCCATGAACGACCTATAAGTACGTTAGAAGAACTGATATCCTACTCATACAAGCCATTGGGTCCTTACGGCATAGTGTCCTTCTGGATTCGCGCTGTCGACTCAAGGAATAAGGTCTCGCTCGGTGGTAATTTATGAAAGACTACACTCGATATCGAGGACTTGCCACTCCTACAGTAAGATTAGTTCAGCAGTCCGACATGCGCGGTGTATGATAGCCCACCTTCTCTGCCCCATTAGGAGCAGCCTAGGTTTCCCTTTTGTTGGCAGATCCGGAGGTTGTTCAGGCGCCCTCGGGCCATTTTTACGTTGTCTTTGATCCTGTTCGTATACACGTGTTAGAGCTAGCTGCGCGAGACTAGAAGGACTGGACGATGTCCCGCCTAGTGGTTCCTGAGTATCCTCAGGATCGAAGACGTCCACACCGCGAAGCCGAGAAGACATAACGACAGAATAATTTGGGCCAAACGACATAAAACAACATTAAGAAACGCCCGTCAACAACAAAATCAGGATCAGGCACATCAAGAGCCGAGCTGATAAGAGCGGGGGTGCCCTTCGTATGAATATGAAATTATTCCCTGGTTCATCTCTGCTGAATGATACGAGAGGGTCAATATTCTTAATGAATCCCAGACGACCTCCAATTGAGTAGACTCATAGTTTGTGGCTTGGCGGTTGATTTTAAGAGGCTAATAGCTGTTAGGCTAGCTAATGAACCAATGTGCAAACGAGGTTGCTGAATCCAAGGGTCCGGGTAGGGGAATGCAAGATCGCAGCGATCAGAGATTGCGACGTCTGGGTGGCTGCATGTATGCGGAATCGACCAGGAATATATCAAGTCTCATAACGGGAAGAGGCAACGGAGCTGGGGCGTTCAGCTGGATCAAAACAGGGCATATTGCTCCTGACAATCTGTAAGAAGGGGCGCGATGATTTCATTGCTGATCTCACCGTCGTACAAATCAAACAGCCCAGGCTATCCATCTGGGCGGATTTCGGGTTTATAGTAATTGGGATATGATAATCCCTCCGTTTGCAAACTCGATCCCGTACCAGACCCGGTGTCTGCCTAATTGTGCCCAGGCGATGATAATAAAAATAACAATGGCGATAATGTGCATTTAAACCCGATATGACCAATGCAAACCATAACTGCGTGTCAGACGCAGCATGGTAAGAGGGGGTAATTTTTATAATACCAGCCAAAGTATCTGACTGGCACAGAGTATTCGTAGCCGTCGATTGATGATGAGTGACCTTCCCGAAAAGTATCGGCGATGATACGCGGCGGTGATTTTTGTGCCACTGAGCAACGCCAGCTCGAATGACATATTCAAGGATTTATAAGCAAGGAAATAGAAAGGAAAAGAAAAGAAAAAAGGAAAAAAAGAAATCAAAAGTCAATGTCTCACCTCCATGTTGCGAGTATAACTAGAGGATGATCTAGAGGGTAATCAAACGCGCGGCGGCCCTATCCTCCCCTCCTCCGCGACATGGAAGACGGATAGAGTAAAGGGGACTTGATGGGAATACCCGTGTCCCGTTCCCCGTATCGACTAGAGCGAACGTTGTGTCCGCTTGAAGTCGTACTTTTGACCTGTGGGATGAGGAATTCTGAGTCAGCTTTCTATGCGGCGGCGAATGAATTCGCTGGACTCGAACCAACAGGCTGGCGCGGGCTGACTCAACCTTGACCCGTCGCACCAATGATGACTCTCTGTTGTGTTCGTCGTCTGGTGGTTGCAGTAAATAGCGGCAAGAAATAACAGGCGGAGGTACACAACGTCGGTAGGGTATTTCGGTAGAGAGAGGGCGATAGTAACAAGGTAGTCCCGAGTCGTCAGGCTCCCTTTACCTAAAGCAGGGCGTTCAGCTCTGATCTCTAGCTTCACCAATGTCGAATCTATGTTCAATGTCGGCGGGTTTTGGAGTGACACTTTCGATCCCGGAATCAATTGAATTAATTGAACACCGTGTCGCGCCAGATTAATACGAGCAAATCCCGAGGGTTCATAAGGCTCCTTGGCAGAGTAAGGGAAGATGAAAAGCCCTGCCGCTTATAAAACATGGAAAGTAAGGAGGGCTTTGGCTCCCTTCGACTTCCATTGGAAATAGTTAGGTATTAGGTTATGAGCAAGGTGAAAGGCGGGAGAAATTCAGGTGGAGTTAGCGGAACACAAGTACGATGTTAGGGCCAGCTGTTAACCCCACGTTTCGCAGCTGCCATTCTAATTGATTTGCCGCGACTGCAGCTGTCAAGTACAAACAGGCGATGTTGAGTACTAGATACATACCTGATAAGCCCAACCCTAAAATTCAAGGTTCTATCTTCTCATTCCTCATTCAACTAATGTTTGAATAGTGTCACAACTTACATCCATGAATAGCAAACACTTAGCTCCTAACGACAACAGCCATTCGGAATTTCATCATTCAATCCTAGCAAACATAAGTCTCACTCCTTCTAAAATGAATCATCCCGTATCATGAATCAGATTTGAATCTCTCAATCTAAATATGGCAGGATCAACAGTAAGGTTGGAAAGTTTAAAGAGTAAGCTTGAGTCACTTATCATCCAACTTAATGAGACACTAGAAATAACGTCTTATTTTAGAATACGGCTGGTAGAGAGCACAAATATTTCACCGCTTAAGTAAGAGGCATATCACTTCTCTTTGGTCACGTCATACTCGGCCGTAAAACCCGGTCCAGCATTTCCGACGCTCACGGGACCCGGGGCTATATCCCGGCTGTATTAAGTCCGCGTTATAGAAGATGAGCGGGATCACAGAACTCTACGTCCGGGTCAATCCAGAATTATTACCAGGCTACCTATCCATGCAGAAAATTCATCATTGGTGTTCATTCCACATGCAAAAGCTATTGACGTCAGAATTTTCAAGTGCATTGGCGAAGTCAATTTGAATCAGTATGCTTCATCGCGGTACATTCTCATTAATCGGGTATCTATACAGCATACCTAGTAGCCGATAGGTAACTCATACATTACTCGTAATTCATCGAGTGAGCATCAAGATGACAAGGATATCGTGTTCGATGCGATGCAATAAGACTCTTATTCTCCAAAGTCCAAGGTACCAACTCCTAACTCCAATACAAGGCTTCTCTAAGCGATGCGATGCGATATATGCTGACCTATGTTCCGTCGCTCCTTTAATTAGTTTGTGTACCAGCATATGATGATTCGAGTCGTAGCTGAATGATAGTGAGGCTGTAATAATCATAAGATTCGGCCCGGTGCAAAATCCATAGCGATACGATTTCGGCCCATTTCTGTCTACGCCCCCGTCTTTCCACTAAACAGACTGAACCGTAAACTTTTGCGACGCGGCGCTGTCTTGATCGGCTTTCGTTCGATGAGTTCGCCTAGCTTGTCTTCCTCGGGGGGCGTAGGAGGCACCTCCGGAATAGTCGTAATAGGCGTAGTCTCGTCGGAGGTACTTGGGGGTGGCGTAGGGACTCTCGTAAGGTCCGACATTGAAGCCGTTCTAAAGCTTCCAAAGGACTACTGCAATATTAGCAATCAATCCATTTATCCGAGTCAAATCACGCGGCCAAGGAAAGGGTAATATTATTCACCTTAACACCAATCCTTCGGTTTGACTTGGCACCTTTTCTGATCTCGGCGGGCTTGTCATCGGGCGTGGCGTTGCCCGATTCATTTATTTCGGCAGCAATCGTCTTACCCCCAATGGCGACATTTTCTTCGGAAGTGGCGACGAAACGCACATATCCCCTTGATGTTGGGACTCCTAACGTCTCTTGAATGTGTTTTTGGATGAGTGCCGCGTTCCTCTTATTTGTCGTAGGCTGAACTAGACTTGGCAGTGCGTGAATAGTCAAAGTGTAAGCCGGATCGAAGGAACCACCAAACATCATACAGCAGCCGTGATTCAAGTTGATGACGATAGAGGATATGGGACGCTGATATCTGTTGGATAAGTGATATGAAAGGTCTGTTATGAAAGAGAACTCGTCTTTGATCTATATTGTCTTGTTAGTACATTAGTTCGAAGTTATGATCAGCAAAAGACTCACGATGACGTTCGTTCTTAAATCCGCCATGACGATGGCCTCATTCTGTATGCGAGCCCGGACCGGGTCCGGATCCCGGTTAGCTGCCGCAAATTCATTTTCCCAGTAAGCGCTCTTTTTCTTACTGAGCTCCGGATGTAGTTGGGACTTTCGAGAGCCCGTGGGGTCGCCGGGCGGAGGACGGTCAATATCGCGCATCATCTTGTTACCCTCGACGATATGCACTTTCGATGATCGTGAAGGTTGAACTTTTCGTTGTGCAAATGAAGCACTATGGGCAGCAGAGGAATGATTGTTACCTGTAGCGGGAGGGTTTATACGAGGAAGCCTTGCTGGCAAGGAGTCTGGGCGAGCCATGGTTACACACGCATTAGGGTGTATGATAGATCAAATGGTCTTGTCTTATGTCCTGCCAAGTGTGGTTGTTCGCAAGCGAATCGGTCCCTCTTAGTTATGATGATTGCTTGTAATCCGTCTAGGCGGATACACTTTGCATTACTCTAGTGCATGTAGTAACTCGTATTGGTGTTGGGCTGTAGAAGACGTGGAGGCAAGCCTGTCTGTTTTGGGCAAGAAAATATCGATCCGGGTCTTTTCTCGCCTTGTAACTGGACCGAGGGCGTGGACTCCTTTGATCTAGACGGTTGAACCAAAGGAGGCGTTGGTCAGCTAGCCTAGCTCTTATTTTTATCGTAAGATGGTGCCGTTGGTAGTATAGACAGCTGAAGTTCCAACAAGGCTACCTAGTAGTTGAAATGGGTAGAATTGGTCGAATTGAAGTTCCGGTGCAAAACGGGGACTCCGACGGGATGTAGTAATAAAAGGGGAAGTATTTGACCCGTTCGCACGACCTCTTGGAACTTCTTGCCCAGAATTCAACTTAGTTAAGGTTAAGCAGGCTGTCGTCAAGCTGCATGAAGCAGGTACCGATCGCCGGGGTTGGCAGCAGCACTCCGTGTATTGCACTTCCCCTCGTAAATATGTCGAAGTATAATTCCAGGGCAATTGCTACCAATCCTTTTTTTTCTTCGCATGTGATCGAGTCTCGATTTTTTTAATGTTCCCAATCTCAAACTCGAAATTCAACTTCCAAGGTTGGACCATTGCTTAACAACAGTCTTTTATTAGTTGGTTGTCACACGGAGTGCACGACAAGCGGGATCTAAGTAAAACATGGTACCAAATTGTCCATCTATGGGTGTACAGCACCAACCCGTACTACCTCGCTGTTACGACGCCGCTACCCGTTATGGTCGCTTGCATCCGGCCATCGATTTGATAGCAATCAGGAAAGCGACATCTCCTGCCGCGGGATGAGTGCATTCATTCCTTGGTGGAAGCAGGCGCCATTGGAAACCAGCACCGTCCGTTATTTCGAATCCCCAGATAAGCGGTCGGAGAACCCCCCAGATGATTCCGCTGGTCGCCATTAGTAAATTGGGATGACGATGTTTATGTCTAAAAACGTCGTCTTGGTCATCTATAGTTGGAGAGTTTCTTATCGCAAATAAGCACCTCTCAAGCGAGAGCCGCAGCTTTCCGCCCACACGATGGCTGAGTTAATCTATTTCCTCGCACATCCGAGACTGGCTTTATCACCTTATTTCAAAGAACACGGTCTGCAAGGTGAAATCCGAATTAAATCTTATTATGCGCTACCGAGATCCGAAATATTGCACCAATCAGTCTGCCCATGGTATCTATAACGAGATGACCTAGAACGTCAACACGCAGAACCGACTCAGATAACGTGAATTGCGTCGCCACACCTCTTCAATGCCTTGTTACAATTGTTATACAGATCGCAACCACAATCCGGCTGCACTTGTCGTTTCGCATCCCATCTTGCCCACCTTATCTAACTCTTAGGAGCGCAACCCGGCTCCGATAGACTAGCATGGGGGTCATTTTCATTTATAGAGCTTGACATGCAGCCCATTGCAGATTGAGAACCGGGTTGGAGCTGCTTAGGGTCTGATAATGCCCTACGATGATGGCGTGGGGCTACCAACCTTACGAGATGGCATTACACCAATTGACTTCCTCTCTAGGATCGATTGATAGCCAGCGACGGTAAAGACGATTAGCTCGACCGGCACCAATATGACAGATAGGTATAAGGCCGTCCGGCTTTCGTCGCACAAGGTACCGAAGTGTGGCTTTGCGCTCATGCTCGCGACCTTCCATTGACAACTCCAGCTCTGAAGCGTATCGTTCGTAATCGAGGTATTGACAGCGTAGAAGAATATCATGCTGATCATGACGGCTGTGAAGCCAACGAATGGCGCAGCCATAGATAAGGATGTGTGGACAGCGGTCTTGTTGCGAAGCTTTAAGAGTCTTAGTATAAAGTGAACTCATTACGAGTTAATGAATTTAAGGTACACTTACTGCCTTGACCTTGCTAAATATCAAGGATACGATATGCGCAAAGACCACAATACTACTTCCAATAACGAGCACTACCGTGGGTCGAATGTCGAACTGATCGGGCCATAATGGTAAATGAAAATCACCCGATAGGTGAGTTGCATTGTATACAGCCAAAGTGTCGGCAGAGGTACCGAGGACAGTAAGACCACATAGGAGAGCGAATCCAGTGAGACCAACACGAGCGCTATCAACCAGATGAATCTTTTTCATGTACCGTCGGTACTCGAGATCATGGGGATCAAATTCGGAGTACGTCGGAAGAACCGGGCCTTTGTTTTCGGAAGCCATAGCGATGTAGGGATAGACCAGATGGAGAGAGCGATAGAATATAGTATGGTATGTATATATAGCGATCGGTTTCAACCCCTACAGAAAGACGATACGGCAACAAGAACTATAATCAAACGAAACAGAACGGAACCAAACAGAATAGAGAAAAGGAAACAAAAATCGCGAAGAAAAGAAATAGACAGCTCAAGCACGAGCAACTATCGTCTAGCGAGATGTCGAAACAAGAGACAATCAATCCTAACAAACCTGGCAAATGCGGCGAATATGTAATGAACCTACATCGACTATAATCGACGAAGCCATCCCGTCTAGAACGTAGCTACGTGGGCCATTCCCTACATCAGAGGTAGCAGAGCGCTTCCGGCATGCAAAGTGTGCTAAGGATAGCAATGCGGGTGATACCCTCCCCTCGCACATACACACCTACCTACACATATGGCTAACTCCCACCCTTGCCGGCGACATTAGCCCGCCAAAGGGCGAGGCGCCAGACGCGTGTGACGGAGACTCTCGCCGGGGTGTCGAGCAAGGAATCTTGGTAGAGATTCGGGAAGAGATCGCGGCGGATTGGTCGAGAGAACGCCGGCCAGGCCAGACCTTAATTTAGACCCATCGCGGGCGCTTAGAGGCACGGGGGAAGTGGGGGATTGTCCGGCCAATCGCAGCCCGTAGCGCTCACGGATGCTACCTTGCGCTGTCTCGCCTGAGATGCGTTCCCTGCGATGGTTAGTCGAGCTACAGATCGGATTGGCTGCTTGTGATGAAGATTCTAATTTCGTGGGTGAGGTAGCGGAGGGGCTATCTAGATTCTATAGAGATGCCATGCTTAGGGTCTGATGAGTGGCTGACTGGCTGGCTTGAAGGCCAGGCGAATGCACGACATTCGGAGATATTGCTGTGGGGGAGAACGGAGGGTTCGAAGTTCCGGGAGGATTTGAGGCATACAATATTACCGGTTTTCTCTGTTAAGGAGGATACTCGTTGCAGATTTTTTTTTTTAAAAAAAATAGAGTCACACAGTTGGAGGGTTTCTGCAAATTGAAAGGGAGCCACTAGATTATTATTAGCATTTTGGTCTCCTACCTCACATGCTTAAGGGATCTGCAATTTGAATGGCAAGACTCGTGGTGAATGTCCGTGGAATTTCACGACGAAACTCTTGTATAACAGAAAACATATGCTAGAAAAGTATTCTTAGCAAATAGTCTGTGCCATTTTATATCATTTGAATGACAGCTCGAGGATGTTATACACAAAAAACCTTTCTCGGCGTCTGTGAAGCATCTCGGATCCGAGATCCCCGCCTCAAATCCGCTTCTATCGCCCATCCTCCAATCCCCTATTTATAACTAGCGACGCAAGGGATCTCTGATGTGTAAATCAAGTAGTCGGTCACCTTAGTATATCAATCGCGAAATGGCTTCGTGGAGTACGTTTGATTTATGATCTCATGGCTCGACACAGACCAGTTTAGTATATGCACTCAAAGAAGCCTTCATTCTAGAGTTTGCTTTTTGTTTCAAGACGATAGGTCAAGTGACGCTGGTCTGCTGTAAGGGCGATATTCTCGAAGACTTCTTGTGGGTTGGTGGAGGTTGGCTTGGCATATCGGTATGTAAAGGTTTACTCTGTACTATGAAGATAGTTTGGATGATCATCGTGAAGGGTACCTACTATTAATTGTGCGCAAACCTTTAGACTGCATGGAAATCTAGATTATGCAGAAATGAACTTGAAATATCCTGACGTATTTTTAGCTGTAATAAAACTGTAGCTGGAATCGGGATTCCACGGCTGAGACAGGTAGCTCAAACGTTTGCCTTCATATTTAGAGTGGTTTGCTTACCATAGAATTAACAACCTACTTTATGCGTATTAAATCGTAATGAATCTATGTTGTTGCTAAGTGGCAATCAATTTGCTAATCAATGATATAGAAGGTTATTGATTTATTTGATAGCGAGAGGCGATATGGCAGTCGGCTCCTAATACATATATACGTGCGTATCAAGCAGGTAAGCCGAGGCTTACTATTGACGACTACCGTACCAACACAACGGAACCGAGCAACTAGCTTGCAGAATTTTGCTGACCATTGGGTTTTCCAACTCCATGGATCCATATGCCGGGCTCTTCGCTAGAACGCATATAAACTCCGTAACATATAGGTAGACGCATCACAAGAGTAAAATATTTGCCTTCGTGTACATAGCAATTGCGCGTGGACGACGACAGGGAAGCGGGTTCACATCCGTATGGCAGACCACCACTTCTGTAACTACCCGAGTCCTTCGGAGGTGATCATATGAGGCGCAAATAGACGAATTAGAGTTCCACATAGACATCGTTCTCTTCTCACATGTTTCTATTTTCCCGGAGAAGAACTCCTTCGTGTGTGATAAAAAAAGATAGGTTAGGCAAGCTGTAACTCCATATGCGTTCTTTAGGGACCATGGAAGGATATGATTGTGACTGTGTCGAGTCCCAACGTTTCGGGACGCACAATACCCTCGTAAAGTTTCCCGTTACGGAATTCTTCTCAGCCGGTGAGATTTGATGCTCATCATGAAGGGGGCCGCACCTACGTAGCAAACCACTAAGTATGGCATGTAGGTTCTTACATTTCCTATTTGAGACAAGTTTGATGTGTTGGATCCGGACTGTCGGGTCGAGGTGGACCCATTTCTGCCACGCTAAACTTTGTCTATATCTGACAATCTGGAGAGTCGATTTTTCGGTAGATTCCTCTTCGTGGCTCTGGGGATCGATACTATCACCTTTTCCCCCGCTAGAGTACCCTGCTCATTTGGAGGTAAGGAGTGTTTGAGATGGAGAGTAGAGTGAGCTACGAGTACATACACGAATATGGTGGGACGATGCGTAAGTGCCACAACGCCTAACCGACCCGTGTTACTCTTTTGACCGATATCGTTGGTATGTGACTTGTTTTGCCTAATAATCTCTTTATGGCCTTGGCGATATCCGTCTTTGTGGATCGGGAGAGAATGGGTTAAGTTTCTATATGTACGTCGCAATTACTTCTTTGTCCATTCCTCCCTCCCGAACACATTTTCAGCCGTTGCACATTTCCCACTTACCAGAAGCCTGGGATTCGGCGCCACGCTCAACCGCTCTCTTGGGACCCTATCGCCAGTTTTAGCACACCACCTTCGTTTTGATAACCTGATACTTATGGCTGTCCATGGCAAGAGCTCGGCAGTCACGGCAGAATGCACCCAAGTCTTCGTAAGCTTTAATGGGATCGAGGTGCGGATAGGCGCTAACAAAAACCCAAGCATCTTTTTACCAGGCTTCCCATTGAGCTTCGATCCAAGATATGGGCTTGCAACCTCCCAGGACCGCGGATCGTGGAGATAAAATGCAGCGCCGAACCTGCCCGGACATCACAGCTGCGACAGGGCGACCGTAGGGCGGTTGTTTGTACATCCACATCTCCTATACCGATCAATCTGCATATATGTAGGGAGTCTCGGTGGGAAGCGTTGAAACGATACCGGCTTTTATTCGGTTCTTCCCCACAACTTGGTCGTATTTTCTTTGACCCCTTGGAAGATACGCTCTATTTCGGTCCAAGGCGGGGAATTGCGACTGCAGAGACGCTGTTTCACACTTTCGTCTCCCTAGTCCAACGAGAAGACTTAGGCCAAGTTCGTCGTATCGCTATTAGCGAGGGTCTCATAACCTATACCGGCTCTGGTAGTCGGAGAGGTAGAGCCAACAAACTAACATTTAAGCAAACGCTGTGCCAAGCACAACGATATTTTATAAATATTGAACATCTCACCTTCGTCAGTGACGACAGGAATCCTGTCTACAGCTCGGATGCGGTCTTCGTCGAACCAAGAGTAAGAAACCGGATTTTAGAACGGCGAATACAGGAGGCTATCGATGTCGTCGAGGGACAGCAGCCAGAATTCAAGCTGCCGCTTTGCAGTGTGCGAGTCATTGCTGCTGAACCTAACCGTCCTCTGTACAACCAGTCCGTAATGGGCTATAACGGAAAGCGAGCGACGTTTTTCAAAGAAATTCAGCTTCCACGAATTCAAAGAGACATGGCTCATTTACAATCTGCCACGTGCGTGTAATTCTGCGTGGATTGAAGTCGACTCCAACTGTACGGGTGGTTTTGAACTTGCTGGGGTATATCCGCAAGCCATATAGCGCTAGCTTTCTAATAATTAAAAATTAATTGCGTGCTGTCAGTGAGGTCTGGAATCTGGATGTCTTGAAGTTTGACTTGCATTTGGGATCCGTTAGTTTTAGACTAGCTGAAGGCACGAATTCGCAGGTATCCATAAGAAGGTGCGGAAAATCTTCGGGCCATTAAAATTCTTAGTGGCTTGGGGCATCCAATCAGCGATCGCTGTGTAATAATTGGCCTCGAACTTGTACCAGCGTAATTTTTATCGTTCAGAGCTTGATCGGTATCAAAGACCCCACCAAAATTCTTGAACAGTATAGTTTCGCAGCGAACGCTACGTACAAACGACACAAATTGCTCGCTAATTTCGGCTCTCTTTCGACATAAGAACACACAGATAGTTCAATTCATAGACAATGCCCGGACGAACAAAGAACCGCGACGATGCGTCTGAGGAGGTAGACACTTCCATGGACGACGCTCCTACTTCAGCACAAAAGCCCACTGAAGAAGAGAATGGAGATGCCATGGAGGAGGACGGGTCGGAAGGTGGCGATCCATTTGAAGAGGAAGAGGAGCCTCAGCGAGTTAGGATTGTACGTGTGGAACCTCGCCAACAACTATGATAGATTTGTCGCTAATGGGCAATTGGATACAGCTTCCTGGATCATCCGAGACGGCGGCTTCCTTCGAATTCCTAAAGGAGGGACATACCCTCGGCAACGCTCTGCGATATATCATCATGAAGAAGTACGGCTTATAGCTTTTGTCTTAGGAATGTATAACTAACTGTCATCCTAGCCCTGATGTTGAGTTTTGCGCATACGCTATCCCCCATCCCTCCGAGGATAAGATGAACTTGAGAATTCAAACATACGGTAAGGATAGGCCATATAATATTGAGTCTTATACCTTTCGTACTAACTACCTCGCTCTTAGACACAACAACTGCCGCTGCCGCCTTGGCCAAGGGCCTCCAGGATCTAGAAGATCTATGTGATGTTGTTTCTGACAAATTCTGGACCGAGCGAGAGAAATTCGAAGCAACGCCAGAGCAGTCTCTTAAGAGGCAAGAGGAGGCAGAGAGGAGATTAGAGGCAGAGGCATAAAGTGTTGCGGGGCATCTCGGTTTAATACGGATGGCATGGCATATGCGGCGTTTGGAGTATAGTAGACGACGTTCTTAGGTGGTAAAATTTGCTTTGCTGGAGTCTCTTTCTATGTACAATTCAATAGGACGATATCCATATATCTAATTGCGACCCTAAGGCGCTGTTAGTTGAGAACTTATCGCATTAAGGGTATCGCGGTAGAGAAACTTGCCTCTAAGAAACCCTTCATAAAGTTATTTGGTAATCTGTTGGCTCCTCGAAAGTTCTCCTCGGGGAAGTATGACATGACGTGATTACTCTGCTTCCAGAAGTTCATCGTTTCCTATATATAAACGATCAGCAACACTCCTCACAGGAATCTTGTAACCCTATAATTGCGCCCATAGGGCACCCGATGCTCGTAGCCACAAGTTGGATCGCCATTCCACTAACCTGGTATTCGCAATTATTCTGCATGAGGAGGACATCGACCACCGGTAACTTGTTCACAAATCTATGTCGTTCGAATTCTTGTCGCATTCGTGAGCGGATAGTCGATACGGGAAATGGAACGGAGTACATGGATTGGATCTTGGGTGCCTAGACGCCTATTCTTAGTAATGGACATAATAAGTATACTCTATCATTCATTCCATCATGGTAATGAATTGGCGAAACATTTGCTCTTGGGAGAAACATACTGCCCGCATCCAATCTCGATAAGACCGTATAACTCGACGCTTAGCTTCCGTCCAATTAGCCGCTATGAGCCATGTTAGCGAGCTATATATCTATCCGATAACATGAACTAACATGTCCGCGTCGTTACCGCGAGTTGGGTGGGTGTTAACAACATGATGGGCGAGATATGTTGCTTGACGTATCTTTGAGGTTCATTTCGACATCTCGGAAGCTCCCTCAAACGAAGGTGGGACTTCAACCTTCCAACATTGCCCAAGAAGCACTAGCCACATTTCACTCAGCCAATCAGCCACAGACATTAGTCACTTTTTCTTTATATGGCTTACATAACACAGATTGCGCCGACCGCCCGACCTAGCATTATTAAATCCTTATCAGGAATCGACAACGTCAAGGCTTCATTCTTGATAATTCAAGTCTCAGCCTTGCCCCACTACCACCATACAGATCGCCGACCGATAAGTGCCAACAACCAATTCACGTTCACAACCGAAGTATACTCTATCTCATTGACTCGACCACGATCTTTACATCATGCCACCAGTCAGATCCCACGGTTCGAGAACGAAGAAGCCGCCAGAGGGTTTCGATGACATCCGTGACGATCTCGAGATCTTCAGCATCAAGATGAAAGACGCGCAAAACACGCCTACAAATAACATTCCTAAGCACCAAGCTCAATGGCCTATATTCCAAATATCCCATCAGAGAAGCCGCTATGTCTACGAGCTATACTACGAAAAGGAGGCCATCAGCAAACCATTATACGACTGGTTGCTCAAGAACGGGTATGCCGACGCGATGCTGATCGCTAAGTGGAAGAAACAAGGATATGAGAAGGTACGTTTGCATTCACAAGGGCAACACGAGGAAAAGAAATATGTTAGCTAATTTGGAATGGTTTAGTTGTGCTGTCTTCGCTGCATCCAGACCAAAGAGACGAATTTTCAATCGACGTGTGTCTGCCGAGTGCCCAAGGCACAGCTGAAGGACGAGCAGGATATCCAATGCGTCAGCTGTGGCTGCAGGGGCTGCGCTTCGAGCGATTAGGTTACGATTTCTGCGTTCTTGTACTGGCTAGGTACTCTTCATGGCATTATGGCGTTAGGGTCTATATCGCGGCCGAGTTAATTCTGCCGGCTTCAGGCATTATTACTATTACACCGATTCGGAGTACTGGCGATCTGTTATCACATATTCTGGTGCATGAATTACGAGATTTCTTGAGGACCGCTCGGAACAACTAGGGAGTAGACCAAAAGGCGAATTTACAAAATACCCGGATGATTTGGGATGTTCTGGTATGCAATGCTGCTAATGAATTCATCAATCTTGATACCCATTATATCGTTTGCTCGTGTCTTCATTCAACTTCGTATTCGTCGTCTTACCGTTTTGCAAAACCTGTTTTCCCTTTCCTGTGACCGAAGCGAATGGTTGTAGGGATGAATTGCAGCGCCGACATAGCACCGGCCAAATCGTCCATCTCAGTATCAGGGGCCTCAACCGGTGGTGGTGCTTCTTTAAATGCTTTCGATACTTCTTTTGCCGGCTCCTCTGTCACGGGTTTCGCGGGTTCTGTCTGCCGGAGGCTCTGTCTTCTTCCGGTCGACTTAGGTCCACTAACGCTAGTCGCCGTAGAGGATCTTCGTCGACGATGTCCACCTTCAAGAAGCAATGACTGCCTCCCATCAACGCCTTCCTTAGTAATCGCAAAGAAATAATTCTTCGGGTACATATGCTTATCTATGAGATGGCTGCGTCTCTTCTGTGGTGTTCCACATTTTCTATCACAACCCTCAACAAAGCATGAGTACTATTTGGTAGATGGTCAGTATTTCTAGAGTAAAAAGAAGAAGAAAATGACCAAAAAATTGTATGAAATATCTTACCGTGTGTTCACCCCTTTCTCTTTTCACGGCAGCGAATACATCGTGACATTCTTCGATATGAACATTTAACAAGTGGTCAGATGGAAAGTTCTTGCCGCATTCTACACATCGATTCGTATGGGTCCTATTGTGATGCGCTTCGTATTCCGAATATGTCCTGAATGACAGGATGTCCCGATGTGGAGGTAGAGAGCATTTCATTGTGAAGGTATTGCTATCGTCGTCGACGGCGTGCTCGTCTAGCTCTGTGATTTTCGTAGGCGGAAGTGCTTCTAGTTCTCGAGGGCTCGCCTTATCCGATATGCTGTCCGAACTAATCCTAACCTCGGGTTCTGGTGACGGAGACACTTCGTCCTCTTCAGGCTCGCGTGAGCGCTTCATATTTGTGATGTATAACTTTCTGTAGAAACTTGGGGTAGATTTACATTGACAGTGCTATTTCCAGCGGCTCTCGGAATTTAGTTGTAGGCGAGATATGACACTTCGTTTTGTCTTGGTTGTGGACAAAGGTATTGGACGAGGCGAAGCTTGTATCAAGATCACGCTGCCGGGATCTACGAAGGACTTGGAAGGTTAGGTATAAAGGACATGAATTACTTAGAATGAAATATGTATTTAAAATAAAATAATCAAAATTCAAAATCGGTATGTCAAGCTAGATAGTCGTGGTCAAGCAAGCTCTTGTTGCTGTTATATTTGACAACTATAACATACCTGTTGGCAATATATGGATATCGCCAACGGAAACTTAAGTCACTAACGAAGGCGGTCAGTGAATCCAACTGAATTACAGCAGCTGTTAACAACTGGGCGATAGCCCTAAAACTGTAAATCATAGAAAACAGAGACTAAAATAGACAGAATTCTAGCGAGTAAGAGATAGTGTCTAGAGTGATCTGATTGATCTGCTGCATGGACCTAGGATAGGGCTCACGGCGTGTCAACTCAAAATTCATGCCCCGGCACCTGTCTGGTGGGCAGTGACCGAAAACGTAAAGTTCACTGGGTGGACCCCTAACTAATCCGGGGTTAGTGATGAGGGGTCTACTGTAGGATGTACTATTATATTGTACTAGGTACGTAAAGGTTAGGGCACTAAGCAGACGCTAATAGGTACCTTGTTGGGATTTGCGCATGTGCATTTAGTGGCTGGTTTGGGCAGGCTCGCAGATTTTAGGGAGCCCTGCTGCTGCCCTAGATAGTGGTTAGACTGTTAGCGTGCGCCCGGAAGGTTCCTCCAGGCAGGTAACTTTTTTTTAAGATCGGCAGGTTTATGAACTCACCCCGTCGCCTCACCCAAATTCCATTCATTCCACATTAAATCATCTTCATACTTTTACACCATTTTCCTTCGCTCTGTTTCCCGACGACACCCCAATCCACGATACGGTCTCATTCACGGTCGCAGACATATAGGCTACTTATCTTTTGGTCTGCGCTAACATCGCTCGTATTATTTCCACACCGTGCTTATATCCCTAGATTAGAGATCTCTCTCTACGAGGCATCCCTTCTCTCCACCAGTAACCGCAAATGTTCCCGATACCTTCTTCCGAGATAGCAATTTCAGCCCAATTCTCTACGGCGCGCCTAGAACCAACCCTTCTGCTGTCGCACCTATCGAACTATGGATATCATCCGCATCCTCGCTCCCGGTTCGAGTTCGTGTGATCCTGTTTCCTGACTGGGCTGTCGCAACAGCTCCCGGTCACCACCAACTTTTTTTTTTCTCTCGACGGGATTCAATCTGATCCCTTTTGAATACATTTAAGCTTCGGACTTGATTATTAGTTGCTACGATCATAATGGAGAGCCCGCGAGATAAAGCTAAGGCGAGCTGGGGGTATGTTTAGAATTACAAGATGCGCCGCATCTGGCAGCATTGCGATGCCGGTCTGATTGTCGGCTAACACCGACCATAGTGATGCCCAGAAGATTCGCTCTGATATAGTAGAGAAGCTATCTAATAGAGGGACGACGGAAACTACATCTCGTTTCGAAGACCTCGAGAAGACGATGGCTGAGTATGATCTTCATTGTTCGCACTCACTTGTGACATATTCTAATATGAATACTTCTATAGATTTCGGTTAGCCTGTATGAACGTCGTTGCCAATGATTTCGAATATGCAGTGGGTAAGCAAGTGGAATATCATCTATGGCAAGCTCATGTCAATCTCAATGTCGAATACCGAAAAATTATGAGTCGCCTCCTGGCACAAAACCAGGTGGTTGTGAGACGCAAGCTAGAGAAACAGTATAGAGGTTTTCTCAAAATAGCTCAGTCCTTCTATCGTGTCTATATACAACAACTTTCAGGACGGTTTTATATTCCCGAGCTGCACCAGGCCGCTTATGGCACCGACATCGAGCTGCCGGAAATCCCTGCTCCCGATTCGAAGCCTCCATCTCAACTTCGCGCGATGATCCTTAAGTCATGCCAGATTACCTTGGTTCATCTCGGTGATCTGGTCAGATACCGATGCCAGATGTCAGAAAAGCTTTCAAATCAGAACTTCGACAAAGCTATAGCGTACTACAGCCTCGCACATACCATTAATCCTGACGATGGCTCGGCTCATCACCAATTGGCCGTTCTATACCAGCTTCAAGGCCGGCACTTCGATATCGTCTACCACTTTCATCGTTCTATCTGTGTTACAAAACCATCTGAATTGGGTGTCAACAACCTTGGGCGGGAGTTCAAGGGCTTGGAAAACTCCCATGGGGGACGCAAAGGTCCCAAAGACCCGTGCGAAACTATGATCACCTGGTTCCTCCGACTACATGCGTTCTTCTTCCAGGGAGAGCCTTTTTCCCAGCAGGCTGAACTGGAAGAGGAAGTGCTACATCGCATCGAGATTTCCTTGAAATCCGACATCGATGAAACGATCCTGCGCAAGATGATATTTATCAACATAGCAGCGTATGACATTGCTTTGGATAAAGTAAAATGTAGGTCTTCCTATGGGTGCCTATTCTTACGCTCCTAGATTTTTGTACTAATTGCATTTCACAGCTGCATGGACGATCCAGGGATCTCAGTCAGCCCAGTTCTTACTGCGATTCAACATTCGCACTGTCCTGATTCTCCTTCGTATCTTAAAGGCAGGACTACTAGATGAGTCTGCCACATCTGCCACCCCTGAAAGTGAGAGAGGGGACCACGAGAATGCCGAGAGTCCGATCTGCTTCAGTCAGCTCTTGATGAAGTTGTTCCCTCTTTTCCGCATTTACATCTCGTGGATTTATGTTTCTAGGGCTGATGCAAAGAGCTATCGAGAATTTCTCGAACCATACATAAGTGACGTATACAGGCTTCTTGCGGACACGCTCACTTTTCTTAATGCAACCATTGACCAAGCTACCATTACTACGTCGTCGAAGTATCTTCTATTGGAAGACACAGAAGCTCTCGGGCTAAAACCTTTAAGCGATCGTAATTTACCTCTATTTTCACAAGTTGAAGGCGTACCGGATTTGGATTCCGATCCGAATCCATCAAAGAAACACAAAACTCGCAAACCTCGCCAAAGGGTCTTCGGTCGTCAGTATAAACCCCACACAGAAGCAATCTGGCGAATGAGAGATATTGTGTATTGTGGGTTGCTTTTAGCAGGAAGTTCGACTTTCCCACTCACAATGAGCCTTAAAAAGCTCGAGGGACGAGAGGTTGAATGCTGGGATTTCATTACTGAACCTTCCCAAGCCGCCTCCATAGATGAGATCAGCATGCTACGTGTTTTAAACAAACTTAAGCTCAGCGACTCGGCCGTAAAACCAAAGGAGCCGGTACAGAAAGCACCAGATGCAACTTTGGAGGGTATCGCTATGGCACATACTGAACTTGAGATAAGCCCTGTACCTCACGACATGTCTCGCAAGGGAAAATCAATCGAGGAGAAAGTACCCAACTCACTTGACATAGATCTAAGTGGGGATAGCGAGATGGTCAATATGGTGAACAAGCTCTTGGATCCACTTGATGATGATAGCAGACCTCAGTCGAGTCAGACTCAGGGTGACACGAGCTATGGCATGAATACTGCTACTGCTAACGAGGTTTTTGGTCGATTTGCTACTGATTCAGCACAGCCTTCTCCCGCGTCTAAGGCTATACCCAGCCTTCCATGGGGTTACTTCTACGAACCAACTCCGAAGCATTCTAGTAGCCAATCTAATAGTCAATTGGCTTCTGATGGAGAGTATGTCCCGAGGAGCGCCCATAGTCAGCTCGAAGGCTTCGATTCATCTCCCTATTTGAGTAATCTTACCATCAGCAAGGCTCAAGCTTATCGCGACGTGAGAGAACAGCCTGCACGTGAGTCGCCAAGACTATCCCAAGGAGCCCCACGATTTGACAATCACCGGAGCAAGAGTTCCCGCGACTCGTTGGAGACATCGCGAAGTGCAGTCCTCGATAGTCTGACGTCTGCACTATATGCTCAAAACGGGCTGAACCCGCAAACCGCGCAGGATAGCTATACAGGCCGGATAGGTACGAGCCCCTATCTAGGGTCTCAGAGACCCTCGGCGGCCAATTCACCCTATTTGAGTAAACTAGGAATGAATCAAGGATCAAGCCATATGGAGCGTTCGGCCAGTCAACAGGCAGCAGCTTCTAATCTGCAAAGCCCTCCTGGATCTGCGGGGTTTGGCCTGCCAAGTGTTAGCCCTAGTGGATTTAAGAAAATTCCTGGCCCCTTCGAGAATATTTCAAGCCCTTTTAGCAACGAGGGCGGTTTTCTAGCACCAGGAAGCAACATGCAGGCAAATGGCCGCTCCGCACCGGGTCCTCCTCAGCAGTATTCTCCTTGGCCCCTGGAGCCTGCGAGAAGCGGATCAGCTTTTTCCTTTTCGCACCCAAGCAGCCTTTTCGGCGGAACCCCTGCCGCCCCTCAAGACGGTCTTTCCAACACTGTCTTCTCTAATGGCCACTATTACAATGCTAGTACTCCATTCGGCCGACTTGGCCCCGGCCACAACAACAAGGACGATCCTACGCGTTACCGAAACCAAATCAAGAGTTATCTAGGCGAAGAGGATCCTTCCTATGAATACGACCAGAAAGCCCTACAGTCTGCATGGCTTGGCAACGATGAGATGCACCGCCAGAAGTGACAGCTACTAGTACTGATATAACTCTATATGACACACCGCACAATATTATGCGATCCATATCATCTCACCCAGAAGTTACGATAATACCTCTATTCTCAACCACGTCTCATTCATTCCCTTCTCATGACTTGGTCCATACAAGTCGCATTGCATCTATGCAGCACATCCATGAGGTATGTCATCAGTTTGTCATATTCCCAACCACTCATGGCTAATAACTGGCAAGATGGCCTATGAAGCCAGTAACCAGAGACTTACAAGAATCAACAAGTGAGATCCTAAATACAAGGATTGATAGTAGGGATTTCATGTTGTGGAGTCCTGACCATAACCTGTCAATAGAATTTACAGTATCTCGAGAAGAGCAGATGGTAAGGAATCTTTCGCCTAAGAGGTTACAGAAATATCTATTGTGGATCGTGGACGAAGACACGAAGTCAAGGGTGGGCGGATGAGAAGTACTTTTGAAATACTTTATCACGAGAGTGACGTTTTCTAACCTATTACCGGAGGCAGTTTTTCACAGCAAGTCTGGCCTCGGACCCAGAAACACTCATTAATAATGAATGACATTGTCATCGTTTGTATTCCATAATATGCCCCCAGCAGTATGAATACTGATCTACCATAACTCCTATGGTTCATCTCAGTCTATGGGGTTAGCAGAAAACACCATCTATATCCATAGTGGGATAGTATAAATATAAATCAGAAAAGGGCTGTTGTCGCTACGCGGCATCCCAGCCAACACCTCTTGGTCCCCTTTTTAGAACGTTATCAAATTCGTGATCTATCCATACTTGTCTTTTTTAAGCACGCTTCGGACGCTACTACGGCTAATCGTAAACTGTCGATTCACATCATATATTCTTCGACCACGATCATGAAGCTAACAATGACAGATACCATGTTACGAGTATATCCATTCAGATATTAGAATGACTTAGTTCAGCCAATCCTTAATACTCCTACCTACGAGCATGGTTAGCGGCTCCTTCGGTAACCAGGGCTTCTCTTGTCCTGCGTCCTTGGACATCCGGATTTATTGAGTTGCTGCAGGGGATTCATTACTATTTGGTCCAGATCAACAGCTGAATCGTGTGTGGAGAGAATGTACCTGAGCTAAAGTAGGGCTGAAGCTCGGAAATCCTACGCGCTTCTGCGATTGGTTGTCGGGTGGTGCGGTGGCCTCCCCTAGCTGGCTGATCCTTTGATCTTCCCGTGTTCTGCAGAACTTTTTAGGTTCAGCTAGACTGTCCTTAAGGAAGTGGTAAAGAATGTGGCTTTCTGGTGTTTGGTGCAGATTACCTACTTGGTGTATGTAACTCTGTCCATAGGTAAGACTTTACGAGTTACATAAACATCCACACAAAGATAGAGAACTCTCGGAAGTTGAGGTTACCTACATGGGTAGGTACATGATCCATCATAGGTATTATCAAGGCTAGCTATCATAGCATGTTCTTCTATGGCTTCTTATCATACCCAGTTGCTCAGACTGCCTTTACCGACAACACGGCGTAGTGCACGGGAGATCTACGTGGTCGTGTGGAAATTACCACCATCAACCCCTTAAAGCGAGGGGACTAAGTTGGCGTAACTCTGCTTACGACGTGCACGACAGTGGCTTGGAAAGAAGCGAAGTATTAGCTCTTAGAGTAACACCAGTGCTATCACTTAGCCTATAGCCTTTTGGCGACATTACTGTTCGTTAACATTAGATGTTCTTGTTGTTCCGTGTAACATATATTTGGCCACTATGAAAATCATCTACATGGTTGAATCATACTCTTAGTGGAAAGGGGGTCCCGTGCTAGGTTAATTATCTTTTAGGTGGTTGGGGTCTTTTTAAGGTAAACGTATTGGTGAACTGTTTACATGATGAGGGTTATGATATAGGACAATCTCGCGGCCACTGCATATATCATACTCTACCACTCATAGATTTTTAAATCTTGATATGTTCATTTCGAATAACCTGACCTAGCCAATAGAAAAAATCGATGGCAAGTTGGTAGGTACGTAATAATCTCATCATCGCCTTGCCCATTGTGTTATCACGAATTATAACTCGCCCAAGTGTTCCAGGAAAGTCTCAGAACTTGGTCTTCCGTGACACAACTTCCTCACTTCTTGGGATAGCTCGTATCATCGAATACTAGCGCTCACATCACTCACCGCCGGTTAATTAAATAGGTACTGATGTCGTCAGCTTGGTATATTAAAGAGTTTATTATCTTGAAAGTGAATATACAATCTTCGAAGAGTTATGTATCTTATAGGAGCTATGGTAGAAGCATATGCAAAATATTTGCTATGCCGACAGAGTTGAGATTCGTATCTGCATTAACCCCTATTGTCTTGAAACTGTCATCGTGATATGAATAAGGTGGTTTCTCGGATAAACGAAATCTAGTCTTCTCGAAGTTAGAAGCTACCTAGCTCAATATTTCAAGCATTGCCACCATATTATTTCGTGCAAGCGGCTAACGTGCCATTCGTTTGTTCGTTTTCTAGGGGTTAGCTGCTTTGCGTTACGGCATCCAGGATTCTACTTAATGGATTTTCCGCCATTGGTTGGCTTCAAATGTTAGTGTACTTTGTATCAGACGCCGAATAGAATCCGTTAGGGTTTCATGCAGCATTTCGTTCAAATAATATCCTTGGGATACGGGTTCTTGTGTTGGTGAATAGAGTGGGAAAATAGCTTCTTTGGCACATATTGCTTTAAAGTAGATGAGGTGAGCGGCTAAGGGGATAAGCAGTGTAGTTGAAAGGCGCTTTGATTCGTAGTATTTCCAATTAACGTCGTCAATATATCGTTCCGTGTTCGAGGCGGTAGGGCGGCAAGAACATTAATTCTAGGATGGATGATGATAAGGTCAGGTACTTCAGGGGAAAGAGAGACATCTGGATATTGGAATCGGAATTTACCTGAACACCTAGTGCCTAGGGCAAGCACTAAAGGGAAAATGCGGAGGTTTAATGAACACGTTTTGGGAAATAGCATAAAGCATAATGAACATAAGGTGGCCAATCATATACCGTAATTCATTCTCCTAGAAAGTCTTCCCTTCACATGGATGATTGCGTAACTGGGATAATTTCAATCAAACCTTCCCTTTTTTCTCTTTTTTTAAATACTCAGAGAGTTGATGTTACCAATAATCATTCATGCGACAAATATTCTACAGGGATTTAGAGTCGACTTGCCCAGACCGTAGGGCTACGCAAGAGTTTAATAGTGCACTATGCAGGTCCGATCTTCTTCCATATTGGGAAACAAGTCGCTTGTGGTCGAGATTCTCTATCATCGACTTGATAATTGATGAAGAAACCCCGTATTCTCATCGAGCGGCTCGGTCCTCCGGCTAGATACAGAGAACTGGTTGTTTCTATTTAAATGTTGATGGTGGTGTGCAACGAGGTCGTATGAATGGTCCAACATGCGACGTCCTAAGGCGTCTAATTTACTCACCATCGAAATATTATATTCTCCTACTCGAGGGCGTATAAAATCGAGGTTCTGATGGTAGAACAAGGGCGGCTGTCGAGGCAAGCATGGCGCCAACATGTCCAAGCAAAAAAAGCAGCTTAAGTCCAAGCGGTTCTATTTCGTATGCTGCAAGCCACATCGGACAATAGAAACAAACTGCTATTTCCAAGGTTTCCACGGCCGTCAACCTATCAGTGGCTCAACTGCTTCGATAGGCCAAGACTTCAGCTGCCGTGGGATGACGACTAACATGCCTAATTAATCTCGATTAGTCTTGTTTATCGCACGAGCGGAATGTGTGATCTGATTGACAGGCAACTGGTAGACTGGATGCATCAGATCAAGCTTCCTTCGACACAGATCAGGTTAAGTCTAGATGTCTGTTCGCACGAGCTCGCTACCTGGGAGAGTCTATCTAACGCTTTATATTCCTTATAATGCGCATTGATAACCTCGAACTGTTCGATGATGTCCGCCGCGGGTGGAGTCGAGCCTGTTATAGCTCAAAGATATTATCAACCAACATCGACCTGCATGTGTTAGCCATCCTAGGCAAGATGGGCTGCAATGTGGAGACGGTTCTTCCTGTGTTGACTCATTCTTGTTCCATCTAATGCAGGTCCTAGAGCCCTAAGGCTTTAGAATGCCATAGTACAAACGGATCATGACTTATTCTATAGGTCAACCATTTTACGACTTTAGAACCTGGCGCGATCCACTATGATTCGACCGAAGATCCAGAGGTTCGATATACTACGGTATATGTCTCGTGCCTATGGCTAGCAGACTAGGTACTAGGTAGGTAGGTAGGTATGTTACTCGGAGACTCAGCCATCTAATTTGCTCCTGCATAAAACAATTGACAACTCATAGGTGTTGGAAATATTGGGATATTCCCCCGAACTGGTGCCGCAGTAAGCAAAATAGCTCGCCCGCTTGGCGTAGACGGAGCATGCGCAATTCTGCAGGTCCGGATCCCTTAAAGCTGTAAGTAACGGTAGCTTTGCTGATTGATACTAGGTACCTACGGTAGATATGCTAAAATAATACCAGAGAGCTTGAGAAGTTATGTACGACGATGCCATCATCCTTCTTCCTCTGACTGATAAGAGAAAGCAAGTTCCAGTCCAAATAATACCTGGATAACATGATGACGTTTTATTGAGGGTGGAATACATAATGGCCTTCTATCCCCCTATCTGCCAATGTTGCATTCCTACTACCGGTATGTACCAACAGGATAGCTACCATCAATTATACCTACTGAACTGCGGGGATAGCCCTGTATTTTCGCCTATAGGAAGAAGTCGACGAATGCTAGCTCCCAGCTATGAAGAGTTCCTCTGCAAGGAGTCTTACGCGCCACTCGTCCACCTTAGTTACCTAGTAGTCTCCTCAGCCAAAAGCCCAGGACCAATTGATCATCATTTTCTTGACTGTTATGTCATAATACGAACGGTACTAGATTTCTAGCTTTCTTATGGCTATCGGAAAGCCTCTCCTGAAGATGATCGCCGTTACATTAGAGAATTATAGCGCATCTGCGCATCTGCAAATATCAAGTATTTGCACATCTGTATGTTTTTAAGATCCGGGACTCCGTTGCGATGTATACGTTAGTAGGTGCGCCCCTGTACCCCTCGTTACACACCAAGAATATGTTCCCTGTATTTCCTTGAAGGTGCTTGCCATTCGCAAAAATTGTACTATGTATTGTACTATTGCCAAGTTTAGCAACCGGTACCATACCAACCAAGCACAGACCTTAGTTCCAGGTACCTTACACTCTAAAAATTTACCCGACAGACGAAAGAACAGCCCTGGGGCCATGGATCCTTAAAACTTCAAGGCACCCGCTTCTACCTAGAACCTTATCCACTTTAAGTTCCTCTCTTCACCACGACAACCACTTTAGCTGTATGATTTTTTCTTCTTTCTTCGTCTTCTAGACCGGCGATTAATGATATCTAATTATTAACGACTTTTCCCTTACTGGCTTGTGTATATTTCGAGACCAAATTGACGCCCAAGCTGACATACAACCAACCTAATCCGTAGTTATATTGCCAACGACTTAACGACTTCGTACCTACTCTTTTCTTCTTCCCGGCACCAACAAACGATTCAAGCTATATTTATGATAATGTGCAATGATATACGAGTTTAAAGAAGAATAGCACCTACCCGAGGGAAGCAAACATCTTTTTCAACTAGCAAGACAGACTTTGCTATGAGTGGAGATCAACCGACTCCAAGGCAAGACACTTTTCACTACTTTCAACTATCCCTTTCCCAATTGTCTCGGTGCTGATTCCAGTTTGTAGCTTTGGTGATCCAAACGCTCAGCCTCCCACTCCCAAACAGACCCCGACGTCTATTGCCTTCCCAAATTCTGTCTTCGAAACCCCCAAGAACAACCGAGCCTCCTTCGACGAGTCATCTGGTTGGACTCCTCAGTTTGCCGAAGAATATTCCGTCTTCAACTCTACTCCCGGTAACTTGAAGGGTTCCTCGCACTCTCACTTTGTCGACTTTTCCATTTCCACGCCCTTCCGGTCTTCGAATCATAAGAGGCCCCTGTCTACCGATAGTATCGCTGCCGAAATTGCAACTCATGTTACCCACTTCTCGCCGAACCCAAACCTTTTACCGCCCGTTGATCCGTCTAGGCGGGTGCCTTCTTCTACCAGCCCCTTAGTAACCGGTCAAAGCCCAACCGAAGCGGGTTTCCGGAATAGTTCGCAACAGCTGTCTAAGAAAGTTTGCCGGGATACGGCGCAAGAGGTGAAGGTCCAGACGGCTACACCGCCCCCGTCTACTCACAAGGGGCAGCGCCGACTTGCACCAAAGTTGCAAACGGGCACCATGCAAAATGATGGATTCGAACAGGAGTTCGTAGCTGGCACACCACAGCAGCAACACATGCCAAGCTTCATTTCGACAACCCCTACCGACCTGTTTGGATACCCATTGTCGGCTCCCGCTACGGCTCCGAGCTTTGGAGACTCACGCATGTTCTGGGACACTGATATGAGTGGAATGGACCTTGACTTCTCGACCACCAGCGCAAATGTATTCCAGAGTTCTGGCCACCGACCCATGAGTTCTCAGGACTGGGGCAAGTCCAACGAGATGTTTCAAGAGACTGGCGCAATTCCCCCACAAAGTCAGGAGAGTAACCCTCCGGCCAAGAAAGAACGGGCACTTGCGCCAAAGCCTCCAGTTCCGAGCTTAGATACGGGGGTTGCGGATACATCAATGTTCAGCTCTTCTTTTCCTGCTTCTGCTGATGATTCTTTCACTATGATGAATCATGGTGGCGTGGACCCCGGCCTTCTTTTCACTAGACCGCCGTCCTCCAACATGGAACCTGCTCCTTTCGATCCCATGTCCCAGCCTCCCCTGTTGCAGTCATTCTCACAACCTGAGCCTGAGCCCATCACATTAGTCGCGAAGCCACCGAAGCGTGGTGCTGGTCGTCGCTCAGCTAACACCAAGGAGCCGAAAACCGGTAAGAAAGCAACTCGGGTGTCTGCAAGTTCGCCTATCAAACCATCAGACCGTCCTGGCTTGTCGCGCAGTTTTAGCGAGAAGATAACTCGGAAGCCCGTCGGTAAGACAGCCAATTTACCTAATCTCGCACCGGCCACGCGACCTGTTCCACAGAATGTCGGAAGGTCAGCATCACAAGGATCAGGAGCCAATGGAAGAGTATCGCCGCTGAAAAACCAACCCCGCCGACTACCCAGCCTTTCTTCCATTCCAGAAGCTCCGGTCCCGCGAACCCAGACGTCAGTTAAGTTCACAATAGACTCCAAGGGTCGAGCTCGGGCAGAGACAACGACAGTGGTATTGAACGATGATGATACCGCACCGACAGTAGTGCGTCGTCGCCGGAAAGAACAACGAGACAAAGGGAAAAGCTGGGCATCATCTGAAGATGACGAGTCGTCTACAGACGATGAACCTATCATTATTCCTAGTCGAAACACATCTTTCTCGCTACCACAACCACGGAGACCATCAACGCACTCTTACCATTCTTCCCAGCGAAGTGTTAGCGACCAGAGCACTAGTAGTCTCGGAATTTACTATAACGAACCCAACCCTATGGATCATGACGGCGAAAGCGAAGCTGAGACGGTAATGAACATGACAGGCGGTAGTAACCTTGGTGACGCAGCGAGCGAGCTACGCAAGGTTATGGAAAGCCGGCAGAAGCGGCCATCAAACTTGAGTAACGGCTTGACATCACGAGCGGCGTATAGCAATAGCGCCTCGGTAACGCCCGCCTCCACAAAGACCAACGATCGCCATATTCCTTCCGCTGATCGTGGCCGCCGAGTTCGGTGCGTCTGTAACGCGAATAATAGCCACGCCAGCGGAAATGCTTATATGGTCCAATGGTAACCTCTCCCTCTTCCTTCATCTCACGTGCCGTCAACATATACGATAGCGTTAAAAGCCTTGGCTAACCCCATTTTAGTGGCTCATGTGATTTATGGCTTCATGGCAAATGCGTCAACATCACTAAGCAAAGCCAGCCTAGTGTCTATATCTGCGCATTCTGCGCAAATACGCCCAACGCTCACGGGATGCGAGGGAGCCAGGCACGCAGGGGCATAGGAGGACCAAACTCCCGGGTGCCTGTTACATCTCCGTTAGCACACAAGTCGTTTAAATCGTTTAGATGAAGACGACTCGTGGTGCTCAAAGCGATCCAACCAAACTTATTGTGTGATATCTTCCTTCTGTTATAATAGGGATGTATGAATGGTGCTCAGTGGAAATTATAGATGGGGATAGAACTGGTCCGCCAGAAGCGAGCTGAGGACCTTTGCGTACACATGATACCCTGATCTATTTAGTAGACGACGAGTAGCAATGAGAATCGCTGATTTGAGAAATCAAGGGGTTGGGACTCTAATATGATGTACGGATATTTGTGACTTGTCGTTTACATATGTACATGTACGCGTGGTTCCTGTATGATGCTTGTGCAGATAACCAACGAGATTCGAGATCGTCACAGCTGGAAGATCTACTTACCCACCTAACCACGTCAGCTACCAAAGCAAGGATTTTCGTATTTGAGAATTGAGCATTCTTATTTGCTGGTGTGAGTTGATATATTATTCGACGAAGCGTACGTTTATTAATTGAGTATGTCAGGAGCTTCATTCAGTAGCGCTATATAGCGGCCACTAGCGGGCTTCTAGCAAAGCTTCTATGCTAACAACCCCGTATCGTTCTAGGGTTAACACATGTAACGCCCATTGCTCATAGTAGCCACTTCTGGTTTTAGGAAATGGTAGATACTAGGTACTATGTAGTGACAGGGAAGAGCACTAAGAAAGCAATACGGAACAATTGTAGCGAAGCTTCCTCGCATGTTTTTTGGCCGAAATGGAAGTGAATAGCGGTGGCTTAAGGGATACAACGCCGATCTCGGCACCGCGGGGTAGACTTCGGAAGCAAAGCTAGGGAGCGTGGGGCAGCTCCGGTCAACTTTTTCAAAGGGTTGTGATTGTATTTGGGTTATTCTACTATCCCTTGATTAGATCAAAACCGGGACACTTTTCTTTATATCGGTCCAAACCTTCCTGCAACGAACTTGCAATTCCTTTTATATTTTTATGTTACGGTTTCTTTCCAATTGACCTATCAAGATGTCGACACACAATATCGTAGTCTTCGGTGGAGACCACTCCGGTCCAGAGGTCGTAGCCGAGGCCGTTAAGGTACGTTATATGCGTTATGCTGCCAATGCCAATCGAACGGCGGAAGAGCGGTTATGCAAGGTCGGTGTCAAATGGAGATAACATGCTAACGTAAGATTTATATCCTGCTAGGTTATCAAGGCTGTCGAATCCTCCAGCTCCTCCGGCAATAAGTTCAATCTTCAAGAGCACCTACTAGGCGGCGTACGTTTATTCAGACATTCATCCCACTCTCCAACCCCCCGGAACTCCCCAATCCCACATCGCCACCTCCGCTCTACCTCCACCGTTACACAATCCCTAAAGAGGGGACGACATAGACACTAACAAACCCATTCCCAGTGCTCCATCAACGCCCACGGCGAACCCCTCACAGACGCCGCCCTCGCAGCCGCCAAGTCTGCAGACGCCGTGCTCCTCGGCGCCATCGGCGGTCCCGAATGGGGCACCGGCGCCGTGCGGCCCGAGCAGGGGATCCTCAAGCTGCGGAAGGAGATGGAAACGTACGGCAACCTACGCCCGTGTTTCTTTCCCTCGGACTCCCTGATCGATTTCTCGCCCTTAAAAACCGAGGTGGTGCGCGGCACGAACTTCACGGTCGTGCGCGAGCTGACGGGGGGTATATACTTCGGCCAGCGAAAGGAAGGCGACGATGTGGCGTGGGACACGGAGCAGTACTCGCGCGAGGAGGTGCAGCGCATCACGCGGCTGGCGGCGCACCTCGCGCTCGCGAGCGATCCGCCCGCCCCCGTCTGGAGCTTGGATAAGGCGAACGTGCTGGCGTCGAGTCGGCTCTGGCGCAAGGTCGTCACTGAGACCATGGCGACTGAGTTCCCGCAGCTCACGCTCCAACACCAGCTTATCGATAGCGCGGCTATGATCATGGTGAAGAATCCGCGCGGACTGAACGGTGTGGTTCTGACGAGTAACCTGTTCGGCGATATCATTAGCGATGAGGCGAGTGTGATTCCGGGAAGTATTGGGTTGAGCCCCAGTGCGAGCTTGAGTGGGATCCCGGATGGGAAGAGTAGGTGTAATGGCATTTACGAGCCGATTCACGGTAAGTTGTTTTACAGCATCATTCCTGTGTAGGAGTCTGGGTTATGGTTTCCCGTGCTAATGAGATTGTTCTTCAGGCTCGGCCCCTGATATCTCCGGCAAGGGCATCGTCAACCCCGTAGGCACGATTCTCTCCGTCGCCATGATGTTCCGATACTCGTTCGCGCTGCCGAAGGAGGCCGACGCCATCGAGCTCGCGGTCAAGAACGTCATCGACAGCGGGGTCCGGACAAAGGATCTCGGCGGCTCGGCTAGCACAAAGGAGGTCGGCGACGCGGTCGCGGCGGAACTGACTAAGATCCTATCGTAAAGGCCGATATCGGGTTGGGATAGACACGGGCGGCATGCATTCTTGCGTTGGGGGTGGCAAAACACGGCTGGTAGACAAAAGGGGATCTACGCAAGTTGGGTAGCGTGCTGTAATCCGGGCAATGAAAATCTAGTGAAAGATAACACTGTGACATGAGGCAACTGTTTGTGATTGTGGCTTGATGATGGTCGTGGTCTGTTGGACGCAAGGTCCAACCAGTTTTTATTGGTAGATATATCATAACTCCCTAGGTATGGTCAGATTTGCCCATCTGTAGCGCACCTAGGCATCCCCAAGTACCATATTCAACGTTTCCATAAGAAAGCAACCGGGACGCCATCTTATGCGTGTAATCATTCCATCCCTCGTCAGGCAGAACCCCGTATGTCGGAGGTAGAACATTGCTCCTTTTGATGAGATGCAGGTCACTCAGCCTAGAATCTTCAGAGGGTAAAGGCATTTCGAAGAGCCACCTATCGGCTTTCCTAACCTCCGTCTCTCCCCTCCTCATCGCCGACCCTTCGTATTCCCAACCACCCTCGCCGTATCCTCCCGCAGCTCCGGCATCGCCTTATCCATCTCCCCCGCCAACACATCCCGAAACGACGCAAAAGCCCCCTGCTTCCCGCGCGCGAGCTGGTTGCCGCGACGGACCAGCTCGACGAACTCGCGCGTGTAGATGTCTGGATTGCGCCCGTTGTCCACGTACTGGATTAACTCCGGCGGGATGCGCGGTAGCTCGTTTGTGCCGCTAGCTAGGGCGCGGTTGTGGATTGCTTGCAGGTTCGCGGAGAGGGTGCGTAGCTCGTTGGCTACGATGTCCCGCGACGAGGCGCGTGTGTTGGGGGTGTGTGGGGAGGGTGAGGAGGATGTGGTGTCGTAGTTGGTTACTTGCACCATCAGGTTCGTGAGGGTTTGGATGGTGTCTTTGAGCTGCTCTGTTGGAGGGAGTTAGTTTGGGGATACGATAGAGATGAGGAAGGAAGGGGAGGGAGATACGTACGCTCAAGGGCGTCGTGGTCGACGCGCGCCATTGGGGCCATTGTTTATGGGTTTCTGGGTCGAAATCAGGTATGTGAGTGTATTGAAATCGATGTGGATGTGGATGTGAGTGGTGATTGTAGGAAACGAAAGAATGGGTTGGGAGATGCTGAGGGAAGCTTGAGTGCACTAACGGGTTAGCTAAAAAGATAACAAGGATTAAGCATCGGAAAGATTAATAGCCAATTAGCAACCTACACTGCACCCCAGATTTTTTCCATACCCTTACTGAGTAACTGTCATGTGACCTTATCTTTAGCGTTATATAAGCATATAATATGATAAGCATTGTTAACGTTATGCATGTGGGACCCTCGTTACGGACCGTTGCACCACGATGAATACACACAAGCCATGTAAGCCTTGCTATATGGGCCTTGCCATACGTTATAACATGTTAGAATAGAATAAGTTTGTCCTAATGGATACCATATGACATTAGTGGTTCAGTAGTTGTTCAGCCCATTCTTCTGCTTTGTATATAATTCTTCTTGGTATCAGGATCAGCTTTTTACTAAACTTACAGGTAATGACAAATAGTGTGTTGAAATGTTCGTGCCCTTTCATTGACCATGATGATGATTCTGCTTAAACTTTTCGTAGGTTACAGCAACACGATCAGGTGTTGTTTTAGCCTCGTTCACTGCCTCAATAAACGATTCCATATTCTTCCGGCAAGTAGGTATCTTTGCCAATGGTTACGACATCCAATGACCCGACTATCGATGAGTCTATGTCTGGGTGAAAGTACCCAATTTCTCGTATAGTCCAGCCTTTCTCGTTTATGAGGTTCCCTATTCTTCTGAGTACTGTTTGGGGACTTGAGAGAATAGTGGCTTGGATTTTATATCCTTTATGAAGTCTCAAGTATATAGTCTCATCGATTTAAAAGTCGATAGGTCTATGTTTCGCATTATATCTCATCTTAGCCTCTAATGACTTCTCATATGGGAAGGCCATTCTTCGAACACGTTAAAAAATTGGCTGAAGTCTTTTAAGTTTCTTTGGGTGAGTTGGTTTAAATTGCTTAGTAGGCAGGCGTGTTGATGTTAGATTCATTTGTTAACGGGCTCTCCAGCTCACAGAATGCGACAACGTTGTTGTTTCGTCGAATGCTAGGTCCATATCGCGATAATTTCTGACCGTTACTTCGTGTTAGACTTAATTTGTTAAAGAATAGAATATATTTAATGATTGAATGTGAGGTTGTGCAGGATTGAGGTGGGAATCCTTAAGTATTGGCGGATATCCATCTTGTGAAATGGTAGAGGATGACTCTTCACATTATTGTTCTTTCTGTAGACTACTAGGGTGGGTTACTTATAGAAAAATTAGAGAAGGATATGAGACGATTATATAAACGAAATGAGTCGTATAATCGTCTCAAGTTGCCTTAGAAAACTCTGGCTAGTGATGAGTCAGGCGAAAAGGTTCAAAATTTAACTAGAGTTTGTCTTCATGTATATTAGCTCACTCAATGCCTACCTGCGTATTCTGAAATTATAAGACTCACCGTAAACTTCATGTAGTGAATGGTAAGTTTTGCTCATTACGCGACGAGAAAATCAAGCCTGATAATGCTTCCTTTCATGTGTATCAAAAGGGAAGCAACAAATGATGAGTAACAAGTTTTACCTTTCAAACTTTTGACTATATACCTAGGTATCTGTAATTAGGCTGTGTTAACATGCTCTTCGGTGAGAGAACTTAGATATTAAGATCTATCTCCACCCACGACTCTAATGCTGCGCGAATTTGAGACCATCAAAGAATAGGTACTCCTCTACCTCATTACATAACAAAGGGAAAGGACTGGAAACATGCCTTAAAAAGCTATCGTTAATATTATTGAAAAACATCATATATGACTTCAATGAGAACTCAAATTTGTCCTAGGTTGAAATATCATTTGCGATAAACATGATGCGTGTTGAATCTCAACCCTTATTCACTGATCTGAGTGAGAGATTCAATTGCAATAAAGAGGAATTAACCAATCAAAATCAGCGACACGTTCCTAATTAGGAAATCTCGACATTACGTAAGTACGCTGTGGTTCAATGGGATGGAGAAGACCCTGACCAAGCGGAATATTTTCAACAGTGACGTTAATGCTCAAATGGTGTACTGTAATAACAGCTTTTGACAACCCTAGATAGCCTTACAAATTCGTTGTAATAATTATTCGTAACGAAACAAGATATCAGGAAAAGCTGCGGATCAACACGATCAAGAGATAGGCCCGCATGGACGGGATAAAATGGCAAACGCCACCTAAATCTCGCATTTCCGGAGCTCAGATATACCTCAAAAAAGCAAATCCCAATATCAACAGCAGGATGCGATTCGGTAAGCCACCCAGCCCTCGCATTTCCCCAACAATCTCCCCGTCGGAAAGATCTCCCTCTCCCCCTTCCAATCAGCCTACCTATCAACCACACCGAGATCTCCAAATACAATCTCCGTATCACACACAGAATCGAACAGTGACGCAATAAAATCTAATTCCTAGCAGTACTTACAGAAGTCCAGGTTACACATAACAATCCCCCACCCCATCAACTCCCTAATGTCTCCCTCCCCTACCCCTGTCCCCGTCCCGCAAACAACTTCCTGATCTCATTCTGCAAACTGGACCTCTTCCTCACACTCTTCGCATCCACCACCTCCCCCGTGCCCATAACGACCTGCCCATCCCCCTCCGTCCTCGGCGACGGCGTTCTCAGCCGTCCCAACATCCTCCGCACAGGCCTCCCATCCCCCACATCCCTGCCCATCAACCGTCCAGGCACCGCGACCCCCGGGTTCAGCGGCTGCAGGGGGCGGTACAGGTTGATGAACTCGGAAGACTGGGCCGGCGGCGTGCGCCGCACGTACCGTCTTAGGTGTTCCGCGAGCGGCGACGGGGAGCGCCGTAGCCGCGCCTTCCAGGACTTGGCTATCCCGCCACTGTTGGTTTCGGCCACTTCCGCGTGTGTGGCCAGCGGAGAAGGCCGGCGCGGTGCGTAGGGGGACTGGGTGCGGGGTGGGAATGTATCAGGGGAGGTGGTGGTGAAGGGATCGCCTTTGGCGGATTTGGAGCTGTTGGATTTTGAATGTGTTATTCGTGAGGAGGGACGCATTAGAGGTTCGTCTAGGATGAAGGAGGGGCCTTTGATGGTTTTTATGGTTGAGTTGGCTAGAGTACCGAAGTTGGGGGTTAGGGGCGAGGGATGGCGGCGTAGAGTCGTCAGGTCCTCTTGGGGACTCGTTGGGCAGATGGTGTTTGGTGTGCATGTAAGGTAGTCGTTGGCTTCGGGTATAGGGCTGGGAGGGAAATATTCGTCGAGAAGGGAGTGTGGTTGAGGCTCGTTTTGTCGATGACGGTTTCGCTGGCTTGGGAGCCATTGCATCCATCGAGGGATCGGTTTAGTCGGACTGGGCTTGAAAGCAGGCCCACCTATAGGGTCTAGAATCGAGACGTAGATGGTAGAGTCTAGGGGAACAATGCATTCTCCATCATTATTCGAGTCACTCGAACCACTCAAAGCGCCATCTCCAGGTAGGCGTGGAAAATGTGTTCGGCCATGTGTAGACTTCAGGGACCGATGAGGATCTGGTGGGCTCTGTATTTAAATAAACGTAAGCCTTTATATCACGACCTGCGACTTGTGACCTCACCTGGATAGTAGCTTTAAACGTAACGCCAGGCGTCCTCTTGATCTCCCCAACAGCACGTCTGCTAATCTGACCATCCTTCTTCTCCCACCTCTTCCTCGCCAACCCGCCATCTACCCTATCCACCTTCCTCAACGCTTTCTGCTCTAGAGTACGCCGATCCGTCGAATCAACCTCACACTCAACAACACAACTCGCACAACTCGGGACATCATAAATCTCCTTCGCAGATCCCGTCCCTAACCCAATCCCAGCTAAATCGCCATCTCTCACCCTCTCATCCCCATCATCAACAAACAGCTCCGCAACCGTCGGCGCAGTAACAACCCTCCGACTCCCACAAAACACGCAGCCGTAGCAAGCGCGGTGCCAGAAGCACCACCCGAGGCTCACGCACTCGTCGCCGCGGAACACGATCTCGCCACACACCTAGCAGATGGCCAGGTCGATCAGGCTATGGTAGCAGGAGTCGCAGGTGAGGCGGGCGGAGCGGCCGAGGACGCGGGGCGGTCCGCGAGATAGGTGCCAGCAGAAGGTACAAGTGAAGAGGCGGGGATGTGGTTGGGGCTGTGGTTTGGTGAGAGGTGGTACCATGTCTACCTTAAGAAGACACCCGTGGAATGTCTGTCTGTCGTTGACGCCGTGGTTATTGCTGAGGTGGGATACTATTTCGCGTTAGTGATGGTTCGTGTTGGAAACGATGGTTAAATCAAGCGAATGACTAATAGAATTAACGAGTGTCAGCTTAATAATTACTATGGTGATGGAAGAAGATGTGAATATAGTAAGATGATTCCTAACTTAGGTACGAGGTTAAGGAGTGGTTCGTTCTGATTAGAGTGCCTTAGGATAAGGAAGCCGTTTCTAGATAATCCTTTCGATATGCAGATACCTAAAGTTAAGTAGAAACCTTGATAATAGCCACAAGGAAGTCACTGGCTGCTGAGCTATGCACAGAGTTACACCTGTTGATTTTTTCGTAACGGGGGGGTTTTGTCATTATGATCGTGAATACCTAGGACCTATCGAATATGCCATGTATCATTTAGTACGCCTACGCCACCATATTCGGAAATAAACCACCGGCCCAAATCATGAATCTTCCGGATTCCCTAATCCTACAAAACCCTTCGCAGACCCCAATGCAATATGAATCGACTAATGTAGACGAGGAATGGCCTATGAGACCTCTCGTCAAAAGGACAATTAGAAAGTGTATTCGTACACATCTCGAACGTGAGATAGAATTTGCTCCAACATGACCCTGCTAACAATCTGAATGTAGGCATTCTAGTTATCGGTTGTATAAGCAGCTAATTTCGTTCTTCTGAAAATCATGAAAAGCGTCCTCTGATGCTAATACGCCGGCTCATTAGCGTAAGCATCAACAGTTGCCAAGCGGCAGATCACTTGCGCAACTTGGGTCTAGCAAGCATGTTAAGCCTGCTCAGACTGAGGCCGCCACTCTTCTTCTGGGGGCTCTTCTGGGGGCTGGGGGTACGAGGAGCTTTGCTCAGCTTTTTGGCCGGCGACTCGCGACCGAGTAATCGGGGCGCCACAACTGCGTGACCTTCGGCTGTCGGGTTCTTTCGCAACTTTTTGGGAGCGCGCTGATCGGCCTGCTCGTCTTCTTCCTCATCCCAATTGGCCCTATGCCGCTTCTTATTGGACATCCCATGAGGAATTCCGTGTCCAACGGGCGGGACGTCGTTCTCCTTGTTAGGAGACGCGATGGATGGCCGGGGGAAACTGCCTGGCATTTGGTTTGTGGGTAAAACTGAGTCACGGACGTGTCGAATACTGGCTTGACCGGCAGCACCCCCAAAGCCAGTGGGAGACGCACTGTCAAATCGGATAGTGTGATCACTACGGAAGGTGAAGGTTCCGGGCACAGATTCCGGGGGATTTGCGTCTTCAGCCATCTCAGTATCACCATTGATATCCCGACAGTACGCTGAAAGGTCTGGATATGTAACATCGCCCTGAGAAGTATTCTTGCTGGGGGTCTTGTCACGAGTGGAGGTGCCCGATTGGAATCGCACCATAGCCTTAGAACGAGGTATACTCGACTTCGTAGGGGTAAGTCCCACATTACGGTCCGTCTTTCGGACCGGTGCCGTAAGAGGAGCTTGGGGGAAGTCCTCGACTCCTTGATGAAGAGATGTCTTCGAAGGAGACGCCGCTAGCTGAGGAATTTGGGACTTCTGTCCATTAACCCGCTTATCCAGGAGCGATTTCAATCTATCAAGTCGACCCGGAGTCTGAACTTGGCCCAGATGTCCCACGTTGCTTGGTATCATAGCCTTCTTAAGGCTAGAGAGTCCCTTCTGGCTAGAAATTCTCGCGAGGCTAGCAAAGCTGGATTTGCTTGGAGTTCGACTGAGGTCTGCAAGGTCGGGCTTGCTCTGCGTTCGCATTAAGGTCTTGGCTGGTGTCTTTGTGCTAGCCGAGCGCGCGAGAGATGACTTCGTTGGAGTCATTAAGTTGTTAAGGTGAGAACGAGGAGCCGCTACAGGAACGGAATCCTTTCCACTACTCTTCGGACGAGGGATATTGCTACCATCTCGTGACGCGGGACGAAGTGTAGACACGTCATCTTCCAATTGCTGCTTAACCCTCTTGACGGGCGATGCAGGCTCCTCCCGTTTCTCGGGGGAGCTAGGGGCCAGGCGAGAGGATGATTTCTTCGATCGTAATGAATCAGGAGCATCGAGATCTGCCTTCGATCGAGCGCGCTTGAGACTGGGTTTCAAAGGGGTAGCAGGATCAATTGAGCGAAATGCGGACGGGTGATTCGCGATAGAATCCATCTTCTTGAATTCGGCCATGTGAGCAGCGCTAAAGCGACCAGCCTTTCCTATCGCCTGGCGAACTTTTCGCTGTTCAGCCTCTTGTTGCTTTTCCTGCTCTCGCTCGACAGCAAGTTCAGGTTTGAGTTTAGCCGCATCCTTACGAACATCACTCATCATCATCTTAGCAATAGGACTTAGGCCTGCATCTTTACCCATAGTGTAACGGAAGGTAAAATCAGCCGAGGGAACCGACACGGGTGTCTTGGAGGGTGTAGATTGGATAGCACCGGGCATACGGAGTGTCTTCTTATTATAGTCGATATCCGCGAAGCCTAAGTTCAAGCCGGACGATGGCGCGGCAGTAGTTGGGTGTACCTTGCTAGGATGCATTTCAGACATGGGAAGTTTAACAGGTGTGGCCACGGCCGGAGTAGCAGGCTTGGGAAGAGATTGGGGGATCGGAGAAGATACGATCGTATCAAGACGTCGACGGGGTCGTTCAGATTGTGAAATAGAAGTCTCGTTAAGCTCGGATACAGGATCCAGCTGAGGCGCCGGAGATGGCGTAGCCTTCTACAATTAAAAGCAGGAGTTAGTTTCGCATCTCAGTGCATGGTACAGCGTGACGATTGCGCAAAAGTCAACGCGGGTTGAGGCGGTGTGGGAATGAAGAAAAAAATGAAGACCTCTTGATGCAATGTTTACTTACTTTGGAGGCGCTTGCGAGGCGCGCAGAACGACGCGCCATTGTGAATCAATTCAGCGTCGCTACTAATGGGATGTAATTGAGAACAATGAGGATTGAATAAGTTCTCGTGAATGTGTATGGATCAAGTGTTATCGAGCAGGGAATATGCGGGTGTGTGTTAAGACGATGATGAAATTAAATGGAGGAAGGGTTGTGGGGGAAATGAAGAAAGAGGACCTTATGTCAGAGTTCCAGGTTGTTTACTTAGGAGAAAGTCAATAATATTTTTAGTCAAGTGCCCGTGTGCACGGTTATTTTATTTATGGAAGCGGTCTGGCCCTCTGTGGATCCGTGCACCACCGTAGCAACGAATCATATGTTCATGTTCTCAATAGGTACCCAGTATTTAAATCAGCAACATTAAATCGATGAAAACCTTATGACATAACCAATCATTTAATTTTTAATCGGATGTTAATTACTAAAGTACCTTTGTACATAGTGATATCATGATCAATGTTGAGTCTCGTCCGATCAGAACAACGATATTTTCCATACTATTCGACATGCTTGATATACTGGATGGATTATTGTTTCTAGGTTCTCTTCTCTTTTACCTAAGCGCCTATGTATCCTCATACGCGCCTACACATATCTGTATGGGCGTATAGACCCAGTAGCGGTGTACATACTTACTGCATGAAACATGTACTTACATAAGTCTACCCGTCCCGAGAGTCATCGTTCCCCTTCCCGTGCAGTTCCCCGAGTTTACCTTATCCAACGTTAACATAATAAATGGGGGAAACAAATCGAGCGTTCGAGGTTACTCAGCGCACACCAATCATAGATCACTTTCATACCGTTGCCCAGGTGAAATCTGCATTATGCACACAATCGGGGAATTTAGGGTTGCAATCGAAGTTGTCTTACGCCCTTTATAACGTCATAATCCGAGGTCGTTTACATATGCGCCCTGAAAATCTGATTACTTCAGCAAGTCTTCCATTCAACGTTTATCATCCAACTGCGGCATCAAATTCGACAAAACTAAGTTTACTATCATACTATATAAGGCCTAGATTCGCAGAAATGATATGCTCTCTATTTCATCCACCTAACCAAAATCTAGCTGTCAATACTGTATCAAATTGAACTACAATTCATACTTAATCAAGCCCCTCACTATGGCAGATATCAAACCCTACACCATCGCTATTGATGGTCAACGATTAAAGGACTTGAAAACGCGATTGTCTCTAGCCAAGTTTCCTGATGAGCTTGATGAAGCTGGGTGGGATAGTGAGTATATTTTCAAGACGTTAACTACCTACTTAATCATTTACGCCATCCAAGCAACATCCAACATTCAATACTAGGATTGTTTTCTCATCGCGATAACAACACTTACATGATCTGATGGCCCTTGGCACGCCGTCAATTAGCTATAACTAACTTCGATAACTTACAGTGGGTGCCCCTCTTACCGACGTAAAGAGACTGACGAAATATTGGCAAGAATCATATGACTGGAAGAAGGCAGAAGGTGACCTAAACAAAACACCTCAGTTCGTCACCGATATTCAATGTGACGGGTTTGACCCTCTTGCAATCCATTTCATTCATGTCCGTAGTAAGGTTCAGGGTGCCGTTCCCTTACTCTTCATTCACGGCTGGCCAGGTCATTTTGAAGAGGTTTTGAGGATCTTGAAGCCCCTGGTCGAAGGCGGTGATGGCGTCAAATACCCCGCGTTTGACATCGTCGCGCCGTCGTTGCCTAACTTTGGATTCTCCGAGGGACCGAAGAAGCGAGGTTTTGCAATGGAGCAATATGCCGAGACTATGAACAAGCTGATGTTAAAGTTGGGATACAAAGAATACGTTACACAAGGAGGTGAGCTATTGGCAAATCTGTTGACGGTACGAATATGAGTTCGTTGACATCGATACTAGGTGACTGGGGCTGTCATATCAGCAGATCTCTTGCACATTTATTTCCGAAGTACTGTAAGGCAACGCTCCTTAACTACGACTCCGCAGATCCTCCAGAATTCCTCAAAAACCCTATTCTGGCCCTTCAGCATGCCATAACGCCCTACAACTCGCGGGAGCAGCATGGCGTGGGCCGGTCCAACTGGTTCGAGAAGGAAGGCAAGGGTTACAACTTAGAGCAGTCCACCAAACCCCAGACTCTTGGCTACGGGCTGGCGGATAGTCCGGTAGCTTGTCTAGCCTGGATCTATGAGAAGCTCCACGATTGGACGGATTCGTATCCTTGGACGGACGACGAGATCCTTACTTGGGTCAGTATCTACTGGTTCAGTACTGCGGGTCCCGCCGCCAGTGTGAGAATCTACTACGAGACAGCCCACAACTTCGATGGCAGAAAGAACAAGATCGATCGCCAGAGGCTGAGAGAGTGGGCGCCTGTGAAGCTTGGTTTCAGCCATTTCCCCATGGATTTGCAGGTTCGGCCTAGCACATGGGTCCGAACGCTAGGTCCTGTGGTGTTCGAAAAGGAGCATAGTAGTGGCGGCCATTTTGCTGCCTGGGAGCGACCTGATGATATTGTGAATGATGTTCGGGAGATGTTTGGGAAAGGTGGGGGTGCCTTCGGTGTCGTAAAGGGGGTTACGGGGTATACTTCATGAAGCCACCATCTGAAATCAGATGGTGCGTTTCTTAGCCGAGCTCGACCGTAACCATTTGTCTTATATCGGTACCTATCTAAGGTATGTAGGTAGGCTATTCAACAAATTGCAGATTCGCATTAGTAATGATGAGTACTTCCACTTGGCAATACATCCATCTCATTTTGATGGTCATCTTTCAGCTAGAGATAAATGTCAGTCTGGTCAGTATAAAGTGAAAATTTTTCGAGGACTACTTTAAAATCTCTTCCCTCCTATGACGTGTAGCCATATAGCTTTACCTTGTCTTGTTTAGATACGTAAGATTCCGTGAAACTCCATCTACATTGACGATCAACTGCAAGAATCTATGCCAAACACATTGAAGATTGCCATTAAAGATGTAATTTATGCATAAGTGGAATTTAGACAAGTTGAGGTTGTCTCCTAATTGGCTATCTGGAGATCGTCGAGTCCACAAGAACCAGTTCTTTGGACGTGGGGGTTGGGGTTCTTCGCTCTGTCGCATCAAAAGCTGGTAATCTGATAACGTTAATTCGACAGGGCTCGAAGCTAATTCCAAGTTTCCGGAGAGGTGCGCATTTCTGGTCGTCGGTCTAACGACGAATCTGACATAGAATATTATACAGTATGAACTTTATATGATAGGTAAGGGTGTAGTTATTGTGAATTATGACAGGTGCAGGTGCGCGAATTACAGCAATGTGAATTTAAAACATCTCCGAGATGAGGATGTGCTTTCGCTGAGGCTTACTGAAACCTGATTATTAATAAAGCGCCACGAACTCGGAATTTTGAGTAACGTCAGCGAGGCAATGTGGTGACGGTGAACTGTGTGAACAAATGTCCGTCGTAAATCGCCAATGTCTCAGCTTGCAATATACCGTAGGGCTGGGCAGAGCAGCGAAATCGGCGACTAGCGAACGGCGGCGCGGGTTGTGAGCTTTAGCTGCAGACCTAGCCGGCATGGAGTGTGACATTGTAGGTTGTAACGCGTAAGGTCGAGGGATGGCAGACCGAGGAGAATATCTGGAAGGGCGCTAGAAGCTTTCTAGAAGGTGTTAGCCGACGGAACCGACGCCTCGAGATGATGTTGGCTGATCCGTTCCTGCGGATCTAACCAATGGAAAATTCTTGAGGTTACACATGGCGATGAGAGAGATCGCCCCGCCAATAATTGTTTCTTATTTACTATGTGTACAACATGAAATCTTGTGGAATATTAGAGTCATTGAGCCGTGTTGTGGTGCAATGCTTCTTAGGAACGGGTGAAGTCAAGCGTTAGGATAAATAATAAATGATACCTAGTAGGCTTAAGGTTGTAAATTGAAAATATTTCTGAAGTTATGGCTAGTTGTTGGTGATGCTATGGTACTATGTACATAGCGCACCCACAAAACCCCTGCTTTAAGTTCGCCTGAAAAGAAGAAAAAATTCCTAAAGCGGAACTGGCCGCCCTGGAAAGGACTTTCATTGGCCCGCAGCTCGCCTGGACCTACCCGGGCCAACCATAGTCTGTACTTTCTTCCCACTTTACTTCCATTTAGCTTCTAGAACCCTGTCTCCTCGGAGATGCTACAGTTAAATCATCGATCTTCGTTCTCCACAATTCGACCGTTCCTCTTCAGTCTGTTCAGAGAGAAAAAGTCAATGATCTGCTTTGTGACCGGCATGGTTTTTCCAGGGTCGCACATCCTAAAAGGTCTGCCGGCCTATGCGATACTACCTTTTCCACGGTACACGGGAATGTATTGGCACAAAAGTCCAATGGCTTACACTCATGTGCACACACCACGACGCCTCACAACGATGATATACTACATGATCCCGTTTCGTCATAATCGAAATACTAGCATTGTGGAATATGAGATCAACCGCGCTAGGATCAAGCTATCAGCCTCACAGCTATCCGGGATTCTAGAATGCATAGAAGCAAGAACGAGGCCACCTCGATACCTTCCCGTGGGTTTGAAAAGCCCTGTCTTTGAATTGTATGCGTAGCTTGAAAACGCTGGAAATACTGTAGGTGATGACGAATCAACGAATGTGATTAAGAGTATTCATTGTTCAGGTGACCACGAAGAAAATTTCTAGTCTGAGCGGAGACGCTTAGTGCTTTTTCAGGAGATTGAGAGAATCCATAGGGCTGGTTGTTAGTTCCCTTCCTCTCCATATATTTCGATACGATGGAAACGTTGGTGGGTAGGCCGTTCTCGGCCTCCGACATGACATCTTGGCCTCCTCCACCGGAGTCACCGACATTTTAGCATCGTCATGTTGACCGTCGAACTCTCTTAGTCCTCCGCTATTGGTGAGCCATCCGACTCACTTATAAGATACCGGGGATCTGGCAACCAACGCATCCCGCTGGAATTCCTCCACGTTCACCTGGCTGCTGACCCTCACTTATGCCCCAGTCTTGCCAGCTTGCCCATCCTCGTCATGGAGTAGTGCTGCAGGCTCTTCCCCGGATTTCCAAATATCTCACGTAAATGGTCAGGAGCACAGCAATGACTACATCTTACATCAGGGTCTTTCGAGACGGTCGTCCCTATTCGGGAACTAAAAGTGGTTGCGAGAGAAATTTTGAGACAAAAGTTATGTATGATCAGACGCTGCAGGACTATCTCCGATCAGGACGATAAAGCTCGAGCTGTGATTATCAGCTGAATATTTTGGAAAGAATAATTCCAACCCAGGTAGGGTTACACAGTCCAATTTATCATGCGGCGATCACCTTAATATATGCCACATGTAGTCGGGTTCAAATACAGGTGCTCTACTTCACCCAGTTCGCCTTAAACGAAACCGTTCCAAGATGCTTTTCAAGCAATTTAGTAAAAAGTGTAGAGTATCATAAAATTTTGAACCCACTACCTACCTATGTATGTACTAAGCTTGCCATCACGACGGATTCGTAACAATATCTGTTTATAGCTAGGGGCTCTCGTCTATAACTACCCACAAAAGCTAGCATATGATGTTTAACTTAGACTCGTCATTCAACTGCGAGGCTATGCATGCTTTAGTTGTCTGATATACACAAGTTCATCACTAGAACTATCTGACGTTAAAGAGCCGTATAATAACAACCTAAGTTTTCATTCTAATAGATGGAGCCGCATTCCGGAGACAAGGACAACAATGATGAAATCGGGGATTAAACCACCTAGGACTCTGAGTTAAGCAGACCGAGCGGTGCGTTGGAAAAAGTGTTGTACCAGACACATCCAATTAAGCAAGTCGGATATTGAACTGCGCAGCTGCGGTCCGGGTCGACAGCCGGGAAGGTCCGGTTATGCTTACATCAGGGTGCCTCGCACTTTCAAGTTTTCCTCATCCCGTTTCGAAACCGTGAAAACTGGGTAGCCCGGTCTACATAGTGTGTATACTTCATTCGTATGAGATGACTTGACCGAAAGTAGGCTGGGGTGCTTTGTTAGCTACATCTTTAGGTACCGAGTCTACCTTGCTCTTAAAACGACAGGCATCCCACAATCCATCCACATCCCACCTACCTCCAGGCTAGCAGGCTAGTACTAAGCTTGAGCTCCCCTGCACCTACCTTACCTCCTCCAGCTACCTAGGAAGCACTTGCATGCAAGCAACTGCGACTGAGCGGAACCCGAACATGCTTCTTTAATGAAAACCTACCATCATCCTTTACAACCCTTTCTCACGGTCTCAATAACCAGACTCCTCACAAGATTCATAACACTCCACTTTCATCATCTTTTCCTGCTCCCGTTCTTCTTTCAATAGAATATTCCGTCTAATTTTGATTAGCATTCTCTATCGTTATTTGTCCGTTTTGCTGCAGTTCAATCCGTTGTGATCCACTCCGGCGTCTTCAGTTGAACAACCGTCTAAGAGACCCGTTTTCTCTCTCTCCAGTTCCGCGCTACAGTGAATTCAACCAACCTCACACTATCCTCTCAACGTTTACGCTCTGTCCCGCAGTACCTACCGCATGCCTACAGGTAAATTATCTTACGGATCTTAGGTGGTATTGGCATTGTGAGCCTATACTGGGTACTCGAGGCAGCATAAGCTTTCTCTTCCATAATTCGCCTAGATCAGATACCCCAGAGGCAACTCAAAACGTCCCATCCAACGCTGGCCACCAGTAACCTGATAGTTCTGTCGTGTTCTTGACCAGGGGGGCTTACGTGGGTAGTACATCAAGTATAACAGTACCGACACGGAACGCACGACGACTAAATAGGAGCCGGACCAACTGAAGGTCGGCAATCATTGGACTAAGCGACGATATTCAGTCCTCCATCAACCACCGCACGACTAGTACCTGCTAGTAAGACTGGATTCCGCACCGTCCAATTCCTATACAGAAAGGGAAAGGGAAAAAAGTCTTCCCACCTTCCAAGAGTCTTGGTACCTCTTTTGCCATCTACTACAGTAGCTGAGATCCTCTTAATCGACAAGCCACCGAAACTAACCAACCCGGGTTGCCTTTCTGATTTCAATTACATAAAACCAAAGCAGCCTTTTTCTCCTTACCTTTACTTCACCACAACACTTGTCACCCCTCTATACTACTCGTTGCCTCTGTGTATTTTCACTGTTACTCTACCTGACTGTCAACCCTAAAGTCGCCTGGATCATCCCTATCTCACTGAGTTTCGACTGTATATTCTTGTCCCCATCTGTCGGATCCCGTTTCCCCAGATTATGTACTGATTAGCGCTGCATGCGCGCGTTTGACTGCCGAACGACGCTTCTTTACCTTTCCCTATACCAGGGCACTCGGCAATAATCTAGAACCACACTTACTAAACAACATTCTTCCATCTAAGCCACAGACAACTATATCGACAAGATCTATTAGGGAAGACCGGTAACCAATCTTCACATAGTATCTAGTATCTTCCTTGTCTACCAAGACTTCATCTGAGAGGCGTTTGCCGCCGCGCGGCAATCGTCTCCTGTATTTGACATTGTCATGTCAGACAAGATGTCTATCGACAAGAAAGAACACTCAAAAGACGAATCAGACGAGTCCATCGGTTCGAGTCCTGAGAATGACATTGGACCATTGCTTCCGCCGGAAAACCAGCCTGCTAAACGCAAAGGAGGACGAAAACCCGTAAGTTTGCCTATCATTGATTCTATTCATGGACATATCCTACTTAACTGGGTTGCGACCACTTGCGCCGCACTCAAGGTAAAGGATATGTTGAAACTAGGTTTGCAAGCTGACACCGAGCAAAGATCTATGCTACTTCAGAAGAACGGAAGCAGAGAAACCGCCAGGCGCAAGCAGCGTTCAGAGAGCGCCGAACGGAATATATTAAGCAGCTCGAAGAAACGATCAAAGCCCACGAATCGAACCTCGCCAGTCTACAGGCTGCTCATCGTAGCGCTGCAGACGAATGCCTAATGCTTAGATATAAGAACTCTCTTCTTGAACGAATTCTCCTTGAAAAAGGTAAATCATTACTTTGTTAAGCATTGTATAATAAGCATCGACTTATACCATTTAGGTATTGACGTCCAAGCTGAGCTTCATGCCAAAACCGGCAGTCCAAATCTTGGTCCAACTCATATGCCCCAGAACATGGTGCAGCCACCTCCGATGCCGCGAGCGATCCTCAACAGGCACCATCACGCACGCAGATCCGCTTCCAGCATCGCCCCCAAGCTCGAGCCTGGTGTCACCTCTTTACCCCAGCCTACGGGTGTACAACAGAATATAGCCTCGCCCAAGACGCGGCCGACCCCCCCTTCTCATGCGGCTTCTCCTACTAATCCTACACCACCTTTTGGTAACCAAACAACAGCATCTCCTGCCCCTTCAGATCATACGAACATGCGCACGACGATCCCCCCACCGATGAAGCCACAGTTGGCACCGATGCCAGGAATGGCAGTCGCAGCGCGACAGCAAATGATGCAACAGCATGCTGCTGCTGGTCCTCGGCCGACGTCATTTTATCCGACGCCGTCGTTCCAGAATCATTTCCAACAGCTCGGCAAGCTGACCCGTTTCCTTTGTATTTAATAGAACTTTGTCGTCCTATGGTTAACCCGTGAGTACAGAACAGGAGTACGACGCGCCGACCGATATGATGGACGAACCCGAACCGGACACTCCCGGTCCTGGCCCCTATCCTTCGGCTTTCCAAGTTCCCCAGCAGCACGGCATATCTGTGCAGCCAACAACGACAGGACCCCCAGGCCAACCATCGATGGTATCTGGGGGGCAGGGCAACCAAGCGCAAAGCCAAGCACAAGGCCAAGGTTATCCAAGTATGACTCAATTACTAGATCCGGCCTTAGACTGGGACCCGTTTGGTCTCAGCGCATCAATGGCCTTTCCGACGCAGTTTTCCTTCGATACAAGCAATATGAGGTAACAATACGAACCGGAGCAATAGACTCGAAGTGATACGAATGGCGTTGGAGATTAAAAGGGGCACAGGAGGACGGGAGAAAAATATTGGCGGAAGGGATGCTACGAATCACGATGAAGGGGATGAAGACACATCCCCAACTCACGAGATTACGCCTATGAGCTGTCGGCATCGAGCCGGGCGGAGTTTTCGTACGAGGTGCCAATGATGATCGAATTCGACAGAAAGCGAGCGCTATATTCTTCCCCGTGATTTATCTCGAAACATTTGGCAGGAAGGCAACCAGCATTTTATACCCATGGCAGGCGGTCGGCTTCTGGTCTCGATAAACCCTGAACTAGCGAGTTCTCATGGCAATTGCAGCATTTCGGCGGACGGGGAAAAAGTTATGATTTGGTACAATGGCTCATCAAAACGATTATACAACAGGGTGTACAGGATCCCAATATCCACAATACCTAACAGGAGTTCAAGGAAATTTTTATTTTATTTTTTCTCCAAAAAAAAGTCGTGACGTTAAAGCTCAAAATAGCACCGAGCCGCGGAAAGCACGATCCAATTGCCCCCAGAAAGACGATACGCCCCCCTTATTTCATCCGAACATACTCTATTTGGGTATATCATTCAGAAACTCCAAGGTACTGGTGTATATATGATTGATTTAAGATGAGCTACCTAAGGTTGTACTATCCGGTTGTGAAACTAAATGAAGCTATACAGGATTCTTCATGTTTCGATTGCCAAGAGCTACCTAATCCTGTACACATGTAGTGGCAAATGAGAAGACATATTCAAACGAGGGAGGGTGAATTAAAAAAAAACATAATTTGATGATGATCTATCACTTAAAAGAGGCATGAGCCTACGTACATCTTACAAATACAGGTCCAGATATACGACCGAAAGAACATTTCCTCGGAGGCAGGGTATTCTAGGTACTAGTGACGCTGGATTGGCGAAGCAGTACGGATTAAGCATGTGCTGCATGTACTCATATAAATTGCATGTAAATTGTGATGTCAAGTTTCACCGCAGGACTTGGTATATTATTTGCATGCATTTCGACCTCTGCCCCTCTTCACTTCTTGACCTAGTAAAATTATAACGGACTTGATGAAGAAGGAGGATTTGTTAATTGACGGTAGGTATTAATGTATGCCCGTTCGAATATTTCAATATTTCTATCGAATATGCAGGTTGGCCAATCCCGGTCAAAGGCCGAGGGGTAACCGATCACGGAGGGGCGCAACTATGGATTTTTTCCTTCTTCAAACGTTCAATATACATTTTTCTATTTTTCTGTTTCAAACGGTATATCCCTTACTCAATCTCTGTTACGGTAAGGGTTTAGTCGAATGGGCGGGGCTCTTAGACGGACGGTAGGAACCACTAGAGAGGGGAAGGAGGGGTTACTGGGTTGCTGTAGCCTGTATGATCGATCCACTAACACGCTTGGGACTACCAAGGCAGGAAGTCGGACCCGCGTGCCCAGGTGCACTGTTCGCAAGATGATTAAGGGTCAGGAAGGGTCAGGGCGGTCGATTCCGCTAGTTGGCTGCCGTTCGACCCGGTCGCGGTTGTCGGTCAAAAAACTCGGGGATCCAGATCAGATTAGATCGTGCGATTGGTCCAATTCGCTTTAACTTTCAGATTTCTCCCGCAAGGGTTTCCTCATTTCCTCCCCTGGGCTAGAGCGGTCTCATGGGTCTCTGTTTGGTGTCGTGGGAGTTCGTCGTAGGTTCGTTCCTTTTAGTATGGCTACTATGTTCGTAGTAGAAAGACCACGAATATCGACCATCACCAAGTACAGATGGGTTCAAGTCTCGATCGTCGACATCCTGCTTTGCTGTGATGTGATGTGATGAGGCCGGACCTTGAGAGAAACTATCCGGATATCTGGTGGGTTCACAAGAAATGCCAAGACAACGAGGTGTTCGGTGGGGGTGATGCTAGCTCGGTCAGAGGCGATGGCTGGTCGGTCGGGCTTTTAGTGGTCTGGATGTCGTTGCACCGCGTATTGGTGCGGAGTCGGAGTCGTCTTCCTATGTGGAGTCGGCATCCATCACAGCTTATCCCTCTTCCATCCCTCCATTCACCCATCCCGCTATTGAAAACTTTAGGAACAACTCAGCCGAACCCCCTTCTCATTCCTAGAACATCCAGCATTGGGATCCGCTTAAGCCCTGGATAGGTAGGGAAAGCCAAGTCAAGATCCTCGGTCAGGCCTTCCGCATGAAGGGCAATATCTGCCAAGTAGTCCGAGTGGTTCCAGATAGGACCCTGCCAGCATACGTATGTATATGTCGCGTGATCCTAAGATGCTGACTTCCCGAACACGAATCTAACGAAAGACGGTGAACTAAACCCACGTCACCTAACAGTGCATCTCATTACTCCTTTGCTGATTCCGAATTATTGAGTATCGTGGAGTTGAAGGTCACCGGGTACCATGGTCTTTCAATCTGCTTGGCTGCTGTTTTCGAGTGGCGTCGCAGAGTATTGACTCGTTCGAGGTCACGATGATCACGATCCTTCTGGATTGACGGGCTTCGGTCTCGGAACCTTTGTGCGTCCTGTGTGACCCGTCCCTCATAGATCCCGCCTCTTTCACCATTGGATTAAGCCAGTTTTCCTCCCACCAACTCTTTAAGTCCAGCTAACCCGATATCTTCATCCTTTCGTAACAATAACTTAAGAACAACTCGTTTCGGACCGCCATTAGTCGTAACTTTCTCTCCGTTGGATTGAGTCCTGGTGCGGCCGACGGCGGGTTACCTAATATGATAATGCATATACGTTGAGTCTCCAAGTCAAAGGCAAGGGACAGTAATCGTGACCAACGCCTCACTCGGGGCAGAAGATCAATCGGGTCTCGAGTAGCCAAGAACAATGCATCTTATCGACAGCGAAGCGTAATAGAGAGAAAACAATTAGTGATGACCGCCGAGGGACACTTGTCCCGATCGCAGCCGGCGAACCATGGGGATGGATGAATTATTAATATTTCCCCCCTATTGTATAAGTCGATACACTGGTATCAAACAGATCAAGTAGGAAATATAGCGGATCCTTTCAACAACGTCTTCGCTTTTTGAAGAGTTGACGGGAGCTTCCAGGGACGGCCGGCAAACTGATAAAAAGAGAGCACATTTTCAAATTCTTTCGGATTCGGTTGCAGAGTATTTATTTGGATGGGTGGTTACCTGTGGCTGGCTTATCTCTGGCGTCCGTGTATTTGTCGGTATGATAGGGAGAACCAGAGATAAGGAAGCCATTATTAACAGAATCAAAATCCCTCCCACGATACCCCACGATCTAACGTGTTACGAGGTATCTTTTTTTCTATTTACAGTCGTTGCGACGGCTTTCCCGGCGCACCGTCTTGCATAACGTCATTCCGCTACGCGAATGCCGTGGTCTTGAAGAAAATAAGTTACATAAAGGTTAAGTAAGATATAGCTTCCGGACCCTGCTCGAGGACAAGTACCAACACAGAGACCCCGTCTAGCCTCTCTCGCTAAGCCTATCAGATTGCTCCTATTAAAGCTTTCTTCCCATTCTTGCCATTCTTCCCAGGGGATGATCGCCTCAGCTGCGGACCCTGCCAGCTTCATTCGGTCTGCCGACGGTTTCCTCGGAAATACAAAGTACGTCTCCTGGATCACGACATAGCAAAGCCTAGTCGCCTGCTCACCTTCTCATACGCGGACTGAGAATAGGCCATCGCGAGTAAACGTAATAAATTCTCGAGATGAGAACCACATAATAGGAGCCTAAGGTCAAAGTTGTCCTATGTCGCACTGTCGTTTGTTCATAATACTTATCTTTCTACATATAATGAAAACTCGCTACGGGTTCGACAGCCTATCAGTCCTGAATATAGATAAGTTATCAAGACTCGGGATTGCCGTCGCTTCTATATCTTATCAGAGGCTATCCAGACCGCTACATTCACGTGTTGCTCAGTTTGGCAGTTTATAGACACCGCCTTATGAGAACCCCTGGAGTTGAGTATTCGCAATTGACCAAGATCATCGAACGTCCCTTCTTATATATATTCGTCTCAGCCGCCACGGAATGAGTTGCCCATGGAAATAATATCCAATGAGATCTCAAGATTTGGTTACAATGTTATCACTCCTTCCAGGATAGATACCTAGGTAGATAAAGGATGACCTCGCCCACTCTATCCACGATATATATTCACGGTACCACCTACCTGTTGGTGGCTTGAAATAGCGGGAAATATATTCTGGTCGCTGCTCTTGCGATAAATGAAATGGCAAGCATAAATTAAAGATACCCCTTGACCCCGGCCGGATTGAATCCAATGTTACACTTGCTTGATAAGACCTTGATCGTTAGGTAGCACCTAGGTGAGACCTGCGTGTCAGTGGCTTGACTCCGAGTACCTATGCGCAGGCCTATCTAAAACACCGTCGATGTCTAGGTAAAATCAAAGAAGCGCCTTGGATAGAATATAGCGACCTTAGGAGTCAAATAGGTAATTGGCGCCTCTAGATCAAAATAGGAGGGTTGCGATAATCGTATATCGCTAACGGAAAACTTGTAGATAGTCGTGGATAACCCATCTAATGTGTGTCTCGGAGAAGAGTCCGTTTTGAACACAATTGGATGAGAGCTCAAAGAGCACTGTTTCGACAGGGCTTCATCGAAGCTTAATAGTTATTACCTTCAAAGAGAGTTAGTAAAGTTTTACTCATGAGGTAGCCTTTGTGAGAAACGGGTAGACGAAAGCAGGCATACGAAGCTCGAAGTGCCTAGGATAGTAGGTAGGATAATGAAATCTACTTATGCAGTCTCAAGATATGCCGGCTTGTCAAGACCCAATTAGAAGCATGACGCTGTACCTGGGTTCAATATTATGTAGGTACAGCGATAAGGAGATTAGATATCGATAATTGATAATAAAACATTATGTATGATAAAAGGTATCCATCGAAGCTGCCGCATGGTCCAGGTGTAAGCAAGCGCTATGAGATCATCGAGATGTACATATCTCGGTATGCAAGTGATGCAATTGTGGGATCCGGGGAAGATCTTGGCTTATATGGATCCGTGCAAGGGAATTCGACGTAATTGCTGATTAGATTGGATCATAAATTCATCGTTTTGGGAATCAACAAACAGCCGATAGTCTTTGGGATCGTCTATAGCGTCCTCAAGCTTTGCTAATTATCAAGACGGATATAGGTAAAGTTGACGTAAAGCTCAATCTTTAAGCTGAATTAAAGTTGTATAGTTGTATGTACATATAGATGCGTAGTGTACGGTTTAATGATATAAACGTATAAATGCATGTTCTTGGCGCTAACAGATCTCGAACCCTACCTGCGGAGATTGCTGACTCATCAGCGCACTAAACGCTGCCAATTGCAAAACAAAAATGCTCACAGAATTATTCTCCCGTTCCGCTTAAGCGAGTTTGGGCAAATCAGAAAAAAAGAGTTAGGTGGGTTTCCGAGCCAAGGAAAGTTCGACCACCGCAAAGTAGGAGCCCGCAAGAGCCCACAAGGCCCATCCTCTCACACACAATCAACTGCAACCGCACTTCACCAATTCTAAACCTTCTAAACCCAACCTTACCCTTAACCTCATCCACCTCATCAACGCCGCAGATTTTGACGAGATATTTATACATAAGGATATGACCTGCTAGGCCATATCCTTTTCCCCCTCGTTGCATATTCTCCATTGATCCGACTGTCGTTTCCACAGCTCCGCCTTGCTGAAAGGCGATTCAATTGGCGACACCATGTCGACGGTCGCCTCCAAGGTACGTCTCCGCTCCAGATTACGCATCTCTGCTTGGTCGCCTCCATCTTCCCTCCCCAAACTTCCTGTCGCCTGCCGCAGTTTTCTTTGCCATCATGCCCCAATTCAGCTTTTATTCCGTGACTATAAAGCTAACTATTTAATTCTCTAGAACCTTTTCGCCCTCCTCGGTATGTCGCCTCGTCGAACATCCGCTCTCGGTGAAAATTTTCGCTATGCGGGAACCGTTGTTTGCTAACCTCGATCAACACATACAGGTAACGACGTGGAGGGAGATGAAGTGCCATCAGGCCCTGTGAAGACGGTCGACAAGACCACGATGCGCAGCACCAAGCGCAACGCCGAGCCCCAAGGCCCCGCCGCGAAGCCAGCTACCAACACCGGAGCTCGTCGTGCTGGTCCTGGAGGCAACGAGGGAGGTGAGTGTCACATGCACCTAACGGGGTTTTATTTTATTCAGCTCCACACCTACCACTCCCTTCCCCTCAATTATATGATCTATACCCATTTATACGGTTATTTCCATATTTCACCTGACTAACTGGACGTTAATCTAGCCTACCGCGACCGCAATGCTGGTGCTGCCAACAACTACCGTAAGTCTACGGACGAAGCCCCACGAGGCGGTTCCCGAGGTGGTCGTGATGCCCGTGTGAGAGGAGGTAAGACCTGAAATTATACACCATTGTTTATATCGAGTATATGCTAATTTGCCGAAATAGGTCGCGGCGGCCGATTCCCTCGTGATCGTGACGACCGACATACCAAGGGTGCTGCAACGTACGTATATCAAAATTGAAATACCATCCTCTACTTCTATGTTCTAACCATTTAAATAGTGGCTCCGATAAGCAGGCCGCCCAATCATGGGGTGCCACAGAAGGCAATGCCGAGCAGAAGGACGAGCAGGCTGGAGAGGAGATCGCTCAGTCAGAACTGAAGGAATCTACAGCCGAGGATGCTCAAGAGGCTCCCGCTACTCCAGCTGAGCCCGAGGACAAGCACGTCTCCTATGCCGACTACCTCGCGCAACAAGCCGAGAAGAAGCTCGCTCTTGGCGAATCTCTTGAAATCCGCAAGCCTAACGAGGGCAGCAAGGCTGATAAGAAGTGGGCCAACGCCAAGGCTCTCACCAAGGAAGAAGACGATGACTTCATCTCTGGCACCGCCGGTAAGGTCAAGCGCGAGCGTGAGCGCAAGGCCAAGCAGCTTGTCGAGATTGACCAGCGATACGTTGAACCCGAGCGTACCCGAGGCGGACGCGGCGGACGTGGAGGCACCCGTGGTGGTGCACCCAGGGGTGAGGGCCGTGGCCGCGGTGGACGAGGCCGAGGCGAATCTCGTGGTGACTTCCGTGGTGGACGTGGCGGCGGCCGCGAGAACAACTCCTCGTTCGCCCTGAGCTCGGACGCCTTCCCCAGCCTGGGTGCTTAAAAGCACAGAATGCTTCCTAAGACCTGCAGTAGAGAGTACACCATGTCTATTATGCAGCTTAGGTTTTCGGTGATTTGGTATTCTCAGGGAATCCAGTATAGCCAATGGGGCTTACCAGTCGGGAAAACCTTCTGGCTATGAATATCCTGAGGATCGTATGATTTTCTCGTTATTCCGAATCAACAAAAGTTTCTTTCATATTCAAGCATGGTGTGCAAAATGGCTGGCCGCTAGGAGCAGGTGTAAGGGTCTCCATGGCGGCTATATCAATGGCTTGTATTTGGTAAAGGTCTCGGCCGCTTCGCGATTGCTAGTAATTTCTTCCTTAATTCCACCTTTCCTGTGATTGTCTACCGTGATCCTTGAACCCCCAGGTTTCTTTTTACAATTTGTCTTCAAGCTGAGTTATCAACAGGGACATTGTATTTATACTATCATGGCTTTCAGGTAATGTTCGTCCAACCCCTATCTTTGTTTGTCCATGGATTATCCTGTATAATGTTGTTGTTTTGTTATTTCAACTACTATTGTGTTTCACAACTACGCATTTCTTTATCAACAGATCTCGTTTTATTTTGTATAAAATACCTACTCTATGCTACATTCTCAACCGGATTTTAGAGCATCACATTAGGTAAGCCTACACACATATTCGTGTGTATCTTCTTATATTCTTACTTTAATACTCCTATCTGTTCGTCTTCTCGCTCAAGACACAATGAATTTCTTCGGATCATTCTTCTACTCTTCCGCTCTCTCCGCTCCTTCTTCCCCCTACTTTCCCTCTCCCCCTCCTTCCCCTCCCTCCCTGACCAACCTCCCGTCCCCCACCGAAGAGCTCTGCGACCGCTGCTACCGCATCCGCTACAGGGCCTTCCGGCCCGAACCCCTGGACCCGAGCAACCGGTCGCACTGCGCCAACTGCTTGAATCCGCTCGGTTTGATGGCGAGGAGGGATAGCCTCGGCGGTAGCTGGTCTGAGGTCGGGAGTAGCTCTGGTGAGAGCTGGGTTGATGTTGCGGAGGAGGTGGGGACGCGTGATTTGGGGGAGTCTACTTGGACTCTTGTTTCTGAGTCTGAGTTGTATTCTTCTGGTGATGAGCGGAAGGAGGTGAAGGGGCGGAAGAAGGGGGGTGGTGGTAAGGAGAAGGAGAAAAAGGTAGGTGATGGTAAGGAGAAACAGAGAGATGATGGTAAGGAGCGCAAAGAAGGCACGGGGGGCCAGCCCCCGAAGGTCAGAAAGTTGAAGCCTCGTCCCAGTCCTGCTGTTTATGCGGCGAGGAAGGAGCAGGCTGTTTCTGCTGCTCCTGAGAAGGATGGGAAGAAGGAGGAGGAGGTCAAGAAGGAGGGGGAGGAGAAGAGTGAAGAGGAGAAGAAGTAGGGGGGTGAGGAGATGGTCTCGTTCGATCGTTTGCGCTTCGGCGCTTGTTGTCTAGACGAGCGGTGTTCAGAGTACGAGGTTGGATGATGTTGAATGGGGGCCTGAGCCGAGAAGTAGGTTTTCTACCTTGTACTAACCTAAGTACTTATCCAGGTAAGCCCAATGTCCCCAATGATGTGAAAATCCCATGTTATGCCTTACCTGGATATATTGAATATGCATAGGTAGGGTGAATAGCTGCGAGCTGGATCTTGCTTTCCAGGTAGGTGAGTTTTGTAGCTACGGCTGGGTCGGCTACTTATTTAATTCAATACATACCTATTGTGTATCTTAATCAGCTTTTTTGTTTGCTCTCCTAAATTGGATTAACGGCGCTGACGTGGAAACCTGTTGGTAAGCGGAAGACGTGCCGAAGATACTGAGCCACACGTGAATAGTAACTCGTAGTGGTAAAAATAATGCGTGAAAAATAACAAGATGCGTACGAGATGTTCCTTGAAGACATCAACGGTTTCTCCTACAACGGATGCAACGAGAAATTCTGCCAAGTAAGTTCATGGCTCATACCAAACCTACCGCACCCCGCTGCCACAAGGGATCCGGAGTTTCAACACATCGTGATGGTTTTGACGTCATGGAGGGCCGTCCCAAGTCTCCTGAACGACCAATACTGCATCCACGACTCTCTTTCGTGGAGGTGGCCCACCGCCCAGAATATCTTAACATCCGTCCTCGAACGAGAGTCCAGTTGTTCCGTCTGCCATCCAGTAGTAGCCAATGCGTTAGCGGGTCTGTACGATGCGGGCGACTGTCAGCGGAAAGCAAAATACTGGGTCCAACAAAACATCACAGAGTTGAGGAAACCCCAAAGTCTGGCACGCGAACAGAAACCTAAAAACCATAATTCGATATGCCAACTCGTCGATTTCGAGGTTGGATACGCATCGAGAAACGAGACGGAGGGAATAGCACAAAATCAGAATCTGATACCTTCGAATTATTACCAGCAAAAGGATCACGGCACAGCTTGGGACCAAGCGATACACTCGCCAGGTTTTTTTCTTACTAAATTAGAACCGTGGCGTTTTGAATTTCTTGGATTTGCGCTTCTCAATACGGGGATACTGCTTTTAGATTGTGGCTCGCTCCCGGAAATCGGTCCTAGAACGTGTACAAGGCAACTATGTATCTAATATCCTATAGTTTCCTCAATAAAAAGGAAGGTTAGGTGGCGTTCACTAGGGCTCGGAGTTCCGGAATTATTCTGAGGAGGCGCTCGGTCACGATAGAGGATTGATACGATGTCAAGCAGGCGTTAGAAAAAGGAAAAAGCAATCTCTATCTGACTCGCTAGATAGAATTTGTATAGAGAAGGCGTTTACGCATACCATAGACTCATAAATACTACTATTATTTGATATGAAGGGCCGCCGTCAGAGATCGAGGATCTGTTTAGCTTTCAATGCGTGTACGGGGAAGGGCTGATACATAGGAACACCTCGAATATTAGTATGGCAAGCCCTGGTATCACAGAAGAAGGATTGCCGTGATATAAGGATGTAAGCTTGAAAGATCAATCCGGATAGAATCCCAATGCCAGCCGTCTCCTTATGCAGGGCATCAAATTTACTCCTACCGTAGATGCCATAGCAAACGTACAGGGAAGCAAGCACGTTTGATTCTTTAGTATCAAGCACGAACTCATAAATCACTCAAGAGCGAAGAAGGTATGACAATAAACGTCTTGTGTTATTGTCGGCCACCAGAAGGGGGGGAGGGGGACTACACAAATTCCTTGTAATCCCAAACAAGCCATTGGGTATCTCAACCAGTCGCAAAAACTGCGCGACCAAACCTGCCGCCAACTCCAAATGCCGTTACATGAAAACTGTCGTATGAGAGACCACCACATGAAATCTGCCATATAGGAACCCGCCAGAAGAAACCTGCCAAATGGAAAAAACCAATATGAAAACCGCCACCAAACCGCCACAAGAAATCCATCAACGTAATTATCCGCCATTCATAACCCATCACATCATGCCAAACCACCAGAACAGGAAACAAAACCCAGCCAAATGTACATGAAACCCAGAATGAAAAAGAAATAGGAAAAACCCAACCCATCATATCATAAAACGTAGTCCCATCAAAACCCCAAGTCGGTATCCCCCTCCCCATGCTTCATTTTATACCCCACCCAACCGATCATGCGGGAGGGTTTGCGGGAGGGTTTCCAGGAGCACCAGGCTGCTTCTGCCAATCCCAAGCGGGCAAGACATCATCAGGCTTCTCAAAGGTAGGGCTAACCTCATCGCCGACCTTGAAATCGCGGAACTCGCCATCGGAGCGCATGCGGAAGGTATCGGGCTGGTAGTGCGCGTTGATGTTTCGCTGCGTGCTGTCCGCGAGATCAGCTTCGAGCTTGCGACGCTTGAAGTCCAGCTGGTGGGCCATGAACGGATCTTCAGGCTCGTAAGGGAGGTTCTGGTCGGTGCAGAGCGCGTGGAAGGCTACGTCATCTTCTGTAAGATCGTAAACTGGGCCGGGCTGTGGAAGAGACTGGTCTTCGAGCAGGTCGCTTTTCTGACCGTGAGGAGAGAGGCCAGTTGATGGTTCCACCTTGGCTTGATCCTGAAGGTTAGACCCGGTAGCGGTATCTGCTTGTTCCTCGGCTGGAAAATGCAAGGAGGCGTCTGCGTCCGGCTGGTACTGTTCTCGAAGCTGGAAGTCGGCTGCTTCGACCTCTTTCTCGAAGCTTTCCTGACTCATGAATTGAAAACCGCTCAGGTCCTACTGAGAAGCCACCAAATTCTCGGCCTGGAGATTGCTCTGTCCCTGGCCCATATTCTGGGCGGCGCTTTCAGCCAAGAAATTGAAGTGGTCAGAGAAGGCAGAGAGATCGCCGTAGGGGTTGGGCTGAGTAAAGTTGTTGATGCCATTGGGCATCTCACCACTAAGTGCTTGTCCTCCCAAAAGACCCATGCCAGAGTTGGCTTGTCCAAGGACGAAGGATCCATCGCCTTGGCCGTAGCCCGCCAAGTTCACATTGCCGTACGGCATAGACGTCTGCTGTAGAGTAGGGTCGGGGTAGGTGTAGGATGCGACTGGTTGCTGTGGCATTATGTTGTCGTTGGGTGCGACCGGTAGCTGTGGCATTGTCTCGGGAGCAGCCATCCAATGCTGAGCAAGATCGTGATCGACTCGGAGATGCTCTTGAAGCTCGCCAATATGAACAAACGTGGCATCGCAACCAGTAAGGAGGCATCGAAGCGTCTGTCGGGCTCCGTCATCCACACCGGCAAGTTGTCCGAGAAGGTTGGTCGAGGATTCCTTAGTCTTCGCTTGTCCCTGGGCTTGCTCGGGTCGCGGGAGCTTCAGATGAACATGGCGAATATGCTTCTCGAGATTGCCCTTAGTAGTAAAGCCCAAGCCGCAACCACCGTTCCAAGCAGCCAAGTCATTGGTGCCGCTCACATCGAACTCGCCGCAAACAAAGCGCGTGCCTTGATGATAAGCTTTGACGTGTGCATCCATGTTGGACTTCTTAGTAAACAACTTTGTGCAGCCAGGCCAGGTACAAGAGATGATCTTGCGTTGCTCAACACTCTTCTTAGGTTCGTTGTGTTGAGATTCGACGTGTTGATCAAGTTCAAGCTTGAGGTTGCATTGAAAACCACAAAAAGTGCATTTGTGCTTGTGGTGGTTTTTCTTGATGTGCTCATCCAATTGAGCTACTGTGGGGAAGCCGATGTTGTTCCCGCCCTGCTGGCATTCATCGCACCAAAACTTGATTAGACCGTGCTGTCGCTCCTTGTGGCGTCTAAGAGATGCGGCGTTATCGAACGACGCCTGACAGAGCAAGCCGGACTCATCAAGGCCATCACAAGCGTATCCAGCCGCATTATGGTGGATTGTGCGCATGTGACGATCAAGGGTTTCTGGCTTGCGGAATGTCATGTTGCAAGGCACACAAGTAAGCGGCTTCTTCTTCTCATGCGATTTCAAGTGTCGCATGAGCTTTGCTCGAACAGCAAACGCCTTTCCGCAACCTTGAATAGTACACACATGGTCACGAATGCCGTCATGGCTCTTCATGTGATCATGGCGGCTCTTCTTGGTGGCGAAGTGACTGCCGCATTCGTCGCACTTGAAGGGGCGTTCACCGGTGTGGGTGCGCATATGCCCTTCAAGACGGCACGGGCGATTGAATGCCAGATTGCAGATGTGGCAAATGCGTGTCTTTAAGTCGGAAGGATATTGCTTGCGACCGCTCGTAGTTTTAGGCGCAGCCGGGGTGAGAGCTGGAGCGGGAACGGGGGCGGGAGTGGGAGCATAGGTAGTAGCTTCCGTCAATGGTGTAGCTACATCAATCGGTGTTCCAACGTTCGACACATCATTGTCAGAATCACCATCCTCGAAATCACCATCGTCGTGGGAGCTCTGGTTGTGGTAGCTTCGGCTGCGGTAGCTCTCGGGGCGGTAGCTCTGCGATTGGTTGGTCTCGTTCTGGCCTGTCTCGTTCTGGCCCGTCTCGTTCTGGAACGCCTCGTTCTGACCTGCGTCGTTCTGGTCTGCGTCGTTCTTGGCTGTCTCGTTCTGGTCTGTCGCGTCACCTCCAGTGTTGCTTATAACGTTAGAATTGAAATCGTTGAAGAGTTGGGTGCTGAGACCGTCTGTAGAGAGACGCGATTAGTATTTGAATATAGGATTGAGATTACCTAGCCTACATTGAATAAGATCAAGTCTGCGAGCTTTGGTGACACCTGGGTCACCCTCAGCGGGTGAGTCCGCACGTCTCTTCATTGCGAGATTGAATGACAATTACAAAGCGAGTGACAATTAAAACGGTCGCAATTTAAGGTATAAAGGGAATTTATTTAGAACGCAAAAGACGATTCAAGTTCGTGGGGTAAAGATTGAACGAGTAAGGAATCGTGAGGAGAGAAATTGATGTAATTGAGTTGAAAAAGTTATTGTAGAGAGCTGTGACAATTGTGTAGGTATATATCGATAACGAATTAAAGTGGTACGCTGTAAAAAAAAAAGTTACAGGGACATACCCGAGTTGTGGGGGATAAGCCATTATCGTTAAGCCCTCTAGGGCAAATGCGGCCTAGCGTTATTTTAATCACACGGTGGACGTGGGGTCATAAGCAGCCTTGGAAATTCTTAGCCTCGATCTCTTTCAACAATTTACTTCACCTTCTCTGACTTTTTTTTCGCGTCGCATTCAATCAAAAACCACCTTTTCGTCTGCGGTTTATCAACCAACATCAAAACCACATCGCGTCGATCTTTATCTATACAAAACATTCGTTTAGAGTTGATCTATTGATCTCATAATAAACAAGATGTCTGACTTCGGTGATGAGGGTGATGTTGGAGGGTGAGTCCACTGTTTAGCATCTCGGTACATTTCAGTGTATTCGAAGCGTCGCATCTAATTATTTAATGCGTTACAGAGACGAGCCTATGTACGAGGATGAAGAGGTCTTCGAAGACGAGCTTGACCCTGAAGTTCTCGATGAAGATGAAGAGTTCAATCGTCGACACTTAGAAGAGGAAGAGGCCACCGTCATCGGAGGCGACCCGTCTGCTGCCGCAAACCGAACCAAGGCGACTACAAAGTCCCACAAAGACAAGAAAGTCCCTAACGAAGAACGAATCACCACCCCGTACATGACCAAGTATGAGCGAGCTCGTGTGTTGGGTACTAGGGCGCTACAGATCAGGTAAGGACGACATTGATGGGTACATTGAGACTAGACGTATTCTAATTGAATGTCGCATAGTATGAATGCCCCTGTCCTCGTGGATCTAGAAGGAGAGTCCGATCCGCTTCAAATTGCCATCAAAGAACTTCGCGAGAAGAAGATTCCGCTGATCATCCGCCGTTACCTGCCTGATGGCTTGTATGTCTTCAACTTCTTCTACCAATGTGGTAAATGATACTAATGGCCATATAGCTACGAGGACTGGTCGTGTGAAGAGCTACTCCAGTGAATTGACTACTGCTAGAGTATTTTCCTCTGGGTCAAATACAATTTGGTCCTTGCATCGCCTCTGGGATCGCCCCAAGATACTCTCGATTTCGTCACGGGTAGGATAAGGCTGGCTTATAGGAAGGCCGAAAAAGAATGAATCGTCAGATGGTTAAAGAGAAGTGTGCATGAGCATTGGAGTTTGTGGTTTGTTTAAGGAATATATCAGATTTTCCCCGGGCATAGTCCTTCTTGATACGCCTCATTGTAGAGCCAACATTCAATCGGCCTATAATACGTTATCTAATTACCTCGCTAGGCAAATGTAGATTGCATCATAATGTTTTCTATAGCTATGGCAACGCCTGTCAGCCTCAGCTGAACGGGTAGACACCCCATGACAAACGACAATCACATACGTCAGCAGTGAGATATATTGCCAGATACGGCGAGACGTTCTTACCGAGTTTACCGATAGTCTTGCCGTTAACTGTGGTTTTCTCGATTGCGTTGTTATTGCGTATATCAGATCTAATAGCAAAGGAACGAAACAGATAATTTGTTTCGATATCCTGCATTCGTGAACATTGCCCATACTAATATATGTGCTGCTGTCGCAATCAATTCTATTCATGAGTAAACCATCGTACTTTGATGAAAAGTTTACATACGTTTTCTATGTACTTGAATGGCTTGCTACGCGAGAAAGCGCAAAAGGGCGGTGATCAATTCGTGTTGGAAGTGTTATCTAAATCTGTATATTTATCTAATGCGGTGTGATGATTAAACATAGGTACATATAGTTACCTATGGATGGCTATGGAAGAAATCCCCATTCAGAAAGCCCGCCAAGATTTCGGGAGCACTCAGTGGATGGTTATAGGTTAGGCGGCATATAACACAGCATGAATACAACATGAGACCGCAGCATCTTACCAGACGAACGGACCTATGACGTTGTCTGACTATTGAAGGATGCAGGTCAGCTGCTGCAGCCGCATTCCCTTACACTCGACTAACTCGTAATATTGGTGGAGGGATTAGGAACCACGGGAAATCTTTTTTGAATACGAAGTAGAGAAACGTTGCTCTGGAGATTCTATCCATCATATCGCAACTTCAGTAACGAAATCTACTAGGTACCTGCATGTGGCTCGTGAGAATCAGCAGAGTAACCAGGATATCTATCGTACATACTATAGGTATGGACATATGTACTGTACATGGCAAATTTGCTTAGACCGTTAGAAGAAGAAGATAATGCGACAGTGGCTTTCTTTTGGGTTCCTTGGCTAATGTGATTAACAGCATGTTTCGTAGATTCGACTCTAGAGATTCTAGATCGTGTACTATACCAAGTAGATCAAGCAGACAAAGTAGACCGAGCGGTGCTTCATTGATTGTTACATACCTGTATAAATAAAAGGCTGTGTTTGCTGTTGCGGATGCACGACATATTAGAGGTATTAGAATTTAGATCCATAACCCAGTTCATTATTTGTCGTACGGTTCATATTTGTTGTTGCCCATCAAAGTACTCTGTATTCCCAGGTGCACAATCTAGGACTACATTTATGTAGTACGACATCGTACCCGATCTAAGCGGAGCTCTATTGCTGATCGACATCAACTATTTAATCCTTCCTATTGCCCACATTACTCCCGCATTGTTTGTGATTGTCAGGCACGACTTACCTAGTACTTACCTAGGTACCTACCGAGAGACTTCACATAATACTTCCTTCCTTCCTTTGTTTGTTGAATCTATAACATTCGTTCCTAACAAAGGAAAAAAACATCAAGACTCTTCCTCCTTCTTACAACTTACTTCGAAAGTTCCTTACCAAGACACGCCATCGCAAACCTGATTCTCTACTGGCAGCCATGCAGTTAATAGCAATTGTTACCAGCATAGTCGCAGCTGTGACTTGTGTCTCTGCTCGCGGAAGACCGTCGCTAGCTAAGAGAGAAATCGGAGGTGTAAGTTCTGTTCCTTCCCCGGGTCCCACTCTCTGACAGATAACGGTAAACGATAAACGGATTGCTGACTTGCGCGGGAACGTCCAGGTCCTAATCTGTAATGGCGCCAACGCTACGGGTGCGTGCCACTATGAGGTCTATTCTCTCAAGGACTGCCACAACATGCCCGACGGCTTCTCGGGAAGCACCAAGACCTTCGCTCCCGATGGCGACGCGTTCTACTGCTTTCCCAGAGTGTAAGTCAATGCATCCATCATAGCTTCCTTTGTCTTTCGCCTCTGCACAGTCGGGCTAATATAATATGTAGAGGTCAATGCGATGAAATCTGCACATCGCCCACGGGCTGCACATTTGGCGCCGTCTCCTTCTACAACCCTGTCAAATGGGACCTGTCAACCATACAGTGGGACCATCTCATCGAGTCGTTCGACTGTTACCAGAACCAAACGACAAAAGCATAGATGAGGAAGTGTCGACGTGAATTGATTGAGGAGGTTAATGGAATCGTCGGAAATGGTGTTAGACAAAATAGACGTCCTTAATACTATAATGAGTAAAAACAAGAAGATGGAAGTCGAATTGAGTTTACGATTAATTAAAACGAAACGAAACCAAACGAGCTAGCGGGATGCCGATGATTCGACGACGGAGTCTTCCCGGTATTCGGAGTGTTTCTGGTATTCAAACGGCGCCAATGACGTCGGTCTAGATGCTTGGAATGTGGGGTTAGATAAAGGAAACGACATCTCGGGGCTGTTCTGTACGCACCGATGGCGGGGTTATTCTTCGATAGTCCAAAAAACTGCCGGGGAGGAGCTTGAGGGGAATCGGAAGATGGTTGATGTAGTTCTCTCTCACACATATTAGAAATTATAATCCTGTTAAAGACTTGAATCATTTCCATCATAGCTATCTCTACCCGACTTCTCTCCCGTCTTCAAGTTAGATCTATATATCTAACCTCTAGACAACCATTCCCCAATCCCCTCCCTCTTTCCCCAATTTCCAAACAGCATCACACACGAAGCCATACATCCAACCCAGTAAAAATGGCCTTCGAGACCAAAGCCACAATCGCCAACTTCGGCGGCAAGCTGCTAAAGCTGCAACACCAATCCACCAGCACCGGCACCCCCATGGACGTGAACCTCTTCCTGCCCCCCAGCGTCTCCAGCGGGTCCAAGGTCCCCGTCCTAATCTACCTATCAGGACTAACCTGCACGCCCCAAAACTGCACCGAGAAAGGGTTCTTCCAAGCCGCCGCCGCACGCCGCGGCATCGCGCTCGTATGGCCGGACACCTCGCCCCGCGGCGCGAACCTCGCGGGCGAGACCGAGAGCTGGGACTTCGGGGCTGGAGCGGGGTTCTACGTCGACGCGACGCGGGAGCCGTGGAGCGCGCACTACAAGATGGAGACGTACATCACCACGGAGCTTCCCGGCGCGCTCTTCGCCGCGTTCGGCGAGCAGCTCGACGCCTCGCGGGTCAGCATCACGGGACACAGCATGGGCGGGCACGGCGCGCTGACGCTGTACCTCAAGAACCCCGGGAAGTACCGCAGCGTCAGCGCGTTCGCGCCCATCGCGAACCCGAGCCAGTGTCCGTGGGGCATCAAGGCTTTCACGGGCTACTTCGGCGACGCGGATAAAGAGGCCTGGAAGAAACACGATGCGACGGAGTTGGTGAAGACGTGGAAGGGCGATTTGAAGGCCCTCGTGGATGTGGGCACTGGGGATAATTTTTATAAGGCGGGGCAATTGTTGCCGGAGAATTTTGAGAGGGCGGTTAAGGAGGCGGGGGTTGAGGGGTTGGAGTTGAGGTATCAGCCTGTGAGTATCTTTTTTTTTCTTTTGTCGTGGACGGTTAGGGGTAGCTTGATTCTAATCTCTGTGCAGGACTACGACCACTCGTACTTCTTCATGTCGAGCTTCGCCGAGGACCATGTCGCACACGCTGCTAAATACCTGCTCGCTTAGAGAGGGTTAGGGGAAGGTAGCTATTCGTCAACTGGGAGCTTCGAGAGCTCGAGTTCCGACTGTGAACCGTGTTCGTTCCTATGTTGAATTCGGAACTTGCTAACGGAAGACTATGGGTAAAAAGGACGAAGACACGGATATCTCGCCATCGAGGTTATGATCGAGATAGAGAACAGCAAGGCCTAAATATAGGTATAGTGTATCACTTATGAAGGCGCCTGATAGGAAGTCCTAAAAAGAAATGTATATGCGGTTATGATTAACGCATCAAGAACACACAAGCATGCTTCTTATGTAAATTACGTACGTGGTATATATCAACATTCGAAGTCACGGATATCTTCAGAAAACAAAGGACATCAACCTCCCCCCGGGCCTCGCCCTTAGGTCTGGACCTTCCTGCTCTTCATCGTTATCTTCGTCTTCGTCTGCGTCTTCTAGCTTATCCTCTTTTCCACTTCGGCTGTGAAGCCCTCCTTCTCGAGCTTGCTCTTCGTTTCGGCATCTACCTCTCGCCGTATCCGGTGGAAGGCAAGTTTCTCGAAACGGCTCATCCCCTTCCACCAATGTTGACCGGCTTCGTGATCGCTAATGCGCTCGACGAGTTCTGATGTTTTTATCCGAACGTCGCGGTCCTTGTGGAACAGCCCAAGCGCTATGTAGAAAAGCCCCGCGTGGGACTCGGGTGCTACAGACAATAGCAAGCATATCTCGTCGTACGAATGGACGTATTTGGAGAATGCTAAATAGATCTCCCGACTTTGTACCGGATTTAGACGTTGCGACCGAAGGCGGTCATGCATGTGATGCAAGTCTAATCCCTTTAAGGGTCGGATGGTGTATAATTGGGCCAGGTCCTATAATCATTTTGTTAGTTGCTAGGATGAGTTATTTCGATTGAGGCGGCCTCTTACCTGAATGTAGCTGTAATAGCTTCTAGTATTTCTCCAGCCTTCAATCCGACAAACATTGCCAGCAAGCTCCTTTTGCTTGGCGTTCTCGTCCGCCCACACATATCCATGCCCGCCCGTGAGTGTTTCAAACTCGTCATTTCCGATGTATAAGGCACTAGCTCCATACACCGTCTCCTCGAATGCGGCGGCTATGCGGGTGAACCTCACGACCCAGTCTCGCCACTTCGCTCTAATGACTCGTTCTCCACGCCTCGCTGTTATACTTTTAAGAATATCATTCATGAACACGACATCACCCGTATAGTCCACGTTCCCATTAGATGAGCCGCTAAGTGTGTTCGCAAATGACGGGTTCTGCTGCTGGAAGTATACAAGTCCCTCCGTAATTGGCGCGGGCTCGATCTTCTCGCTGATCTTCATTCGTCCTGTCTGGAGGTCGCATAGTAAATCCCACCACTCAGGGTGTAGTTCAAATGTTGGGTTCGTAACTCCGGCGATGAAGCCTGGAACTTTTAGAAGATCGTCGACCTTGGTAAGATCCGTGTATGGGAATGCATGCCTAGAGAATCCCCGTAGCACACCACCAGAGGCCAGAGCACACGCTGCTAACACGGCTTCCGCAACTTCGCCTGATGGCATAGTATGCCCAAGGAAAATTACCCTCTTCTGGGTTAGAAGAGCATTAGCAAGTACTATTATAGGATGGGTTCCTGGCCCGTTCGTAGTTAGGTGCGTATGTATCGAAAACTGTTGAACCGACTTTGCATGCGGCTCCGAAAATGTCTGGATTAGTTTGATAAGAGAGAAATCCCCAACTGTTTCCGGCATAATTGCTGTCGGAATCTTAACGGGGATCGGTATACCCTTGTACATGACTTTGCTCTCGAATTCGTGCGTATCTCGCGGGACCGAGTAAGCAGATTGTCCTTCGAGATGAGCCTTCGTCCCTCCTCGAGAAATGCCTTGTAATTTAGGAGGACTTCTGCTTGCGTCGAATGGCTCGCCAAGCCCTTCACTCTTGTCCTCGGTTATTCGCCTCTGTATCATCCGTTCGAATTTTTCGACGAACAGGTCCTGATTGTTACTAGCTTGTAAGAGATGTCTCTCAAGCAAGCTGAGCTTTGGCATTAAAGATAGGTCCATGTTATTGACAGCCTCATAAAGCATAGATAATGTTTCTGGGACAGGAGACTTGTAGTATTCCTCGAGGGCAAGTAATAGGAGAGGCTGCGACAGTTAGTGATGTGGGAAAAGGATATTAAGGTATACTACAACCAACCTTATAGATATGTAAAAAGGGATGTCTTGTACATATAGCCATTGCTTTGACTATAGCGCCTCTTTTCACTGATTTATCGTGTCTTGTATAAACCAAATTTAGTACGTATATTAGCGGGGGACCTTCTCCTCCTTCAGGTTCTGAATCTGTTGAAGAGTCGTCATCCCAATCATCATCGTCCTCTTCTTCGTCTTCACCCTCGTCAATTGTCTCGTCGTCTTCGTTGATTATCCCAGCAGCCCTGTCCCTTCTTCGCTTCCTGCGCTTTCGTCTTTCTTCTTTCTCTTTTTGCAATTCTTCATCCTCCTCTTGGCTTGTGTCCTTATGCAGAAAGAAGATGGTCCAATCTTGATTGCGCGAATGAACTTGATCCGGCAACATAAGTTCAGCTAACATATGCTCATCCCCGGTGATTGCGACTGGAAATTGATGTTCCATGACAGGGCCTCGGTCGATATCGAAAGAGGCGACTAGGATATACTCGACATGGTTTTCTGAGTCGCGGGGATATTGCGAACGTAATTTTCTCGGAGATTGGCCATTAGGATTATGTCGCTTTGGAGCCTCGAGAGAAGAGTGTTGCGAAGAAGACGCGGCGGTTTGACTTGCCAGCGAAGAAGTCTTGGACTTCGAACTAGGATCCGACGTACGATCGTTGTTCATGATGGGAGGCTGTGGAGATCGTGGAGGTCGCGAATTATGAGACATCTGCGAGGGGGATCGCGAAGATAAGAAGGATGTGAGAGATGCGCGGTGGTTACCGGTGGCGCCATTAGAAAGGGATTGGCTAGTATTTGTTCGAGACAGGTAGGGGAACGCCATTTGAGTAGATGCCATTAGTAACCAACGACTCGGGTCTGGTATGATCGTCGCGCGGTTGACAGGACCGCCGCGGTGGGACTGCTCGGGGCAGTGATCAAGCGCAGATCCTCACAGCCGGAGCTCCTTGGCCGATAATAAAAGGATATATGGCCGAAATATGTATACCTTGGTATTGCGCCGGAATTCAAGAGTATGACACGTCGAATTGATGCAGATTGCGACTGGCGGTCCCGTCGTGGCGGGGGATTCGATCAGCACTACTGTGCCATGCGCAACTCAGGGGTTGCGCCGTGTCTACCTATTTGCGATGTCGCGATAGACCGATAAACCGTACGAAGTACCACCGAGAGAGATCAGAGATCGAACCAGAAGACGCACAAGACCAATGCCAACGGCAATCGGAAGTGAAAAGTTGGAGTAAGAGAGGTCAATGGCCGAGACATGATCTGCTACACATTCATCTCTTCGGTGTTGTCTGAACTCAAAAGGCGGTACTTCACCCTGAGCAAGGGGGGGTTCAACTTCAAGATTGGGGGAGAGAAAAAAAGGTACCGGAGACCAGCGAGACGAATGGAAGCGAAAGAGAGTTTCGTATCAAATTTAGACCCTTGCTCTGAAGACCCCTGTTTCTTGTTGTACAGCCAATGATTTAGCTCGGCTAGAGGCTTTAGGGCGCTATTTAGGGGTCTAGGATGCTAGGGGCTATCCCTTTTAGTGTTCTATTAGCGCCTCTCAGGCTCTGATGCCCTCTAACGCGCTTTCCTTTTTGAACCCCCACCTCCCTGCTGCGACTAATCCTGCTACCACAACCACCAAATCAAATCCATTCATCGCAGCCCGATCGACCAAAGGGAAGCGGGGAGGCGGGTCCTGTTTTACCGACAGTTCATACGTCCTTCCAAGGTTATGTCTGTACGACATCGATGGTATGATAAACCGCTTCCTGTTCAACACATGGCGCAAGCCACGGATGGCCATAAACCTTATTTGAAGCTATCGAAGTCAAGGATCATCCGTGCAATTCGTCTTTAACTCAATCTATTTCTTCACTTCGAGACGTCGAATTCCCTTTTTAGGAAGTGAAGAAATGACACCTAATTCAGTATCCTCGACGCAATGTACGTGATTCGAGAGAGAAATTTTAGGATTTATACTACGCCATGGCTGTCACTAGTCTGGTATTGACTTACAAATGGCCACTCTGGCCTGAACGACTGGGCTTTAATATCGAATGGCTATTTATGTGGCTTCAGATTGGGGTTTGTCAAAATGGTATCAAGTAATTAGATGGTAATAAGATACTAGACGAAGCGAAGTCATAATTGGGTGATCTGATAGGACTGAACGACAACCGGAATTCCAACTGCGAGACGATGGTGGAACTGAGATATATGTATATCAGCCCTAATAATCCCAGGGAAAGGTTCAGAAGAACCAATTTTTCAACGTTTTTGCGAAATAAATGAATAAATATCATTGCACTTTTCCCGCAAGTAGTACTAGCACTGGCTAATCGAGGGCACGGGGAGGAGTTATTAGCTAGTGCTAGTATCGACATTTTGAAAGTGTGTAAGTAATTGATTACTGTGAATTTACACAAAATATATTTCTGATCAAAAATTGTGTTCGATCTTTCTGAAAACTATGGATGTGTGCACGTGAGAGTGTTCGGTGACATCATTCTGCCGAATTTAGTAAGTGGGTGTATGGTTGCTCCGCAACGCTTCCGTGCGAACCCATACAGTGATTTCGGGGTTGCGATACAGAACATCGCGCCTAGGCCATCTTGGAATTCAATACGATACGAATCTGACATTCTCTTTTGCGACACACTAACGATCAAATTCGAGCTCAATTCCGGAGGTGGCGTATTTTGCCCGCTATCACCAACAACATTACACTTTTTAAAAAGCACCATCTTTCTACGTATCTTGTTTACTTGTTATCGATAAAACCTGTGACACGGTCCTGGGAATTAACTCCCGTGACGCGACAATGGTTAGTTATGAGTAATGAATCCACTTACCAGCGGAGCTCCATGCATCGATCATCTCTCCTTTCGAGATACGATTGACTGAAACAAATGCTTACATGATCCAGGCCATGCCAGCGGGTTATAAGCCATCACCTTTAGGTTACGGCTCTCCTCGAAGTTCTCCTTTCCGCAGACCGGAGTCCCCTTCGTCCCCCTCGACGCCTAGATATACGACGCCGACCCAGACACCGACGAAGACATCGACAAAAGTTGGGAATTTGCATACCCCTTCTAAATTTACTGCCACAGTAGAGTCACCTACGAGCAACACAGACAGTCATACTCCGCGTAGATACGTCAAGACGAGCGAGATGCCACCTCCCCACCCTCTCGCTTCACCGGTGCATCTATCATCGTCACGTCCACAAGCACCATTGCAAGGGAATGCCCTCTCGCAATTACAACCAGCGCAGGTCCGCGTTCTAAGGGATGGGTTTCAAATCTTGGATAGAGATAGTGATGGGGCCGTGAATAGGGAAGACGTCGCAGATATGCTCAACCAGCTAGGTATGTTCCACAGCTCACAATCGAGCCATTGAACGCCAATACTCACATATGTCAACTTACAGGACTACCCTCTAGCCCATCCGACATATCACAGTTCTTCCCGCCTGGAGGACCGCAGACCACGACTCTTGCCGTATTCCTCAATTCGATAGCTTCGACATTGGCCGCGATGTCGCCAAGCGCGGAACTCCTATCGGCCTTTTCCGCCTTCGACGATGACGATAGCGGTCAAGTAGACCTTAACGAGCTACGAGATGCGCTGCTGCACACAGCGCCGGAGCCAGGAGAGAGGGCTCTGACGCCGTTGGAGGTTGACAAGATCATGGTTGGGTTTAGTGGTAGAAGGGCTTTTAGCAAGAACAGCATGGCTGGCGGACTGGGCAAACGCGGTGAGGTTTTCAGGTACCAGGAGTTCGTGAATTCCATCGTAGGCGGAAACGGATCGTCAGAACCTACTTCCCACGAGAGTTCCGAGGGTTGAGGCCGTATCGGTGAAGGTCCTTGTATGATGTATGTGGAATTTTGTATTCGTCGGAGGTTTACGAACACGTGCCTTGGATGGGCATGGTGCTGAGGAGTTTGAGTGGTCAAATATGATTATGGGTTATTGCCATTGGTACCAACCCGGATCGATACGAAATTCTTCGTATTGCAGGGATTAAGATATTTACCTAGTATGTTGCCGATAGGTCTCCTTAGAATTCCAAGCAACAGTCTCAACATCGATGGTGGCTGAACTAGGTACTTAATATACAATGACCAACAATATGGTCTATTAGAGTTATATGGAATACGAGTCTGATTGTATCGGCCACGTTTGCTATTTCTGAAATACTTATCTATATACTTTATGACACTGTATAACCATCGGGTTATTACCAAAGACTGAGAGTTGAGATTAGACTCACTATAGTATCGATCCATCCTGCCATCTAAGATTTATAGAAATGGCAGAGTGTTTGCCCAGTGTGCTTTGGATGACTATAGCCTCAAATGCATTATCATTTGTGTAAGACGATTGGTAGGTATGACACATTCGCATCCATGGATGTCGACGTCTTCAAAAAGGAGGTGATACATAGGCTACTAAGCAAACAATATAAGAATGAAAATCATCACTTCTCGTCAATATCAAGGACCGACGTTGCCACAAACTTACCCTTCGATTACTTAATGTGGTTTGCTATTATACGGTTGTAGCACAAGCTGCGTTAAACCTTATCAATCAAACTCTGAACCAGCTTTGAGGCTAATTCTTGAACTGTGATTGGCCTCAACAATTAAAGTAAACCGTTTACTTTCTGTTCCGCCGGTCCGCCGTTGAAAACATGTGAATATCGGGGACTATTCGTAACTACCGAATAAGACGATCATCAATAACAGATAATCCAATATAGGTGACGAGTCAATCGGTGAGCCATGTGAGCCATGTGCTTCTAGGCATCCCATGTTGATAACCATAACCATAATCTGATAATTATTACAGTCAAAGAGCTGGAGCTGGAGTTGAAACAAATCCACTTCATCATCCACTTCGCCCGCTGTGGGAACAATAGGAATTATACGCGGTTACAATCACAACTTGGCGGCTTGGCAAATCAATCACTCTCGACAGAGGACTTACATCATCTAAATGCATCTTCCCGCTTGGCCCAAGCGCCTGGATACCGCAGTCTCTTACATCAGATTTGTACCTTCCCCATAGAAGCTTCGAGAATCGGTGGAAGACAGAGGCAATCCATTGGCTGGAGGAAGGTGGGAGAGTGGGTATTGGTGGATATGATGTCTAGTCTACAGGGTCCTCCTGCCGCTCCTCGGAACGATCCTTGTGACCCCTGTCCATCTTCTCATCTCGGCTTTTCAGGATCCAGTACTCCGCGTATAGTACTAGCGACCTCGGGATATACATATGATGATCAATTTGATGTTTGATGAGATTCATATCATGAAGGACTGGAGGTAGAGGAGACAAGAGGAGGTAGGCTGGCAGGATAGAAGGTTGAGATAGGGTTGTAGAGGGTGTGTCAATGTGTTGCCGCAGTGAGCGCTGTCCTAAGTACAACAGTTCCAAATTGGTGTGGTTCAGCCTCTCCTATTGCGAGTGTGACGACGGGATTGGCCTGATAGAATACTACCTGGACAAGCGTACCGGAGATATATGACCATTCAAAACCCCATACTTACGTTACAGACGCTAAATAATTGTAAACAAAATCATGCCTTCGACCTGGCTATTGGCGAACCGAGCATTCAACCTCCTTGAGTTTAATCAACATGAATGGATATTGGGTAGAATTATAGTAGTGTTGACAGTCTGGTGGTCACTGGTGAGTAGTGATAGTGGTAAAAGTTACTACATGCAGTATGTGGTAGTATGCGTCAGTGGGGGGCTGGAACTGGATGGTAACTGCTGGCTAATGGATAGGCCTAGCTTTTACCAGGTACTAGTGACATGTAGGATGTATACACGACTTTTGGCCAGTGCATGGAACCCGCTAGCTGACCAAGTACTCGGGACTTCCGCCTTTTTTTCTTTTCTGGGGGGTTCCCCAAAATTTCACAAATTTCAAATCCCAGCCTAACGATTTATTCTCAACTCAACAGGAACAGCCCTGGAGCACATCACTATCTGCTTTAGTGCATGTTGGCTGTGCGTGCCGTGCAGTGCTGTCCCGTAAATGCAAAGTTTCTTGACGGGCTGATAAATCGTAACTTCTTGTTGTCATCTTTCACAATTCCTGTCCTAAAAAAACATTTAGTCCGACCGTTCCTCTCATACCTCACGAACCCTCAAACCTTCTTTTACCACTTACTGCGCTTCACAGCTTCGGCTATCCCCTAGTCCTACCTCGAAAAGCTATCGCTATCAGGGGCCGTCCTAGTCGCCGCCGACCTGCGTTTTTCTGTCTACAAAGGTCAAGTTTTTTTTTTCTCCACCAATACGATTGAGGAAAAAAGATTGGAAAGGAGAGGGGAATCGACAATACCCTATTTCTTCTTTGCAGCCTGCGACCCGCTCAAAGATTGTTGGTTATCCAAAGGCAAGATTGGTACGGCGGTCTGTCATAAGTCAGGATTACAGTGTAAGTGGTATCGCCTAATCCAGCACCAGCACTTTACTAGACATTCGGATGCGTAGGGGGGATGAATACGCCACGCAAATAACCGACCAATTCTTTCATCCTTTTTCTGCATATAAACATATAACGTCTATTGTCCTACATTGAGTTGACCTCTCTCGCTCAATTGGGATTAAATTCGGTCAAACACTAGATATTTTTCGTCTCGTTTCTTGGGTTACTTAACTAACACAATTTTTTTCTGTCCCACTAGAGGCGACCAGGATCCAGCATCTAGCAGAAGGCTGTCGAAGGCAGCGTTTGAGGCGGAAGGAACTATTAATTGCCTTGTCTTAGGTAATAATAGAGGAGTGGGAACTTTTTAGAAGTCGGAGACTACGTACCACTGGGCACTTAACCACGCTTGACTAAAGCCGAAAACTTGCATTCCACTTTCCAAATGAAGGGCCTATTCGTTAATAAAAAATCCCCCAAGAAGACGACAGCAGGCGACAACACCGATTCTAACACCGCCGGCCCCCACCATCACCAAGAAAAAGTGCAACCGCAAATCCCTCGTTCCGAACAAACCTCGCCTGTTAAATCTTCTACTTCGTCATCGTCCAAATCTCCAACAAAAAAGCCCTCCCGCCCCGCATCGCCTGCTCAGCGGGAGCAGCCTAAATCCCGAAGTTCTCGCTCTTACGCGAGGCATTCGACCGATCAAGGCCAGTCTTCCTCAAGACGGAGTAAAATTGACACGAACACTCACCCTCTCAATTTGCACCCGGACGAGATCAAACGCTTATCTGCTCAATTTAACATGAACCGCACGTCGCTTGACAAGATGGACGTGGACAAAGATACACCGACCGCAACTCCTTCCTCACCACCCCCCGTACAACCGCAATCTTCTTTCACCGTACCTGTCAAGTCTCCCAAGGTCACCGCCACTCCCAAGACCAATGGAGTAAAGAATGGCGCAACCGAGGAGCCGCAGGGTCCAGCGCCTCCACCTCATCGATCTAACCCTTCTAGCCCGGTGCCCAATGATGCTGAGTTAGCCGAAGCTCACAAAGGCGATGGCAATAGATTCTTCAAGCAGAGAGATTATGCTCGAGCCATTGCCGAGTACACTAGTGGTATGTCACTGCAAATTTTGACAGTTGCAAATATTTATGGAAAAGAGTAAAAGAAAAGAAGAAAAACTAATGTTCAATAGCTATTCAACTTATGCCCAACGAGCCTACCTATCTTAGCAACCGTGCTGCCGCTTACATGTCTGATGGTCGATATGAATCTGCTTTGGATGACTGCACTCGCGCTGTGGATTTGGACCCTAACAACGCCAAATTTCTTTTGCGTCTAGCTCGTATCTACACAAGTCTTGGACGTCCCGAAGAGGCGTTAACGACCTTTGATCGCATTCGTCCGGCCGCTTCCGCCAAGGATATGGCCGCTGCTAGGGAGATGATGCATCATGTCAAGGCTGCCCAGGACGCTCTTGACCGTGGTACTAGTGGTTCTATGGTTCTACATGCGTTAGACCAGGCTGAGAAGCTACTTGGTGGAGCTGTGAAGCCTCGAAAATGGCAGTTGATGCGCGGCAACGCTTATCTTAAAATGGGAGGCGCTAACTCCTTTGGAGAGGCGCAGAATGTAGCCATGGGACTTCTCAGACTTAACAACCAGGATCCGGAAGCATTGGTATTGCGTGGTCGTGCTTTGTATGCTCAGGGCGAGAACGACAAGGCCATCCAGCATTTCCGTAGTGCATTGAGCTGTGATCCCGACTTCAAGGATGCCATTAAATGGCTTCGAACGGTCCAGAAATTAGACCGAATGAAGGAGGAGGGCAATGCGGATTACAAAGCCGGCAGATGGGATGCTGCATTTAACAAGTACTCTGCTGCCCTGGAAGTAGATCCTACGAACCGAGGCACGAACTCGAAGCTCTACCAAAACCGAGCTTTATGTCGACTTAAGCTAAAGCAATTCACTGAGGCGATTGCTGACTGTGAAAGAGCTATTTCCCTTGATTCTACTTACGTCAAGGCCAGGAAGACCAAGGCTAATGCATTGGGTCAAGCCGATAAATGGGAGGACTGCGTTCGTGAGTGGAAGGCTATTCAAGAACTAGATCCAGAAGATCGCAGTATCCCTAAAGAGATCCGCCGAGCGGAATTGGAACTTAAGAAGAGCCAACGCAAGGATTACTATAAGATCCTTAACGTCGACAAGAGTGCCGACGAGAATGGCATCAAGAAAGCTTACCGCAAGCTTGCTATCATTCACCACCCGGACAAGAACCCCGGCGACGAGGCTGCCGCTGAACGATTCAAGGACATCGGCGAAGCCTACGAGACATTGAGCGACCCTCAGTATGTATTGATATATGATACCTAACACTGCTTATACTAACGGATAAATCACAGAAAACGAGCTCGATATGACAGTGGCGAGGATCTGATAGATCCCTCCGATATGTTCGGCGGTGGCATGGGAGGCGGAATGGCTGGCGGCATCGACCCGGAGATCCTATTCAGCATGATGAACGGCGGCGCATCCTTTGGCGGCCAAGGCTTCGGCGGCGGTGGTTTTGGTGGCCGATCACGCCCGCAGGGATATCCGGGCGGTTTCCACTTCACGGGTTGACAATCCGAGTCTGAATCGGAAATTTTCAGCGGCGATTCTGACATCGATCAAGACGCCAATTCTGAAGATGAGCGATCGGCTTGGAATCAATCTGCGCGGAAGTCTTCGTACGAGGCAGGCTTAGAGAAAAGGATTTCACAATTTCGGTGGTCCTTGATGGCGATAGCTGGCTCGTTCGTGTTCCTCCCGGTGGAATTGGCTACAACACTCCTCGTGTTGTATATGTGCGCTGTTATTGCAAGGTCGTCAGGCATCACGAATGGGATCCTGTAAAGAATCGGAATTTGGGGATAGACAGTTCATCACCCGGCGTTAGGATCATTGAAAGTCATTTGCGTGGAGGTCTGTCTGCCTTGGAGAATGGCGACATAACGACCGTATAGGAAATGAGCAAGGATATGTGCTCCCAAAAGAGGACTAATTATGTTAGACAGCTCAATGACATGCATGAAACCCGTTCGCTTCGTTTTAGGCGATACGTCCACCTATTAGCATTTCTCTTTCCTCCTTTCTCTGGTGTATATCACTTTCTGTTGTTCAGATTGGTTTATGTTGTAACGAGATAATGCTTATTGTACGAGTTTTTATGCATGAGTCGAGATACGTTTCAATGCATAATTCGATGCAGTAGAGTCGATTAACTTCCACTCATAAATCTTATTTCCATGGAAGATACCTAAATAGGAAGGGGTACCTGATTAATGTGATGTATGTGATACCATCAAGGTCGAGTTAAGCGTGGCCTATCCCTGCGGCCGGTAACCGAGCCAAAGTTTAAAGAAGGTCCGGCTTCCGGGACTAAAATAGGATCCATACCATAGATGGGTTGGGTGTTACCATTTTAAGCCAACTACATAATTACATCTTATCAATCTCCCAAGTTGGGGATTATTGAACCTACCTACCCACTTCAACCAACTTCAACCAACCCGAAGCTGGAATCTGCCAGCCAATATCTTTCCAACTGCTGACGTCGACGAAAGATGTGACCTCATTCGTTTCTTTCTTTCTTAAGCAGATTATATAGTAAACGGATCTACGAAACGGATTCTACCTTCGACGACCAAAGTCCGAACTGTCCGATCCCTCCGTAGACCGGCGCGCAGTTACGAATCACCCCCCAAAAATAACTATGGCGCGCTCCCGATTCCTCACGCGCTTCCTGCCTTTCAGCCCGACGGCCACGCCGACACAGGCTGCCACGTACCTCCTCGGCATCGCGCTCTTCAGCATCTCGTTCCTGGTGTTCCTCAACTCGGCCGTCTCGTTCGTGATCACGGACCTCCTGGGCGTCAAGACAGGGGTCGGCGACATCGTCGGCACACTAGGATTTGTGGATGAGGTCGTCGCCCTGGTGGCGTGTCCGGCCTGGGGCTTGGTCAGCGACCGTCTGGGCGTCCGATGGGTCGCAGTGCTGGGCTACGCGATCATCGGCATTAGCTTGTTCTGCTTCGTCCAGGCCCGAAACGTCTACCCTAGCTTGGTGTTCGCCAGGATCGCGTTCGCGCTCGGGGCTACGGCTTCGGCGACTATGGTTACGGCTATCTTGCCTGTGCTTACGGATGATAATAGGGAGACGAGCGATGGGGAGGACGAGGTACTGGGGAATGAAAATGGGAATGGAGAGAGTAGGAGCGTGAGGAGTGCGGCCTCTAGTCGTAAGTCGGGTCACCAAGCTAGGGATAGCGTGGCTTTGAGCTTGGAGAGCGAGGCTACGATTACTCCGGAACGGTTCACACAGCGCAATCGAAGTGATACGGGAGGTAGTAGTTACATCTCAGATGACTCCTCGGACGCATACGGCAGCGTCGAGGGTAGCGGCCGTAGACCGTCCGCTTTAGCCGGATACGTCGGCTTGTTCACTGGCTGCGGAGCTTTAGTCGCCTTGATCCTCTTCCTCCCTCTGCCGGCTCAGTTCTCAAGGAAAGAAGGCATCACACCCGCACAGGCCATCGCGCACAGCTTCTACGTCGTAGGCACCGTCGCGCTCGCCGTATCCATCTTCGTGTTCTTCGGTCTCCGCGGGCTCAAAGGCGAGGAAGGGAAAGGGTGGCGTATGCTCCTCAACCTACGCAAGCCGCAAAACGCCACCAATCCCACCCCCAACGCCGACTCCGCCGGTCCGTCGTCATCGTCAGCACTAACCCCAACTAGGAGACCGCTCCCCTATCACCGCCTTCTCCTCTCCTCCCTCCGCCTCGGCGCCACAGATCCGCACATCGCGCTCGGCTATCTAGGCGGGTTCGTCGCGCGCGCTAGCACGGTCGCTATCTCCCTCTTCGTCCCGCTGTACGTCAACGCCTTCTTCATCGGCAACGGCTTCTGTCGCGGCTCGCCGAACGACCCCTCTCCCGAGCTCAAAAAGGAGTGTCGCGCCGCCTACGTCCTAGCCTCTATCCTAACCGGCGTCGCTCAGCTCGCTGCTCTCCTCTGCGCCCCGCTGTTTGGCTATGCTAGCCGTAGGGGCGCTGGCATCGATTACTCGCTCGTCATCGCCGCGCTGCTGGGTATGGCCGGGTACATCGCCTTCCCGAAGCTGCAGAGCCCCGAGTACAAGGACGTCGACGGCCGCGGTGGCGGACCCGCCGTTTTCTTGGTCGCCGTGCTCATTGGCGTTAGCCAGATCGGAGCTATTGTGTGTAGTCTCGGGTCTCTCGGACGCGGCGTCCTGGCCGTCGACGCACCCGCCGTCGGTATCGACGAGGAGGAAGAGAGTGGGGGTGCTGAGACGGATGCTCTTCTAGGCCCGGATGGCAGCAGTAGCACCTTAAGAGCAAAATCAGAGCCGGCTTCCCGCGTCCAGCTTAAAGGCTCCATCGCCGGCGTGTATTCGTGGTGCGGCGGCGCCGCTATCTTGCTGCTGACTAAGCTCGGCGGATACATGTTCGACGCCGTGTCGCCCGGCGCTCCTTTCTACATGATGGCTGGGTTCAACGGCGCTTTGCTTGTTGCTAGTTTGGGCATTGGGATCGCGAGTGGTAGGGGTGGGAGGTTTGCTAGTAGGAGTCGGTCGTCGAGTATGTGATATTGGGAAATTGCGGGAATAAGGAGAGGAAGGTATAGTAGTGTCAAAGAAAGGGAATAGGGATGGGGGTAAGGTATGGGGAAAGGGGATGGAAAGCGGGAAGCATGGTTGAATCATGTGTAATAATACTGTTTGTATATATAGTGCATGGGATAGCGAAATGAAAACAATATCAAAGCAAATAACTACCTAATGTATGTCACATATGGATGTCTTGGTTGAAAATATGATAATTATCACTATAAATGTTCTGATGCCATGTACATTATACATATCTAGGTAGTTATATGAAGTAGAGAAACATGACTATTATTAGAGGCCGCTCGAGTAATCGTTTACTCTCAAGATTGCTCATCTATGCTTTATCGATATTACGAACCGGCTCCCCCGAGACACCGTTTCGGGTATCCAGGAGGGCAATTAATGAAAACGACTCAGAAACACCTTTCCCTCCTTTTCGATTCCCAAACCGCATAATTCGTATCCTGTTTATTTTGAGTATTGCTTAACCAAAGGCTACTGTCGATTGGTTGGACGCCATCTTCTTAGCTACGGAACCGTATTTAGCTTGCCAGGCGTAAAAATACACCAACGCAGCGAAGGGCTGTCCGAGGACTGTGAAGGAGACCCAAAAGATGCAGTTTCCGATGAGCCTACCATTGGGTCCCTGCATTCTCTCGAAGACCCGAGTGACCCAGATTAGCGGGATCTGAACGAGCATTCCCATAAATGCAACACCTATCATCTAGTTAGTTTAATGTCTCGAAATCGCGGAAATAGCGAGTACCTACCAATGATATTTTTAGTGGGTATTCCAACAAGCAGCTCGTGCAACACGGCTGAGACGAAAAATACAGCAATGCTAGCCAACCTCATACTCCAACCCCTACCTATTAGAGGCGAGAAGATGTGCCTCTTCATGAATTGGTAGACAGGTTTGTTCCATAATCGCCAATAGTCCCCTAGCCCAGCTGAGTTCCACCAGTCGTCATAGAAGGCACGGTCGCCAAACCGCATGACCTCGGCCAATGCGTTCAGAGCTGACTGGAACAGGGCAAAGAAACCTGCCAACCAGATGATAAGCGAGATGGTAGAAAGCTTTAGGAGTCGTTCGACAATCGAAATTAGATCCAAATGGTCGATCTTGTCCAGCGAATTCCATAGGACCGGAGCAGCATATTGCGCACTGCAAAACCATATGAAGACGCTCAGGCAAACAACTTCGCCAAGTCTCTTCAAGACAAATAACCATCTGATATTCTCCGATCGAGGATACACCGGCTGGTATACCAGCGTTGGCGCCCACCAGAAGTAAACCAAATTGTCCATAGTGATATTCTCGGGATATGGGCACTGAGTGTATAGCTCAGGCAACAGAGCCAATTCGCCTTTAACTGGGTGCAGGTACGCGTGTCGCAAATCTCTATTTGTGAGAGCGTACGATACAACCTTCATGTAAACGATGATAACATGAAGCTCTGTGATAGTTCCGATCAAAGGGTGGAATATATGGAAGTAGACGACCCAACTGTGGATAGCTAGAGCCAGAGTCGCGTTGAAAAGATGAGCCCTACGGATACTCCTCCATTTAGACTCAAATTTGGCTTGCTGGTCTTCTGTCGGGCTCGATGATCCTCCTTTGCTAACATATTGATCGAGCGAGATGCGTGCCTGCTTGGCAGCGTACCATTCGAACGAATATGCGATAAATAGATGGCAAGGTACTAGTATATATAGTAGGAAGCCAAGAATGATATCTTTCCGCCGGAAGTCGTGGCACGTTAGACATATTAGGTTACCATACTATGTGCGTGTAAGTTTATATCCGACCGGCTTGAGATTTTTGGTGCAAACCAACCTTTTGCATGTTCTCGATCACCAATCGCAGATTTCCCACCACTAGAAAGTATCAGTATACCCCGACATTCGTCATAAGGGGACCAAGGAGTTGTACCAAGTACGATAACCATCAGGTTCCTAAACCCTAGAAAGCTAGGAGGGGCTCTCGCGTCATGGCTTAGGGTGGAAGGTCTCGATTCGGAGTGGACCGCAGTCACATGCCTATACTTTTTGAACGCAAATGTCTTTTTCTCCCTGTTTGTTTCCCCATTCGAGACCGTGGCGTTACCATTAGTCCCGCTCGCGGCGCCGACCCGTCGAAGCGGAGCTGTCCCCGTATCCGTTTCCACGCTCGTGGCAGTAGCCGAATCCATGGCGAATTTATAAACTCGAACAGTTGTGTTGGCGTTGGCGTTGGCAATGTAATTTGATAGCTAGGGTGTATAGGAGGATCTTCGAGGGCCTTCGAGGGGAAATAGAGAACGGCGACGGTTAGGAACGAATTATATCGGGAATCAATAACCTTGCAAGTATTAGCGATAGTTCCACAAATTGCACTTTTTTCCACAATCTCAAGCTCACAACGCCACTCGGCACAGGCGCAATCCTTCAGCTGCCAAAGGAGAGGGTAGCTAAGACATAGACTTGGTAGACTCTCGTATTGTGAATTGGGTCTGACGAAGAGAAGAGTAACACATACATATATCAATATCTGTAATAGGAAGAGATAGCACTCTCGCATCCATACATCCTAGATATCCGAGATAGGAGACTGTTGTCAGTGTTCCTCCTATGCGGCTGTAAGTGATTGGTGATTGGTGTGGAGGCTTAGGTGTTGTCGATCAGATCAATTGGAATGCTACAAGCACCAGCGATATGTAAGAAGATGGAGGAACTTGGAAGTTGTAAGAAGTTTGATTAGAGGCAAGACGTTATCCCGTTAATAAACGCAAAACTGTAAACCTCGGGTTCTCCCTTGGCTTAACCTTAAGCCTATTTGAGTCTTCACAGATAAAACTGCAGCAATAAGTATCGCCATTATTGCATCAGACCCTGTCGATCGAGAAGTAGGTGGGGACAATGGAAGCTTCCTTCCCCTCTGGCGCATTGGAAGAGCCATTGATTAGTGGGTCCAAAGACGCGGCTACTATCAGGTAGGCTCGATCATGTCGAATATTCTTTTTTACATCTTTTCATATAGTTATAAATGTTTCCATGTAACTTTCGATGGCGAGGTTTCTTGTAACTAGGACGAAACTTAGGCATTCGATAGAGCTGAACCATTCTTTATTTCGGGTAACCGACAAAGGACCATTAGCTAGGCATAATACGTTAAACGGGAAGTGGAACATTGAAAGAAAAAAAGAAAAATCGACCGAGAGGCAAGGAACTAGGAGCAGCAGCATTGATGTAACGTCAATTAACATGTGAAGAAACGCTTGGCTACGAGAATTTCGCTTCGGTCGAATGATAGTGAGATGGGTCCAGCTGGGTGATTTAAAAAATGCATCTTGCAAGGTTATCGTAGGAGCCGAAAACGCCATCGAAGCCGGACCTAGGGGTTCATGTCTATCTAAGGCTTAAGCAGATCACTACGGGCACCCCACCAGTATCTGAAAAAGATAAAGTGGGTCGTGTGGCTCAACTAGCATCAGCCGCAGCCTGTCATTGGTAATACAGTAGCAGTAGTACAAAGTACAAAGTACATAGCAATTGAAGCTAAGTTCCCTGCAGCAGTTCTACATAACCCTGCCTTAATTATTTGCAGACATCAATTGACTTCGCGTTTGTAGCTTTCCTCAATTCACCTTCACCCAATCACTACAATTCAACCAAACGATATCATTCCCTCCTCACCAACTTCTTAACACAACATTTGAAATCATCTCTCCACAATTCGCCTTCTTGAATGCGATTACGGTAAATAAATCGACATGTCCTACGAGCCACGCGGCGATCATGCCGCCCAAGGTGGACACGATTCTGGCTTTGTAAGAGCTAGAGGTCGACGTGAGTATCTCATTTTATTGTCTAATTCCTATGTATCTTTGAGACCGGGTATTCTTGCCTGAGTATTTCGTAATTGTAACATGTTGTCGCGTTTACATCATGTTTTCAATCCATCTACTCAACATTTCTTCGATGACCTATCGTCTCATTCCCATTCTCGCCTCTTCATATTGTACATACTCACATACTAATATTTGCCTATAGGTCCCGTCACTGATTATGGCTCCACACTTGCGCACTGGATGCGCAATCGCGAACCCCGTTTTAAGGGAACATTCAAGGGCGAGGCTGAACGTCCTAGTGCTAGTTACATTATCGACGTAAGTGCTACGTTCCATGATTTCCTACGCCAGAAAGTACTAACTTATGACTAGATGCTACCTCCCCTTGCAAGAGTTACCAGTCCAGCTGACTCTGTCCCTACCAAGCACCTCCATTCATCTCTCAACAAGATAAAGCACCCAGTGAATGTTGTGCGATGGACGCCCGAAGGACGTCGACTGCTTACCGCATCAAGCAGCGGTGAATTCACGCTATGGAATGGTACCGGCTTCAACTTCGAGACCATTATGCAAGCGCATGACGTTGCCATCCGTGCTTTAGCATATTCTCACAGCGACGATTGGTTGATTTCAGCTGATCATGACGGTATCATCAAATACTGGCAACCCAACTTCAACAACGTTCAGGTGATACAGGGTCATACTGACCCCATCCGAGATCTCGCATTTAGTCCTAATGATTCCAAGTTTGTCACAGCATCGGACGATTCCTCGTTGAAGATTTTTGACTTTGCTGGAGGTGTTTCTGAATCGACACTCCAAGGTCATGGCTGGGATGCAAAGAGCTGTGACTGGCATCCCACGAAAGGTTTGATAGTTTCGGGATCTAAGGATCATCTGGTCAAACTCTGGGACCCCCGAACTCAACGATGTCTCACTACCCTCCACGGCCATAAGAACACCATTACAAAAACCTCCTTCGAACGCGTTATGGGTTGGTGTCTTGCAACTTCAGCGCGAGACCAGACAGCAAGGATCTTCGATATTCGAATGATGCGAGATATCTGCCTTCTCCGAGGCCACGAAAAGGATATTTCGACCCTTGCTTGGCATCCGATCCATTCAAACCTACTCAGTACCGGAGGTAGCGAAGGATCTTTATTCCACTATCTATTAGACGAGCCTAATATGCCAGCCGGCCAGGCCATCAGTACAGCCGTCTACGAAAGCCCGGATCCATTGACAGCGCCGGCACAGTCCATATACCCGACGCATAAGGTTCCTTTCGCTCACGATTTTGCGATCTGGTCTCTTGATTGGCACCCCCTCGGCCATATTCTAGCATCCGGCTCGAACGACCGTATTACGAGATTTTGGTCCCGCGGTAGACCTGGTGAGACAGATATCTTTCAAGATAGATATCACATTGGTGAAGCAGCTGCCGAAGCTCAAGGAACCTGGGATCGACGCGGTGGTCGTCGTCAACGCCAAGAGGAGGAAGAGCAGGAACTTGAAGATGAGATGGAAGGTTTGGTCGATCAGAAGATGCCCCTCAAACAACCAACATCCGTGTTTCCAGGTCTTCCCGGCCTCTCTTTGCCTGTCAACGGAATTCTACCACCGCCTCCTATTCCCGGAGTTAGTTCTGCTTCTACATCGGTTACAGCTCCACCTCTACCGTTCCCGATTCCTGGCGCTGGCGGGGCTCCGCCGCTTCCACTACCTGGTGGTTTGGATCCTACTAACCCAGCTGACTTTGCTAAAATCGCAGAGCTCATGCAGAAGGCTGGCCTGCCTCCCCCTCCCCCTCCGGGTATGCTACCGGGTATGTTACCACCTGGTTTTATCCCGCCTCCCAACTTTGCGGCTCCCCCGGGCTTCATACCGCCTCCACCTCCTGTCTTTGCATCGGGAGGTGTCGACATGCAGGCGGACGGTAGCAACGGCGGACGGAGACGCGCGCCTCTTCCTAGTCAGGAAGAGAGTCTACGGATGGAACAGAAGAGGGGAAACTACACTCGCGTCCGCTAGTACCCTTCGAGTCCTATTCCCCTTTCACCTCATCAATACACGAACGCGCCAGTTTCGTCTACCCTTGTCTCTTGCGGGACAAACTTAGGATACCCAGGACACTCTGGACATGCGGGACTTGCTAGTCCCGGTAGAGCAGGATGTCCCTCAACTACTATGAAACAGAAGGACTCTATCAGTCCAAGTTGCTCAGGAATTCCTGGCCTAAGTGCGACAGACCGCGCTCTGGCTAATGGCAGACGAATAAGCAAACTTCAGCGAGCTGCGTGCTCGAGACCCGACCCTCTACCTGTGTTGGGCTGGGTAGAAACTCCCTCTGGAAAGCGTCATAGGTTGGACGCACCGCTTTATTGGTAAAGCCGACCTATGTGATTGTTTAATGATTAGACCTGAAGCGGTCGAAGTTGATACAGCGGGCAATTTTTGCCAGAGCCAGGGGCCGATTGATGGAATTGTAGATATGCAACTTTGCTTCATATTTCAGACAAACAGAGCGATGTACGATGAGATGGACGATACTCTTTGGTCATAAGAGCTGATACCCACACATCATTGTACATGAAAGAGTAACGGCGTTGAAGGCGCTGTTAGGAATAACTTGTCTGAAGCTATCTACAATTAGATAGGTACCAATGAATTATGCAACTTCCAAAGCACTACGCAGTTTTCAAGTGATACTTTCAACTAATCATTATCGTACTTTTCTAATGTACGGGTTGGAACACGTATGGGTACCAAAATATTATAGTTAAATGCTATGTTATGTTATGTTATGCTAGACTACCTAAGCTCCAATGCAATCCCCTGTCTCAACCCGCCTTTACCTCCGTATGCTAATGCTAGTAAAAACAACAAGTACTTATACATGATTCAGCAAATGAGCTTGATGTAGATGAAGATGTGTAGGTAGGTATAGGTAAATTAGTTCTCGAATATCAAAACGAGCCATAAACAAGATTCGCCATGTCCCCGCGAGGGGAACATAAAAATGCAATGCAAAAAGCCGTGTATGAGTATGAGTCCGTACTGTGTATCCCGGTTGAATTTTTTTCTTATTTAATTATCCAGCTAAGCTTCTATCCGTAGGTATGTATGTACATCATAGGCCTCGTTTCTTCGAACGTTGCGAGAGGACCTCATAATTCGTGACGGTAATGATGACCATGAGGAATATGTAGGTATGTATGTGGGTAGGTAAGTTGACTAGCGCTTCGCAACAGCCGACCCCGGCTTCGCGAACGCCTTCTGCCTATCGGCGTACTCCTTAATCACCAACGCGCACGTGGTATCAGAGCACAGCCTCTTTCGCCGCTGAGCAGGCAGCTTCGTAGCGAACTCGAGGCCGCTGGCGCGCTCGACGGCCTCGACGGGGACCTCGAAGTCGGTGATGGGCTTGTCGTTAGGAATCGGCGCGTTGGGCAGCACGAAGGCGCCGATCGCCACGTTCCCGCCGACGGCACCGTCTTCCGCGAATATGACCTTGTAGAAGTGCGTCGGCACGGCGACGTTCGGCGGGTTGCCGATGACTTCGTATCGCACGTACCACTTGTTATCGCTTGGGTCGCGCTTCGGGAGGTATAAGGGCCCCGTCACGATCCGCACGCTGGGATACCGGCCCGTCAGGTTGCGGCAGAAGTCCTCGAAGTGCGCCCAGTAGTCCCGGTTGAAGCCCTCGCCTACTTGCGGACACATGTTCGTCAGGTAGAAGGTCTCGTCCATCGCGGCCTGGCCCCATTTTGCGTCCGCAGCGGGCACTTGGTGGCCTCGGTCGTAGCCTGATCGGAAGTAGTCCTTTAACTTCGCCCGGAACTTGTCGGGCACTCCGTCGTCTTCTAGGAAGACGCTGTGTTTTCGGTCGCCGCCGCGTTGGGCTAGGGATGCGGGTGTTATGTGCTCGGCGACCCAGTGGGGGTTGCGTAGGCGGCGGTCGAAGGAGGAGACTAGGGCTTGTCGTGTTGCGATGTCGGCTATGGGTCCTGGGAACCCGTATTCGAAGAGCCCGGATGGGTCGACCGGGCCTAGGGCTGCTGGTGCTGATGTCGAGTATGGGTTGGGCGGGCCTCCTGTTTGGTTCGGGGGCGGGAATATCTGTTTGGCTGGGATCGGAATTGGTGCTGATGCTCCTGTCGAGAAACTTGTTGAAGTTGTGGATATGGGAGAAGTGTCGATTCTTCGTTCTGATGATGATCTTAATGAATACATTGCGGTTGTTATGGCGGCTCCGGCACCTGCGCTTGCCGCTGCTATGACTGCGAAAGTAGTTTTTGACATTGTCAACTAAAGAGGGGGCTCTCTTAGAGAGCTACTTGCGTTTGACGGGTTTTATATGAAAGGCGAAAGAATAAGGGAGATAAGAGGGAGAATGGCAGTGAAGAAGTCAGGCGCAGGTATATGAGCAATATGAGGCTCACGAGGGGTGTATTGCGGACGCCCTCGTGGTGGTGAGGCGTGCAGCAGATGTCTTGGAATGAGATCTTCGGAAGTTTTTGAGATTTTTCAGCCTCGATGGAGTGGAGGTACTAGATACACCGAAATAGAGGGGTCCCTATCGATATACTAGAATTGGGTTAGGGGCTTGGTGTGCTGTAAGGTACGTCGTGTGCACAGACCAACGGTTTATTTTCATCGAACCCGTCCTCGTGGCACTTGTCAACCTTAATCGTTATAGCCCACCCACTCTCAGCCCTAAGACCAAAGTTAGATCTTTCCCCTATCACATGGCAAAATACATGGCAGGTACTGGTTATGCCTGTTTTGAAATTCCCATACGCAAATTCCCATGCCCTTCCTCGCTTTGGTCATAAGCCCCTTGTTACTCATTCTTGAATTATGACGTCAACCGACTCAACTATTGTCCTAATATCCATCCGCGTGTTGATGAATCAAATGATCCCTCTCAATAATGAAGAATAATATGACTTTATGACTCAGATCCTTATGTACGTCGGAATATTTATATGGTATTATTGAAGAGATAACTAGCAAGAAATGAAGATTTTAGTATAGTTCCGCCAACGACTGTCAACCCGTAGAGGTACCTTCTATCTGTATCCGAAATATACCGACATCTTCCGTATCAGACTCTCGACTAAATAATATTGAAACCTCTCATATTTACTTTTATCTATCACAGCTAACTCCGAATCTTCGCTCGACTTCACTAGCGCTTGAATTCACGCACCGTACTCCATTGACAACGTGGGGGGCATCTCTCTGACATCCTTTTGACTAGGTCACGATCTCGACGATATCGTTCCGTTATAGGCTAGTTCGCGGTCTGGCTTCAGGATTCCTCATCAACTCATAACTTTCTTCTTGTTGTTCAGCAGTACCACTTCTATCAAGACGAGTTTCGCTTAAGTTCCGTTTGCTCAGGTTCTGGTGTACATCGCGGAGGCCTCTGAGACCCTGTTCCATAATCGAGGGCGTTATAGTTTCACCATATTCCTCATGCTCCTTGGCGTCGTAAGCTAACGCGTACTCAGCCCCGTGCTTATTCAAAGCTCTTTCAAATTTGAGATACCGCACAGCCTGATGGATGAGTTGAGTGATAGCGACAGCGAGTAGTATGACGGCAGTTGTCTGCCCAAAGTCCCAATCGTTCTCGTTCTCGTGGTTTTCTAGGGCCCCCTGGTTTTCGGTTCGTAATTTGATCATCATGTATAGATGTACTGGAAATTGGAGAAAGCTGAGAATCAACAACGGCTTCGCAAATCTTGCTGGGCAAAATAGTGCACCGAGCATAACTAGAAGAAGCCATATCGCCATGATCGCCACATATGCCTTGTCGGTACCTGGGTGAGTTGCATTCGCACTTGTGATGCCTGTCGTTATATAACAATGACCGAGCTCCTCGGAAGTAAGGGACCACCCGTTAAGGCGGATCTCGAGAAAGACGGTCATTACCAGAAATAAGACTGCGAACATATAAGAGACACGGAATCGACCGGTCCAGTGAGAAGGTACGATCTGGTGATGCTTCTTCTTTGGCGTCTTAGCACCCATGAAGGTCCAGCAAATGAGAGCTGCAGCATTGGAAATACTACGAGTTTGGCAAAATGTGAGTAGATTAGTTCCCAAAGCTATCCAGAATAGGAGGGAAGAGAAAGCTTACCCAACGAAGCTGACGGTATCAAAAACTAAGTGGAGATGGTAGAGATCGATATGATTGGCACTTGAGATTGCCGTAATAATGAGGGCGGCTCCTTTACGTTGAATATGAGCGAAAAACTGTCCTTCGGGATGTACATAATGGTGATGTAAATGGATGAGTAATACACGTACCCGTAATCATCTGCAAATCGTTGCCGACCATAAGAATCTCAGACACAAATCCGAGTCGTTTCTTCTCACTCTCATGTTCTGGTGTGCCCTCGGGGTGTTGCGTATCAAGCCGGCCGAGTTTCGTTAGGAAGAACACCCAGAAAGACAATGCTAGGGAGATTAAGGCTTGGACGCTGAGGCCTAGTAAAATCTACGTGGATTGAGAAGCATTAGAATTGATTGCATTCAAAGATCCCAGATAAATATGGTGAACTCACTCCATAACCCGCGATGTCGGGCATGGCCTCGCCGACCTTCTCACATTGTGTCGGCACTTCAAGAGGCTCAGAAGCTTCCATGATTATAAGAGTTATCGGACTTTAAGTCGCGATACTTGGCAAAGGTTGGAGGATAATTCGTAGGGCTGAACAACCGAGTCGCCAAGTTGCCAAGCGAGAACTCGATTGGCGATATATAAGAAGCCAAGAGACTTGGAGGCATCCTAAAGCCCAAGAATCTGACTTTTCGTCAGCTCTTTATTTGTATCGGTCCCTGTCCTTCGAAGCATGCCAAGAATCATGGATTATTTGCGTACGCGGCTGGGTTTTGATTCTCATAGTAATGAGCTGGCACGGCCTCATAGGATTAGTGATGCTGTGCCGCATGCACGCAGAACGCTGTTCAATTTTTGGATCGTTAGACGGTCTCGGCAGTGAGCTAATCTCATCGAACCGCTGTAGGTTGAATCCTAGAGGCGGTAGCTGAGCGGGGATATCAGATATCTGAGCAAATCAAGCAAAGGTACCTGGTTTATAGATCCGTAAGTGGTAAACGACCTGAACGAATTATGGGTTGTTATTTCAGCTACCTCCATTAAGAATTTCCAGATATCTTGATAAGTGGTTCCTTGTCAGCCCTATTATCGGGCTGCGCTAGGGCTCCCATTTGCCAGTACCTAAACAAGCCACAGAATGTTATGTCTGGTTTGGGAACGAGAGCGAGAGCGAGGACGGAATATGAGTATTTGCTCCAAGAGTTGAAAGATATCTAAAACATTGCTCAGTTTCATTTCTTATGATATTGATAGGTCTTTTGGAAGAGGGTTTGTAATTTTAACCATCGGGATCATCCTAGCAAGCCGCCAGCGCCATTTGGTTTTAACAAATCCCCGGTACCTAAAGAAGGCGCCCGGGTCCATATCCGGGGGGTTTATCTTTCGCTGGGATTATTTCGCTTTCGCTCACCTACGATTCACAGAACTGCCGGTTACCAGACAGCCAGAGTAGCTGCTAATCGACTTAAGCTACGCTGCCACGTTCATATGTACCAAATCTAAGACTGCTCGCCTCAGGCTCGAAATTTAAACGATCAGCGTTTTGAGTTCGATGATGCTGACATAAATACCGTCTTATTCGCATCATTGGCCACAGGTTGTGTATCAGCCAGTATCGTTGTCGTATGAGCTACTCAAAGACATAATTAAATAGACCGTTATGGAGTTCCAAAGCACATGAACTTTGATGATTTGAGTGCGGAAGTTGTTCGAAGAGGGAGGAGTGTTACATCATCCAACTTGGAACTGCAAAAAGTTGCGACCGAATAAACTATCAGAGTTAGGGGCTTGACGTCACAATATTCTTAAATCGACGTCCCGTTGCCGTCTTCGCCTTCGATGTCTAAAGTTGGAAGCTACTAGGCAGCTAGGTACCTACCTAGGTACATATTATACTGGACACCTTGAAGGGTGTTCGTCAACGTACGTCGTCCCCTTTGAATAGGTCTTGGCCTAGGTTTTTGGGGGTGCAAATTGTAAGATTCATTCGCTAATGATAAGGTCTGACAACTCACAGGAAGCAACGCAGCTTATCAGTGCGGATTGAACGAATAGGAAGTATGCTACGAATAATGCTTTTTATTACTCAGCATAGAAATATCTCCATGCCTTGAGCGTAGTGGCTGTTGGGAGTGGCAAAGTCTGCTTATATGCAACGAGCCGAGCACGAAGTGGTCGAAGCCTAGAAACCTTGCGGAGTTATCTTGTTTACCAAGGCTGCAGAGTACCTAGGTAATAAACATGTTCGATACATGAGAAGATGCAAACAAAATTGGCCTACAAAGCACCTGGTTGATCAGCACATAATATAAAGTGCCGCAAACCGGAAGGCTGTGGGGGTTACATACACCGCCTGAAACATAATTGTCACAAGTATGTCCATCAAGGTTCTTTAATAGCCCACGATGTCTTCGTCACTAATCTTCTGCAGCCTCAAATCGAGTTTAGACCAATCAATGAATATTGATGAACTGCCATGAAAGATGTTTCTCTTACTAATCTGATGGGGGCACTCTCAAAAAGGTTGGTGAGTTAGTCTGACTCGGCCTTTAAGAAGAGTATTTGACTCAAGTCTAAATTCGCTGCTGACACGCTCACCCGAAACCAACCCTTTGAATTTACTTAGAGAATCATAGTAAATAGACGAGGGCTTCGATCTTTATCTGATAATCTGAAGTTGAGACGCTAAATGATGGATACAACCCTGGAAAGGTCCTCCGGTGCCGTCCATGGATCTATTCGCGGCATTTCTCTGGTGAGTCCACAGCGGGAACTAAAACGTCAATTCAGGAAAACTAGCAAAGGACCCTAATGACCAACCCCTCCAGGCTCCAGCTACTACCTGCCTAGTAGGTATGTATGTACCTACCATGCAGGGCGTAGATCATGTGTATGTTATCAAGCTAACATTTGCTTTTGAAGGGTCTGTGCAAGGCTGGATATGAATGGTACAGCGTACCTATCATCGAAACTCGAGGGTTCAACAAAGCGTGCCGTTACCAATTATGGGAATAATACCCCACGAGGGATATAGGCGTGATTGGCACTTCACAACCAGCCTTTAAAGACTCCTGATGGTTATAGGACAACTCTTGGCTTTCAGCCTCAAAGCCTCATCTCGGTGTGTTTGTCAAACAGAAATAACCTTGATGGGCTCCGTAGATTTATATGGGACTTAGTTTCCGGATTACTAACGGTCTTAGCAAGATTGGCCATCAAGGTACCCGTCGGAGCAGGGCTTGGCAAAGCTTGGCACAGCATCATAAGTCAGCTGGCCAATCAGGTAAGCTTTAAAAACACCCGTACGTCCTCTGTGCCTTCCCGCGCAGTGTTACATAGGCGAGTAGGTAGCCACCCTTTAGTGATTGACGTCCACACTAAATAGAACCTTCCGTCTTAACATCTGTTTTCTCATCGCAAACTTATCGTTACGGCCGTCTCTCTTCTTCCTATATTTCCCTAAGATTTTGTTTCTTGTTATAGAGACTTTGACTTTATATTCTTTGTTGAATTAGTATAACTCGGCACCTTAAGAACGGAACTTCGAAATTTGCCGAAAGCGTCTCAACTTATATACTTCCACGCGCCAGTGTTTGCAACATTACCAAATCATCGGGTCGCACATAAATCACAACCTCCATGTTCCCCTAACCCATTTTTCTTCAACTTTTGAGGGAGGACGGGCTCCTGCAGGCACAAGGCGACGTCGCGCTGCAAGACGTAAGACAAACCTGGCCCATCATGGAGGTTGCTGAGATCGATAATGATACGAGGGGATGGATCATGTGCCTAGTGAGCGGCGTTGGTGGGTGACACTAACCACATGTGCGCTGCCATGTTCGCCTGATATACTTACTCACTGATTCTGCTATAGCTTGCATGATAGGATCCTGTATTATCTACGTCGATGTAATTGTGCGGCTTTTCCCCGGGAAGAAGGATTTCCGAATACAAGACAGTAATACCTTTCTCGCCTGTTCACTAAGCTTGAGCTTCGGCGTTATGGTAAGTCTTATCCTCCTCTCGAACCGTTACCTATTATCTATTTTGTGGGTGAATTTCTCACGATATGATGTAGATATTTATGTCGTTATACAGCATGCTGCCCGAAGCAAGGGATTACCTTAAGAAAGGGGGTTTTCCGGACCAGACAGCAGGCTTTGTCTTGATAGGATGTTTCGTTGGTGGCTTCGTGGGAATTCAAATACTTTCGAGATTATTTCACCAACTTCTACCATCACATGTTGTCGATTGCGATCACAGCCACGATGATCATGCTTTAGATAGCCATAATCATTCAGACGAGAATGGTCTTAGTCGAAGGTTATCGTCCCATGCTCATAGCGGTGGTAGACATCCCCAGTCCATACATGTCCATCTTCGCGGCTCAAAGCCCAGTGCCAGTGAGAATGGACATGTTAATGAAGTTACGCCGCTGCTCTCCAGGGAAATATCGAATGAATCACATCATGTGCGGCCACTCAGGAGAGCGGAGACTGCTGGTCCTACAGAGACAACCCCTCATATCATATTGCGCGGAACCCGCAGCCGGGCTGCGACGGTGGAAAGACGACCGTCGATGTTGCAGAAGCGGGTCATGTCTTTCGTGAAGGACACTAAACCGAACTGTGACGAGGCTGGCCCATGCTTTGGATATTCGGATCCATGCGGCCAAGAATGTTTCAAACACCTTTCCAACAGAACTGGGCTCTTGTCTCGAGTCGGGACCACTTTACTTCGTACTCCTGCTACTGGACATAGCGAGCCCTGTATAGATACCGTGGAGGAAGATGGCGACCACGACCACTCCTCTCCGGTAAGCCCTTCATATCGGACAAGCCGAGCACATTCGCATGACCCCGAACACGAAGACGTATGTTTCTCAGAGACATCCGAAGACCTCGAAGCTCAACACCACCACCATGTCGCCGAAAACGCCTTCTTGTCCATTGGCCTACAGACCTCGATTGCCATCGCGCTGCACAAGTTCCCGGAAGGCTTCATCACATACGCCACGAACCACGCGAACCCAGCGCTAGGCTTCAACGTGTTCCTCGCACTCTTCGTGCACAACATCACCGAAGGCTTTGCGCTCGCGCTACCATTATACATGGCGCTGCATAGCAGGCTGCGCGCCATGCTGTGGTCGAGCATTCTAGGCGGCCTGTCGCAGCCTCTCGGCGCCGGCATCGCCGTGCTGTGGTTTAAGCTAGCCCAGCACCACTCCAACATCGACCCGGACGCCGTCGCCTACGGCTGCCTCTTCGCCGCCACAGCCGGCATCATGGCCTCTGTCGCCCTCCAGCTCTTCGTCGAGAGCCTGAGCCTGAACCACAACCAGAACTTGAGCATCCTGTTCGCGTTCCTCGGCATGACCCTGCTCGGCGTCAGCAACGCTTTCACCGCGCACGCGCACTAGCATTTGGGTTAATTAAGTTGGAAAGACAGCCGTGAGGAGGGGAAAAGGAAGGAGATGGAGAAAATGTCCGAGCGTCTTACTCATAGCTGAAGAAAAATCCTTTTTTGTTTTACTTTTATTTTTTTTAGGAGCTTGGTCACTGCACGGGATCGGCATCGGGATTCGGGCTGGTATCATTATGGTTTATCGATTGGCGGCATCTTGCATGCTCGGCGTCTCCCGGAGGTCTCTTTTCGCGGGTACGAGATACGTTGGTCGTATTAGCGAAACTGGGTAACTGCTGTAAATTTGCAAAGGAGCAAAAAAGGGACTTGGGTTGGTTTGTTGCAACATCGCTCCTCGCTTGCAATACGTAGGTACGTACTATAGCTTGATAGTAGGTATATCATAGTATAAAACTAACTCATCATGTCTGAATGACGACTGATACAATACTTCCTAATTACTTGGGTTTACTGTGGGATATATGTGATACTATTCATATTAATTTATGGTATTCAATACGTTAGAGCTAACTCTTCTATGTATGTTGGTAGATGTGTACATCTGTAGATATGTAGAGGCTTGCAACCTAGACATGCATTCACGTAACTTCAGTATAAAATTATATCCTACATCTGACTCCCCTCCCTCGGCTGCTCCACCAACGCGCCACTCATCAAGAACTCCCCGCCAGCAGCGCGCGGCTGTCCGAAAAGCACCATCTCCCGACCGCCATTCGTACCCCACCAGGCGACGCCCACAGCGCCACGCTCAACGTCCATCTCGCCACTGACTAGTACATCCCAGAAGCGGCGGCGGGCTAAATCCCGCATAGCTGGGTCCGCGATGGCGTTCATGGACTCAGCGGTGCGCGTGAGCCATTCCTCGATGGCGTAGAGCGGGAGGTGCGGTAGAGAGTCTATGATGGCGAGGACAAGGGCCGTCTGCTCTGAGACTGGGCCCTGGTCTTCCTTCTTGGTACCAGGAGCGGGGGTGGCTTGCTCGTTTAATGGGAGCAGGGGCTGCGTTGAGGCGTCTATGGCGCGGAACCTGAGCGTTTCGAGAAGGGCCTCAGAGAGCTCTGGCTCGGTCGCGGATATGGGGAAAGGGGGGCTGGTGATCTGCATGACGGTGCGGAATGCGAGGCGGAACTGGCGTGGGGATATCCGGGACGGGAAGGAGGAGAGGAGGGCGTCGATGTAGAAGGGGATGAGGGAGGCGGCGAGGGGGCTGTGCTGGGGGCATGAGAGTGCCGAGAGCACGGATGAGTGTGCTGATTCGAATAGTTCGAGCGTTAAGGATGATGGGGGCAGATTGGCTGGGCTGGAGAGCCATGAGGTAGTGGGAGAGAGGTATGCTGTTGCGGGTGAGATGATGAGGTTCTCGCATGCGGGTGTAGGTAGCGAGAATGGGAGGTGCTCCGCCGTGTTTAGGTAGAAGAGGCTTAAAGCTTGGATTGTTGGCGATGGCACTACGTTGCTTGCCGTAGGCGATGGCGGTTGTGTGTCTTGTAGGAAGGACATACAAGCATCCGGATAACGTGTAATAATATCCAGGGAAGTGAGGTAAGTGAACTCGTACACCTGGAATGAGCCCGCTCCTTGCCGTGTGGAAATGAAGGATAAATTGCGTAAGGTATGCAACGTTTTTGAGGCTACAGTCGGAGCTATCATGTCATTTCTCATAAATGGGTCTAGGAGACACCGTCCGACTATGGGTTGGAGGGATGCAACCACGGCGTACATGATCTTTTTGAATAGCTGCCATAGTCTTAAATGGGGGCCTTGGAGCGTCTCGAGCGAGAGAGCTGCGACTTCAACTGACAGGTCGATAGCGGAGAGGGGACAGTGGGACCATTTATCCAATAGTCCAACTGTGAAGTCGAACAAATCTTTCTGGGCCTGAAGTATTATATTAGGGTCGGCGGTATGTTGAACGGCGAAAGGTACAAGGCGTGACAGAGGACCCATATTCTGGGTTAGAGGCCGATTCTCAAGAATCTGAAGTCTTGTGACGGAGTGTGAATTGGTGCGCCATGATATGATCTTGCCCGGTGTAATATCACGCATAATTGATGAAATGAAGTCTCCGTGCTGAAAACCTTCGTCTCCGAGCATCGCTTCGATGATCGCTGGTAGTAGGACGTTTCCATTTAACAACTGCTTGGCCGACTCTGACAGGAGAGGGACGGCATATGTCAATGCCAGGACAACAGCACCACGCCCCAACGGTCCCGATTCTTGAGGGTTTAGTAGAGCGAGATTTGCAGCTGTTGCGACGGCTTTTTCAAGCATCGACCGTAAACTCCAAGACAGCGATCTTCTATCGTCACCCTCCATGCCCATCAAGACACCAGTTAAGACCAGCATATGTTGCCATCTACTAGATCTATCATCGGCACCCTTCGCGATTGCACGTGCCCAATCCTCGCTGCTGACGCCACTCCCTACCGGCAGTCCTCCTCTTGGGTTGTTTGCATTCTCAAGCTCATTTTTCCCTACGTGAATGGCGGCGGTGTTGTATACGCTAATGATACGCAGACAGGTACGTAGTCCATCCGGGGCCTGCCATATTGAACGCGCAGTAAGGAAATGTGAGGTAAGTAGAGAGAGATTAAGCGGATTGTTTAGATTGGTGAGGAGTGTAGTCGTCGTCCCGTATATCTTGTCTGTTTCGACCGGATTGGGAACGTCATGATAGGCCCGTAGGACTGTTGTCAACAATCGATCGGCCGGCATTTTCGCGTTTCGAATTTCAGATTTCGATTGTCGACTTTCGATTTTCGAGAACTAGTGTCCTACACACCGAAGACCTTATTCATTTCATTTCATCGTTGACTGAGCTAATGTTGTTTTGGTTAAAACTTATGCTTAGATGTCGGTAAACGATGGAGTGTTACAATGATCACGTCGTAGCTGCCCTGTATCATAAGGAACCTTAGGAGGTGGACACGCTAAACGCTAGCTGGTTAATCGGCATGCCGTCCAAATTTTACCGAGGCACGACGTCAATTGAACCCAATTTGTCCCCTGTAGCAGCCCCGACCGCGGGAGCTTCCCGCCGTGTAACCCCTGTCATTCCATCTTTCAGCTCTCAAGTCTGAACTCCACAACCTCTAAATATTGATTTTAATACTCTGTACAATCAAACGTTTCTACTGCATACTACCATCTTAAAATATTGCCCAGCTTGGGGCGACGACCTGAAGGGCCAGATGGCCACAATACCGTGAGCAATTAGGACTCCTTAGGTACACGAGATCATGCTAACTATAACTTCTCTACAGATCCGATTGCCATAATTACCCTCCCGAAGATTACCGAAGTCTCCGATTCCCATCCCTCTGTTGGCCTCCTCAAGATCCCCTCTGTTCCTTGTATACAATATGGGATTCGTGGCGATATACCCTCCTCTGGACCCTGATCCTCTACGCGCTGTTCCACCTCGGTGCTACCGGCATCGCCTTGTTTATGCAGATTGGAAAGCCGCGAACGGTATGGAAATACTTGCTGGTCCTCCCGCTCGTCTACGCTTTTGTCGCGGGAGTTGAAGCGCTATTTACTGGAAGTATTGTTGGTGTAGTGTACGAAACTTCTCTCGATCCCGTTTCTATGTCTCGGCAATTGACCTTGTGTACACTTCTAGACTCGGCGCCGTTTACATTTCCGGATGCTACTCGATGCCGACGTGGATACCATTTATCTGGGGATGGATATGCACCTTGGTCTTGATCATCTCTTCATTCACGATACAAGGAGGTCTTTGAAACCTCGCTTCTTGCCGGGTTGTCTAAGACTTCCAAAGACTCGAGAATAGATAACCTGAAGACTCCTTCTAATGTGGCACCAATGCGTAGTGCTGCTACGACAAGCCATATTGAACGAGAGCCGGTATTCATTTGTTCCTCGGCTGCCATTTGCAAAAGCCGACGGTGAACAGAAAGCAATGAAACCAGTATCGATTGCGCAAGGTTTAGAATTAAAGTATATATTCTTAGACCCGTTGATGAGCACATGAAGCTGACAAATAAAGTTAGGCGAAATACGATTGATATTATGGATTATCTTATTATACTAACCTACTACATAGTAGTTACTTGAATCATACTACCAAAACTGGCTTTTTTCTTAAATGCTGGCATGGATAGGGGCAAACATCAGACCCCAAATTCAGCGTCGCGGTAGCCACAATCGAGAAGTATGCTAGTAGTATAGATGTCAGGTCACACTCAGCAAATTGCGAGCCGACGGCAACGGATTTTACTAGGCATCATTTGGAACGTACCACTTGTTCGCTTACCCTCCGTATAGACGCGAAGGCGAAGGTCTGGCACATACATGTTACGCAGCAATGCTACCGGCACCTTATATGAATAAAAAGAGTTATTGCGTAGAGGAACAGGATCAATTCATCGCGAGACATGTTTTCTATCGTCTCCAGGGCCAATGGTGTTGCGCAACACACTTACTAGTGCTAGGTACTACTATGTACACATTTTGATATGTCGGTAACTTTCACATGCAATTATATCGCTTAGGGTCATTTTATAGTCCAACAATTTGGGCTGTAGATAATCAATCTGATATAAGAGAATTTAATTCTCCTAACACTTATATATATCACATCTTTTGCTATATTTAAGCTATTAGAGATGCAGAATATTTATGGATAGTATAAAGTTCCGCTATACGTCATTCCAGTTGATATATGCTGAGCTACTGCAGGCACGCCTCCATAGCGACCTCTATTCCATTTTCAATCGCGGTGGACTTTTTGACGGGCAGAAAATACACCGCCTAATCGCTATACGACTGGGAACGTGCGGGTCTAGGTACTATTATTTCTAAACAGAACAAAATAACCACAGGTTGGCTCATTTTACCTAAGCAACTCCTACAAATCATGGATTTAATTGTCCTGATAGCTTGTCTTTGTTTTTGATATTGAGTAAAGAAAATTCCGAACAATCAAAAGGACGAGACCTCTGAGTACCACAATGGAGTCGCCGCCGGATAGGTAAGTTTTGCTTTCTCTATTTCGATTAGGTACTATCACCATCAAACCCGCTTTTAGAGCAAACGCTGTTAGGATTAACTCCAGATTTGCCTTCATCTGCGACGTTTTTTCTTTACCTACTAGCTAGACTGAGCCAGTTGTCTCAGCCCTCATCGCGCCAACATGCCGTCACCCTCTGTATCGAACCCCACGCAGACACCAATGCCGACGCCCACTACACCTAGCCTTACCTTGCTTACCCCTCTCCATGAGCATGATGAGAACGATGTGTCGTGGGCGACGGGGTTTAATACACGTCGCCGTTCTCTGGCGCAGCTAGCTTCCATCAATACCGGTGCAAACGATAGAAGTGCTAACTTGCTTCCGCTTCTAAGTCCCGTCGCACAAAGCGCTCAGATGTCTCCCGAAAAGCCTTACCTCCCCGGTCAACCAAAGTCTCTCGAAGGCATTGCGATACGCTCTTTCTGCCTCGGTATAGCGCTCGCTTCATCCGTAGTAGCTATGGTCATGACTCTCGTCTTCACCTCTTCACCTCTATGGCGCCTGCCTTTCTTTACCGGCGCACTATCGACCTTTCACTTCCTCGAGTTTTGGACAACCGCGAAATACAATACTCCTGTTGTGACTATCGGTTCGTTCCTCTTGACAGCGAATTGGCCGGCGTATGCGATCGCACATAGTACGGCATTGCTAGAATGTCTCGTTACAGGGGTGCTGTTCCCGAATAGGTCTTGGGCACCGTTCTACAGCGGTCACATCATCTTGCTATTGGGTTTTATTATTGTGTTTGCTGGCCAATTTGTCCGAAGTGCAGCTATGGTGCAGGCCGGCGAATCATTCAACCATACTATTCAACACAGGAAGAAAGATACCCATGTCCTAGTTACTACAGGTCTATATTCATTCCTTCGCCATCCAGCCTACTTTGGATTCTTCTATTGGGGGGTTGGGACGCAGATGGTCCTAGGAAATCCCATATGTTTCGTTGCTTACACTTTTGTCTTATGGCAGTTCTTCTCGAAAAGAGTAAGACACGAGGAGGCATTACTTATCCAATTTTTCGGGGATGACTATATCGAGTACAAGAAGAGGGTTGGAACGCTCATACCCTTTGTCGGGAACTGAGTATGCTGTAGCTGGAATTGATATTAGAGAATGGCGTTTAGGTTGGTGTCTATGGGTGGACTTATGATACCCTAATTTCAAACTCCTTGAGTAAATCAAGACGAATTATATCATTACCTATGCATTACGTCTGTCTGCGTCTGTGAAAGGTTGTGATAAAATGAAATATAAAATTACAAGTTATAATAAGAGGATATGTGCATTGCGGTTATGTGAATATGTGTTATTTATTCATCTACCAGGTACACAGGTACCGAATCCCACTATCGATAGGACGAAAGGTGCTGTCAGACTTGTGTGGACCCACTAGTACGTAGCCACTCGAAATTTAGAAGGCCACGATTCAAGACGGGCAAGTGCAATTCGTTTGGACAGCTTGCTTAACTGCGCTTCTAAATTTAAACAATTCTAGTTCAACATTGAACCGTTCAACTACATAAGTAACAACTCTCATTTTTTGACGACTACGGCTACAACACAACACATTTTGAGGTTTCACACGTAGCTTTTATCAAAGACCCTGTCGTAGGGCTAATCTGCAACATGAGTTCAGAGTATTCTTATGACGAACAGGGTCAATTCTACCCTTTCTTCATCTTTACTCTGACAACCATCGTCACGCTCCCACTCACATATAGCCTTCTCGCGCCGAGCAAGGATGTCGTTTCCACCGCACCGAGACTACAGACCGACTATAAACCCGAACATGCCGACCTCATACAAGCGCAGCGTACCGCGCAGAAGCGAAAGCAGCGCAAGGTCAAGCGCGCCATCGCTGTCGTCCTAGGATGGGCCGTCATGGCCGGCATGCTATACCTCATCGTCACCACCCAACGAACAACGGCCAAGATATGGAACCCATATGATATTCTAGGCGTCTCAGAGGTTTGTTTTCCCGGAATTGCGCATTTATCTATGATATCAATACTGATAATTTCTACTTAGTCGGCAACGGACAAGCAGATTAAATCCCACTACAGGAAACTTGGTCTCAAGTATCACCCGGACAAGGCCAAACCCGACCCAGCTAAGAATGAGACTGCCGAGATGTTGAGTGACAAGTGGGTTGACCTCACCAAGGCATACCAGGCTCTTACCGACGAGGAGGTTCGCAACAACTATATTCAATATGGCCACCCCGACGGCAAGCAAAGCTTCAGCATTGGAATCGCTCTACCCAAGTTCATCATATCCGATGGAAATGGAAAATATGTTGTTCTCGTCTACGCCTTACTCCTAGGAGTCATGTTGCCTTACTATGTTGGATCATGGTGGTATGGCACCCAACGCATCACCAAGGAGGGAGTTCTTATCGAGAGTGCCAACAACCTCTTCCGCGAGTATTCTGAGGATATGGATGAGGGAGATCTGGTGACTGCTCTCAGCGCCGGTAAGGAGTTCCAGGAGACCTTGAAGGGAGACAAGGCCGAGTCTGGCCTTGCGACAATCGAATCTAGAATCCTGGCTGAAGGTCAACTCGCATCATTTGCTGGCGGATTATCAGTTAAAGATAAGGAGAAGCTGGAAGACCTCGATGGTGGGGTGAGAAGAAAGGTCCTGGCTCTCCTTTGGGCATACCTCGGCCGCGTAGAGCTCGATGATCAGGCTTTGAACACCGCGAAGTACCTAGTCGCACCTATTGCACAGAGCCTCTGCAGTTCCTTTAGAGCGATCTCTCTGGCGTACAGCAACACCGGCCCGATTCTAGCTTCTTTCTATACCAGCCAACGACTCATCCAAGCAGTACCACCTAACGCATCCCCGCTTCTCCAGCTCCCCCACTTCACGCCTGCCGTAGTAAAGGCCGTTGAGGGTGACTCGAAGAATCATTTAACTGTTCAAGAGTTTATGGATCAGCCTGATGCAACACGCCGAAGCGCTGCCGTTGGAAATGGTCTTCTAAGCCAAGAGCAGTACAAGACGGCTGTTGACGTTGCAGGACAGCTCCCATACCTCCGAGTCGCAAAGGCATTCTTTAAGGTTGCAGGCGAACGATTCATTATCCCGTCCTCTTTGGTTACACTGGTTGTGAAGGGCCGATTCGTACCACCTGGAAGCACAAACGTCCCGGACGTCGATGAACTCGATTTGGAAGATATTGATCCGGCCGAGGATGACCTAGATGCACTTATGGGACGAAAGAAGGCAGTCAAGGATGAGAACGGAAAAATAGTTTCCAAGGAAGAGTCTAAACCCGTACCACCACCGCTCACATTTGCTCCTTACTACTCTCGCGAACAATCACCACGCTGGCACATCTTTCTCTCCGATAGCAAACAGGGGAAGATGGCAGTACCGCCATTCACCTTTACCACCTTCGACCAACCTATCTTTACTGCCGATGGAAAGCCGACGTTTAACATGCAGACCTTGAAAGCTCAATTTGCCGCTCCCCCGCAAGCAGGTACCTATACATTTGTCATGCACGTCGTCTGTGACAGCTACGTTGGATTTGATACCAAGATGGAAGTTACCCTTGCTGTTGAGGATGCTAGTAAGGCGGCGGCAATGGCTGCTGAGGATGAGATCAGTGAGCCGGAAGAAGGTAAGCTCTCCGTTTCCTGAACTTTATTGTCTACACACTCTAACATTGATATGCAGATTCTCTTGCTGGTCAGATGAGCGCACTCAAGGGTGGCAGTGTTGCCGGCACTACGAAGCCTAAGAGACGGAAAGATGACGACGACTCTGAAGATGACGATGAGAGTGGTACTGAAGAGGAGGAAGATGATACTAGCGAGACGAATACCGACACCGAACCCGAGTCGTAGGATACAAATACCTTAACGGACCGTATCATGAATCGGGAATCTAATAAGTCCTACTCCCCTTGACTAGACCGTGGTGCTTCACAGAGGCATCCCGGTTTCTATCTCTTGAACGTTGGCTCCAGGCCAACTTCACTCAGATGATGGTACATGTGTAAAGTTAGTATTGTGCGAAAAAAGAAAACGCGTACGAACGCTACAGCAGCAGCAGCATGGAATTGGCGTCGTGGCGTTGGGAGGGATTTGCCATGGGCGTATAGGCTATAGCAAGTCCACGCTTTGCGCAGATAAAGTTTAATTCTGATGTTCAAACTTATACCTTATGTTTTTCGTGTGCTTGGTCTTGAGAATGCGTAGTTTTTTGCTTTCCGCTTGAGAGGAATATGGTAGGTAAAGGAGATGCTGGTGGGTTTGGGTGCCCGCCCCCCCTTAGAACTCACGCCCCAGAGCAAAATAAAACCCACAAGCATTGTCCAAAACAATATTTTAACTAATAGTTATATGTAGTAGTTATTCATATAATACGTTTCCGGTCTTTATACGAAGATACCATACCATACCATACAATACCAATGCGGTATACACACAAATACGCTGGGAGAAAATATAAAAAACGCCCCATATTCGCCCTCTCTCTCTCCATTAACCTTGCCATACGTCCTATTCCGACCTTCGCAAGAAAAGTTTGATATTATACAATAAATAGAGCTTCCCCCTATCCCTGGCTCTCTCCCTTCTCCTTCCACCTAACCCCTTCCTCGTCGTCCCCGACTCACACCAATTCAAATAAACAAACAAACCACCTCAACAAACCCTAACACCACAAACCTCAACACCCTTCCCCTCAACATACGCCCTACGACCAAAATACATCTTCACAGCCGCGCGAACAAACTCCGCGTCAGCGGCACTCCAGACATCGAGGCCCATGCGCGCCACAGCATCGCTCTCGATACGTATCCCACGAGCGTCCATCTCCTCCTCGCCCGAATCCGGCGTCAGCAACGCCGCATCGTCACTACCATCTTCCCCTTCCACCTCGTCGTCATCATCGTCGCTGGTGCTCTCGACGATATCGGCTAATGTGCCTAGAACCAGGGTAGTAAGTCTGTGGAAATAGGTGATAAGCGCGAGTTCGGCGCGGGCCTCGTCGGGGTCGGAGGTGGCGCGGCGTGGGGTTAGCGAGGCGATGGATGTAGAGAGGTCTGTTGACGCGCGCGGGCCTTCCATCCGCGTTGATGATAGGTCTGCCAGTAGTTCTGCTTCGCGGGCGCTCTCCTCGCCTCTTTCTGCGCGCGCTTGTTCGCCGGCCGACGCCCACCACATGAACCCGTTATACGCGAGCGCAGTCCAGCTTAGCGGCTCAACGACCTCTCTTTCTTCGGACTCGTCGAGGAACGGGTCGCCTGCTTCTTGAGCCGCGGCTGCGGTTCCCGGGGTCGTGGGCGAGGTGCTGGGGCTGGTGGCCTGGAGGCGGGCGAGCCCGGCTTTGAGGGACCGGAAACGACGTAGGTCGCGCTGGGTAGCTTTGATGGAGAGGCCTTGAGGGCCTTCGATCTTGGGCCAGATATGGGTTTTCGCGTTGGAAGAGTAGGGGGCTGGCATAGTGACGAGGACGTCCCACAGCGTGTCTTTCTTAGCGAGGATGCTGTCGGTTGTGCATGCGATCCAGCCCGTCCCCGCCTCGGCCTCGATATCGGAGGGGTTATCTGAACTAGGTTTGGACTTGGAGTCTTCGACTAAGAAGGGGATGTCGTGGACGCCGATGGAGAAGAGAGGTCGTAGTCGATGTGGGGGTGCGTTGGAGGATAAGAGGTCGAAGGTTGGTTGGGGTATATTTGATAGAATAGATATATCGTAAACTAGACATAATTATCATTAGTAAAATTCGATAATCGGATATATGGGATTAATTGTAACGAACCAAAATTGCAGGCTTCCTGAACAGGTGCGTGGCATGATATTAGAATGCGCTTGCGCAGCAACGCAGCGCGCTGTATTGGAAAGATTAGCGGCCCGAATGTATCTAACAACTTCATTAGACTCCAAGCAGGATGGAATGGTGACAGTCTATGGCCAGGCGCGAGTAAAGCTGCTCCATCAGAGGCCGAACGATTCCTAAAGTGGCCTTTGGACGGCTTCGAGGGAGTTTGGAAAGTGACTGTAGGAGACTCGATGGATTCGCTTGGAACAGCCGACTCTTGATCAGCCTGGGTCTTTTTCCAGTACTCTTCCAACAAGCCTGTGTTCTTGTTATCTGTAGCAAGTGCCGATGCTATCGCTTTCAGACCCTCAGCATGTCTCCAAGCTCTTCCCAATCGACCATAGCTCAAGGGAACTAGCACTCCCACAGCAAGCATCCTAGCATTGCGCACTTCACTATCCTCAACGGGCGCATTGACGAACGCGCTCAACCCCGCATATCCATCGTGTACGAAGTATATTAGGTCCTCGGATACGGTATGCAGCCCGGACGGAAGGGACTTGTATTCGACGACGCCCTCTAGCTCGACACCGGGCTTGGCAGCCTTCCACGAGATGGTATACCCGGCCTTCACATCGAAGTTGATCAGGAATAGGGCGGATATGGGAGGTAAATCGGGTAAGGTAGCGGCTGTCGCGATGTTAGAGGTGGAAGGAAGCCGGACTTGCAGCTCCGGCTGGCCGCGGCGGGATGCCGCCATAGCTTTGATTGGGATGAACTCCTGGCTTTGCTCTGGATTACGAATGTCAATTTATAGTCGGCATACACAACAGCATCGTAATTGGCGTTGCACGATTGGATATGTGGTGTTGGGATGAAATGAAACCGTCTCGTCGCGCCGGTTGGTGAGTTGAGTTATGTGTAACGCCTCGGCCCGTTTCGTTCGTTGACGGATGACGCTATGGCCAAGGGCATCGTGGGGTACATCATTGTGGTGTGATGCCAAGGGTTATCACGTGACTTTGCTTAATTGAGTTGGGATCTAGCATCAACTTAACTTTCTACCCCTTAAACTTTCTTAAGACATTTCATTGCCTTGGGATTAGATACTTAACACAGGAAAGGAACAATCAGTTTGTTTCTCTTTTTCTAGGCCGGTTGCCGTTACCTAAGTACTTCCGAAGCAATTCAAGAGTTCAAGAACCATCTGAAATGAATGGTCTAGCGGCGAACAACGTATTCATGACATCAGAATTGTCATTTCTATCCATTACAGTGATTCAATGCGGCTGACACGAAGCTGGATGCAACCAGATGACTAAATATTCTATAGAATAGGCCATAGAAACGGCTGGGTAGGTCATATCGACGTATATTCGCCTCAAGCTATAATTCATATAAATATCGTAAATGGCCCTATCCATCTTGTTACTTTTTCAGACTAAACACTCTAAGGAAACGGTATCTCATCCACAAGAGTCAAGTTAAACACGTAAACCACCACCCCCCTTATTCAAACCCCACATAAAACCATGACAACCCATAACCATCACCACCCCCAAGAAATCCCCGGAGGTCCTATCCCAACCGAAGACAAAGTCCTCGAGACAGGCGCCTCCCTAATTCAAGACTTCCAGCCCGTGAAGCAGCTCTGCGCTCACCTCAACGCCTTCCACACGTACGCCGACGAGCCCGGCCGGTACGTCGAGACGAACCACTACTGCGCTCACCTGACTGAAGGTATACCCCCTTCGCTTCCCCCTATCTATAAAAAAGGTAATATGTAGGTAACTTACACAACCCCAGACGTCCGCCAATGCATCCTCTACGACAGCCCGGGCCCCAACGCACGGCTAATCGGGATCGAGTACATGATAACACCCAAACTCTACGCCTCCCTCCCAGCCGCAGAGCGGAAGCTGTGGCACTCGCACGTATACGAGGTGAAATCCGGGATGTTAATCATGCCAGGTCCCACGACCGTGCCCGGGGCTCAGCAAGTATGGGAGGCGGCCGAGACGCAGGAGATGAAGCATGTTATCGGGCTGTACGGCAAGGTGTACCACTTATGGCAGACGGACCGCGGCGACGCCTTGCCGCTCGGTGAGCCTAAGCTTATGACGAGTTTCACTGCTGATGACCAGTTTGACTTTGAGAAGGCGGTGGGGGATCGCGATAAGAGGTTCGGTTGTGATTGGAGGCGGAAGAAGGAGTTGAGAGAGGGCATCGAGGTGCCTCAGATTCATCCGGACGCTGATGCGGCTTGGAAAAGACGAAATTCTATGTAGAGAGCAGAAAAGGGTGAGTTTTGAGCATTGCCTCTACTCTCACTTGCCATCTGAATAAAACGCTTCATTAAGGAGCGATTGTAAACTATTGAGAGAAGCTAAGCTTAGGAGTTATTGCGCAGCTTGTTTAGGTGTTCTAATTAACAATATTCGCTCTCGCCATTCCCTCTTTAAAACGCCGCAATAATGGGAATACAACTAACGCGGAAATAAATAGTCAGCCTACAAGGCGTGTAAAAGGAAGCCGTAAGCCATCCATGCGTGAGCTATTAGGGTCGAGTATTTTGCTGGTGTAGCATGCCGCCAAGCTGCCGAGTCTATTGCCTGTGTAGGAAACTCCTTAAGACTCCTTCCGTAGGTTCCGACAGTGTGAGCTAAGGCCTTAGTATTCAGGAGCAAAGTTGTCATGTTGATGTATGTTATATTGTCTTCTGGCTGGTGGTAGTGTCCGTCGTATGGATGCCCTGCTCTGCCTCCGTACAATTGTGCTTCCTCTCGGGTTTTGAGTCCGTTGGCACCGCTGAATAGGCCTGCAAAGGGTATACCGGCGTTGAAGAATGGAGCATAGTCACTGCGATTGCTGATTCTGGTTATCCCAATTGACTGCGCGCCCTGAACCCCAAACCCATCTTGTAGAGCGAATGTGGCGTCTAAAGAGCCGAAGGGTGCATGATGCGGAGAGGATGTGCCGGAGCTGTAATCTTCAGAGTAAACCTTTAGTGCACCATTTGACGAGCCGAGCATATTTACATCGAGATAAAGCCGAATTTTCCGAAGCTCTTCTGGGTAAGCGGAAGAGACGAAGTGCTTCGAACCTAATAGGCAAGGTTCGGCCGCAGTCCAAAATGCAAACTTGACTCTTGATCCAGTTTTGAACTTTGTGAGCCGAGCGGCGACTTCGAGAAGACTAGCAATACCGCTTGCATTATCATTAATGCCTGCGCTCTTACCAACCGAATCGGTATGTGTCCCAACCATTAACGTATTTTCATCGTCACCACATTCCTAAGTTGCAAACACGTTATGGCTTTTGAAATTAGCGGTAGAAGACATTTCATTTTGGTATTACTGACCTAGAGACCCATTCCGTCTTTGTAGATATCCTAACAAAATCAACCCATAACGGATGAGGCTGGTCCAGTATATCGTTAAAGGCCTTCTCTGATATCCTAGCTGATGGGAGATGTAGGGAATTGTGTCCACCTAAACTCGGAGTGAGTTGCGTGTCCTCGTGGATCAAAATGGCGTCTGCGCCGCAGCTCTGGGCAGCGAGAGATTTGACGGAGAAAGAACACCCTTCTCCATTAACCACCACAATCGCCCCTATGGTTTCTATGGGATAATCATACTAGTAATACCTAATATCAGCGGTCATGATCGAAGCCGAATACTAACCTACTCACATCGTAACATCCGTCCTCCCCAATAATTACGAGAGGACGATCGGTTAGAGCCGCAGAAGGGGACCATCCGACTGGCTCGGCATGTAAACGGTTACCATTCACGACTAGAGTAGCATGGTCGTTGACTGGCATTATCCCTTCGAATTTCTGAACTTCGACATAGTAACCCAGACTGTCAAGTTCGTTTCTGATGTACTTCGAATCGGGTTAGTTACCATAGAAGTTCACATACGTATATTAACTCATCGAATTATACCTCGATTGTTTGATTGTGGCCATGAGAACCAGCCATTCTACTCCCGTTATTCGCATGAGCGATTTCTTGTAGGGATTGTAGATGCTTGTGGATATTGTGTTGGTCGATAAGAACGGGGAGTGCCTGTAATGTCTTGTCAGCTTTATCCCATTTTCCCTGGCTAGAATCGCACATCTGAGACTAAAACCCCAGTGCAAGAGTCTTCGAAAGCCCGTCCCGCGCGAGGAAATGCTAGGAAAGATGTGGCTATAAATGCCCACGAGACTTGTGGCAACATCATCCTGCAAGGAGTTGTAGGGCAAGGGTTTCGAGGTGTAGCCAGGTCAAGGAAAAGTCGGATATAATGATGTATATAGTAGATGGTGTTTGACGATAGACCTATAAGATAATGCTATACTGGAATATCCGATCGATGGAGTTGTATTTGTCTGAGGTTCACATTGTAGAAAATGGAGGCGGAATTTGACGGGACAAGAGTTCAGATTGAACGATTGAGAGATTTGAGATTTTAGTTACCTACCGGGTAGGTACCTGCCTCTTGCCAACTAAGTGTCGACGCTCCTTCTCTCTAGCCCCTTAACTAGAGAAGGCTCATATGAAGCTAGGAAGCTTGAAGATAAGGAACGTCGCTACCCAGTAGCAGTTCTTCTATTTCAAAAATGCATGTGATTGTTGGAAGCGTTTGATACCTTCAACTAGAACGTCTTGTCATCGGCTATTGGCTTCATCTCATCACCCGTAGCCACAAGATTTACAATTCGCAACTACAGAAAAGGCCATAAAAGCGTTCGCCAGGACAAGATAATCTTTCCGACAAGAATAAAATGAGGAATTATTTCATTAGGATTGAAGAAATAATGCTCTACAATAGAAGATGGGAAGAGTGCATCTAAAATTGTTAAGAAAAAGTCAAGCGGGATGAGATTTGAAAAAGCAATTTTCGGAAGGGGGTCAACCTTGCTATATGCGATAACCCGGATATTCAATACAGATTCCCTTAATAGATGCATATCCCTTCCCATATCTAACCGAGTGGCTACGATTTCTTGATCTCTTTCACATTCTCTAGAGTCTACACCTAGGTATCTCCGAAGGTATCTACTGTAATGCTCCAATCTATTAAAATACACGCCAAGTTAAGCGGTTGATATCAGCTCCCCTATTGGCCTCGATCCTGGATAATATACTATTTAGGTAACGTTTGTTCTTCCTAGAGTCAATTATTACTTGTGATTCGTCAATGCTCTCCCGAGAGAACGCAATGACGAGCATCTCTAAATACCTGCATCATTGCCTAGTACCCACTTCAACTTTTGATTGCTTCATTTGGACTCTCCAAATCCTATGGTAGGATGGGCGACCATCAAAATCCCCCGCAGGGCCAACAACCTCCCCGCATCTAGACGAAGCTCTTTTAGGTATCGAACAACTTGGGAATATCTGCCGAGCCAAGGTTGAGGGACTAGGTATAGCCTAGTCTCATGACATAGTTGTTACAAAGACGTCAGCCGAATCAAGGCTATTCGTCAGCTCTAGATGGAGTTCATATATATCCTAGGCTACTATGTAGCTATCAGGCTAGACCATAGGTGTATACGAATATCTAGGAGTGTCTTTGAACGCCTTCGATTATAGTCTCTTTTTCAAGTTGTCTTCAAGCACGATGGCATCTGAACTTGAAGATTTGAAGGAACAGGTTTCCCTCCTCCGAAAGGAGGTCTCGCGCATCTCGGACGAAGCTGAAGTGCGGAAAGTCCACTTCAAATATGGCTACTATCTCGACAAGTGTTTGTATAACGAGGTAGGCGAAGAAAGCTATTGGCCAACTTACCATTATTGATTGGTGCGAATTCAGGTCGTGGATATGTACGCAGATCATCCAGACACCTATGTCGAATTCCTTGGATCACGATATCGAGGAAAGGAGGGCGTAAAACGACTCTATAACGGGCGCTTCCAGCAAAGCTTCGTCGATGGCCGCAATGGGCCCGTTCGTGGTTTCCTACTCGACCATATCATGATGCAAGATATCGTCGACGTCGATCCCAGCGGAACCCACGCCTGGTGCCGGATGCGCGCTCTTATGCAGGCTGGGACACACAAGTCCGTGCTAGGAACCCATCCACGCGGACACGTGCAATGGTGGGAAGGCGGGCTCTACGAGAACGAGTACATCAAGGAGAACGGCGTCTGGAAGCTATTCCGATATCGATATTTCCCGTTCTGGCACGCCGAGCACGAGAAGGGCTGGTCTTTGACAAAGGAGAACTACGTTCCGTGGCCCACCAAAACCTACCCCGAGGACCCTCTTGGCCCCGATGAGATTATCGAGCAGAAGATGCTCTGGCCCGACACGCGCGTGGTACCTTTCCACTACCCGCACCCGGTGACGGGGAAGAAGACGGCCGACGACGACCTGCGTGCACCGCATTATGGCAAGGACGCGAGCACGGCCGAGGCACCGCTCACACTGGCACTGCCGGAAGGTCAGAGCCGACCTGGAGCGGGGAATACCTGGGAGAGTGAGGGTTCAGTGAGGGTTCTGCCTGATCTGGTTGAGAACGCGTAGAGTGGTGGGTTGCATACATATAGCCTAAAGGGGAATAGGGAGACATGTCTAGAATCTGGGGTAAAGAGTCCATGACTTCGACCCACTTCTCCAACACCCAGCTTCTGGTATCTCGTGGTAGATTTGATTCTAGTACATATGTCAAGTGTTCTGTCCTATCCCTGTTGTATCGCTGTAGATAATAACTGCCGGCCGCGTTAAGATCGTGTCTACTTCTCCCCACCTTAAATAGTCTAGTGAGTCGAATTATACTATGCGGTAATCAGGTTATCGTATGCCGTCGGGATGTTAAGTCGGCCCCGACTATGGTAAGATGTTCCGGGGTGGTATTTCACATGAGAATGATAACGCCTTCGAGAGGGATTTCTCAATCCAATCGTGTACTTGCAATTACTAACTAAGCAGGCGTAATCATGGCGCATCTTGAAGCTCTAGCTCCTGAGGTGTCGCTGTATCCGTATAGCAATGGGAAGAGGACGGGAAGTCGGGTCAAGTTCCCAAATACGCTGGCGTTCTCGGGGATGAACAAGCCTGCGCGCTTCGAGGGAGATATCGTCGATCTTGAGGTTACGGGTGAGATTCCTCGCGATATTAACGGAACCTTTTACCGTGTGCAACCGGTGAGAAAGAAACTCCGAAATTTGATTGTCTATGACATATGTGGCTGATAGGGCTTAGGACCATCGGTATCCGCCGATGTTTGAAGATGATATTCATTTCGTAAGTTGGCTCTTAATCGAAAGGCTGCTTCGCGCCAACGGACTGCTACTAACTTCTTGACTGGTAGAACGGAGATGGTACGTTCGCAAAGAGATGCCGTATACTTTGAAAGAGAGTTAGTTCACTAATAAGCCATCGCGTAAATCAGGCGCCGTCACAGCAATCCAAATTAAAGATGGACACGCGAACTTCAAACAACGATACGTCCGAACGGATAAGTTTCTCAAGGAAGAAGAAGCGAAACAGGCCCTATTCGGACGATACCGAAACCCATACACAGACAATGAGAGTGTTAAGGGCGTCATCCGCACCGTCAGCAACACCAATATCACCTTCTGGCGTGGCATGCTCCTAGCGAGCAAGGAAGACGGCCCGCCGTACGCCATGGACCCCGTAACCCTAGAGACAATCGGGCGCTACGATTTCGAGGGCCAGATCACGGCCCCGACGTTCACCGCACACCCCAAGTTCGACCCGGATACCGGCGAGATGCTGTGTTTCGCGTACGAAGCTGGGACCAATGGCTCGGACTGTGAGGTCGATACCGTGAGCTGGACGTTCGACGCCGAGGGGCGTAAGACGGAAGAGCTCTGGTTCAAGGCGCCGTTCGCGGGCATGATCCACGACTGTGGCATTTCGAAGAATTACCTGGTGCTCCCCCTGACTCCGCTGAAGATGTCGCTCGAGCGGCTGAAAGCGGGTGGGAATAAATTCGCTTGGGACCCTAACGAGGATCAGGTCTATGGTATAGTGCCGAGACGTGGCGGTAAACCGGAGGACGTGAAGTGGTTTCGGGCTGACAATGGTAAGCCATTCTATACTTGTTATACTAAGCTTAGTTACTGGTGCAATGTCTCTAACGAAGTACCACAGCCTTCCACGGCCACGTAGCAGGGTGTTACGAAAACGAAGACGGCCACGTAATCTTCGACCTAACCGTCGCCGACGGCAACGTCTTCTTCTGGTTCCCGCCCGACGGGGAGAAGCCCGACCTAGCCGGCCGCCAACGTCTTAGCAGCCCTACGTGCCGGTGGGTATTCGACCCGGCCGCGAAAACGGGGACGCGTGTTACGCCGACGGTCGAGTGGAGCACGTCGGGGGAGTTCTCGCGCATCGACGATAGGTACGTGACGAAGAAGTACTCGCACTTCTGGCAGCTGCGCGTGGATCCCACGCGCCCGTACGATTTCGCGCGGTGTGGACCGCCGGCTGGTGGGTTGTTTAATTGTATGGCGCATTATACGTGGGATGATTCCGACCCGAATAAGACTGGTGCCGAGGATGTGTACTTCGCGGGCCCAACGGCGACGTTCCAGGAGCCGGTGTTCATCCCTAAGGATGGCGGTGCTGAGGGCGAGGGGTATCTGGCCGCGCTCAAGAATAACCTCGATGAGCTGCGCAATGATGTGGTTATTTGGGATGCTCAGAACCTCGCGAAGGGACCGTTGGCGACTTTGCATCTGCCGCTGAGACTGAGGCTCGGGTTCCACGGGAATTTTGTCGATCATAGAGATATCGAGGCTTGGCAAGAGCGAAGGGCGGGTGACTTGGGACCGGTCCAACCAGCCAAAGAACCGCTTCCCTGGCAGAAAGCCCTTGCGGCGAATGGTGTTGGGGGTCGTCAGAATGGCACTGTAAATGGGACTAATGGGTCTTTGTAAATGGGGGCGATATTTCTATGAATAAATATGCATTGGTTGCTGGATAATTTATCTGTTGACTGTTAGGTTCTGTGTGAAAATAAATGCAATGATCACTTACCTACCTGGTAGGTAGGAGGTAGGTACTTGTGCTGTGTGGCGGATAATATTTCATTCAATTACATACCTGATAGTTAAGTACATTGTAAATCATTCTAGTAAATCAATACGTAATACAGAGGTATCGTCAACATCATTATGCCTTTCCAAATAGAATCCCGCGTATAAATCCAGTAGGCGAATATATGAAAGGATGGATGATTCGTAGCTTTCGAGGGCCTGACCCCGTACGAGATAATAGGAAAGCGTCGAGTCTCTCAACCTCACCATCATCTTTCCCTTCCTCAACGGCTCGATCTAACTTGCCGTTGTCAAACGCTATTCCGTGCCACAAGAATATGCCTAGAATCTGCGCCTTACGAATAAGTGCAACACGCCGGGTGTCCCGAGACAGTTCCGGAATGTTTGAGAAAAGTTCGGCCCAGAAAAGCTTCCGGAGATACTTCGCTTCAGGATAGTAGACAAAATGCCCATCTCTGTCTTCTCCCAAAAGTTCCTGCAAGCCATACATGCCAACGCCAAAAGGAAGAAACTCGCCCTCGGTCCAGTCAACCAAACCCGCGAGCTTCCCGGTTTTTGGGTGTACCATAATGTTTGAGGGTAAGAAATCACCATGACTTAAAACCCAAGGTAGAGCCTCGATTTTCGATAGATCAAGAAGGACCGATTTTGCGATACCACGGAAACGAGACGGGAGCTTCTTCGCCATAAGCTCTAATCGCCAACGGATTGAAGAGCCGACTGTCTTTTTGTTTTGAATGTTCTCATTGCTTCGTGCATGAGCCCAGGCCGCCGCCTGGAGATGAGCGAAGTCTCTCACCACATGTTCTCGTTGTGACCTCCCTTGTGAGAGTTTGGTTTCGGCACGAAGATCCGCAAGCGAGACACCCGGTATCTTCTTCATGGAAAATACATAAAGGCCAGCTCCTTCTAACTCCCCGATGTATTCCGTTTCAGGAGCCAAAGGTCCAAAAATCTCACAGGCTGTGCTTGTGATCCCAATATCAAGTTTGTGAGCCAATGGCCTAAATTGGACAACAGTCTCCTCTCCGACAAATACTGTGTAGGAACAGTAACCTTGGAATGGAGCCGGCCGGACCGGCTCGGAATACCTTGACCTTACGAACGCATCACAGTCATCTTTAATACTTGAGGGTAATTTGCATCGATCGAAGAATTGAGAGAATGAAACACCGGAATCTTTCGGTTCATTAGCCATTGTGTTGTTTACCGGCTAGGTCTGACGTGAGAATCAGTCATGATACAACTATTACAGATGAAGCTATCGAACTAGATGTCACTCAGCTCAAACATATATAAATGCTAGGAAGCTAGTCAATCAGCTTCAGGGATAACGGTACCATGTGAAAGAATAGGTGGATGAGGGGTAGCATCAGTACAATGTAGGTTAGCTGATAAGCCCATCAAGCCACGCAACCCTGTGATCATTATGTAAGGGAGGTTGGAAATACTCAACTGGGAAGCCCGGGGAGGTCCCCCACGTGCCGCATATGCAGAACATGCTGAAGGATCGCACCATCGCCTACTAAGTATGGTTTGAGGCTCAAAACGATTGGCCAGGCTAATAAAACAGAATGAATACCACGGCGGCTATGCATGTAGGCAAGGAACTTTAGCGTTGCAAACGTGCGGCGTTTGTGAGATACTGCATATCGCAGTCAACCGCTGTTCCCCGGATTGCTTCATGCCTCTTTCATCTAAAGTCAGGTGAGAGGGGAGCAATTGATAGTTATAGCTAGAAATAACCCGCTAGATTCACTCGTGATGTTCCCTTGGGATGAGGCTGCCAGCTGAGGTGAGCTGAGTCGAGCTGGGCCACAATCTTTAAATCCATTAGAGTCAAATACCCTACCTGGATAACCAACGACTGGTTGGCTTCTACGGTCGATATTCTGTTTGACACAACTGCCGAAATGATCGTAGGCAAATATCGGTACTTGGAATTTGATAAAGATTATCTGACGCTCAACAGAAATATTTCAAATTTCGGATCCATTCAATCTTATAAGGTAAAGTTTAAGGTTGAACTTGAGTGCGTCTTCAACTGCGAGGGAAATGAAATAAAGAGATGGGGTTTCAATTAAAATTAATGGTTCCCATACTCTCCTAGTTTAACATGATTGGCTTTTTGCAATTAAAGATTAGTCAATGTGCATATATTAGGATTATGTATATATGCTGACAACCTTCATGCTAGAAACGAGGTTAGTTCTCATCTCCCGTTGCAACTTCTAACATGAAAAAAGGATGCTTCACAAGTATCAAAAGCAAGGCGGCTCCTTGCATAAAAAGTAATTATATATGCCCACTAGATAAGTATACCTGCATACGTGATACGAAACTATCCCATTGGAAGCCACGGCATCAATAATGAGCCACCACTTCACAACGCCAGCAAATTGGATTAGGTTTTGCCTCCAGCCTACAGGTAACTATTGAGGTACAATGGCGCAAAAAAGCAAGAACTCCGATTCCCCTTTGCATATGGCACATTTCAAACATTCCAAATTACTATGGACTAATATGAGGCTGCTACAGAGTTCTCATGTTCCGAATGACTGATCCAACTATATATCCGCTGGTACCTCAGGTAGGGTACCTACAGATAGATAGTCGTTGGTAAGAACGAACTCGAGTCCTAAAACTTACTTCGGATAAGGTCCCGGTTTCTACTTATATAATCGTGGCAATGGCTTCGTTCATCAAGTGTGACCTTCCTTCATCACATGTAAGATTGCATCGAAATTGGTTGGAGGCTTGGTAGCCGAATTTCGTCACTTCGCCGTACAGACTCCGTTCGATAGTAACATAACGAGTTTTATATATGTCTCGACATGCCCGATTCCGTTGAGGCTAGGCTGCTCATTTCTGTCAAGAGTTTTATTATTTCACATCCTTTTTTCCAATCATTGCTCATGTATAAAGTAAACCACCCCCTTAATCAATAATTCGTATCAATTAATCGACGGACAACTCAATCTCGCGATGAAGAAAAGGATCGTCGTTTGTTGCGATGGCACATGGCAGAATTCGTAAGTAACTCACATATCATATATATAATTCGAACATTAACGAGTGTTAGTGACAATGGCTATGTTCAACCGACCTCCTCCAACCCCCTTCCGACTCTCCAGATCCCGTCAAACGTAACACGTATTTCGAGAACCTTCAAGAGGACATGTTCCGATGGCACTTTTCAAATTGTCTACTACCAATCCGGCGTCGGCTCTAGATCGGGTCCAATCAACAGGATCCTTGGTGGCGCATTTGGAATTGGTATAGCAGAGGTTTAGAACAAGGGTAATCTCTCTATAACTAGCTCAAGAGGCTAACATGGCGGTAGAATATCCGTGAGGCATATGCTTATATATGTGCGAACTACGTCGATGGAGATGAAATCGTCCTCATCGGCTTCAGTCGCGGAGCTTTCACAGCAAGGTCCATTGGTGGCATGATATCCGATTTGGGCCTGCTCACTCGCGAAGGCATGGAGTTCTTCTACCCGGTCTTCAAAGACATGCAGAATTGGATGAATCCAAAATATAAAGATCAGTTTCCTCAGATCCCATTCCCTGGCAAACCAAAGGGACCACATGCTAGGGATGACTATAGAAAGATGCTTGTTGAGGTAATTCGTCGATATGATCTAAATGTCTCGTGGGTGTTAACTAGGAATAGAAAGGATACACCCGTGTACGCCAAGATAAGGGAAAAGGTGACTTAATTAGGATTAAAGCCATCGGTAAGTTATTAGATACGGTTAGCAGCCCAAATGTTAATAAATAGATACTGACACAGGACAGGTGTTTGGGATACAGTTGGTGCACTAGGTATCCCTCAAGGAAAGCCGAGAGAAATACTCGCTCGACTTGGCATCAAAATGCCCAATCAAGAATAAGTCCACCTAATCCTAACGAATCAAACTTATTAGGTACCTAAACTAACAATGACCTACATACCGATTCTACAATACCAATTTATCTAACAAGATCGAACATGGATTCCATGCGCTCGCACTAGATGAGACCCGCGGCCCATTCAGTCCGACTCTGTGGGAACAGCAGCCAGATGATCGTGATACTTCAGATCTTCGACAAGTTTGGTTTCCTGGAAGCCACGGCAATATAGGCGGAGGCTGGAAAGATCAAGGTGTTGCTAATATCACCCTTGCCTGTCAGTTTCTCTTTTCACAAAAAATCCTTCCCAAATTTAACATCTGGATAGGGATGATGGATCAACTTTCCTCCATTGGCTGCGAGTTCGTCCCCGATGCCATTGAGCAATTCTACGACCGCAACGTGCAGTTTTACCACAGTTTACAGCTGGAACAGTCCAAGAGGCAGAAATATACTGAAGGTTGCCGTGGATGCTGTGGTTGTGCAAGCACCAAGGTGCCTCTTCTTTGGGCCACAAAATCCATCTTCGACACGAATAAGCCCATCCGCCCTTGGGGTCTACATAGCATTCGATCGGTGTCTAGCCCCATCTACGACCTTGTCGGAAGCGTCACTCGTTCGCCGGGCCTGTACAAGAAGGTAAATCCGGATAACGGAAGCCCTAGGCGGGCCTTTCTTAAGGACACGAACGAGCGCATCCACAGTTCGGTCCGCGTGCGCTTAGCTTGCGAAGGCTTGGGACTCAACGACTCGAATCTCTGGGAATGTCCCGCGTTGCTGCAGTCGTGGCGTCCTCGTCACGTGCCAAATAATTTCGATGCCCCCATCCCTCCGGATGCCAGTTGGGGACCGCAAAGTGACGGAGGCGTCAGAAGGGGGCTGGCTGATAATGAGAACGCCACCGTTGGGGACGCAATCGATCGGGGCGGCACTTCTAGTACGACTATTCGTGGACCGGCTAAAAACGGAAACGATGCAACCAAACCAGCAGACAATGCGCCTGGGAACCTACGCTGGGTTTGGGAATATATAGGTCCCGACAAGAATGCCCCATACAACCGGACTTTGGCGGAGGAGACGATGGGGCCGTGGGAGAAACACTTACTGACATTATCCACCGGCAAGTTGGGAGTATATGATTATGCAGAGGCCCAGGAAGTTGCCAAGTTCAGGATCCTAAACACTAAGAAGTTCATGAAGAGGTTGAAGTCGAAGTCGAAGAAATAGGATTCGGGATGGAGAGGACTTAGCATTCTTAGTATTATTAGTATTGCTGTATTAGATGGTATTATTAGATTAGTGCTCTGCTTTTTCTTAATTAATATTTTGTTTTATTCCTTTCATTGGAGATTTCATTCCAAATCCGTTTAATACTAGGTAAGTATGCAAATAAGAAAAAGTACAACTTGTTGGGTGATTGATGGGCAAGTGATACCTAGAATGGGGTTGTGTTATGGTTGGGTACATCACGTGGAAATATCTTAGGCAGCGAATTATGTGAAAAGTCAAGCGCGAATCGGATTGAAACTTAGCTCAAGACTTAATTTTATACGGAGCTCATTAATAAGTTTGTATCGATTTTCTTCAACATCGTCTTTAGGTTTGATACTTCATCGATCGGCCGTTGCTCTGTCGGGGCACTAAATACGATTTTTGGCGTCTCTTACAAGACACTAGTCCTGCGCCATCTAAAGAGGCTGGTAAAGATGTTGTCGATTCTTCGAAAAGCACGGTTGAAGGATAAGGAGATGAGAATCCTGATGCTGTAAGTTCCACTTTTCTAATGCGCTTTCATATCGATTTATGTTGGGTTGTGTTCGCTGCTGTCTCAAATTGAAACTTGAATTGGGAAACTGGGCTGATAATAAGAGAATAGGGGCTTGGATAATGCAGGTAAAACGACGATCGTCAAGAAGGTGATGAATGAGGATGTCAACACCGTAAGTCCGACATTGGGCTTCATCATCAAGACAATTGACTACGAGGGGTGAGCGAGTTTACGATTCCACACAGTAACCAAAATTGTTGACAATGGTACAGGTATAAATTAAATATATGTGAGTTAGGACCTCCCATCCAGAATCTAGCAACATTCAACCAGACTGGCGACAAGAACGAGCAGAGAGCGGTGACTGATGAATTGAGGGGCTGCACGGAAATAGGGGATGTCGGCGGCCAGAAGACACTTCGCTCATACTGGCGCAACTATTTCGAGAAGACAGATGCTCTCATATGGGTTGTCGATGCGACAGATCGGTTGAGAATCGACGATTGCAGGGAAGAGCTTCACGGGCTGCTACAAGAAGAGGTTTGTTTACTTGCTTACTGTTGCTTTTTCATGGATTGGTTTATTTATTTTGTCAACGAACCTAGCGCTAACTAGACAATGGTATAGCGTCTTTCGGGTGCAAGTTTACTGGTATTCGCTAACAAGACCGATGTGCAAGGATGTATGGACGAGAGTGAGATTCTTCAAGGACTACAGCTCGAGGCTATTCGGACACACCGATGGCATATTCTGCGATGTAGTGCCATGACGGGACAGAATCTCAAAGAGGGCCTGGCGTGGGTAGTCGAGGACGCAAAAGCGAGGTTATTCTTGTATTAACGATTCTATGATCCTTTAATATGAAGATAAATCTCCGATTAAGTGATGTTGTGCTTGTGATATCATAGCATAAGAATTATATGTGCGAAGGCAGCATGGATGGAACTTTGAATAATATTATTAGAGGTTTAACTGTAAACCCCCACACTGCCCAGTGCCTATTATTACAATTTACAGCACAAAGTGTCGGATTTTAGGCGTTAACGCTAACCAGGATGGGAGGGCTTAATAAGCTTTTCGGGGTCAACAGTGAGGTAGCCAGGCACGGGGTTTACAGCCAAAGTGCCAAGCGTCAAATTTGATTGGTCGATGGTTTGTGTACCATAGTATCTGAATCGCACAAGCTGACAAGGACGGTACGACCCTGCAGGGGGTTTAAGACGATGACAGCCGAATAAACGAAGAAACAAGAGCCCACTTCCGACTACGTCTTTGCGTCTCCCGCAGCTGCTGCACCAACATATATGTAACCTTGTTTACCGTAGATTTTTTAAATATTGATTCTTTTTTAGAATCTTCGAACACGCATTAGATTGTTTAGACTACCTATTTACTTAGGTATATGTCTGAATCCCTAAATCCGACTGAATAAGGTCGAACATCACGAACGCCAGCAAGGAGAAACAAGCAGTCTTTTTTATCTGTTGATTTCTACCCGAAACTTGTGCGTGCGATTCAAGAAAAGATTGTAAACAAGAAAAGCCTCGCCTGCCCTTATTCCCATACGCGTTTCTGTGTCGTAAATTGTACACGTCCCTCGTTTATATTTTGGTCCTATCGGTAAAAATAAAAAAATGTCCGAAGACGTATCCAAATTTCTGCTCCAAGTTAAGGAATTGGGCGATCGACGAATCGAAGAGGATGAGGCCCGCTCACGAGAACTCGAGGAAAGGATATTACGAGAGAGAAAAGAACGAGAGGCTCGACGTGCAGGTAGGAAATAATTTCGATTAATTATTCTTGCCTTTAATTTCTTTAGAATTAGCTGTTAATGCTATATTTTTTGGTTAACTGACTATTTTTTTCTTAGAGCGTGCTAGATCTATTTCACCTCAAAAATCATCACCAGCAAATACCCCACCTCCTTCGACACACCGCATTGACACTCACGTTCCGACCGGCCGCTTAAACTTGGATTCTTCACCTATATTCGAACCTCCTGGAAGTCTTCACTCTCCAAAAACCGAAGAAATGTCATCCCCAGGTGAATTTTCCACTTCACCTTCGAAAGAGAACGAATTTCCCGTCGATTTAGAACGCAAGCAACCCAACCAAGTTTCTCCCACACGAACAACGAGAGGGCTATCGTGGCAGAGACGACCCACTTCCCAAGCTTCTGACCGTTCACGAAGTCGCCCGCTTTCCGTTGTTGCAGCTGAGAACCTGGCACGAAATACTCCTCCTGAACCTTCCCCGGCAACGGAAACTGTGTCTAGAGACCAAATTGCTTCGGCCTTGTCTTCTAAAGACCCGTCTTGGTTCCGCCAAACTGCAGACAGGGGTGCTAACTCTGCCGCCTATAGAAAGAACCAGGTCGAGGATAATCAAACCGCTGATATTTCTCTCATGCCCGCTCAACTCCCAGGCATGTCGCGTGCGTCATCTAGCGAAACTCCGAAAGGAGATGTTAGCCCACCGCCAACTTCTCCCGAGCTCTCGAATAGGCTGGCTTCACCCTTACCCTTATATGGCGCTCCGAAACTAGACCCTCCCCCTGCGGCAAATGACATCCAATTCGACACTGAGATTAGCCAAGAACGACTGCAACTTATGTCACCTTCTTCAGGACGTACCTCGCCATCCAAATTAGATAGATCAGGTTCACCTACCAAAGGTATGGGTGGTTTTGTACAGAGTGCCATGATGAAGCGCTCGGATAGCATCAAGAGATGGAGTGTTCAGTCCCCTTCTGGGGCTCAGCGTGCAGACCCGATTGTTCCGAACCGCACTGGATATGATTCATCAAACCGAGCAACTGGCGGGTCTAGATCAAGATCAAGACCGGCAAGTATGATTCGTGATCCTTCGGCGGAGTTTTCACCAAAGCCCCCGACGAGTCGAGAAGAGGAGCGACACGGCGATGATGTCTTTGGCGCGGAGAAACCGAGTGATTCGCTTAAGATCGATACCAAACCATCGCCGGAATTACAAGACCAGGAGTCTGGCAAAGACACTCCTTCTATTCCTGTTAGCCCTTCGAAAACTATGGATTCTAGGAGATGGAGCCCTACGAAATCTAGCTGGCTCGAGTCTGCCTTAAACAAGCCCGAATCTCCCAAACCAAAGCACGCCCCTTCCGCCAGTCAACCAGCTTGGATGGCAGAACTTCAGAAGGCGAAAGCTGAAAAAGCATCTAATCCCAGTGTGGAGAGAGGCCGATCAACAACCGTTTCACATAAGCATCAAGTCAGTATTGGTGGACTTATGAGGTCTTCCGCTCCTGGCCTCGCTCCTGGCGCTATTGTGAAACCAGCCGGTCTAGGCGTTCTTCCCAGTCCCACCATTTCGACAAATACCAATGCTCGCCCTGACAATAGCGTTGCTCCGAATGATCTAAAGAGCCCAACCACGCCTGACATCAAAAGTCCCGATTCAGACCGCAAGCTTTCACACTCACCACTTCCTAGTATCAAGTCAAAGCCTGACGCACCACCTACGAAAGATTTTCGAGCGGGTTTAAAGCCTAGACAGGCGACCATAACCTCTGATAATAAACCAGAAAATGAGCTGCAAAACGTATTTAGTAAATTAAGAAGGACGACCACGCAGAATTATGTTGCCCCAGATGAGCTAAAGGGTAATATCTTGAAAGGAAAGGCCGCTCTTAATACTACTGGAGGCCCTAAAAAGACAGAGCGCGTTGATGAGTTTAAAGAAGCTATTTTATCAAAAAGGAAGGATTTTCAGAAAGCACAGTCAGAAGGCCGTGGCGTCGTCGTGGCAAGGAAAGATAGCACAGCAGGCGAAGAGCCAATCCCCGAGGGCCTGATTCGACGGGGTCAGCTTGGACGATCTAATACAATAAAGCTAGACGCTGCGGCCTCAGACGCGATAGCGGCAGATTTGGAAAAGTCTAGCACATCACCGAAACCTGATTCTACCCAGGAGCCATTGTTTAGTAAAGTTCAACGGTTCGGTAATTCTGAGAACCGAGATCCTGTCTTAGGAACCAATTCATCTAGAGCGGATCTTCCAAGCATTCCAAGACGAGGTTCGGCTCAGACGGTTCCTACTTTGAAGAATGCCGATCCTCCGTCTTCAGCTCAGAAGGAGACGGTTATACCCGGAAGGCTACAGGGGAAGCCTGGTGGTTTGGCAAATCGATTCAACCCTGCTCTTGCCAGCCTTATTGCTAGGGGACCACCTACATCTTCATCCAACAACACGTCAACGACGAATTCGCATTCTAACGCTACTTCTGAAGGAAATGATAACGAGGCTGCCTCCGGCCCCAAACTAACACACATGACCAAGGGTCGCGCTAGAGGACCAAAGAGAAAGGCGCCGACTTCAGCGCCAACTTCAGTGCCAACAGCAACTCCGAGTGAGCCAGAGGAAAAGTCGTATGTTGCAACCTCAGCCAGTCGCCCCTCTACAGCTACTCAACCAGAGCGGACGCCTATTTCTACGCCAAAGCCGGAAGTGGTTGAATTAATTGACTCCTCAAAGCTGGAACGCGATGAATCGACTATGCCAAAACCGCGATCCATGTCTGTTATAAGCTCTTCTGCAAAATCGTTTGAACCAGCATCGGGAGAAGCTTCCAATAAAGCTCCCGACTCTCCGAACAAAATCCACGAGCAAGTAGCTGCGTTCGCCGCTCAGAGAAGGCAACGATCACCCACAAAAACATTTGACGAGCCCAAAGAACCCCTTTCGCAGCCGCCGTCTCCAAGAAAACTAGATATGAAACGAATGTCACGCTTCATTGACGAATCTAACCAGGATGCTGGGAATACTGGTGAGTCCCAGCAAGCGAAGGACACGAAGAGGGACATCGAGACGCCTCCGGTAACAAAGCCAAATTTAACCACTGACGGGCCTGCTAGTTCGGACATACCAGGATCCCAGCCTCAATCGCCTCCTCTGAGCAAGCCCAAGAGGCCGCTGCCAGATCCGATCCCTGTTAAGCCTTTAGGTGCACGACCATTGCCTAGCGCCCCAGCGGCTACTAACCCAGAAGCATCACCGGCATCTACTCGCCCCTTACCTGCAGAGCCCAAACAGGTCCCTCGACCGTTGTCGATACCTGCACCAAAATCACCTCCTCCCGAGACATCGTCGCCTGTACGCTCACCCACTAAACAATCCCTTGATGCTTCCAATCTCCTTGGTGATTTTTTCGGACCAGAACGCACCCGAAAGAATTATAACGTAGACGCTGCAGAGTTACTAATGCGCCGACCAAATGTAGCATCGACTGGAGTTCAGACATTAAGTGCCCAGCTATACCAATTTTCGGCCGACGGCAAGAAGATACCGGTTCCTACCCACCACGAGCGAACGCTATTCGAGCGTGAAATGTATATCTGCTCTCACACTTTCAAGGATGAATCGGGAAAGAAGGTCACGGAAGTTTACTTTTGGGCGGGGGATGAAGTGCCTCGCTCCACCGTAGACGACGCATCAACATTCCTCTCTCGGGAAGCAAAGGCTCTGGGTGGGAAATTAGTAAAGCTTCAACAGGGCAAAGAAGCACCTGAGTTTCTTCAAGCGTTGGGCGGTATAGTGATTGTTCAGCGCGGATCGGGAAACAAATTTGATTCTCTAGCTCCGCACATGCTATGCGGGCGGCGGTATCATGGGCATGTTGTATTCGATGAAGTTGACTTTACTCCTGCAGTTCTCTGTTCTGGGTTTCCTTATGTTGTGACGACAGCCGGTAAATGTTACTTGTGGAAGGGTAAGGGTAGCGGGGTTGACGAGCTAAGTTGCGCGCGTCTCATAGGAATGGACTATGCGTTATCGGGCGAGATGGAAGAAATGGAAGACGGTCACGAGCCAGAAACGTTTTGGAAGCTCTTCAAGTCTAGCTCGGCAGCTGTGTCAGCCGACCATTGGCGTCTCAAGCCGAACTACGATAAATACTGCTGCAGGCTATTCCGATCGGACGCAGCCTCCAAGCAGCAGGTAAGTTTCACACGCTGACTACTTCATTACGAAGACTTGTACTAATATATGTTACCCCGCAGATCGTTGAGATGTCTCCTTTCTCCCAGAAGGACCTACTACCCAAGAACATTTACGTACTCGACGCCTTTTTCGAGTTGTATATCATTGTAGGATCCCGGGCCCAGTCCCAGTACGCGTCGTTTCATAATGCGTTGGAGTTCGCTCAAGAGTACGGGATTCTCGCGGCGGGAATGGAGGACCGGCCATTCGTCCCATTCTCGACGGTCGTACTCGAAGGTATCCCTCGGGATATGAAGAGCGTGTTCCGCAAGTGGCGTGATGCCGACAGTCCAACAGTCACAAACGTGAACACGGGTCTTAAGAGAGGTCGCAGTCTACGAGTCGTGCCACTCAACCAAGCACTGCAAGCTCTGGATGATTAGGAGTCATCTAAGTCAGTCTTGAAACATTAAGTACGGTCTTTCTTTCATGGGCGATAGGGTCGAGGCAATAGCGTGGTACAATCGACCGGGTGATATAAGAACAGCCAGAGCTATTCTGTGGATGGCGGACGAGAGGCTTCATGGTGTATGTGCTCCGCGAGCACATTCACTTCTTCGATTCGTGTATCAAATAGGGTTTACTGGCCGAGTCACGGAGGAGACGGTGTTTGGGAGGCACGTGTTTACGCATGCATAATCCAGGCGGCGTAACTGGTTGTTGCGGGCACCAAAGAACCTCGATTCGAGAGTGGCCCGTGTTTTGCTAGATCTCACGACGGGATGACTAAGTAAGATTGATGTCGATAAAAATAATATGTCATTCAACTTGATGAAACTGGTGCGTAGTTGGGTTCTTGTTTACCTATGCATGCATATCTTGCTGGGATAGGGGAATATGCCTCGTTTTGGAGCTATTGTGTGAATACCTACTATATCAGTGACTAAAGCAATGGGATTCTTCAGGTGTGTTTTACTAAGGATGCAGCTTCTTTCCCTAATAGGATTTATTTTATTTGTTTGAGAATATTGATCTAGCTAGGCTGAGCACGCGTGTAAACAAACCTTGTTTTGATCCTGCAAAGGTCGCAAAGTTCGACCGCGAAGGCGGGTGAGATCATCGTCATCAGCTTTGTCACCTTACCTTGGCGGGACTTTGCCTGATCTTGAATCTAGATCTAGCAATATCACGCACGTTTAAATTAATTTCTTACTTGATCATGATGTAGGAGGCTGGGGATTCCTGCATGTCAGCTCCTTGGTCCGTGTGGCTGCTGACGGCATAAGCAATATTTCTACACTGGAAGAGACAGCGGGAAAGCCTTATTGAATATATCCCCCTATATATTGGGGGGTTATAGGTGCTTACTGCAGCTTTCTGCCGGAAACAAACCGGTTCTTGGTGGGGAGATGAGATGGCTGTTTAGGTACTTACATAGGTAGTGTTTACTTAGGTACTAGGTACGCTGTATGTCTCTCATATTCCTTATACTAACTCCGCGGTCCCGGAGTTTATCTTTGACGTATGTCTCTATCCGAGTCAGGTCTAATATATCGCATATTGCAATTTCGCCTATCTCGTAAAAATGTTTCTCGTAAATATCCGAGGAGATCGTTGGCTTGGATGGGTGGGTGTCACGGCCGTTGCGGTGGACACTAAACAGTATGTAAGTCTGACGTAGAGGTTGCTCATAGGCAAACTGGCTGTTTTCGTAGCAAACGAGCACGGCGAACTATGCGGTAGATGCATAGGTAGAATTACCTAAACATGTAGCTAAGTGGTCTAAACTACCTAGGTAGGTAGGTACCTATTTTAGAGTAAAAAACCCGAGCTGGGATGGAGCGCTACTGCGTAGCTCGCCCGTAGATCCCGCAAGCCACGAGTGCTAGCCGGTACTTACCGGTACCTACTAGGTAATTATCAGGCTATGTCCATGGCAGCTTCTGAATCAACACGGAAGAAGATTTCCAAATTCGAGGGAAGAGCCTCGAAATGTCTTAGGCGCGAAATTAAATATCTTTCCTTTTTTCCCTCCCCTTCTTTTGTTGTCTTATCATCGTAGACAGTTCCTCCAGGTGAAACATACATCAGCCCTAACGCCTTCTCAATTCCGGAGAAAACTTCCCGATACCATGGTTCGGAAGCTGGCGTTAGTAGTCTAAATGGTAAGGCTTGCCGAGGCCGTATGCGCTGGCTGTTGGTACCAACGCGCCATCGTCTACACACCGACAGTAACGGGTTTCATGACCCAGGAAGATAAATCCTAAAGGATCGCTCGGAATTGCATGTTAGTAGCAATATGTTAGCAGACATTGCAGTGTTCGACTAGGAATATTTCGTATTCGCGAGGGTTAGTATCAGTCGATGACGTACTGGTATATTTAGTGGTGTGGGATGTATTTCAAAGGGGGATGAGACTTTCAGCTGAGCCCGGTAGTTAGGACTAGTGTGCGTGGAGCCAACGCGTGTTTATGCGCTATAGTATGGGTTCAAGACTTTCTGCAGGGCGCTAGCTTCGACTAAAAAAGCAGATCGTTCATGTCAGGGGTTAGATCAGCCTACCTAAGCTCGCTTCAAAGTTGCGTTGTCAGTACACCGTCGACGTTAGTTACTTCTAGCCTAGGAACAAATGAAGCAGGTAACAACGAGCCGGTAACAAGAACAATTTTCATGATAAGCGCTTTCGAAATATGAAATGATGTTGGCGAAAGGTTCTAAATTAAGCGGCCTCGGTAAGAGGCGAAATAGATAAAAAGTCTATATACAAGAATCTTAAGATTTGCAGATTAATCTAATCAGGAGATCAACTAATCCTCGCTAGTTATTCCTTTCATAGCATCAAACATTAATTGAACGGCCGTCGCCCGTAACCCAAATCGTCGTAACCCGCCATCCCAATGTGTGCCGCCGTAAATCTCATCATTCCTTATCGTGACTAGACGTTATACCCGTGATAGATATCGTCGAACCTATGCTCCGTCCTTTGTTGGAAGCTAATTTTTTTAAAGTAAATCGATTTATAGCAAGGCGGCGAAGCCAGCTATGGCCAAGATGGCCGCGGCCGGGGTGGCTCGAGGTGCCAAACCACTGGGAACTTGGGGGATTGCGGTTGTTGATGAGGGGATGTAGGTCGTGCCGACCGAAGAAGAGTAAGGGGCAGGCACTGAAATGGTAGTAGGGTAGGGTACAACCGTGCCGGGCTTCGACTTGGTGAGAATGGTAGTGTCACTGTAAGTAACCCAGACGGTTGGGCTCGCGGTAACGGTCTCGCCGGCACTGGCTTCCGAGGTAATAGTTACCTCGACCTCCTTAGTCTTTGTGACGGGGAGAGTCTCGGTAACAGTGTATTCCTGGGTCTTGTAGATTGTCTCGGTGCCTGTCTCAGTAACGTAGATAGTGCTACCCTCAGAGACGGTGGTGTGGACTGTCTCGGGGCAGGTGACAGTCTGGTATACCTCGGTGGATACGTGTTCGGTCACAGTGTATGAAGTGTACTCGGTAGCAGTCACAGGGACTTCTGTCTTGATAGTGGAGGTAGATGTCCAAGTAACCACGACGGTAGAGCCTTCAATCGTCTTGGTCTCAGTAACAGGGCATAGAGAGGTAAGAGTAGTGTATGCCACATCTTCTGTAGTCTGAGTAGCGCCAGGCCCTGATACGGTCTCAACGAAAGTGGTTTCGACGTAAGTGACTGCTACACTTGTCGTCGTGTATGTCGTGACATAGGTATGGCCAGGGGCAGTGACTGTTTCCGTGATCGGGCATGTTGTCGTATAGGTAACTTCGACAGCAGTTGTAGTGCCAATAGTAGTATCAGGGGCAGTCACAGTCGCCTCTCCTCCTCCACAGCCACCTCCTGGGCACGAAGTAACAGTGATGGTTGAGGTAGTGGATGTGGTCTCAACGTATGTTCTAAAATGTTTGTTAGTTTCATGCTTAAGTCTTCTGGTGTTTGTTTAATAACTTACGATCCTCCGTACGTAACGGTGTTGGTAATGGGACAAACAGTGGTAGTCTCGTAAGTTGTTGCGGTGACGGTCGACTCATGGTCTTTGCCCGCCAGGACCGAAGCGGCTAAGCCTAAGAAAGCGAGAAATGTCTTCATTGTGGTTTATGTTGCGCCGGCAGAGCGAGTGTAGGTTGAAGCTACGTGAGGGACTACGAGGTGTAGTGTACGTGATAGCACGGTCCAACGAGAGTCTTAAGTAACCTTAGCGAACGAGTTACTTCGTAATGAAGTCTTTGGAAAACAGTAGGTTGGGGAGGTTGGTAATGCAGAGGTAGATATAGAGATGGGATGGCAAAGGATTCTTATATCCTCGTCCCACCATATATGCAAGAGAGCTGCAGAGTTGCTAGCGGATTACAATGACATATTTGCTTCCCTTGGCTTTGGGGTGATCGGTCAGTCTACGGGCACATGGTGGGCTCGCTTTTGAGCCGGCCTTGTGGAACGGATACATGTGGACTAAGGCTTCTCGTAACGATGTTGGTAGAAGTGGTCTAGAAAGACATGCAAGAGGATATTACTGAAAGAGAGCGCCCACTAACGTTACCAGAGACAACTCATCTCATAAGGAAATGGGCGATCCTAGTGGACGGCTTGCCGATCAAGACGGTCGTTCCACTCTCTGGTAGTCAAGTCATTAATCCCTCGAGATCTATTGACGATGGTGGAAATATCGGCAGCCGCAAGGTTCCAAGGCTAGGACAGTGGTATAAGCCGTGGTGTCTAGCTACACAGGTACCTAATGCAGCCAAGACGATATCGCAGATGCAAGGGAAAGGTTGGTTGCCATGCCAGGATATTCACAGCTCGATTTCCTTCAGGGGTTACCCATGCCTACCGGTAACAATGATGTAGTCGAGGCTGAGATCGTGGAGCGGCACTGGCCTGACAACACACCAACCCCTCATGAGTAACATGCGTTGTGCAGGAAAAGGTTTTCCATCTGTCACCGCCACACGCTGCATGGGCGATGAGCACGCATGGAGGAATAGTATGTATGTATGTTCCACCACACTTTAATTTGGCCACCTTCACCTTGCTCCGGCATAAGGTAGGTAGCTAGTCGCGAGGCACAGTTGTCTGGTAACACACACTCTCCAGCCTTATACAATTAGGCGAGAGAAAGTGGCAGAGAGCGACTAGGTAGGTAATAATAATAGCCAGCGCTGTTCATTGCCATCCCTTTAGGGATACTTCAGAGTACCGCGATATTGGGGTAACGGCCGCAATATTTCCATATCCTGGCTTCGCAAGATCGAGATCGAAGGTTGAGTTAAAAAGGTATGTGTTCGTCATTGAACAGTTGCCGAGGCTTTTAGCTGCATCGCCAGTGGTTGAAAAAAACAGCAGGTAGGCAGGTAAGCTCGTGTCCGGGCAACTAAGTCAGCTAGCATGGAAGGATCTGCGCGCTGTGTTTGTAGGCATCCAGTAAGAAGACGGGATAGATTGTGACGGCACGCAGGGCACGCAATGGCGGTGGAATCAACAAAACTTGCTTTGCAGTAGTCAGCCCATTGTTTTCTCCAACCATCGACTTAGACCAAATGGCAAATACCCAAACGCCTAGGCCGCTCTGCCGTCCTCCAGTCCTAGGCAAGTCAGCTAGCTGCATACTGCTTTTGGCATAGTGTCCTGTAGGTCCCGGTGCAACGACTGCAATCTCCCATTACCGCAATACCGCATTCCCGCATTCCCGCCTCCGCGTCGGCGAAAGCTTAAAGAGAATATCTGGGGAGCATTTGAGCTTCCGACTGAATGGTAAGCTACCGGCAATCTGGTTTTCTACAACCTCAACCGTGAGACGGTCACGGGTAACACCACGAGGCCGGGAAACAGGATAACGCTCAACACGAGGTTGCGAGGTTGTAAGGATTGTTTCAGTCGGTAGTGTTTAATTAGTTGGGTCTCTTTCTGGCCATTTTCTGGTCAGGATTATGGTCGCACTGCGTAGTCGAATGGTGGTTCTATTCTGTAATATTGTGCCACTCGTCCGATTAAGGACATGCCACTGCATCTATTATTTCGGGCAATTCTCAATTGGCAATTGGCGTTGGTATAGGTGTAGGTTTAAAATAGCAACTATTACTCTTTGTCATTAAATCATCATCCTGGTCAGTTATTGTCATGATGATTTTTTTTTTGTTTTTTGGCTGTACGAGTTTGGATCCGGATTCCTCCGCGCTTGGTAGGGAAGCACGTGGATTAATTGGCAAGCAACACATACTGGTTGTTGGTGAAGTAGAAGCGAATTATGCCCGGCTACAAGGAGGTATAATAAAGTGTTAAGCGACTGAAGTACTATGAGAAGATGAAAATAGTTGATGTGGAAAGTAAATGAGTAAAAAAAGTAAAATAGGTTTTAGATTAGAATTACCTCCCAGTTACTCCCTTGATATCTGCATATTCAATTTAACATATTACATAATCGAATAAATACTAGTATATGTGCATAAAGCAGTGTTTAATAGAATATGCATTTATCTGCTTGCGGATTAAGTGATATCGCTTGATATCGCTTAATATCGTTATTCCCTGACTTTCTAACTCGAACTACAAACCTTCACATCTACAAACTTATAAGCAATCCCGCGGGTAGCTCTAGCAAACAACATAATCCATAGGTAGGTATCTACCTGTTGGGGTCATATAGTTATGAGGCTATGAGGCCCATGATACGAGGTCAGTAAGGAGTCGTTTGTTGAGCTCTGTTAAACTCTCCTGATCAATTTGAGCTCTGCGCCGCGCTCCAAGCAAACAAATTAAATGAGGGTATCAAAATGTCACTAATAATACACGCGTATGTCCTCATATAGACATGTCCTAATCGCAGGACCTCGGGAAAGCCATCATGCTGGTATGTCTCGGCTCCCTTACCTACCTCCTATTTCGAGCCTCTTGTCTCAACTCAATGACAACTTTTGCGACAACACCCAACGGAGCTTTTGCATCACCCTTCACAACGTCTGAGCCAAACCGTTGCATTACTTTGTCCGTGTGCCATCTCAGATTTTCCTTGTTGATAAGCTTAAAACGCTTGTCACCTGAATCTACCAAGGCCGCTGGCGGCGCTTTCGCGAAGAACAACTTCACATTGGCTTCGTTGACGTCTGACTGCAACCCTGATTTAACAGGCCACGGGATGTTCGTTACCGAGACATTAGCGGGCTTACTCCATGCGTTGGAATACCGTTCCCAAGCAGTGCGCCACAGTTCTGCTTCCTTTTCCGCCTTTTTTCGGGCTTCTTGTTCTCTCCACTCCTTTGCAAGCCGTACTCGCACGCGGAATGCCGCTATTCGAGCCTTCTCCTCTTCTTCCTTCTTTTTTTGTTTCGCTTCCTCTTCCTTTCTCTGTCTTGCTTTCTCCTCTTCCTTCCTCTGCCTTGCCTTCTCCTGATCCCTACGCTTCTTCTCTTCGGCTAGACGTTCATCCTCTTCTCGCTTAATATTTTGTCTACTTCGGTGTCGAGGATCCTTATAGTTTTGATCTAGGACTGCAATTCCTCGTAATAGTTCACGGAGAAGGTCTTCGGATTCTTCTGTCTTGACGCGGGATTTATCCTTAGACTCAATGTCATCAGCCCAGCTCTCAAGCTTTCGTTTCCATCGCCTAAGTATGTCTGATATTTGGCTGTCATGTTGCCAACACAGCATGATCTCTGCAGCATCGTGAAGTTCCGGCGATTCCGCTGCTTCGGAGGGGCTACCACGCGCCAGCCTATTGAGGATACCATATCCATATGAGGTCTTGTGGTGGGCAATATATCTCTGGCACCTCCGGCCACGCGTTTTTGCGAAGCCGATACAGCAGCCACCATCGATATCACCTAGGACGATATCCGGGTCCCATTTCTGGGAGTCTGATAAGCGTTGTGGAGAGTTGAGCGGCGAGCCATGGTTAAAATGCATGTTGGATAAAATACTAACGACTTGCAGGATTGGGAGCGTTGAAATTGAACCGAGTCTGTGGATTGAGAATATGAGAATACCTCATCTTCTTATACTCACTTATGCATTGGCTGCCTCGTGAAGTATACATGCTGCGGGCCGTATGCATGGTACCTATAGCTTCGGACTTTGAAACCACAGAGGCTTAGGTTGCCAAGTGGTACGACGATACAGTACCTTGTGGGCGAAGCAGCTGGGTATACTATGATATCCTGGCACCAGGTATGCAACCTCTTCCCCTTTTCGATTAATTGATTGCATATGCATCGGATTATAGGTATCGTTCGGTAAGTTTAACGTTATGTTGTGACCAATGTCGCCGGCGAGATGAAATTCCCAGTCAAGATAACGACGCAATTATCGCTCTCCCCATGAATTTAACCGCTAAACTTACTGTTCAAGTCCGTTCTCGAGGCCTGTGAAAAGGTTGCAGCATTTGAGACTCTGTTGGTTGCAACTGACCAATCACAAACCGTTCCAGCAGTACGGCGCTCGAAGAGATTCGCTGGATGCAACCCTACTAAGTATCATGATCCTTTCGTCTAACATGGTTCCGCATACATTCGATTATTACAACCCTTGGAAACTTGGATCGCTATTCTTCGGATTTATCAAGACATCGCCAATATTTCGGGAAGGCTGTGCATGGTGTTTAGACTAGGACGGAGATCTGCGCGATAATGGCTCGTTTTTATTCCCAATACGGCTCGGCACGTGGCTGCTCTCGACACCGGCGCTTATCAAACACCATTGCGAGAGATGATGTCTCTTACGTAGTCAATATTTCGAAACACGATGTCCTTGCCAGGCCGCATTTTTGCGAACTTGGTCGAGATTTTGTGTCTCTTTACCTTGTAAATACGACTACATCGATACTCATCATAGGATCGCAAGGCGGGGCGAAAGCGATATTCAAGAACGTATCAATACGAGATGCTCCTCATACTGGTACACGTAGCACAACCTCATGAGAGGTAGTTTTTGACGGCCGGAACACTATCAACAACCCAAGCTCACCCAGAACCGCACTTCTCTACTAAACCCCAAGACCTCATACATCTTGATATCCCATATCCATATTATTTTCAACATATAATATTTCAGACACTTGGCAGATTGGTGCTGTCTATCAGCCATGTTATGAATCTATTAGTACCATTATCTCTAGGATCGCCCAATTCGACCAGGATAGGTGCCACACATATACCACCATCGAGTTCGGCCATAAAGCAGGCCTGAAAATTACCCCGGGAGCTACAGTTCTTGCTGTGAGCCCGTGAGTCAGCCTATCATTATTCGCGGCCGTGGCGGTTGTTAGTTAATAGCTTCCTCTGGCTATTTTCGAATGAGAAACAACTCCCCAGTTCACTTGGATTGAAGTACACATCAGCATCTCAGCATGTATCCTTCTTTCGTCTGCTAAATATAGCCCCTAATTATCACTAAGGTCTGTTAGGAGAGGTCGAGAGCTTCTGCTCGACCCGCTAACCTCGCTGAAAGATAGCTTTACTGAGAAATACAGTTCAGCAACAAGAAAGATCCCTTTCCCGTTATTTCTGTTATATGGGAGGTGTGGTTAACTAGATTGGCTACGTCCGACTTTAGCTCTGCATTCAGATATGAGACAAGCTACCCACCACCACCTTTATTTCTGCCTTCTCCAGTAGTGTAAAGCCATAAGTCAGGTTTCCTAAGTATACTAGTCTAGTCTCTCCTGAGAGTTCTCAGCTAAGCAAGAATACATTCTGGCTGTGTAGGAATATGCACCATTAATGATCTCCATAAACATCTGGGAAGTCTAGAAATTTAAGGTATATGGCTTAATTCGCATGCTAACCTGGATACTTCACTACTTAGACCGCCTGCTAGCTATCTTCTCGGACAGCATAATTCTCGTGCATATCATAGAACATAGAAGATAGCTAGAAACAGGTCCGTATCAGCTGGGAGGCTAAACCAGCATACTCAAACCTTTCATACATGCTCAATTGGTAGTTAGCGATTACCCCAGCAGAAGTATTATTTGCAATTACTCTACTGTACAAGTGTCAGAAGAAAATATGATCAGAGTCAACGCCTTACCCGCCGGACTCGGCGAGGCCAGAAAACCAGCCGGATATGCGCTGTCGCTTTCTTGTATTTTCATGGTAGCCTATCAACAAAAATTATTAAGCCATTTCTCCAACTTTCTTGTCCAATTCGGTTCATCCCAACCCAACCCAAGACCTACTCCGCGCAGACATTCAGATAGGGCCAACATGTAGAGAGGCCTACTGTACGCAGCCATAATCGTGGCGTAGTTCAATGGCTTCGAACGGACGTCACCTCACCTTTCGAAGTTTGGAGTAAGATTTTTAGCGGTTTGTCAATGGGTACAAACTTCTCAGAGGAAAAATAGTCTACAATGTTAGTGTTCTCAGTATCATCGCCAGGCAGATTACACTGCGCGTCTGTTCATAATTCTTGTCTACATGCTGACTATAGAATAGGTACGCTAGGATCGCGAAATATACTCCCAAGCGCTTCGTAGCTATCATAGTAGCGAGGTGTCCGCCTGGGCCGAACCCCCGTATACCGAGCTTCTGGGCGCGGCCCGTGGCGCGAATCTGGCCTATGACATCGCACACAGCGTCGTAGGTATTAAAGACAAGGCAGGGACTATCTCGGTACGACTGGCAAGGTCAGGAAACATCTAAGTTTCAACTCTATGGGAAATGAGCCGCTGGTCAGCCTCTTTTGCCTTCGTTATTAGAGCCAACGACCTTGTAACGACCACAAGGGAGTACCAGAACACTACACGACCTTTGAGAGCTGCGGGGAGGAGACTAGGTTTAGGTGTTTCATACATCGTGCCATGCGATTCAAAGTAGGCCAAGAATAGTCAACTGTTGAATTGATGTCGACAATGATGGAGGAAAAGGGGGATTGCCGACGAGTAGCGGGAATTGGTTCAGCTTTACCGCGCTGAAAGTGTGTCCAGATATCATGCATGTGGAGGCTTGAAATTGCAATATCTTAGAAGTGCCGCTAATTTGAGCTTTTTATAGATATTGAATCCTAGGAAATTAGGTTGAGCCATCTTATGAAAATTTTGCTGACTCATCATGGATGTACGCCAGCAACACTGACGATGGATCACTGGTGGCGAGAATGCCAAAGTACCCTAGGAAGAACGACCCTTTGTATATACTATGTAGGTACTTAGATAATTATAATATGTAGGTACTGGGTACTTATTTACATGTAGCGTTTGAAGACGTCCACGGAGAATTTGGCATCTACCCAGGTGATGTAACGGCCTAAACTTTGAGTATTGTCACGATAGCAACGCCGTCAGGATGGCTCATAATTTTCAGGTATAACAGTATGCTCAGGTACCTGGTACCATTAGGGGAGTATTCTCCACTATTAGGTACTTTATTGGACAACTCCCGCACTAAAATTGTCTTCCACCATTGCCCCTATTCCATGCCTCTATCCACTGTATCGTCGTCGCTCCTTCCACCAGCAGCCCAATACAAAGGGAATGACTCCTCGCAACACTAAATCCATCAGAGCACCTGTCTGATTTTGATGAAAATATAAACGGTTCGTACCCTACTACCTTCCTCCGTCTTTTCCTTTTCCTACGACCAACCCACATCTTCCATTCGTACCATTGAAGTTTCTACAACCAAACTTCCTTATTCTACACAATATCTTCGTGCACAACCTTTGCACATAAACCAAATTCTCTGTTGTTACTTTTAGTGATCCTATCTCTCCCTCATCACCAAACATTCATTTGCATTCTCGTCTTTACGCTGAGGCTCATTTCATCTTCCACGCACATCAATTTCCTCGTGCAAATACCTATCAGGTCAAGTTAACATACGGTGAAACCCTCTCAACATCATCTTGGAAGATTTTTTATCTGCACAGATACCTTTTGTGCAGACTTGCGATATCTCAATCGCGTCGCGTAACTTCTTCACCTGTGAACACGCCCAAGTTTCCAGGCGCAATAGCGAGGTAAGCATGTTCCTTCCATCTCCTAATCCCCAAATATAACATCCATGATATTTTATCATCGTCGTTTCTCTTTTTATTTCAATATTCTTCTCCCTTGGAAGGAACGAGACCTACATGCGTTGCAAACACCCGGAGTCAATCTTGTCCCTAGCATCATCCTTCATTACCAACAAGTACATCGTTCCTTACACCCATCATTCTCGACACCGTCCATTACTCCTACTTCGAACAATCAACCTAACATTTTCATACTAAGCTAGGGATCTCACGCCGGCTTCTTTTTCGAGTCTTAGATCACGTTCTACATCCGTTAACGATACCTGGTATCATTAACATCTCTAGTAAGTTTTTATTCTTATTGAAGACACTCTTACATGATTTTTGGTACTTCTCTCAGATGATACCATCTGGGAACTAGCTTGCTAAATCTTGTATATGATACCACATACGCAAGTTCTAGTGCATCCCATTTATTTACCTAATAACTGTTCCATATTCAAGCTAACTTATCATCTTAGAGAAGATGACTCAGGTGGAGGTACCGAAGCGCCAGAAATGGCTCGACGTCTATGACGCAGCCACTGGCACTTACCTACCACAACTTATTGAGGACGAAAAGCCCCCTGTCGTGAAATCACCGGACGATGACTCAGACAAACCAATCATTGAAGATGCCGTGGAGGCACAGACGGATGCCCAAGGTTCGTCTCTCGCGTCTGGACCAACTGGAGACAATGAGGATTCGAAGGTTGCATCTGTTGAGAAGCTTGATGAAGACTCGGCATGTCTTCAAGAAGAGAATGGTTCGTCGCGAATGACCGATGTATCTGAAGTGAAGTCCGGAGACAAGAAGAGTAATGCATCGGAAAAGAACTCCGATGACGAGAAGAGCGACGCGTCTGAAGAGGACTCCGGCGACGAGAAGATTGATGCATCGGAAAAGGACTCTGGCGACAAGAGCGATGCATCTGAAGAAAACCTCGGTGACAAGGAGAGTGATGCATCGGAAAAGAACTTCGATGACAATAAGAGCCACGTGTCTGAGGAGAACGCCGATGACAAGAGCAACGTATCTGAGGAGAACGCCAATGACAAGAACAGCGTATCTGAGGAAAACGCCAATGACAAGAACAGCGTATTTGAGGAGAACGCCAATGACAAGAACAGCGTATTTGAGGAGAACTCCAATGACAAGAGCAACGTATCTGAGGAGAACGCCGACGACAAGAGCGACACGTCTGAAGAGAACGCCGCCGACAAGAGTAATCAACGAGATCTTCAAAGTCCTGTAGCATCTGCAATTCAAGAAAAGGATGCTACCGTTCAAGAGAAGGATGAGCCATGTGCTCAAGATCTTGCTGAAGATCAGTCCCCGCAGACTTCCATGCCAGGAACTCTGGTCGGCGCTGGCGGCGCCATGGAGGGTACAGCTCTTAATCACGCCAACGAGAATCCTGTTAGTCCTAGCCCGCTGGACATGCAGGAGAAAGTCGTCGATGATGATTTCCGGTGGTCCGATCCTGAAGCACTCAAGAACGAGGATTGGAATGCGACTTGGCTCGACCGAGACGCCGCCTACGAGCGCTACCAATGTGAGAATCCTGACAACGGATCATACGCCAGCAGTGAAGCACGCCCGAAGATGTCTGAGAAATTGGCAGGATATGTCAAGAACTGGGTCCAAAAAACTGCTGACCTTCATTCTCCGGGTAACAAAGAACCAGTTGAACATCCGGTTGAATTAGGAGGTGTGTATAGGCTGGCCCAAACGTGACATGCTAGGTACCTGATGGAGTTGCTAACAAACATGATTAGTGAAAGACAGGGTCAAGGGTGTTGACCACAGTACAGAAGATAACATTGACCGTGCAAATCGTGAGGCAGAAAAGACAGTCCAACAGAAGGCCGCCAAGGCAACCCTAGAGCCGGAGATAGCTAATGACGAATCAAGAGCAAAAGGGCTAGAGCAGACAATTGGCTCTGAAAAGTCAACAAGTCAGCAGGATGAAGCGGACAAGAAGAGTATTGAAAATCCACGTGAGATCCGAACTCCGGTCCATCTTCGGCCGGCAGTATTACAAGACATGTCCCAAGTTACGGAAATCTACAATGCCGAGATTAAGGCAACTCCCGCGCTTCAAGATAAGCACCCGGTTAATACTGGTGATTTTATGAAGCTCTACCATGATGCTCGCAGAAACAACTTACCTTTCGTCGTTGCCATAAAAGGTTGGTGGGATATTAAGAAAGGTAATGGTGAGGTTGTTGGGTTCGCTTTGATGGACGTGGCTATCAAGGGAATCGCCGGCTCGCGTGAGACAAATGCTGAAGGAGCGGGCAAATTGACAGTCGTTGTCCATCAAGACTACAGACGTCTCAATATCTGCTCGGCGATGATCGACGTGGTTTTATTCTGTTGTTCTCACCGCTACGCGGTCCGCCTAGGTTACCAGATTGTCAACCCGGAGAACGACCATAGTATGATGAAGCCCGAGTACAATCCTCGGCAGTGGAAGACGGTTGATATCGAGGTCGTCGTCTGGAGTCATGTGGATGAGCAACGTGCTATGGCCGATCCACGCTACAAGTGGATTTCCGAGTACCTGGACACGTATTTCCAGATGAAGCCCGTATCCCGCGACGTCGCTCTGTACAATGTCGATGGTGCACGGTACGATCGAGTCACCTTCCGACACCATTGCCACCCCGCCAAGGCACCATCAGTCTCCGATTCTTGAATGCTGGACTGCAACATACCGAAAGTCAGAGGGACTTAACATGAGAACAATCAGTTGCACGTAACTCGTGAAGTTTGAAGGCATGTGCGATAATTTGCCTTGCCGACTCTACCGGTTGCATTTTCCTTTACTTTGCACTACTGTCGTCAACATTGGACGCCAGTTATCGTCATTCCAACAAATACTCCCGAAATCACGCAGACGATCGCTTTTTCGTCTGAATATTCTCCCCCGCCTCTCGTCAATTGAAATAAACGACCGATGGAACTGATATGGTCTTTGGTGGGTTGAGACACGTGGATAGGATGGATGGATGGATTTTCTTTTTCTTTATTTGCTCATTAATTTCCCCCTTTCCCCAATGGTCAATGGTTTACGGATGGACAAAAACGGCTTGTTTTGCTTTTTATCGTCGAGTTTCTGAATCACCGCTCATTTAGGGTCATGTTGCAGTAATAAACTCGTCGATTGCTCTGACTTGATGTCTTCTCTAACAGTCTTTGTGAACTTGGAAATTTCGTGAAAGTAGAAGGTAGGGTGATTATGCACTCACCCGTACACCTATTAGATTCCAGTGTGTCCCAGTAAAAGCCACAGACGCACCTTCGTAATTTCTCGCTACTAAAAGCAAATAATGGACATATGGTACTAAGCAAGTAGCATTGATATTCAGCATACTGAGATATACATAGGTCCCGACTTTATAACATGAAGATCCCTATCTCTAGTAGGTAGTAAACGATAGACTCGAATAAGAGTCAAAGTCATAGGCGCGAAAAAGGCGCGAAAACGCTCAAAGTGGAATCGACATCCATCTAAAAAAGAGAAGCGACAATTGGCCAATCTTAGCAACCTCCGATGATAATACATACACCACCCAGCATTTGTTAGAAAGACAGGCGCACTGTTCTGGATAGGTACCTAGGTAGATAGCAATAAGAAGACGCCATCGAAAACTCCGATGCAAGCCCATGCATGTAGGCAAATTCCCGCAAAGCAAAATGACCGGATCCAGCCTCAGTAAAGCCCCCAACTCCGATAATGTATCTTTATGATGCACCAATACTCCGGGAAATGTCTCGCGGTTACATGACGGCGCATGCAGCCGCCACGGTCCGAGCTCGCCGGCGACCAGCCCCTCCCTGTTCGTCTTCGTGTAGCATCTGCGCTTCTCGAGCCCGCCGCCTCCGTCGTCTAGATCCCGCACCAGCTGCTCCTGCTTCTTCAACAGCTTGCATATAATCCGCCCACTTCCTCTCCAACCGCGTGGCGGCGGCAAAGTCGCCCTTCAGAACCCGTTGTGTGTGTTGCTGTACCGTCTGTTGCCACCCATAAAAGCATTTGAGACCGATGATCTCGGTTGGGTATGTTGCCGAACTTTCATGAGGTTGCCGGATTTCGGCATTCCAAGATAGTATCTCCCGAATACCGGTCCAAGTTACCATTTGACAATCGTACACGATTAGCTTCAGTCCGATGTGGGGACGTGAGCTACGCGTCGATGTTCGGGCTGACCGAGACCTAACCATAGCGGCGGCCTCCGTGAGTACTAAGTCGCCAATTCGCGTATTGTCCATATCGACACTCCTGAGACTGACACAGTTCTTCATGATGGGTAACATGCCGGTGTCACTGATATTCTCGCAGTAACTCACTGAAAGATGCTCGAGTTTCGGTGCGCATGGGGCCTTAGCCAAATGTTGAGAGAGAAAATCATTGGTCAACTCCGAGAGTTCCTCCAGTTCTAGGTGAGTGAGACGGGGAGTTGAAGCAAGAATTGGTTGGAGAGCAGTGTCTGTTAACGAAGTACACCCACTTAGCTGTAAACCTTGTAGGTCGGGAACGAGATGACCCAACACAGCTACCGCCGGGCTCGTCAATTGTGAGCATCGGCTAAGGTCCAGGTGTTTGAGCTTTCTTGGTGGAACTATTGGTCGATCTGTGAGAATATCCATTTCAGGTTGACTGCCATGGATCATAGTCTTGAAGGCTTCATCATCAAGATCTGTGCATCCACTCAGTACAAGTCGCTCAAGATTGTTCGTCGTAAAGATAGCTTCGGCTACCCCTATATTGTTGAATCCCTTGACTTCCCCTGCTCTTATTTCGCGTAGCCTTGGGCATCCAAGAACTACCATTTTGACGCCTCGGGCGTCCATATGTTTACACCATGATACATTAAGAGTCTCAAGCTGCGGACAATGTTGCGAAATTATCTTGCATGTGCTGTTTGTCACAGCTGACATACTTGTAAGATTGAGGTTGGCAAGCTTCTCGTTAGTTCGGATAAGGTTGTGCAGAGTGTTTCGCTGAAAATTCCGACATCCCTCTAGTGTTGCATTGATTAAATTCTTGCAAGACGTGACAATGACCTCGGCCCGCTTGTAGTGCTCAATTTGGAGGCACCCGCGGATATTCAAGTCCTTCACGAAAGGACCAGCCGAAAGTATTATCTTAGCCAGAGCCTCTGCGGGTATTTCCATGTAGAATTCGGTAGCATCAAAATGGGTCCACAACTGGCCGTCGAAGCAGAATTTGTGGAAATCTTTGCTCAAGCATGAGATGCGTATGAGTTCTTTCGGTCGCAGATATGACAAGATATGGACTCGAATTTCGTCGGGCATCTTTGCCCAGAAGTCAAAGGGTAGTTTTCGGACCGTACCGGATCTCGACCTTGAAGTCGCAAATTCGACTGGTAGGGAGGATGTAGTCGGGTTTGAATGCGTCGTAGACACATTAGCAACTTTACGTGCTATACGAGTTTCGATCCCATCAAAGGCAGGGAGTTCGGCGGTCGGACTACCGGGGGTAGAAGACTGTCCATTTGAGAAATACCCTGGCGTGACGCTGCCAGAAGACTGTCCGAATGGTGAAGTCGCTGCGAGACTCACACATGACAAACTACCTTTGTTGCCATATGGAGAGCTAGAGGGTCTACCACGACCAATCTGCTGTAAAGAGGGTGAAGAAGACATTCGCTGAATGCCTTGAAGTAATCTCTGTCGACGCTTCTCCTTTGGGCGGATTTCCAGTGGCGTCATAGCCGGCAGCTCCTCATCAATTGGATCAGGTGGGGTGATATCGGACATGGTGGATATTGCTGTATTCTGCGATGCCTCAACAGAAAACAGCTCGAGTATTTAGTGTGGTCAAAAGGTTGCCTTCGAGGACAAGGCTGCTGCGTGAATAATGAATGACAAGATAAATTGACCGAGACGATAAGGCGTCGTGTGTTCCACTGCGGCGATGAGGTGTTAGGTACCTATTGTTTGCTACCAAGACTATCGTTGCGGATGCGGGGGATTTCAGATCGTCACTAAATCAATTAAGATGACCAGAAAAGGCAACACATTGAGTTGCAACCCTGTCAGGTATCTATGTCTTCCTCGCAATCGTCAACCCAACATATTTTTCATTTCAGTTTCTTCCGGTGGTGTTCCGACTATGCTTCCTTTGACCTTCGGATTTAGCACAATAGAATACTTAGATAAACGAATGTAGGACTAGCCAGCCCTATTGTGAGCTTTGTGAGCTTAAAAGAAGGTGAGGAAGAATAGGAGGTTGGAGAAGGGAGCACCACGATAATCAATTGTTCGGGTAGCGGAAAGAAAAGGAGAGGAATAAGTCGGTTCCAGATCCGCCCTAATGATCAGCGGAATAAACTTATTCAAAGTGGCGACCGGACTTCCTAATGCGTCCGTTTCAAGTTGGTGAAGTACGAAGTATGTATGTATTTAGTGCTTAGCTGATCTGACTTGACTTGACTTGGTTGGCTGTTGTCAAAGAAGTCGAAAGATGAAAAAAGGGAAGAGGAAAGATTCGAAAATCTAGCTCGACTAAGCAAACCTTCCACATTTAACATTTAACGTTAACGTTTATCAAACACCCAAACTCTGATTTACCCAGCAGGAAGGCAACTGGGATGGATCAAGTATCGATTAGATATGTACTGTAGATGGTATGTAAAGATAACGAAAATGCCACATGCAACGGAATGATTCTAATACTGCATGGGTTAATGGAAGAAGGGGAACAAAAGAGGGTTACGCTGACCCTCGCGAAGTCTTAGCTGACTTGCCCATGTGAGACTCCATATTAAATCAGGGTCTCTCTGTTATCGTTGAAAGAAAGGGATGCATTATCAAAGACAAAGGAAAACGTGGGGTGATTATTTCTACATACGCTGTATTAGAAAGGTTCTAAGGTTATTTCTAGCCCGCTCTGGCCGTTAATTGTCCCTAGTGGTTAACCCCTCTGCCCCTCCAGCCCCTCCAAGCCTTTCTCGCGCTCTTAGCCCCTAACAAGGAGCCCCGCAGCTTCTTCGTCTAACCCCACTAAACCTTGACCCCTGGCCCCTGAGTTTCCCGATTTCATCTACAAATCAACGCAATTCACTCCTATTTTGATATTTCTATTGAAATGGTCTGAATGGCGTATTGGTGTATCTCCCCTATTGGGTAAGATGCCTGTAAGAAAGGCGATCGTAGACCTCGTGGCACAATTCCCAAAACTCTTAGGCCATCATATCGCACCCGGCGCTTCAAATCACTCATGCTTTTTGTTAGAAGTTTGAATGTCTTCGTGTCCTCAGTCTACTCAGCCTACATGGCTTCTCGGACCCGAATGCTAACAGCGCTCTAGTCTTTTAGTGTAAGGAGAAGCAGCTCTAAATTCGGACCTTTCCTCGTATACTAGGGACCTCAGGGGACTTGTTTACGTGGCTCCACAAGCCCAACCAGCTGGGTTCGAGCCGCTTTCCCGACTATCGCATCGCGACTTTTACGGCTGACATTCATACAATCTATCCGCGTCGATGTTTTAGGACATTATCCACAGCTGATGCCGCCATTTCCTAGCCTGCAGTAAGTTGCAGCCGAGAAAAGAACCAATGGTCCCTTCGTACAGCTGCATTTAAGGGTCCCACACACCATCTCAACTGGGGAGAATAATCATCGTGTGACACAGTCCATCAGGCTCTTGGGCACTTAATCTACCGAAGCTTAACTTTCTTTTATCGTTTTTGGGTGGTATTACTATACACAATAATGGAAATATATACAGATTTACTTTCGTTTCGTCCGTGTTGTTTGATTTTGAGATAAACATTTGTTCTTCTTGACTTTTTCGATCGCCTAAGGCTCGTCGAGCCTTCAAGGATTCCCCGCATCTTCAAAAAGAGGGGACAGCAGGTTTAAACAAGGGTCCTCTGCTCCTCAACTGAAGTCTTCTCCTTCCAAAATCATAACACTTTTCTAACTCTACCTAATCATTATGAATAACCCTGAGTCTTTTGAGTATGAACTATACAGGGGCACTTGATGGTGAATCGAGGCCGTGCCTTTGTAAAAAGACGCGATACAAAATAGAATGACGAGATAACGGCATTTTAAGATTAGGAAGACCTGAGACCTAACAAGATCAAATGGTTGCATTATTTGGTTGATCTGCAGCACTCATGTCTTCCCGTGCTTGGAAATAGATCGCCTGACTTCATCACCGTATCACATCCTCACCCAAATAGCTCCCAGCTGATCCACCACCACGATAACAATCAGAGACAAGATGTTCACTTGGTTAAAATAGGTCAAGTTTTGATAGTATCTGAAAAGACACTTTGATCAAAACCAGCTTAGCTTAAGACACTAAGGACGTTTTCCAACTTAACGCTTCAATCTAGGTATGTATCAAATGATGGTACGAATGTTTGTCTATCACGACCTTTAAATCCTTTCTACGCATCAATGAGTAGAATCAACCCAGCGGGCTTCATGGTTTGGGGCTATCAGTTTTAATGATATCAATTCAAATTTAATGTTTCTCACTTCTTAGGCAATGGTTAAGGAGTTCTTAATTCAAATCTATATATTCAAACCTCGCTCATAGAGTTGGTTTCATAAGTCGGTTCACCGTTACGCGAGCATACCAAGCGCGGACCACCCACTTTCCCATATAAAATCGCCAAAACACGATATTTATAATTAATTTAATAAAATAATTAAAAATATTCCGTCATGTTATTTGAAATTTATAATGTTAGTATAGTTTAAAATAAAATTATTAAAAGTTTACATTTTTTTTTAAATTAATAAAAAATTAATAAATTTTAAGTTTAAAATTTTATATATAAAACGTATATAAAAAACCATTATAATTATAAAAATTAATAATTTTATAAATATAATAATTATAAATTTTAAATTAATTTTAATTTATTATATATTTTTAAAAATATTTTATAAAAATTAACTTAAATTTAATTATATAAATATAATAATTATAAATTTTAAATTAATTTTAATTTATTATATATTTTTAAAAATATTTTATAAAAAATTAATTTAAACTTAATTATTTTTTTAAATTATTATTTAAAAAATTAAATTTTCGAAAATATTTAATTTTATATAAAATTAAAAATAAAATATTATTTTTTATTATAAAAAATTTAATAAATTACTTAATATCGTGAAATATATATTAAATAAAAAATCTTAATTTTATAAATAATAAAGTATTAAAATAATAATTATAAATATAAGAAAAAAAAAATTATAACCTTTAATAAATTTGCTAATATTCGTTATTAAAATTTATTAATATAAAGTTTTCAATTTTTTTCTTATTTAAAAAAAGCTTTTAAAATCCAGAAAATTTATTTCATACTATCACGATAGTTTAAACTTTAAATCAAAAGACTTCAAGTTTTTAGCTATTTTATTACATTAATGATAAATGTCGTGTTTTGGCGATTTTGTATGGGAAAATGGTGGACCGCGCTTGGTATGCTCGCGTAACGGTGGACCGACTTATATGAGAGAACGGACTTCGGAAAGAAGTCCATGTAATTCAATATCAACGTTAAGAAAACATGACAATGAATATGATATCCTGTCTTATATCTATTTGTACAATAACACCACTTTCAGACGATATCTGTAGATTCTACTTTCCAATATATCCTCATTCGTATCATCAACAGATTCATCTTCTTTGAAAACAGACGCGATTCACAAATATTTGTAAATACAATAATACGATTATCCACCTTAACATACATCTTCACGTTCTTCTATTCATGGATGCCTATCTCAATTATAAAGATTTCAGATATTAGATTTAAGTCTACGTTTATACAAGTATTTAAACGTAAAAGCGAAGAGTAAAATGTACAGGGATAATTTACAACCATGAGACTCACAACTTTGCTTATTATGAAAATCAAATACCTATCTAGTGGTATCAGGTTGTTGAAACTTCGCGTTCATAGAAGTATCCTGTTACGAGAATAAGATATCCCACGAGGATAGATGTAGGGTACGATAGGGAATAAATGTGTTTAACCTGGATATGAGAATCATAAGAATCAACTACCCTAGGCCGCGACGTGCGTTGATATTGAAACCAACTTGTAATTATGTAAAAGGAAGTAAAATCTATGAGTATTTCTATGAATCCATAAACCTCTTCGTTTTTGATGCGAGATATTTATGGAAATATTCTGTCACTTGTTCTTAACTTCCAACATCATTGTTAAAAGAATTTGGGTTTATATGTCACTTAGTATCTGCCAGGGTATCTGGGGGTCCATGATGGTTATCTTATACAGAGTGAACAACTAGAGGGTATAGAAGTAGAGTTAGTTCGTAGTGGAATATAAGGATAGAATTGTGATAGCGATATCGTTTGATATCTCTCAACTATATAGGGCGAAGTCTGGGATATATGCATACCTGCCTCATAGTAACTCCGTAGGGGCAACAGAAGGGCTACACTAAAGACTCTTATACTTGTCCCCTAACACTGCCATCTCACGCCCCCCCTAAGGAAGCATGTTAACTAAGATTCAAATGATATATTCTTCTAGTCAGTTAACTTAGACACGTGTTGATTCTAGTAACAGAAGCACTACGCTTCTATTTTTACAAACCAATACTGGAAGAATTTCGTTTCAAGTGGTGATAGGAAACAACGAGGCTGTATATATCGTCTTTACCTAATTAGATTATCTTACGTGAAAAAAGTTAAGTCAGGGAGTGAATGCATTATTGTGACTGCTTTCCTCTTGTGTTTATTTGATCTCCACACGTCTACATTGACATCAACAGCATGACCTGTTGAAGCTAATGAATCAACCCTAATAGGTATAGACTGATTAACAGTGATTTACTTAAGAACCCGTTTGACCGAAATTTGAAAAAGCTCAAGGGTCTACGGTAATCCGTCCCTTTGTGATATGCCTAGAATACAATAGGGCGAGCAATGTATCTTATTGGACTTAAACATCATGCTTGGTAGTGGTCAGTTCATACAATGAACTTTGGCATGCCCCAAGGCTTTCCACAATATTAAAAATAACTCCTCGTTTCCAGGACGGACTAAAATTATGGCGGCAAACTTCTCGCTACGATCATACCTACAAGGTACTGGGCATGTTTCGTTGCTTCCATACCCAGAGAGGTTGGTCAAACAAAGCCTCTCCTGGTACACGTTTCCCACCTGCCTAGGGAGGCATGCTCTGTAGGATTCCCCATCAGTGGAACCTAACTCTATGGCTCTCAGTAGGTGTCCCCTATTCACGATTTTGGATCCTAAATCTTGACCTTTCCTCCCCAACATCCGATTTGTGTGCCTATTATCCAACCAAGCGGACAGAAGTCTAAGATCAAGAGCGAGAGGCATCATCGGTCGCAGCAGCGTATATGGCACAGATGCCATAAATGGTTCTTAATAAGGCCACCTTGTCCTCATGACTCATCGCTTGTCGATATTTTACTGATATCTCCTCCTATGAACCCCTGGATCTCTTGGTGGTCATATGATCGCATTGGAAGAGGGGCGGTGAATACCCCAGGTAAGTTGGGTAAGTAGTTCTGTTTTGCTTCCCTATCTCCAAGAAGATCCTCAACCCGAAGCCCGAGTTCTGCATATTGGGCACTCTTGGGCAAATCAGCGAGACTCACCGGTTCTCTCCGAGCACAAGTCGCGATTGTCCTTCTGACTCAGAGGATGGCGCGACCTAACAGGCCAACCTCGGTAGCTTCGCGGCGCGTTTCGAACCAGTCCAAGGCCCTTGCTGTACGGTCTATTGATTACCCTGGGGTAAACCTGCCGGGGATCGACTGACGCGGCTTATATTGTGATATTTGGAGATAGCCAATCGATAGATCAAAATCACATGGATGCGCTGCAGACTCCTCATTCAGATCCTCCGAGGTACCCGACGTACGTTCCGAGCTCTCGAGTGATTTTAGTAGGCAAAACGCCGCCTAATCATTGCCCATCTTGTCCTTCTGTTGTGGAAAACCTCTCGTAGATTGGTGATAACCGCCATGTTGAGGAGGCCTCCCGGTGTGTCCTCGCCGCAGACCGGGTCAGGCCAGTGGGCCGTTGACACGACAGGGCCAGGCAAAAACGCAAATACGTCAAGATGAGGCAAAATGGATTTCGCTATTTCGTTGAAGCGTCCGAGTTAAACGAATTGACAAATCCATGAAGTTTGCAACGTGGGTCATTTCGTGTTCATCTTGGGACGTTACTCTGCTGAATCCTGTAGTCGGGTTCGGATGTTCCGCATCCTCAAGGGCCAAATGTCCCAAGGTATGAGGTCATCGCCTCGCTTATGTATAGATGCCGTAGCTTGAATCTGTTGAACATGTTAAACCTGCAAGCGTGGTGGAGAATAATCTAGAAATTCTAAATCTTTGAGTCGTCGAGTCGGTGTAACAGCTGCAAGAGTTGTGGCTAATAAGTAACGTAGCGATGTGTTGGCAGCTTGGATCAGGGAATCTTAAGTAACACAGCTACACAGCCACATGCCACATGCCACATCTTCCCCAAAGTCCAGGTTTGGTTAAGTCAAAGAAGGGGGTATTCGTATGGGGGGGGTATTCGGCAGCCCCACTTTTGTGGTGAGACCTCAACCAATGAGAAGTGGATGCAGCCAAACGGACCACTTTATTCGATGTACCTTTTTCTTTTTTTCTTTCAAGAACCTTCAACCAATCAAAAGGCTTAGCTTTATACGCTATGCCTTATAAAGCTCAAAAAAGTAACAGCCAATTATCTTTAATTACACTATACCAATCAGGAAATATGGATTTTTAGACCTTTATCGCAATTGGCCCTTACCCCTGACCAATCTTGGCTTGGCGCAGGCGTTTAGCCAATAGATCGCCATAGAATTATTCGGCCACGCTTTATTTTAGCCCTAAAATCCACGCTAGTCCCCGCCTAGTCGAGCTCGCTGATTGGTTCGCCACTCCCAAGATATCACGTGACATTATCGGGACTAAAAAAAACCTTTGTCCGGGTTAAAGTTAATTGGCCAGGTTCAAGTCAAAATGCGCTAAACCAAAAGAAGTTAGCGGCTAGCAAAATAGGATATTATGCGCGCTAAACAAGAAAGGAAAAAGCACTGAGCCCATCTGGGCCTAGTAGTAGAATCTAATTGGTTGCTGCTGAGAAGCTATACCCAGAATGGTAGTTTTAGCTCAGTGGACCAATAAAAGATTGAGAATTTATCTTTCAGCTCCCAATGTATTGCGCTATACCATATATGATTAGGGTCTCACCACAAAAGTGGGGCTGCCGAATACCCCCCCCATACGAATACCCCCTTCTTTGACTTAGTGGTCGCAATTAGTGGGGAGCCAGCCACCGTAGGTGTACAATTATGGATTTGTATTCTGTACATTTAATACTTTGGGTTTTATGATCAGCAAGACCCCGCATAGATATCCTAATATGCACCCATATGCACCTGCATTAATTATTTCAGCTTTTCATGGATTTAGCCCTTGACTGCTGGAGAGAGCTTGAGACCGTGACCAACTTGACCTGACGAAAGACACACCCATAGCTTCGGTAATAATCGCCTCAAGAATCATGTGCCCTAGGTACGCTATCATTTGTTTCGGAACATATTGATCCTGGAAAAGAAGCAAGATAGGGCAAGATTATTGGTAGCCGAGTTTCCTTTCTGGGCATTCCGTCACCCATGTGGCTTACCAGAACTCGCAATTCCCACGGGTCGGTAGTAACTACATACGCTATCTGATTCTATGATTCTATTTACGTGCGGAGTCGTTGACGCAAGCTTCCATGATCTTGGAAATATCCCTACAGGGAAAGCAAGGGTTTAATGTTCGTTGTTTCCGGTTGTTTCAATCAGTACCGAGCTTGCGCCACAGTCGTAAAGATCTAGTCGATTTCGTGTTCTTATCGATGTTCGAAAGAGGCTCGGCAGGCGAACAAGCCACAACTGATGCAACCCTACGCTGTACAACTCCACGTTTTCTAAGTTCTAACACCTTGTCCGCCCAGTCACTATTTTGAGACGGGGCAAGCGATGATTGCCGGAAAGTATGCAAGATATTTGCACGAGGCTTCACCTTGTAACTGTCATCACCTCGGGAGACGGGAGCTCGGTAAAGAGCGGCGGTAAGTCATATGGATGTGTCATATTGTACGTATGTAGAATTATATTATTTTGACCTTCTACTCGGCCCTTAATTAATTCCCCTTATTCGTATACGTACGCGTGTATTACCTATTGTAATGCGACTAGATTCACAGGCCATCATCTTCCTAGTAAACGCGATGTTGCGCCCAGAGCGCGAGCGCTAGAGGCTTGTCGCATACCATGTACCATATAAATAATTGTTCGTATTGCGCGTCCCTGCGGTAAAAAGGGTGTTCAGGGTGTTCTAACATGCCATTCATAGACCCAAGATCCAAGCTCTCATGGAATTGAACAGTTGACCTCTTCTGGCGGCTGCTCTTACAAGTCCCGAATCCCCACTAATGCATGATAGAACTTGCATGTACATATGCACATGTAAACTCGCAGCAATCTGCCCTTAAATCCTGAGTCTAACGCTAGATGGGATAGACAATGCGGGTCATGAAGGCTTCGCCGTTGGTATTGGGTTGCCTCTTTTCCCGGCAGGCTTTCGTGCCTCATGTCTGCATTTTCTATAGTCTGCGGAGTCTGTAGGCTCTAAAATGATATTTTGTTGATTAAGCCATCTGCACTCCTAACAGCTTACAGAGCTCATTTACCATTAAACATCGGGGCGGATTCAATGGTAGAGCGGATAAGCGCGCATAGAATAATAAGCGACGTGGCCTGCTGCCACCAAAGTACCTAAGTATTAGAATGATAGAAACATTTGAATATTTGAACTTCCAAGTTCCAAGTATTGAAGTGAGGCGGCAAAGTGCGGATCACGGAGAGGCCGTTTCTAACCTGCGCTTGCAAGTTGCACAAGCAGCAGAACAGGCAGACAGGGTGTAGCAATACGTACCGATACCCGGGATCAGGATCTAGAAAAGTTAAATGCACAGACCACAGACATGGGTAGGTAGTAGGTACCTAGGTACACCTAGTATCCGGACCTTACGGCATCAGTCAAGTGACTTTCGGCTTCTGTCCCCTCTCTCTTGAACCTCTTTCCCCAGTATCTTGTGTCTCCGTGTCTCCGTCTGCTCCGTGCATCAACCCCCAATCATTAACTTCAGTCAAACACCTCGCCTCTTCGGCCAATTGTATCGGATCCCCATAGACCTCGATTGACCGAACCAGGTAGTCAATATCTCCCAATGGCTATTAGATCGGCCGTGTTGATCCTGCCTTGTCTTTGATAATGGCTTCTCAATCGTCATCCACATGACTGATCCTCTGCAGGAGGAGCTTAGGCTCGGCATTATATGAATATGCAACACGAATCAAGTTATGATGCCCGCATTTCGAGGAGTATCTACTGCCGAGGTGGGAGATACCGCGTTATCCAACAGCCGTTCACCCTTGGACGCGTTTCCCGACGTGATGACGGAGTCTCAACTCGCCAAAGATCGGCTTAGTGGGGGGTTTCCAGTAGACGATAGGTCGTTTCGCACTGCATCAAGTGACTCATGGGATGGTGATAGAGAACCAAAGGATATCGTTCAGCCTTTTGTATGGCTTGGTCTGGACTCGGAGCGCACCCCAACTTTGGAAGTCCTATATTCCGGCACGGGAACTAAGTTTAGTGCAAGTCGGTGCCGTAACGGGCGATAGCCATATTCCAGATGTGGAAATGACCAGATAAAGATCTCAGAGTAAAAACGACCCCTTTATGTTTTAATCCCTGAGCCTCTTTTAATGAAATTCGAGTCGAATTAAATTTTCTTAAATTCTCATTCGCTTGATTCTACTTTAATTTTCGTTTCATTCACGTCTAGACGCAGAGATCCCCGGGGAAATCGGTTTGGTGGTTCCCTGATTCTGACGATTTTAGAACCAATGGAAATTCAACCAAGAACGATAATTTCTCCACCCTAATACTTTTCCGGCTCACAAGCATCAACCAATCAAGGCCCAGAGAAGCCAAATTGCGTCGACACACCTCAACTCACCTTCTGCCGCTAACATGGATTGCAACCTTGACATATGCCATCGACTGGCTCTCATTCAATCTCGACATCGTTCTAGTTCTGGTCAGATGGATTCACTCTTCTGTGCTCTTCTTCATCCGGTAAAACACACGCGCAATGTGGACTCGATCTTATGATGCCTCATATCTCGCCCCATCGACTAGCTCCTTGACGCTGTAAGCGCCTCCGCGAGACTGGAAGATTACTCTCTTCCCTTGCAGTTCCTGGAACTCGCTGATACTGTACCACAGGCACAGAACCCTCGAATGGTCCATTTCTTTCTCTAATACTGGCCGGCAAGCCACCCGATGTGAACATCGTGTCTGCATCTTGCTCGAAGGGGAAGACTCCAGCTAAGCGCTAGTCTACTTCTTTGAGGCATATGTAAAAGCTCATCTGCTAGGTTTCAGGATCTCAATCGAGGCGGCGTTCTATCGAGTTAAGTCCTACTCGTTCGTATGCAAGTCATCAGGAGCTCCCCAGTTACTAACATCCAGCTCCGGGATGTTGGTGTTCCTTACTGGTCGATAACCAGGGTGTATATATTATCAAAGGGATATCATCGGTCGATCGGCATCAGGCAATGTTTACCATTGATTCCCCATCTCCCCATCTCCCCATCCTGCTCAACTAGTTTCAGCTCTCTTCCAATGGATAAGGAATCGTAGGTCGCATTGATACGCCAATCTCCAGTAATGATGGGAGAACTCCAGACAATCTCCCGGCAACGAATTGGACTTTTTCATATCGTCTGCGCTCCCCTAGATCAGCCCGGCTACCACATGGGTATATAGCTCTTCCTCCTAACTGGTAGCATGCATGAGTGCAACGGCAAGGTCCCTTCGGTCATTACGAGGGCTTCTGCTCATCAACATAGCCGTAGCCTGCATGGGGAAGAGTAGGAAGAGGCTAGCCCTGCACGTACATACGTTTACGGTTCCTTGGGTGAGCCTCATGATGTTTTAAAGTTGAAGACTAGTGGAAATGTCACTGCAGTCATTGGCAGCGGAGTCCTTGTATCAAGGACTAGTAGCGATATCACATCTCGGAATTTATTAATGTGCTTATGTATTTACTTAGTATGTTGCAATGCGACGTTAATATGTGGAATATCACACCTCAAAAGAATCACCGAGAGAATGGATTAATATTTTACGAGTCTCAATATGGAACTAGTGTCTATTGCATATGAGACGATGGAATAACGGCGATATCGGTACGTGCTCTCGGGTGAAACGAACGTACATACGCATAGTACCTCGGTATACGAATGATGGATTACAAGTTCAATGTTGGAAGTAATATTGCCTTCTCATATAGTTCAAATATGTACCTAGTTGTCTCCTTACTATCTTTGGTATATTCGCATAATAAATCACATGAAAATCTTAAGAAGTATACTTAGTAGGAGAATTGCTTCTAAGGGAAATCAACAACTTGTGCCGTTTCATGTTTCATGATGACGAAGTTCAATGTTGAGCCTGTATTGTAATATTGTATGTATGTACATACGTAGTAGTATCAGGCATGGCACGGCATGGAATGGCCGATGGCTAACACCTGTCCAAAAGGAATAGGGGAAACTAAGAAAAATGGATATAGGTTTCCTGATCAAGTACAGGGTACCGGATTGGATTGAAAAAAAGCTACATGGATACTTCATCCATGGTATGGGCATTGGGCATTTTTTTCGGGCTCGAGCTTCTCTCCAAGGGGACCCCTCTTGTACCTTGGCAAGTACCGGTACAAGATTTAGGTACAAGCGACCAGTGGCGCTGCACTGGCCACACTGCAGCAGTTTTCAGCTCTCTCTGTTCAGTAATTCTTCTCTTATTTGTCTACAACCTGTTCGAAATATGCAAGTCGCAACACAGCCCACTCAAGTCGCAGTGCAAGCCAAAGGCCGCACCAAGACTTACAAGGGCTACCAAGGGCTACACTGGGTCCTCTTTGCCCTTTGCCGCGCATGACTGGGATGGTCAGGATGCATCGGCCGTGGTATCGGTGGATTATTTTTTTTTCTGGATGCCTACCAAAAAGGCTACATACTACATCCATACTACATACTACTTGCTACATGCTACATAGTCCCTGTACTATGCGTAGCGTGTGGTGTGTGCGTTGCGGTGCCTCGCCTGCGGATGCTACCTACATCTGCGTCTGCGTCTGAATGATGGTGGTGGTGTTCCTAATGCACGACGGTGGGCCGTCCATAGGAAACCAGAACCAGGCCTGATCGAACAGAGCTAGGCATGCTCCGAGAGGGATTAGATGGGCTTCTGACAGTTGGAGGATATAATCCATCGCACACAACCTACCTACATGGGCATACAAGGGGTAGAAAGCACCGAAGACTACCGGAGAAGAGTATTGCTATAACAAACCCCCACCACCCAGCAACACGAGTTTCTTACACTCCTTCTTTCTTCTTCACGAGATACTCGTCCACCGTTCTCTTCTTCTTATTTGCGGTCCAAGGCGTACAAGCTAATTCCCCAGTATTGGGAACGCCTAGTCCCGGGTGCCGTCTTTTTTATTATTATTCGTCTTTCCCATCTGACTGAACCTCTCTCCACCGCTTTTACAAAAATATTCCTTGTCACTTTTTTCCATCTCTGTCCCCCTACTCCGAGAGCCCTAAACTTAGACGATGCCCCCACAACTACTACCGGCTTCGGCCGCCGCTTTCGCCCCCCGAGCATCATCCGTCAATATTGTCTTGGGATCAAAGGTCGAACCGTGGTTGACGCAAACTCTCAAGCGCATTAACAGAGTCAAGAGGCCGTTGAACAGTATACCGCAACATCAAAGATGCTTGACCGAGACGTTGTCGTCACCGAATGCTATCTGGACCCTGACTTCGCTGATGCTGGACAAGGCGCCCGAGTCTGAATTGCGCAGGGATTCTAACCCGTTAATAGAGGCCATCTTCAACTACCAGATTATACATGTCGAAGCTTATATCGTTCACGTCGATATGGTGTTGAGGAATGAAGTCGCTTATAAGTTGACGCCCGGCTCGATAGAATCGCTCATCGAGTATCACAAGGAAATCTACTGCGTCAACGCCAAGGCTGATACTTATGACTGGCCCGAAAAGGAGCAGCATGCTAAGAAGTTACACGAAGACTTTGTCCAGGCCATCAACAAATTTGTTTTCAGGACCCACGTTTCTGCGCTGGAAGGATTAGAAGAGGAGGGAGCTGGAGAATTGCTTTGTGGGAAGAGCGAGGAGGTCAAGAATAACATCATGGGATTGTTGAATAAGCCCCTGCTACCGCCGCCGCCGAAGATCGTCGATGTTGTCCGCCAACCGCCATTATTACCTAGCTCGCCCATAGGCGCAAACATTTGGTCACAGTCTACCCCTTCGCCAGCGATGCCCGCACCGGTTGAGCCATGGCGCGTGCTGCCTTCCAGTCCTAACGTCACATCTTCGGTAGAGTCAAATACGCCGATATGGGCCAATATGTCGCTACACGAAATTCAGGTACCTTCGCCTCCCATGCAATATAGCCAACCGTTTTCTACGGCCGGGATGTATTATAGCTCACCGATGGTAACATCACCAATTCCGGCCTTACCGCTTCCTAGCATGCTGGCGTCGCAATGTGGTGTGGGTGTTGGATACGGCGGTTTTGGTTGGGATCGATATCAAGAGTACACGACGACCATATGACAACCACCGTCCACCACAGGGGATCACCACCCGGTGGTGACAACCTCGTAAACGATTTTGGTTCAAGATTCCCCCAATCCAAACAAGGGATTCGCGGCATAGACCCTATCGCACCCCCAAGGCATACCGGCGTTTTGCATCAACCAGGAGCGACTCCCGATCGTTTGGCATATATATTAATCTCGGTGTTTTCTTATTTCTTATTTTCTCTGTGTTTAGCAAGCGAGCGTCTGATTTTTACTGGGAAATATATCCCCTATATAACAACCGCCAGCTCGGTCATAGGCTGTATTCCTTTCACCTCATCATGTCAGGGACTGGGTGGGTTATCTGATTGCATTTACAAGTTGGGCAGTGCCTCGAGATATATGAGGTCGGATTTTCTTTTATACGTTAAAATAAGAGGTATACGCAGCAATGCAACCGATCATCGCCCGGCAAAGACCAGGACTGGACAAGTGGATTTTGGATACCACAATTTTCTTTTCCTCGTTATACGGCATAAAGCGGCTTTCTAAGAAAAGATACCCCGAATAAATAAACGCGACAATATGGACGATTAAATTCGATCCTTCGGTCATCGCGCTCGCTCCAAGAAGATTTCTTTTTTTTCTTTTCCCAGGCCTCGGTTTCATGAGTTACGATTGTACGAACGACCTAATAACGAATAATTTCCCAACCGACTTAATGACGACTTCCCACGACTGAAAGGACCACTGTTCAACTTGACGTTGAACATCCTCTTCGAGGTACGAAATCTCATTTAAGCGACGACGGACTATTCGAAAGGAAGAATGCAAAGGACCGGGTCCTATACTTGCATTTCTTACACGGTCGATTCTACAAGCGTCGCATAGAAACCGACATGAAAGCAGACACTGGTTGTCAGACATGCTCAGGCGTTTTTGAGAATTTCGCGATCCGAACTGTGGCAAGATCGGCGACGATCCGGAAACTCAATAGCTGGGACTTGGAAGCGAGAGGGGAAAAGATCTCACGATCACAAAAAAGAAGCTGGGCATAATATGGAAGTCCCCGCTGAGCGGGGATATGCGGAGCCCTTTACTCGCCGTCTTGCCCACATCATTCCTAGGACGATCACGACATACCCCGGAACATAGCCTCTCCTGGAGGCCTAACTAAGCGCCGCGTCGAGCTGGATGCAATACGCGGCAGCTCTGCCAACTCAAGAGTGGGCATACATTGCGCGGACTGCTAGATATGCAGGAAGCCGCAATAGCCGACGAAGGGAGATGGTTTGTTCCTCCGTGGGGTAGATGGCTAGGAATGATGTGCGGCAAATGTAGCACCGTCTCACTACTTCCGGATCCTCCCGGCGCGAATAAATGTGTTCCCCGGGCTAGAGTGAAGGTGAGCCACACAGGGATACATTGCTGCGCATTGTATCAGCCGGGTGGCATGAGATGCTGGATTATGGTGTAATGTCGGCGGTGGCCCTGGTGGTAGTCTCAAACACCGTCGACGATTGTGGAAAAAGCTCCCCCCTGCATTGTTTAGTTTGAAGTCACATATAGTACTAGGTAGCTAGTTAATTGGACATTTATCAAGTTCATAACAAGATGTGCCACATGTCTTTCTCCGATGGTGACTTGTTTTCTTTTTTACCTCTTTCTCTTTCTCTCTCTATCTTTTACGGTTAGGTTCTAATGCTTGGGGGCGTGCATGAGTAAGAAATAGGAAGGGAACGTAACACTTCGTTACATGCGCCGTGCCGCTTCGACTCGGCCGTTGGGATGGGGTGTTTGGGACTTTCCTTTCCGGTCGACTTGGTCCCCGTTTTGTGGTACTGCGACTCCAAGTAGTAAGCTCTTTATAATACCCATGCGTGTCAGCAACATGGCGGGAAAGGTAAAAAACATGCGCAAGAAAAGAGGGAAAAGTAGATAACTAGGTACTAGGTAGGTATCAGATTGCTAATCGCTTTTTTTTTTTTTGAGTTTTTTTTTTTACGACGGTACACTGCATATCGCGCGCGCGGGCGCTGTCGCACGGGGAGGGATGGCATGGGGATAGTTTACCCGGAGTTGCTGTCGCGAGGATCGCTGTTACCTGAGTATCCATGGCGGGTTGAGTGATACCGGAACAACGGCGGGCTAATTCACGTCGAGACAAGCAAGTGTTGGTGAGGTTCTACTACCATTTCTACTACTACTGCTACTACGACGTATCTAGGTATGGAAACATCGGATTATTCGAATCCACTTCTCGGTCACTGATCCTGTGGTTTTACTACTACCTACCTACCTACTAGTTAGGTAGTGATGTTTAGGACCTGTTCTTGCGATACACCACCTAACATACTTAGGTATGATATTCATGGTATCCATAGACGCTATACTAGTATTACCTAGTAGTATGGATTCTTTACGCGTATATAAATCCGTCTGCCCGTGGGTCCGATGCGGCGCTGATCCCGCCCATAGTCAATGTACCGAATAGGTAGGTACTCTGTTTAGTTAGGTGCCGAGGTGCTGTTTTATTTTCGTTAGGGGAAAATGTGGGGGATCTTCAGGACTCCCTTTTTTTCGGCCGGGTGCTGTGTTGTAGGTACACAGCCTGGGCTGCTGCGTGGCTCTCACGTTTCTTGGGGAATACCTACTTTCACATGTGTTTCTCTGCCCGCTGCGCCACGCGGACGTAAAGAGTAGGTCCCTTAGAAGGGGTGCGGTGCTGGCTGCCGAGATGTTTGTCTCTAAAACATGGTCCAAACAATGACTTTGATAAGAGGTTGTCATGGTGGGGTATGAATGCGGATGTAGGGCTGCGGCAGAGGGTATGCATCTAGCATGACAATCTGCGCCGTATTCCCTATAAGGGTCGTTGTCCAAGACTGCATTTCCTTATTCCTCACCGCGACATGGTGCGACTACGACGGTAGTAAAACAGCCAGCAGGTATATGGCGCGAGATCTCGGCATCATGCGAAAACCATCTCTCCCTTTCTCGATATGTATTGTAATTTCCGTGCTGCTGTGTAATGCAGGCTGGTATATCACGGGATCCTAAGCGCCAGGTGTGTTGTAACGAATACACGCGGCGGGAAAAAGATGAGAGAATTGGCGAAGGAGTCCGGAGTAAGTGTATCATGGAAATCTCATGACCTTCGCGCGATTCCCGCATAATACATATGCTTGCTTACCATCCCACCCTCTCTCAAGGTGCTGACCGTAAGATGCCCAGATGCCCAGATGTGTGCCATATGCATCCCATGCGGATGAGGCATATTACAAGGCGGGATCATCACAGCCCTATCAGCCATCTTCCCGTTTTCTTGGGAAGATGGGGAGATGGAATATAGCCTGTTGGTCGCCATCGTTAGGGGGGGTTAGTGCGGCTGAGTTCCCATCCATACCCTTCTACTGATACTAGAATCCTAGATAGAATTCCTCCTTTTCTTCTGTTACATCGACCAACTCAAAGAGCTAGGCCGGTTTTTCTTTCTTTCTTTCATAAAACCGCATTTCGGGGATATGATCACAGCAGCGGACTAGGACTGGTGTCAGCAATTCCTATTGGATATCGTACGAACAGAATCGCTCAGAGCTTAGACTGCTTAGTATATTATGTAGCACCTCTAGCTAGGATATGTACCAGGTATGTAATATTTAATATGGATGCTCTTTACATGTGGGAAGGAGCTATTGCCTATTAGGTAGTCCATGGAAAATTTAAGGGGCCCGGAAATAGAAATGCGGGAAGGGCCGAAAGTTAATCGGCCGTGCCGCTCCTCATTCCAGACTATCGGGAAAGTTTAATCGGTCGATTGTTTCATTTTCTTTCTTTTTTAACCCCTTTTCTTCTTCTTTTCTCTTTATGGGCTAATTCGTCTCAGGGACTTGGGGGGGAGACTTGGGGGCTAGATGGTTTCGTCGTGCGCGCCATGCGTGCCACGCAGTAATACGTAAGGCTCTAGGGCTCAGCAGATACCTAACTCACCTGAGTCTATAGCGCTTCGGGGGCTATGCCGCACCTCCGCATGCCAAGCTTCACCGCATGGCAGCCGTTGGCGTTGCCTACCTACACCTCGTCTTCTAGTACAACGTAAAACGTATAAGGTATAGTAGGTGGCGTCAGTATCGTCACATCTAGATTTCGCATGGGGACGGCGCAGTAGCCGCGAAGAGGAAAAGTCCAATATAACCAACATTAGAAGTATATCAACCTAGCTGCCTAGGTCCTACATGATTCACCGCTAATCCGAAGGCTATAGAATATGTAGGTAGGTTATGTATGTACGGACAACAACGAACAGGTGTTCCCGGACGGGTGGCCGAAGCAAGGCGTGACCCTTAGGCAGGGGCGTGGTATCATTTAGATCATGTAATCTACATGTATGTTAGTCCTCTTAGTCCTCTAGCCAGCCCTACTTACCGAAAGAGACGCTGACCGTCGCATCCTGTGTGGAGTGATCGACCATAATGCCTTCACATCGGCAGCTGAGCAAAGACAACAAGCTAGGTTCAATTTCTATCGTAAAAATAAGTAAATAGAAAAAGACAAGGTGCACAAGTAATGCTAACGTGTGCGACACTTCATCCGGGCTACTTACTAGTTAGACAGCCTTGATACCCAATCTGTAAGGTTACCCGGAATGGCTATTAGAAGAAAAGGGGGGTGGACGCAAGACGCACCACACTAATAACTGAGCCTCCGGGATGTGCGTATGACATCAATATTAGCTTTCGCCTTCGACGGAAGTTTCTCCTTCCCCGGCTCTTCTTCGTGCCACCCAATATCTCACCTACTTACTCTAGTTTACTCAGTCCTGCCGGCTAGTAAATGTCTGTTTCAAGCTACCAGGTTTCGCGAGGGTAGGACAGCATGAGGTTGGGGGGACACGACAGCCTGATTGTTTCGCGTCTTTATGACGTTATAGTGAAGCCCGTTACGGGGGGTGGTTTTTAAGGATCTCAGCCCCCCAACCCCTATCGCGAAGTTTGACCGCAGGGACCGCAGGGAATCGGCAAAGCAGGTTCTATGGGAGTCATGATAATTAATCCCCATTATTCCCCTCATTTTTCTCTGCAAGGTAAGCTGAGGAGTAGCAGTGCATTATTGTTGAATCTTTCGATTCTCCAACTGTACTGTAAGATCATCCTGTAAGCGGAACCTGGTCAAGTTTCCCAACGACCCCTCTTGTCGCGACATGGCTACCGGCCTAGAATCGATAATCTCACTCACAAACGCCGGTGGCGAGGCGCTATCTCAAAGAGAGTAAATGGTCCGCAAAGCAGGCTGATGATTAATCTAACTTTCCATGCAGGACCTAGATCATTGGAGGTCTTATCTGACAACGATTTGAGACCTGTCAAATTCTAGGTTTGCCGATGTATGTGAGACTTTGTGACACATGTGGCGCATGTGGGATTCTATTGTCATACTATGTGAGTGTTAAAAATATTCAACTCAGTATGACCTGAAAACTTGGGAATTTCTATCCGCGTGCACACGTTATAATCTTCCCTGTATAATTATGTAAGGAAGAAAGCCCCCAGTAGGTAAGCCTGCGTTGAATTGACATGTGCCTCTCTCATATGATGGTACGCATAGATGTGTACACGTAATCAGATAGGTATAGACTGCAACGACTAACTCAAAGGATATACAATTTTGGTAACTTTTTATGAGTTGAGTTGCAATGTCTTCCTTCTCCAGATATGTACCAGGTACTAAGGTACTAGGTAGGTAGATAGAAGTCAGACATCTTACAACGCGGCACGAATTCGACCTTCTCTCTTCAAGTCCCGTGAGATGCCTCTGGCAATCCAATCCGCGATAGCCATGTTAGTTATCATGGGGTTTACACCGCTTGCAGATGGGAAGACACTGGCGTCACCCACATACAAGTTCTGCGCCTCCCATACCCTACCTTCGGGGTCGACGACGCCGCGTGATGGGTGTGCACTCATACGGTTAGTACCCATCTGATGCGCCGAGGTGAATGTCGCGTCCGGAGAGCTCAGCCCAGTGTGCTCGAGTTTATCGATCCAGGCAGCGAATTCGGGGTCGTTAATCCCTTGATCAATGTCATCGTCTTCGCCCCTTTCCGTAGTAGGATCGGTCGGCTTGGAACGCCGTACGAACGATGGCATGCTGTGAACGAAGGCCCAGATTTCGGTCGCACCCTGGATGTAGCACATCTTTGCTAGGGCAACAACACCGGCTAGTATATGCTTGCGGTCGAAAGCTGACGGGTGATAATCGACGATAGGTCGACCGTCATCTGGGTCCGGATACACGCGGCCGGTGTCGCGATCCCGAGCTATGGAGATGTAGGTATTCATCTGTCGACAGCGGAGCGCGTCAAGCTTCCACTGTAAGGCATTATGCCACGGATGTTCAAATAAAAACATATCTAGCTATAATTCAAAGATATTTGTGAGCTGGTGATTGTTACGAAGGGTAGAGCAACCTTACAACCATGCTACTCGGCTCGAGCTTAACTCCGTGCCCTTTACCGTCGAGATTCTCAAAACTAGTACACACGCTCGTCAAAATACTACCTACATAATATGATTAACTTGATATCATGTGATTTATACGTGAGATAAATATTGCTCACCTTCCCAACCTTTGACATCCTTGTCAAAAGCAGCATTGAGGTGACTGACGGGGTGTATGTGGAGATTCTTGCCGATATGGGGATTCTAGTGATGGGTTAGCTTGACGGAGTCCACTGCGATTCTCTGTATTCGTAGTTCTGGGTCTCACCTTCAATCCGCTTCTCATCAATAGCATTGGACTTTGGAATGTGCCGCACGCTACAATTACTTTCTTCGCCTTGATTCGAAGTTGTTTCTGAACCCTGTCCGACTCAGGGGTATGGACATTCCCATCCTTATCTCGCGATGTCCATGTCCCCAGCACTCCGATTGCCTGTTTAGACCCGCGCGTCTCATCAAATAGTATCTTGTCGGCCTTGAACCCCTCAATAAATCTTGCGCCCGCCTGACTGGCAGCCGGAAGCCAGCTTACAGTTGTGCCGCGCTTCTCACCAGATCCGCAGCCGAGCGAACACCTGCCACAATAATGTTCGGCACCTCCGGTATTTTGAGGGCACGACTTAGCAGACCAGCCAAGCTTCGTTGCCCCCTCGAGGATAACTTGTGCTCCGTGAGTATGTCGTATGTGAGCATCGCTAACACCCACTGCAGTCATAGTTAGCAAACCCCTATTTCAAAACGCCAAGACCGGGACGTTTTAAATGCCAACTGTCTTGCTCATCAATAACTGTCATGAACGAGAGAGTGCTTACTAAAATCACACACGCGATCAAGACAATTCTGGAACTCCTGCGTCGTGAAAAAGCTCAGTCCCTCATCCGCCCATTCCTGCCGCAGATACCCCTGAGGCTGCAAGCAAACGCTCCAGTTCACAGTCCCGCCGCCTCCCCAGCAACTCCCCGCAATCACATTCGTGGAGCCATCGGCCGTCATGGCAGGGCCGCCCTCATAAAGATATTCATGGGCCGCTTCGACGGTCATCGGGAGTTGGGGAGGGGGGAAGTAGTAGCCCTTATCAACGACGATGACCCTGTGGCCGGCCTCCGCGAGGACCTTAGCGCATACTGCTCCTCCGCAGCCGGAGCCGACGATTACGACGTCGGTCTCGATTGTTTCGGGCTCGGTTCCGGCTGAGAATTGCATGAAGTTAAAGTCGAATGATGGCCCGGGCTTGTAGTCGTCGACGACATCCTTGTAGTCGCTAATTTCGTGTAATAGGGGGTCCGTTTTAGCGAAACATACCCGGGCTAATTTGGTGATGGTCTTCGCGAGGAACGGCCAGGCGCTGATCCAGGATTGGTTCCATGCTCGGATGATTGATTCTCTGATATGGACTGGCTGTTCTTGCACGGGGGTATAGTAGCCCGTTGCAGCTAGACTACCAGTATGGGTCCTGTTTATGTCGTTAGCTACGCTATATGCTATGGGAAAGGTGAAGTGAGAGGCAAGTAAGTAGGTATATTTTACGCTATTATATTCAGGATACGCCCTAGTTGTCTACGACTGGTGAGTGGGAGGCCTTGTATGGTGCGTTTAAGCAATCGTGCAAATCGTATGTTGTCTAACGCGCTCGCTTCCATATATTGACGGAATTTCTCTTGGCTTGGTGGATATTCCAGAGATCTCTGGGTGTGTTCATAGGCTTCGTCATACTGGGACTGGGAAATGCACAACTGGGCCTTCCGGTCTGTCACGCTTGGCTCGGCAACAATCGACGGGATAACGGCGTCGATTAACATGAACAAGACCTGCCATTGCGTTTCAGAGAAGTATTCATCGGATTCAAGGTCGGGAAGTTCGGTGGGGATAGGGGCCGCAAGATGATGAGTGGCAACCATTATAGATGCGGAAACTTCGGAAACAATAACATTTGATGTAAGGGGTTGTCAATTCTGGTGTAATAGAAGATCGACTCTGGGGTATCCAATTTCATAAATCAATATAGAAACGTCCAATGTTGCTAGATTCACGTCGCGTATGGTACGTATTATGTAACAATCATCGAATCTTTAAATCTCGTAATTATATTATAATTATTTCACGATTGACTTCTAGGCTCTTTTGGACCTTTGAAGTTGACGACTTCAGGAAAGAGTGTTGAATCATCAATGGGTTGCCGATTGAAATATCAACGGTAGATCATAAAGAAAGGTGCCTCGGCTCGTTAGTCATCGCACTCCTTATAGTAGGTATAGCCAATCATCGTCAACTCGAGAGTCAGGGAAAAGCTCGGGTCCTCTATAAGTAGCCTCATTGCGGGGTATTGGAGGCATAGTTATTATTCGCTGCTTTTACCGACGCCTATGAGCTAGAATTAGTCAAATAGTTGGAGCTATTTAGTTGTCACCTGAATAGTGAGGTCGGCCGCAGCTGCAGTTACATAGAAGTAGACTTCATATAAATTTATCGTAGCAACTGTTCACAAAACTGATCATGTGCCGTTGCCTGTATGCCAGGAAGATCGACAAAAGAAACGATAAAAATGAGGCGTACATCCGAATATGCCGAAGATTAAATTGTTAATGGTAAATCTATTGAAGATACACGTACCTTCTATAATTACCTAAAGTTGCACCTGAGCCCTTATAATTGTTCATGGTGTGTTAAACGCGTAGTTTTACTGATGATATTATTCGGGATCCAATCGTTGGAATTCTGGCGTATGAAAAACAGAAGACGATAGCGATAGCCTCCGAGTTATTCGCATAAAAGCCTAAGACTCTGAGACCAAGATTCGCAGGTTACAAATTTGTTGGGGGAGGGGCAAGATATTGGAAACTTATTGGAGACAGCGAAAATCGCCACACTGATCCAGGTACTTTTGCTGATTACGTATCTTCCAGTGTACAATAATTATGAACCTAATTCGAGGTTTCAGTTCTTATGAATATTGAACATTGAATTCTTTTTATTTAAGTTTACGGTTGTACAAGCATGTCATGTTCCTTCTCTGGATCTGTGCATACCTATCGCAACCGCTTATCTAAAAACCTAATGATCATTAGATTGGTACGTATCTGTTGAAAGATCGTTTCCTAAATCTGTCGCGTCATCCCGCCTGCTGGGTTCCCCCTAGACCGCTTCTTGGCATTGGACCCTGGAAGCAGAATTAAAAAAGATAAAAAAAAGTTACGACACGCGGGGCCAATGAGGGGAAGGACATGGTTGGCGTTTTGTTGGGAAATGGATCTCGGAAAATCGAAGCTTGATTGCCTGCCAGATAACGTAGCAACATACCAAACGGGTTACATCGACAACCCCTTGATGAACGACTTTCCTCACGTTGAATATCGGCTAATCGCCCGAGACTCGAGCTCAATCGCAGACATCGAGACTCCCACCGTTTTTGAAAGCCATCTCAGTAATACATGAGAATGCTTACTGTTGCACACAAGCACGAAGCGATATATAGACAGCGCCTTTGGAAGTCAGCCACCTACATAGCAAAGTTTCCAAGTTGAAATTTTCAGAAACTTCCTCGTATATAAAGTTATATGATTTTCACCAGCATGTCTCACTTCACGTCACTCGTGGTTTCAAAGGTATATCCCGAGCTGCCGAGCTCACCCGTTGTCAACATTTTGAGTTTGGTGATCGCCATGGAATCTAGCCCCCTCTCACCGAAGCAGACTTTGCTTGGAACTTGAGACGTCCCTTGGACCGGGGAGCCTCTCGCCGCAAAGGCCGCCTTTCGCTATCCAGTTGGATCTTAGATGATGTTTGTTAATAGATCCACCAGGACTGGGCATAGGAAGTTCCTCGGCATCCTACCTACACTGGTATACGAGCACATGCCACTTCAAAGTCGGTCAGGGGAAGCAGATTGGTTCCTACAGTCTACAGCCCTGGAGATCTAGAGATGTTCTCGAATTATTGCTGAAATGTGTCAAACGTTGTCTTATTAACGCATCGCAGGAAATTAGCTCTGGTGACACCAACACCAACGCCAATACCAATAAGATGGAGGGAGACGCCGCGTCAAGATTCAATATTCCTACTGCAGAACTAATATTGTGTTGTACAATGTACAATAGATCCCGGATGACGGCACTGGAATTGAGTTCCAGTAGCCCAACCCGAAAACAGCGCTTTTATACCCGATTTGGCAGGGCCATGAGTGAACGAACCAATAAGAATGAAGCGGGTTAGGCTACCCCTTCAACTGTTGAGCCCTGTGGCACCTGAACGGCGGAATGGTTAGCGTGGCTACCTAGTAGCGACTATCACTGCGCAATTGCCATTGGCCTCAACCCAGCCCTAGCGCGTTCCAGGGATAGATTTATGCCGCGGTCCAATTGCTACAAGCTACAAAGCTGTTGTGTAGCAGCAGTTCTCATTTTTTTTCTTCCTACTTGAAGAAATTGCAGAAAAAGCCACACATATTTGGTAGTATCGAGGAGGGAAACATTCCTTTTTGCCCTTTTCCATTCATCCCTTTTTTGGTGTATATCCTTAATCACGGCTTCTTTCGAATCCTTCGAACTCACCGTTCTGATTCATCGTTCGATGTCTTCGTAGACCTCTGAATCAGCCCCTTGTCACTTACCTTAGAGCTGGTGCATATATACATAACGGAATTGTCGCGTGTGCGGTCTGTACTACCTCATAGCTATCTTTAGTCTCTCAAATTTCACCGACCGGAGTTGAGATCAAGCCCAAGATTCAAGTTACAAACATGGCTGCGCCGATTGTGTTCCTCTCGCCTCCTCCGGCCAACCTTTTCAGATTCCCACCGCATTCAGTGCCGGAAGCTATCCCTCCTCCGCCTTTTGATCAGCCCTTCACCATACCGGACAACTTATACGTCAGCGCGTTAGACCCCAAAGTCCCGATTACGATCGCAGCTATCTATGCAATCTCTGCCAAAGTGTTGAACGTCTATAACAAGTCCACCGGCAAGAAACCCTGGGCTATCAGCAAAACCAGGGCCTTCCATTTTTTCGTTGTTTTGCACAACGTCTTTCTCGCCGTTTACTCAGCATGGACTTGGATTGGCATGTTCAACGCTCTTCGCAGCACGGTCGTGAGCCCGGCTGGACCTGATGGATGGGCTGGTACGGTCGACAGCCTCTGCAAGTTTCACGGGCCTACTGGCCTAGGCAATGCGCTCAACTACAACCAGAACCATAGAGTATGGGAATCATTAACTGGCTCCAATGTTCTAGCAGCTGGGAGTTTCCCCAGCCGGACTGAAACTGGACGACTCTGGAACGAAGGTCTAGCTTTCTATGGCTGGCTGTTTTATATTAGCAAGTTTTATGAGGTTGTCGATACTCTGATTATCCTTGCTAAGGGCAAGCTGAGTTCTACCCTTCAGACCTACCACCACGCAGGTGCTATGATGGCTATGTGGGCTGGTATGCGTTACATGTCGACTCCTATTTGGATCTTCGTGTGCTTTAACTCCGCAATCCACGCTCTAATGGTGAGTTCCCAACCGCAAGACTAAGTTAGAATACCAGCAGTTACTAATTCTATAACAGTACACCTACTACACAGTGACCGCTTTCAACATCCGCGTACCTACTCTGGTAAAGCGCTCCCTCACTTCTCTTCAAATTTCGCAGTTCATCATTGGCGCCTCTGCTGCCATAATTCACTCCTTCATCTCGTACTCGGTTCCGGTCCAAGTGAAGGTTGCCACTTCCGAGGCCACTGCTGTCGTTTCTAGCATCGCTGCTGCTGCAACTGCTACTCCTAGCTCTGATAGCTTCCTCGAGAACCTTAAGCAAACACTCTTCGGCACCGCTCAAGTCGCTGGAGCAGCTGCTGTGGTAGCCGACTCCGCAGACCCATCTGCCAGTTACGTAACCCGATACCAAAAGGTGGACTGTATCACAACAACGGGCGCCACTTTCGCAATCTGGCTAAATGTCTTCTACCTACTTCCTCTGACCTACCTGTTCATGTCATTCTTCGTCGCAAGCTACCTACGCCGCAGCAAGGCAGAAGTCGTACGTGCTAAGGTCAACCCCAACCGGCGTCTTAGCAACGTCATGTTGGCAGAGAAGGCTAGCTGGGACGCCGCGAAGGGTCTTGAGCGTGAAGTTTACGGCGAAAGCAACGAAGGTGCTATTGTCGAGGATAGCGACGACTCTACCGGCAATGACAACTTGCACCCATCATCTGCTGGCCGATTTAACGAGAAGACGAATGGCGTGTTGAACGGCAAGCATTATTAGAAATATACCCAAAATATATATGCGTTAGACGTTTAAAAACCGGCGCAAGTCGAATTTGTGGGAATTACTAATAACATAGGTAAGTACCTACTCATGGGGTACTACAGCGATACTACGCCGGCGCCCCGGTGCTATAATTAAATCATATCCGGAGTTTAGGGAGCCAGGAAAAGGGGTCGCTATGAAAAACATGTTGCATGAAGGGAATAGGCGATGGTTTCGAGACCAAGCCTATGATGAAGTTTGGATCATTGAAATGAGTGCTGAATTCAGACTCGTTGTATATATTTGAAATAAGCGTTATTGCTTAAGGTGTAGATATAGAACACGTTTAATGATCATGTGTTTGAACCTTAACTCACTTATCTGCTTCATGATAGTTATCTCAAGTGGTGCATGTTCGTTACATAGGACAAATAGGAGTGGCCCCACTATAGGGATGCGATTGCGATTCACAGGTGCGTTGTACGGATTGAATGATATAACGAACAATAACTTAGATCATTCATTTAATCACACTTGCAAGACTTGAGGTTGCTTATTTAACACCTCGTATTCAACTAAAGTGATAGGATATGTTCTAACCATGAATAGCCTTCTCTAACAACGTAATCTTCTCACATCAACACAACCATTTCTTTACTATTCCATCAGTTGCTTTTCTATCAAAAGAACTTCGTCACAGCACCGCGCTTATGCTCTTGTTTACGATTATAAAGCCCCTTGGGTTTAGAGAGGATCTACCTGCGGAGCTACGATTAGAACCCGCCGCCGGCTTCTTTGCGAAGAGCGAGATGAGTTTCTGTAATATGTCTAGCAAAGTCGCGACGGACCTATGTGAGTTCCATTACATACATTGATAATTGGAAAACGAGATGTGTTTATGAATGACGCCATCAAGTATCACAGCCGAGGTCGATAGTGGTCCACGTCTACGGCCGTACCTAGTAGGAGCGCTATGATAGCTAAGAAATCCTCGCTGATAGATACCTACCTACTAGGGAGGTAAAGATATGAAACATTGATGTAGTAAGATAATACCTACGTCTCTCTTAAATAACTAGGTATGAATAGTTTATATACAGAAGGGAATAAATCCCAAGGTTAGCATTACTGCTTTTAAAACCAAGTTGCAGGAGAATAAAATAGAGCTAGGGGTTTGGCCCGTACTTGAAAACTGTCGCAAAGCAAATGATACAATGAAGTTGCTGGTACATCAACCCCTATTAGACTCTGGCAGGTAGGGACTAAACAAGATATCGAACTCATCTAGCATAGTCCTTAAGCTATTGCTAGACTAGAGGTTGTCTCTAGATAGACTTTGAGACGTTTGCTGCTCAGCTGACAGATATACATACTCCTAGCTGTTCGGGATCCAACTCAGCGGGCTGTTGCCTATGATAGGAGACGCAACATGTTTTAAAATGATTTCAACAATTGCTCCCCGGAGGAAATCGTCTGGAGTTTATTCCAATATAAGGGGTAAGAGATGTTACCAGCAAGCATCAGCCAGGTATGCGTTATAGAACTTGGAAATGTCAATGCCTACCTACTCAACTCCCGTTTTTCTTCTTCTCAGGCCATTCTCTTACCAAGCCGTGAATAGAATAGAGCATAGCTGAACCGCCTGTATATGCTTCTCTGACTCAGTTTCGAAGAGGGAATTGGGGGCTTTATGCACGAATGATCTGATGGCTGCTTCGAGTGCTTAGAAATATAGGGGTATGCTTGGTTAGTCCTGCATAAAGATGCCTAAGGACCTCCGTGTAGTTATAGAAAATAGACGTACATATAGGCTCACAACCACATTTGCTTTGTATTTGATAGTGGTCAAAGTATTGGCTAGCATTATACATTACCTGATTATTCTCATGTTTAGTACTGTATACTTAGTACTAACCGGCGAGCTAGTTACACAGCTTCTTGACTAGACCTCGTAGCTAATAGCAACATTCCCTAAGGCATTTTCGACTCTCCAATGTGACCTTTCGGCAATAATAACCGCAGTTGAGAGGTAGGATCATTCAAGCCGAATATTGTATTAATGTAGGACTTGTAAAATTGAGTACCTAGTAGTTACTCTGTCCTAAACGACAAGTTCTTACTAGGTAGGATGCAATCCAGTCTCAGTAAACCTTCCCATAGCACATATCGTGGAGTCGGTCATAAGGCTAACATCTATACCTTGAGCCCAGGGGTAGATCGGAACATATGGCGGAGTCACCGGGGATGCCATAAAATCTGTCGGGTTTCTGTAAAGTTGAATTATCCTTGATGCTAAGAAACGAATATGCACCCTAGGTATGATCAGCGTGTTGAAGCAGCAATCAGATCACTTTCGGATTATATTTGATTTGTATATTAGCAAGTGAAATAGAACTCTACCGTTGTGGCATTCTCCTTCGCGAGAGCACATGGGTAGTACGAACCGTACTGCAGAGGATAGTGGAGGAAGTGAGTCGTCGAATGCTGATATATTACGAACCATGATTATTGAATTAGTTAGGTACCTAGTAAAAGTTAAAGTCTTTAGGGCGAGACGAGTCTTGTGAGCATAGAAGGACCATTCTGCGTCTCTCGGCTTGTGTGAAATGCATTGACGATTCTACCAGTCGGGTTGGTATCACCACATTGAGTAACACAACTAGCAATGGAACAGTGTTGTAGCAGAGTGGCTCCTCAAGAAAGGGAAAATCTGAATGAGACGAACACGAGCCCAGAATACCCCACAAGTCTCACATATGGCGGCTCCATTGCCCTAATATTGTTTCAGTATGCCCACTCGAATGCTACGTTAGTCCTACAGCTACCCCTTAAAATATCACGATCCAAAGTAAATATTCGACGATGACTAGACCATGACGATGCGCATGGTAACCTACCTAGATTTACACCACGGATATAAGTGAAGACGCTGCAGATGTCGGGAACCATATCGCGGATGCTAGAGCACTACTCCATCGAATTCTCACGATCTTTCTAGTCCTCTTGCATCAAACTCCCTTGCTGCCCGCCCCCCGCACACAAAGCGGCGGGGGACGGACATCGTGAGGATCTTCCCCCTGCCCCTGCTCCACATAGGGCGCATCCCTTTCCATCGCAGCGAATTCGGCCAAGATCACGCGCCTGCGCCTGCAATATCATATCATACTACATAGTAGTATGTATGTGCCGCAGAATCGATTTTGGGTCTGTAATACCAGGTTCCTGGTCTGATCCGATTGACTGTCCAAACCGATCTACCCATTGGTCGATGCGCTCAGCGGGAGACCTGCGAGAATATGCTTGACAGACGTTGCCAAGAGGCGCACCCGGCCTCTTTTTCTCTTTCTTCGGAAGACGTCCTACTTACCCCGCCTCTGAAGGAGGAGGGCGGTTAACGCCCACAACAACCGCCCGAAGATGGTCATTAGGATATTAAGGTAAAGGTACGTAAGGTACGTCTATGCATTATCACACCGCTGTGGTTAAAGACTTAGACGCGGCAAAGTAGCTTTTTCATCGAGTTTCTCGGACGCCGATATGTCCGCCGTCGGTGGCGATGAGAAATTTTATGTTGGACTGCGCTGCCGCCACGAGGCGATAGTTGCCGCAGCTGCGGCCAACTGATAACCGAGGGGCTTGCCGAAACGGGATCGGGAATCCCGGAAAGGCAAAGGACTTCATCATCGGGCGCCGGAGCATTGAATTGGCACCGCGAAACTTGACCGGACATACCTGACTTTATTATAAGCACATTGGCGCGTCAACTACACGCAATGGTACGTAGGTGAGCTAGAATAACCAATGCGGTATCTGGTCACGTCCCAGATGTGCGTTCGACCGTCTCGCAACCGAGGATGTCAATATATTGGATGGGTACGGGTGGAAGACTGAAAGTAGGACAGAAAAGTACGTGGGTACTGTATGTAAGGTTACATACCTTCTTTTACGGCTACTGCCGGTTCCACCAGGTCGGGTGGACCCAACGCTAAATAGGTTAGGTCACCTAACCTTACCTTACCTGCTTACTTAGAATGTATCTAAGGTACCTAAGTGGAGGCTAGGATCGGTCTTGCCGCTCACATAGACTTTGATTGCCTAGATCGTCATAGCCTCACCGAGCGCGGTACATGCTATTACGTATTTTCGCCTGCTTGCGCCGGCAAGCCCAGGAAAGGTAAGCCGCTAGTAGAGCAGGGAAGCTACCCTTTGTACCTAGTTCGGTGCCAGGAGGAGCAATTGCTACCGCGGGATTGGATAGAAAATCAGAACATCGATTACTTACATTACATAGAAACGACGAACTGCCACTGGCCCCGGAGTAAGTCGGTTAAACTAACGACAGGTACACATCTCATCGGAAATGACGATGCCGCGTTTCGGTTGGATTAGGTAAATTATCATGAAAATCAAATCCGATTAATCCAGATACTCGGCTAGAAACCTCCGTATCGTGAACGCCGTGTAACCAAACCGACTAGGCTCAGCACTCCAGCATCCAGTTTCCAGTACCTAACACCCAGCACCCAACATTCCAGCTGTGCTCATCGAAACTCCAAAACTCCAGGCCGAAACAAGATTCCTTTCTAATGCCCCGATATGCACACCCCGAAAATCCCCTTTCCATTTATTACCCAAACTCCCTAAGTCACCTGACTCGAGGATGCAGTTCGTAAATGACATGCTCCCTCCCTTATACGTTATCTCGTCTCCTCCCCTCCCCTTTCGCCCGTCGCCCCCCTCCACGCAATTATAAATCGGAATTAGTCCACTAAAGTCGGGTATCGTAGCCTGAAGGGAAGTGCAAGACCGCCATGCTGTCCGTATAACTCGTGCAAATATGGGATGGGTATGGGCCGTGTATATCCAGTCTATCCCAGAAACGTCTAATCTATATATGTGAATGTTGTATGTTCTGGTATCGTCGGAAATTTTACCGTCGTTATTAGGTGTGTTGTGTCGTGTATCATCATAGTTACGTCGCCAGAATTCGATTCTGGAGAGTGCTCAAAGAATGCCCAGACGTGTCTGAAAGCATTATTCGGCGAATTAATATAGTTCCATCCTTCTTTAAAACGTGCTCCAATTCCAATCTCGGGGAACACTCATGGCGACGTCCTGATGTTGGCCATTTTGGCCGTTGATGGGCGTTGAGACAGCCGGGCTTGTAGGTACCGTTTGCGAACCTACGTGGGTGGAAGAGGTTTCGCTGGAAGCTTGACTATTTGTCCGACTACGCCAAGCTCTGAACTCCGAAAAACAATGGGAGCATGCTCGGCTAGGCGTGCCTCGCGGGTTGTAGTTCGCGTCTTGATCGAGAGGGACGTCGAAAGCGGAATGCGAATCACAGAAGATATTGCCACATTTTCGGCAGTGGTGTCGGCGCGTCCAGTAGTTGAAGTGGCGCAAACAGGATGGTTCGTCGCACATTGTAGACTCTGGGTCGGGCTGGATTGAGATGTCAGCTGAGGTTCTTGTAATACTATGAAGAACAAGAAAAAAACAGGAAGATAACATGACTTCATCATGTGGGTTGAGGTGTCGCAGCCTACAGGGCTGCATATCTGAGACACGGGCTGCGGATTTAGGCTTACCTTCCAGTGTTGTCGCGTGGGTTGCGCCGTTGGTTTGGGGAACATATCCAAGTCCCAATCGCCATCTACCCACTTCCCACTGTCGCCGGTGGTGCGACGGCTCAAACGGCTAAGCGCGCTCAACCCGCTCAAGTTGATAAAGCTGTTATTAGGCGATACCTGACTGTCATCATCTTGTGCTTCCGTCTTTCTCCCTATTATCTTCTTTGACGGATGCTCTGTCGGTCTTAAAACAGCGGGCATGTACAGAGGTCGTAATCGCTGGCGATGATAAGGTTTCGGAGACGTTGGCGAAGCATTGTTAGATGTGCTTAGAGGCGAGATCTGTTGAGATTGGTAACCCTGAGATGGGTAACATTGCGACGGGTAAGTCGGGGATTGCGATGACACGGTAGATTGCCCATGGTATGGGAGGAAATGCGCCTGTGGTTGTTCATGTAACCGGGGCATGATAAAATCGGTCGCCATCCTCCTTTAAAAATGTCGTGGGTTATAATTGTATTACCAGCGTCCAGGACAATAGTAGGTGGGAGGGTATCCAAAGAAGAACAAAGCGGGTTACTATAAGGATGGACGGTCGAAAACTGGCGAATGTTGGGGCAGCGATAAGCGGCGTAAGCCGTCGCGCGACCAATTTATTGTGTAATAAGAATTGCTCAACCCAAACACCCTTAATAAAAAAACCCGGGATCAACAAAAGCCACAACCGACTTTAACTGGTAGAAAATAGGTATGAATCGTAAAAGTTAACTACCAAGTTAACTAACGGATGGTGAGGGTATCGTCGGAAAGTTTATGACTTTTGGCTCGGAGGGTGTTTGAAGGCCTAGATCATAACTTTAAGTCGTTACTGCGCGCAACTAACTGTCTTAGGTAGTGGGAGAACGCTTGTGATAAGACGGTTATGGACGAGTGCCGGCAGGCAAACTGTCCAAGTGGGAGTGACGATTGATAAGAGACGGATAAGAGTAAATATAAAAGGTGTAGAGAGTTATGTCAACTCTATCTAATACCCAAATATGAGGGATTAGAAAAATATTACCCTTTGTATAGAGGTATGTAAGGGAGAATAGAGGAAAAGAGGCTAGAGTTAGTATAACATGAGTAGTAATAGGGGAGAGAAGAGAGGTAGGAGGGATGATGATAATAACGTTCTGTCAAATACCTACCTACAAAATACCTTCCTAGGTACGTCCTTGCCTAAGACCGTAGTCGAACCGGTCGCTGTGGCACCTTTGCTGCTTTGGTGGACCGGGAGCCCCTCGATACATCCAAGCGCGTCCACTTACACAGGACCGTAGTATCTTCTTTCCTTCTGATTGGTCAATACACATCAGCTAAGTCCATAATATTCAATTCATACTGTGCTTTACTCTTTTAGGTACATTAGACATACAATCTGTATGCACGTCGAGATAGTCCCATCGAATATTCTTTTCTTGTGAGGTGGTTTTTTTGGAAATTCCTCTACAATGCGCAACACCTATTTCTTTCATCGTTTATTCAGCCAACACCTGGAAAAGAATTTAATAACAGCTATTGCTAATACGGTCGCATTCCGACATAACCGACCAAAACCTATTATACCTAAATGTAACAGAACTGCATGAAGCTCATTGAGGTCTCACTTATTCATAGACCTAGGCTGCTAGGTCCCATCCAGGGTCTACGATGTATTGTACATACACAGTACAGTAACAAAAAATGGGTTCTGCTTGCTCGCCTGTCCTCTTGCCCAATTTGTTTAAGGTCGCTGGATACCGATCTTCGGCGGTTTAAAATCCGTCGACTTACGTCAGGTTTCTCCTCGGACCCTTCCAGCCTTTATTTTTTCAGTCACTGTCTCATCAAGCGTTCTAGGATCCCAGGTTAGATATTTCTCCGCAACTAAACACTAAATAACGGCATACTAGCAGACTAGTAGTTAGCATCTTGAGGATCGAAGCAAGTAATCCAATGAAACGACAAACTTTAAGCAATCATTTTGTCGTTCATCATGAATCGAGATTAAGTAACCTCGAACCAGATTTCCAAGGAGAGGACCGACTGCCTGATACAGTTGATATCCAAAGAAAACCTCGCATTTTGGAGTTGTCTGTACTACGCCGGCGCGCCAGCCCGTTCTTTATTACGTTTGGCTACTACAACAGCTAGACCCCGGAGCAATATATCGCGATGTAACCGGCCTTACTTTATTGCAGGCGGATTTCCTGCACCATTGTAAATTCCCTGCCGATTGTCATGTCGATAAAGATCTGGAAGGCCTGTTAACGATGACTTCACATTCGTCACAATCTAACCGTGCGTTGTTTTTCTCGAGATCCGGTCGGACGGCAAGATCTACAATCTGCAATACGTAGCGTGTAGAACCTAGACTCCTGGTGGCTCCACCGACGAACCGACCACCCGCCGTACGCTGCTTTATTCATGAGCAAGGTTATCCTCGACTCCTGTCGTAAGAAGCTGAAGAAAACCCGACAGCCCGTCAACCATTTCGAAAAGCTGCCACTGCTACCACTACTGGCACTTAACAATATGATGATGCAAGCACCAGATTTCCATATTTACAACCTTATGCAAGACACCCTAAAACCCGGAGATCTTAAAGCAACGACCAGATCTAGGAAAATTAATAACATGAACTCTAGTCTGACGGCATCCTCGATGTGATATTCATACCTTAGCCCCTCCAAACACTTTAGCGCGGCGATAGGAGCGGCACAGTCTAGCACAGTGTTTATCATGCTGCAGGTTTATCTTTGAGTGCCCGTTGATTGGATGTTACGAGTTCACTAATGCCTGTGCGTTAGGATCTACGTCCTCAAGTCGAGGCTCCTTGCTCCTTGTCCTACTAAGTACGTACAGCAGGTTGTCAAAGTTGCTAGGATCTTTCTTGACCGCTGAATTGGTTTGTGTACTGTGGTACGCACTGGACTCGAATGGCTAACGACCTGGACCTGACGGCTGCCATGGCTGACCACCTCTTTTGCTACCCTTTTATTTCTTATTTGACCTGCCACAATTTCTCACGTGTCAATAGGTACTCCCCATTAGATGTACGAGGACTAGCTTAAGCACAGACTGGCACTAATAACGCAAGCCTCGTGGTTTGACATCATACAGGAATCATATTTATCTGGATGTCTGGACCATCAATGACACCAGGGTATCACATCACTCGCAAACACACGCAAACGCTGGAAGAGGAGATTTGAGTTCAACCATCCCGCCGATCAAGTAATATGCAAGATCTAGAAGATCAAGGTCTCTTTGCGATTCCCGTTTCTCATGCGTCTTTTCTAATATGCGAAGTGAACTACGTATGCACCTACTACATAGCGCATACGACCTCGACTTTAATTGGAACAATCCTCAGTCCCGAGTTCCACACAGTGAGACACCAAATATAGCGTATCTACGTATGTACGTTGCCCCGCGGAGCTTGGAAAAAGGGTCCTCGAAGTGGACCGGACCTCGACTTTGTTATCGTCAAAGCCTCATTGGCTGGTCCGCGACAGCTGGGCAAAATATTTCCAACTCAAGAGATCTTCAGCCTGGCGGGGTTAATACCGGGATCCCGAACTGCCCGAGTCAGCTTCCGCAACCCAATTGAAAACACTGCGTACACAGAGACTCAGTAACCATCGCATGCGGTAGTACCATTGACGATGGTGGGCGGCCTCACATGCTATGAGATGAGTTTGCCAAGAATAGTTGTAGAAAGCATTTCGATATTATTAATGATAGGTATTTGTTCATGGTGTAACGTGTTAGTATAATCATATAGATGAAGATCCCGGGCATCTGGATCACTTCCCCGTTCCCCGCGGGGCAATCCCTATGCATATCACGATCATTAACATCGAGATATCTGAAGCATCATTTAACAAATCGTATTATTCATCTGGGCTAGTCAGATCGTCCTGGACGCCATCAACCCATCGGCCACTCTTGCCGCCCTCTTTGAGAACGACTCTCAGGCCTTGAATGCTCATCCTTTTATCTACTGCTTTACACATATCGTATACAGTGAGTGCTGCCGTAGAAGCAGCTGTTAAAGCTTCCATTTCTACCCCTGTCTTGCCGTCGCAAGCTACAGTTGCCTCAATATCAACTCGGCCACCTCCATTCTCTTCTTCGTCGTTATTATCGTTTTCACGTACGACAAGGTCTACAGTAACTTTGGTGATCGCGATAGGGTGACAAAGCGGGATGAGATCGGATGTTCGCTTTGCGGCCATAATCCCTGCCACACGGGCAACCCCTAAGACGTCTCCCTTCTTGATCTGATTCTCTTTGATGAGCTTGCAAGCGATCCTATTGGTGAAATGAATACTGCATGCTGCCTTGGCGATTCTCTTGGTCGGCGTCTTTTCTGATATAGATACCATGTGAGCAGAGCCAGACTCGGATACATGCGTCAACTTGGCAACGTTGCTCTTCTCATTATGCCGTAGGCTCGTCTGTGAGAAGCACCGCAGGTGTTGTCCGTGTACGATGATGTTTGGCGGGGTAGGTAACCAAGAGGCCACCCTCTTAGGAGCTGAAGGTATGACAAGAGGATTCCTCGCAGCATCGAAAGGCAAGATTTGCGAACGGCTATCCGGAATGAATCGCCGCGGACCTGCCATGTGCTCGTTCAGTTCGAGTTCCTCTAGTTGCCTCGAATCGGAATGGCAGGCGTTTATATGATCCCTTGTAGGTCTAATCGCTCCAAGGGATAGGAGTAGTCACCCACCTATGAGTATCATGGGTCTATTCTTCATATGTTCCAACTCGCCAATACCAGCATGCTTGGCCTTCTTCCTCTTCACGGCCATACCGATGACCTCTAGAAGTCTGTGCTCACTAGGGGATAAGTGAAGGGATGTCGGCTCGCTTGATATTTGCTGTCGTCGGTCCATCTCGATCTTTTTCATAGTCTCATAAGCTTCCTCGTCAACCGGTTCTCCCCCGTTAGATTCTCTTAGGATATCACGCAGCGAGACCTCCGAGTTTCCAAAGAGACAAACTTTGAGGTTGCCATCGCTTGTGATGCGAAGACGATTACAGGACCCACAAAAGTTGTGTGTCATGCTGGTGATAAAGCCAATCTTGCCAACAAATCCAGGGATCCTGTAGGTCTTGCTCGTATCATTCTTGTGATCCCGTACTTTTTCTATACCAGGAAATTTCTCCCGAATACGATCCAACATCTCTGAATAACTAAACATTTTACCCTCGTTCCACTTATTGCCATCGAACGGCATATATTCTATAAACCTTACTTCAATATCTTTCTCGCGGGTCATCTCGACGAAAGGAATGATCTCCCGATCATTTATTCCCCGCATGACGACCGCGTTGATCTTGAGCTTGATGCCGGCTCCGTGCTTGTTAAGCTCAAATACTCTCTCGATGCTTTTCATAACGGCATCGAAGCCCTTTCGCCTGGTCATGATCTGAAACTGCCATGGGTCCAGTGTATCAAGGCTCAAGTTGACGCCGGTTAGTCCAGCTTCAACCATACCTTCGAGCTTTCGATGGAGCGCTATACCGTTGGTGGTAAGACAGAGTTCCCGCAGACCATGCGGGCGAAGAGCACCAATCTGTTGCATTAATGGCAGTATATCCTTTCTAATGGTAGGTTCCCCTCCTGTCAGACGGATCTTGTTAACCCCCTGAGAAACGAACAGAGATGACAGCATAACAACCTCAGGGGTTGTTAGCAACTCTCTTTGAGGAGAGAGAGGGACACCTTCCTCTGGCATACAGTAAACGCATCGAAGATTACACCTTTCGGTAAGCGAAATGCGTAAGTAGTCGTGTTGCCGTTGGAAGGTGTCCGTAAGGAAGTCCGAAAACGGCTTGGCATCTTTCAACAATTGCCGCCGGGAAGGCTGAGCGGGTGGCGCCTGGATCGGACTTTCGGACTCCGAAATATTTGGTATTGCCACCGCCGCCGCCGCTGTGCCTATTCGCCGCAGAGACTCAGAGCGATATTTCCCGGTCGGGGTACGCAGACCCCAAGATACGGCCCGCACTAAATTCATCGAGAAAGTTATATGCGTCATCTCGATAGGCGGTTAAGATGTTTCGCCGAACAAAAGTTTTTATGGGATACGATGCATCATGTCTTATATTGGCGGGTTGCTTGAAGTTTGAACAAGTTAGTTGTCAATTTGGAGAACAAAAGAGAAACAATGTCTTAATTGCCACGATACGCGGAGATGTCACGGGTACCAATGTGTTGTACCTGCCTTATGAAGCTGAGATGAGTCAGCACAGCTACTATCGCTGGTGGAGACCTTAAAAAGAGATAAGCGTAAATGGTGGATCGCGGTGGGGCGCATTCCGAAGTCGTTGCGGTGTTCCACTGGGTCGGAACCCTGAAAGATTGGAAGATTGAAAGATTGACTTTGTACATCTGAAAGTCAACAAAAACAATACCTATTAGGTAGCTCAAGGTGAGGCTCCATTTTTTGTATCAATGAGCTGATAATTCGAAATAGTTGACTGGTCAGTCAGCTAATATCACATAGACCTGTATCGTTTTATGATTGATCATCGGTTGCGACGGTTAATTCTGCCGTATTGAGGCGGTTATGACCTAAAAGTCTTACGATAGCATTCTCACCGGTCTCACCTCACGGCTTCAAAATACCTAATTATTCATGATACTCAGTACCGGATTATTCCGGCAAATTTAATATATCATGCGCTTCTCGAAGGCCCTTCAGTGTAGGAATTCACCCCAAGACTATATAACTCTGCTCTTTAAATTCTTGCCATCTGTCTACCCATTTGAGTTGCTCGGAACCAGAAATAGATACTAATGCTCACAATTAGCATCGCCTCACTCTTGCCCAAGCCCAGATGGTGAACTAATTGCAACCCTCCTACCATCAAGTATCGTCATACGGACTATTATATCTCTGGACGTACTCCGAACTATAAAACTTCCACAGGATCTCACGACCGGTGTGACGACCAGCTTTCTCTGGTCACCTTCCTCTACGAGGATCTTAGTCGCTATCACGGATCAGATACATGTCTTCTCGGCCAGAAGCGGCGATTTCCATGGTGTTATTAGGATTCCGCCGTCGATCGGTAGGTCAACCTTCATCGATTTTGGAGCTACCGACCATGAGGTGTGCATTTGGTCGCCATTCGGTATCAAATTAACACTCATCAATCTTACGAGCTCAAAGGCTGTAGAAATCACAAACCCCAAATTCTACAGCGCTGCCACTGCAACTAAAGGGATTTCCTTCCGCCCAAAGACAAAACACCTTGCCCTGCTCACGAGAACTTCTGGGAAGGATATGATCAGCATCCATTCCCCGGGGACGAGAGAGCTTCAACGGTCCTGGTACCCGGACACTATTGATGCTCAAGGACTGGTCTGGACCGCGGATGGGAGATGGTTGGTAGTGTGTGAATCATCAGCTCAATCCCCCAGGGTCCTTTTCTATACTTCTGACGGTCATATTTTCAAGGATTGGAACGGTCCCCTCTTACATGCACCTCAGGACATGGGTCTGCTTAGTACTGGCGTGAAAGCGTTCACGCTCAGCCCTGACTGTAGACTCGCAGCAGTTGCAAACAGTTCTCCCTGCATATGCATCCTAAATACGCCATCCATGGTAGAAGCAATGCGGCTCCATCACCCACAAGTTATCCAGCCCAAGGATACATTGCAAGTAAGTTACCCATGTAGTGGGGACTGTAGGAACACAGGTTGCTGACCGTGAAGATCTGGCAAGAACAAAACACTCTTCCAAATACTGGATCAATTTCCTCGCCAGGGTTCATCAAAGCCACGCAGGCGGTGACGCCACAGTGGACTACGCCGAATAACCTTCAGGAACCTACATCTGGTTGTAATCTTGTCAAATTCGACTGTTCTTCGTCTCTTTTAGCCACGAGGCTAGAAGACGCCCCAGGTACGATCTGGATCTGGGATCTCCCTAGTTCCGATCTTCGGGCTGTGCTCATGTACCACGCCAATGTAACAAAGCTAGAATGGCACCCAGTCCATCCAGAACTTCTCCTTATGAGGTGTGATGGGGACAGGTATGGAAGTCTCGTGTTTGCCTGGGACCCTCTGAGCCAGGGCCCACGGTCTATCGACATGGCACGCCAATTTCCAGAAGCCTTAAGTAGTAAGACTTACGCCGCATGGATACGGACGAGGGCAGAGTCTGCAGCACTATTCTTCACTGACCACGCAACCTGCATGGTTATTTCACTTGCAGATTCTGATGGAGAAGCACTCCCCTGGCACGAGGACGATTCTGCGCCTGGTAGCCCCATCAGTCATGGGAGCGATATAAATATGCAGTCATCACCAAAACTCGCATATGAATTAGAGGATGCAGAGGACAGTATCGATATTGACCCAGATGACGACTATGCGAGTGAGCTGGATGACACATTTCAGTTCATCAGCCGCTAAGCCGGGGACCTGCGCAAGGGTTCTGTCACATATCAAGTTGATGGGGTATGAAATTTAGGCACCCAGTACCGTGGAATAATAGCCATTAGCTTAATCCCGGAAGACAAAGTCAACTGTCCCGAATGCAAGAATGGCCTTTTAGTGACTTCAGAGTCGCAGGGTATGTTCGGATCTCATACTGTTGTTAGTGAACCGATGAGCTCGATCTACAACGTACGTTTTGGTTACTTGGTTGGGCGAGAAAGATAGGAAGACGCTAATAAGAAAGAAGTACTCGGTGTGGAAGACATCATCAACTTCGCTCAAAGATCGTGGGTTGATCTCATCGACTGGACACCGTTAGGAATAAACCAATCACATAAGCTAGTTGGCTAGAAAGCTAGGAGGGCAGCCGTAGTTGCAGTCGCAGTCGAAGAGTCAACGGGCACTCGGTATGCCGGGCAATGATACCCTTGCTGTGTTACGACATGCACGAAAACATTCTTGGAAAGATTCTAGCCTCCTACGACGTGTTTGCCAACAACAGATTATCTATCCTGGACAAATACCTAGGTAACCATTCAATACAGATACCTACCCAAGCATGTACTAAATTCACGACGTTACTTGACGCTAGTACGACGCAGCATGTTGTACCTTGGGGGTTTTTATGGGCTGCCATTCTCGAAAGAACTCGATGACCACGGGTGCGGCAAATTGAAGCCGTTAAAAACGCCACTTAAGTAGGGAACCACCTAACCCCCTTGTCTGCATATCGCATGGTCTTCCCCAACTCAATAGCATCGTCAAAAATACCGATATTATGATACAGCCAAAGCTCGAAGTACGACCTGAAGACATCTTAGATCTATCGATCTCCACCAGCTTCCCGCCCCCACAGAATATTCAGTGAGCCTCAGACACGCAGGCTATCTTTACCGTCTACTAGCATGTACCTATCTACCTAATTACCTCCTAACCTATCTAGGTAGTAGGTAAAGTAGGTAGGTAGGTATCCAAATCTTACCTAGCTTATGGAATCAAACTAGGTCTTTAAAATCGAATAACGTACCCCGTAATAATAAGCTAGATTATCTTTAAGGACCTTTCTCAATACATCCATCAACCCTCTTACCTCAGCTACTCCCCTACCTACTCTACAACGAACTCTGTCACCGGGTACCGAACAGTTTCTTGTTGGAGCAAGGGTCATCGATCCTCTTCCTAGGTTGCAAGCCTCGACTGACTTTTATGGCTTGATCCCCGCCGAAGATCAAATAGGAGAATATACCTTATTCAGCAATGCTGTCAGATTTCGTAACAAGGTCATGGTCAATGACTGTGACTGATGGCTCGCGTTATCATGCAGGTAAAAGACTGGTACCAACTACTACACGGCAGTTTCCTATTGGGCTACGCGTGGTAGAAAGTAGCACATTCACACAATCTACGACCGTGTCTCGATATACATATCTCCGGAGCCATGGGTGCCCTCATCGCTGACATCTCTTGACCCAATCGGTGTACGGGTTGCATGGTTGCTGGCTGCTGGCTAAAATATACGCATTGGTCGTACCTGGCACGGCACGATCCTGCATACATCTACCTGGGTAACTTACGATATATACCACCGAGTCTCAGACTACCATCTTGTGTAACTTCTATTAGGCTTCGTCTTCATTGTCATCGCGTACATTCGGACCATAGATATACTCGTGCAACATATAAAGAGCCCCATCGGATCTTTCCTACTGTTGTGTTCGTTTCACACGATTCTCTCGCCAAGGGTGCTCCCTGCCAAACATTTTTGAGTAAACTCTTTGAGAGCTGCAGCTGTCCGTTCACGATGTCTTCGGATGCCTTCACCCATCAAGTCCCCATAAACGGGACTATGCAAACCAAAGTCTTGCCAGGAAATCAAACGAACCTGTACTACATTTTGGTGTCAAATGTGAGCTCAGCGTAAATTAGCTTTGAATCGTGCAACCTCCCTCTTTAAATGGCTTCTTCCTACTAACAATATACCTACGAAAGTTGCCATGGCAAACAACTTGGAGACAGTTGAAAAACCATGTGCGGGCAGTATGCATGGTTGACCGAGTCGAGGTGTTCAACGAGAGCACGTCTGGTTGGGTTTCTGTTTGGGGTAGGGACAATTATGATGCAGCTCTCCGTAAGATAATCTCCGAGAATTAATTAGATATTTTAATCTTAACTGGAACTTAATTATAGGGCTTCTCAACGGAGGTATCTTCAACGGACGAGCACTCCTGGCCGATGGCAAGAATATCTCCGAAACTATCATGATCAGGGAATCCGTGGTTCCTTCAAAAGCGGCCACGGGTTCCTCGAAAACGGCCTCTAAGGCGGTTCCCAAGACCGTTTCCAAGGTGGCTTCCAAAACGGCTTCCAAAGCGAGCTCGAAATCGAGCGGCTCTACATCCAAGACCACTCATGCATCGAGATTCAAAACACCTCCCTCGACGCAGTATGCGGCTAGCACACCCCCGTTGATGTCACCGCATGCTACTGGGTACGGGGAGGTAGGTTTCTTCAAACTCGAATAAGAGAGAATCTCGTATTATTTTTGGTTGCTAACCCCTTCTAGTGGACTTCTCCCGCAACCTCTTCTCTATATACAGCTACTTCGTCAATGGAATGCGCGCCTTATACTGCGTCAAGCGCCATGCCTCCTGATTACAGCGAGACGCCTAATTGCTACACCTACGATACTTCAAGTAGCAGCTACCTAGACCAATCAACCATGGTTTCGCCTTCCACGATGGTACAATACCCTTATGATACAGGCTTCTCCCAGCAATATCAAGTGAGCGGGTATCAAAACAACGATTACGCCATGTATAACAGCATGCCTAGTCCGGAACCCATAACGCCGATGCCAAATGATCCTTCCAATAGCATGGTTCCAACGAAACAACGTAAAATCATTGTGAAACAAATTCAACCTTCGATCAATGTCAACCAGGTACAAGATCTCATCCGAAAGAAAGCCGGATCCGATGCTGATAAAATTCAGCATGTTGACTTGCCGCTAACTGAAGGCCAAGCATCAAACAGAGGCTACGCTCTTGTCACGTTCCAGAGCGAAGAGGTGGCCAGCAAGCTGATTCGGCGACTAAATGGGTACAAGTACGAAGGTCGGGAACTGAGAGTTGATTACACCAAAGAAGGCGTATCCGAAAACGAAAATGTCAAACACCGATCTTCGGGTCATAAAGAGCGGCGAGACGACAGGGAGAAAAAGTCGAAGAAGGAGAGCACTCGAGAGCCAAGTTCACACGACAAGAAAAACAAGTCACACAAATCAGGCGTTGTCATTGCTTACGGCACATCGTCGTCTTCTTCTCCAAAGAAGCCGGACTCGAAGGAGAAGTCAAGCAAACGTCACTAGGCTAGCATGATCGTACGCAGTGGGTGATGCTGGTTCACAATTTTGGAGACACATTACTGCTTGGCTATGGTTTCCTATTTTCCAGGTAAAAAGACCTTCGCGAGCGTTTCTTGTTTACTTTTCTTCATTATTTCGATATACACGGCGGGGGCGGTCTGCTTCTGGTTGGAATACTCATTGGGTCGGCTCAACTGTCCTTACCGCGATGTATCTACGTAATTGCAGACATCCATATGAATCAGGTCATTCCTTGATAGTATCGGATATGAATCCTGCGATGTGCTGTACAATAAACTTGCTTCTACCTTTGTCTGATCTTGGGCGGTGTAGTCGTTAGCCGGAGAGGGAAGAAAGGGGCGTCGTCCCCTTTCCGGCCAGGCATAGAGGCTCTTGGCACTCCTTGTATATGCCTCCTGCAGAGCCTCATATTGATTGAATCCAACTAATTTTACTTCACCATCCGTTGCGGAAAGGGGACTTACATACATGCAGAAAGCAAAGTGCTTCACGCTCTCGCCGGCGCCTTCGATGGTTGTAGACATCGGGATATGTGCTCATGCTATACCACATGAGCTATCATTTCGTGTATATCCTCGTTATATAATATCTCGGCGTAGCCCGTCGTTTGATTTTCTTGCTCATACCAGGTATCTGAAGCATGGCGTATGCATGCAGAATATGCCACCAGCTGCAACGTATATGCAACGCGCCTCAAGGAGGCCTTCATCTTAACCCGTTCGCTCCTTTTACAATGGAACCATACATGCCTAGTACCTATCCATGTCTGTGCAATAATTTACCCCGGTCTGATGTTCGCCATGTACCGGCCAAGTGTTACACGGCATCGTCAGTGCATGCTGCCCCTACCCGGTAAGAGAAGCTTTTGTTCGCTAACTACCTCCCATCTCCTCCCACGTAGACATTTCCCCGGCCTGCCCCTTACTGACCCCCCTTTTATTGACCCCCACGTTAACCCAATGTCTTATATAACCGGTCAAATAAGGGCCGCGACAGATGCCATCCTTATGGTCCTACATGAACTGCAGGCTCCACCGCTGAGGTATGTAGACTACTGCGCCAGCGCTGTCTTCCGCTTGACCCGAGCTGCGGTCCCTTATTAACGAGATGCTTCGCGTTTGCCGGGTCTTGCGTACGTGCATGTGATCATCCCCTTCCACAAGGCATGCCGATCCCCGGCCGTCCCCTGTGAGATATGGCTAGAACGCGTGGGGTGGGGTCTGCAGAAAGGCAGTGTAGAGGTCATCGTGCGTGCCAAATATTGACGCCATTTATACATTTTCCCCATCCCTAGGGTACGTAGCCCTCCTGGCTTCAACCAAAATGGGTCCGTTGTCGCACGATGTCAGTAGATTCCTCTTAACACGTTGCCCTCTCGCTGAGAAAAAAAGGGCGCTATATGCGATACCTAAGCTACGATGTGTTGACCGGTGTAAAAAGCAGTTTTCGGTTTCCTCGTAATCAGGTAGACTTGTGGCTTTTGACGAATCTGACTGGACTAGGGTGATCGCCTCGACTAGCGGCTATTGGGCTATCTGTCGCTATAGGAACACGCAAATCCTCATAAGCCATCGGGTCACGGCGGAAGGGAGATTAGGTATTGAGACAACGCCGTGGCGTCTTGGTCAAGCCCATAGTAATACCAAGCACGCCTACATTTGTCGTTTCTAGTAAAGGACGTGACGGCGGACTTGGATCCGGAGATGGGAGACCGGATAACATCTTCTTCTTATTGCTTATTTCTCTTCAGCGCTCCCGATTCACCGATCCGACAATTGGTGTGAAGGGCAACGGAATTCAACTGGTCGACAAGAGCGCGCTAGATGCTCTCTCCCGTTTCCAGGGGTATGGCAGATGGCTAAATCGTTTCTGCAAAGGACTGATCATAATTTCGACCTGACACAGATAGAACCGCAGGTTGCGTGGAGAAGAGATAGGTACGTAGGGTATGATCTTCCAGCCTCGCCGCGAAACCAGCCGATCATCAGCTAAAGAGCTGACAGGCCGCGTGAAAATTCCCATTCAGGTAATAATAGATATATGTGTGGACCCCAAGCCGGTCTAGGTACTAAACATCGTCGACGTGCGTATGTGGCTGTCGAGTACGTACTCTCATATTCTAGATTAAATCATCGGATTTTCCTTATTCTCCTCGGATTTAGGCATAAGGGGCTGCTGACTTGGACGAGAAACTTGCATATAAAGAAAGAATAAAGTGACACAAAATGACGAGTCATAACTTATTTTCATGATTCAGGCAAAAGTCTCAAGTGTCTCTATCGCGTATCATGACACTTAGTCATCTGGACCTGACGTTGCCGCGTCCGCGTTCCGCCTTCAAAGTGATTACTGACCAACCGGATATCTGCCTAACAAACCGGACAACGACAACGCATAGGTAAACGCCTCCGTACGGTGTTAGAAATTATCGGGCTTGTCTGCCCACAAATTTCCGAGACGGCCACCTAATATACTCACCGTTGAAGGCATTTATGTGTGTAGGTACACAACATGGAATTTCTTTTTCTTGTGTATTTCAATCCGGACAACGCCAACCCTTACAAAGCCACATGTTTCATAAAAGTCGGCCGAGAAATCTATGGTAGGTGCGAAAGCCCTCTTCTTTAATATTGTGGGATAAACAACATCTGTTTCTATTTACCTGTAGGTATTTATTTAAGCCGAGAAAATAATGCCGGTGATATAGTTACGATCTATTCACATACCTTTAATTTCTCGTCTGCAAAGCCATCACATTGTGAGGTTTATGATACCATCGGTTCATTCTGCCTACCTACAGATCGTTCAAACGGCATAGTCCATCGGGCGGGCTTGGCTACCATTGCCGTCCTAAGTTAGTATTGCCACTCTTCAAGTGATGGGGTAAATCATTTCAAGAATAGAGAGGTCATACTCATGATATCACAACCTAGCTCTCTAAGACTCAAGAAGACATACATCAATAATCAACACAGCCTGGCTATCCAAGGTCGAATTAGAGTTCTTACGTGTATATGTCAGTGGCCAATATCACCTCATTGGATAAAAGCCATACCAAGCAGAGTCCCCTGTCATCGCCATCAGCGGATAAATCTAGACTCTGAACATGGATAAATCTGCGTCCCAACATTGTCTGTTCAACGGAACCGGTAGTCAGATATTTAATATCGATCAGTGGAGACATGCCGGTATCGCCCAACAAATAACATGTGAACGTCGCTCTTTCATGATGTCGTGATGAGGCCACCCTGGCCTGCCGTCGCGGTTGCAGCCTGATAGCGCGGCAGCAAGGGACGATGCCTGAACTTGCCCCTTCTCAACGGCAAGAGATGAATATCAAGAGAATCGCAGAGCTAGAAGAGACACGCAACCAATAGAACATCTACACCTTCCTAGATGAACATCTGACGAAAAAGACGATGAAACGCTTAATATCCCAGAAAATCCTCCTTCTCCTCACCCTCCCCAGCCCAATCCAAGCCCTGCTTCTCCTCTCCCGCAGCAACACCGACTTAGCAGACGCGTCCTCAACACAATCCGCACCCGGAAACGTAGAATGCGCCACAGCCTCCCTAGCAAGCACATTCAACCTCAGCTTCGTCAGCTACGGGAACTACACCGCGCTCCCCGGGCAAGGCGACGACGACGGGGGGTTAGTGCCGCAGCAACTGATCTCGATGTCGTTCGCGGTGGCGAACGCCGCGAACGGGATCTACACGATATGCGCGTTCCCGCTAGGCCATCTCTCCAAATCCGGGAATGACTCCGATGCGCCGGCGCGGTGGGTCGAGGACGCGTCGTGGCAAGCGTGCGCGGACCGCAAGGACAATGATGGCAAGCATCGGTTTACGATCGCGACGGGGGCGGCGTTTGCGCTGGGGGAGGGGGGGCTGAGGGTTAATCAGACTTGGTTCTGTCATGATGATGCGGGACGTTTGTGAGTTTCTGCTTTCGCTTATACCTATCCCAATCCCTATCCCTACCTACTTATACATAATATTCCATGACCCTTGGAAGAAAGGAAATCACATCTGCATATGTATGTGTACCTCCCGACCTAGGGAGAAATACATGGAAAGGAGATTCCCGTAGTAATGGTGATGGAGGAGATGTGATGCTGAGTGATGAACACCCCCCTTTCCATTGTAGACCCCTAACGTGGTCTAGGGTTGCGTATACGGGAGTCGCGAATGGGACTCTGGATATGGCTTGCGCCGATGGTGGTGAGATAGGCGGATATCATGTTGAGAATTGTACGTCGGTTGACGTGTCGCTTCCGATAACGTTGTTGTGAGATTCTACGACGTTGGTCTAGCTTGAGAGATATCTGAGAAATTCAGGGGTTTTATTTTGTCTTGGGGGTTACCTATTTGCACTAATTGAAGGACAGCGATTTGGATGGATATGGGAAATGGCTTTGGCTTCTTTATACTGAGGTCTGTAAGTTGAGTAGCTTAATAGTTTTTCTAGTATGTAGCTATAAGATTAATGAGCTGTATTTTGATTGTGAGATTCGAATTGCTCTACGACTTAGGGAATCTCATGAAGTATGTAGTGTATGTGCTTTAAGGATCTGACTAGTTGCCATTATATTATTCTTTTAAGGCATTTGTGAAGAGATGCTGTAGATTTTACAATATCTTCCTACATTTAGTTCCATTACATTCCAGACTTGAATGCCTGCTGAAAATAAATATAAAATAAGAGTAAATGTAAATTCAAGTAATAGATATTGCGATATTCTTATATGACATATAAATTCATGACTAATACAAATTTTTACGATAACGATAACTGCACAGTCATCATAGGTCACCGCCTTCCTTATTGGTGCAGCTTCTATATTTATGGTGTTCTGCTAACCTGGAAGGCAAGCTCCTGAATGTACCAATAATTACTCGGATTGATCTTTTGTTTTCAAGCACCGTCGTTCAGTTGAGCTGCAGGTGCCATAACTCCTCTATAATTGACATTACCTTTCCCACAAACATCGTCAATCTTTACGAAAGAAGCTCTCAGCCTTGTCTGCTTAGTCTCATCACAAACGTAGCGTGCGTGTCGCGTGTCTTTTAATCCTTATTAGATTAGGTTGTTGATTAAATTGCACCTTTCTCTTTCATCAATTTATTCGTATCACAATTCGTAGGCTCGCTTCTACTATGTCGACCGTCACGGTGACAGCGCTTCAGAGCGCCTCTCCTCCGATTATTCCGCTCTCCTTCAACTCGAACCAACCTACTACGATACGATTGTATCCTCTCTCAAACTACACATTCGGGGTGAAGGAGACGCAGCCGGAGGAGGACCCCTCAGTCATTGCCCGCTTGAAGCGACTCGAAGAACATTACAATGCCCATGGTATGCGCCGAACCTGCGAAGGTATCCTTGTGTGCCACGAGCACAACCACCCACACATCCTCATGTTGCAAATTGCAAACGCATTTTTCAAGCTCCCCGGCGATTACCTGCGACCAGAGGATGACGAAATCGATGGATTCAAGGCACGTCTAGATGAACGGTTGGCGCCAGTGGGCAAGCTGGGCGAGGGCGAGGAACCTGGCAACTGGCAAGTTGGAGATTGTGTTGCGCAGTGGTGGCGCCCTAACTTCGAGACGTTCATGTACCCGTTCATCCCAGCCCACGTAACGCGGCCGAAGGAATGCAAAAAACTTTATTTCATCCAATTACCCGAGAGCAGTAAGTCAAATTCTATGCATCCAGGTGGAAATTTCCCTCGCTAACTGCAGTCTACCATAGAAGTACTCAGTGTACCCAAGAACATGAAGTTACTCGCAGTTCCCCTGTTCGAACTTTACGACAACACCGCCCGATACGGCCCCCAACTCTCCGCCATCCCGCATCTCCTGAGCCGGTACAACTTCGAGTTTGTTAATGAAAGCGGTGAAGTTGTTGCTGCGACCCCTGGATCGGGACCTGAGGGCTTCAACTTGAAGACTCGAGTCCTCGCGGGAGGCGACGAGATTATGAATGACTTTAAGGAGGGAAACGGCATCTCGTAGTCGTGTATTAAGGGATTACCTAGAAACCCCCTATGCTCGAGAGGACGGGAATGGTTGGGTTTAGGAAATGCGCCATGATACTTCAAAAAGTCTCCATGAACTATCAAATCACTAGGCGACAACGTGATTACGAGATTTGAGAAGATCACTTCTACTACGATTTCAAGCTCGAATATCCATGGATGAGCATGATCATGGAATGGCGCTCGGCGTATGGACAAATCACGCTTGTACTAAATAAAACGGAATGAAAATTGCCTTCTTTCATTATCTTATATGCTCCACGTTACTCATGCCTTTTCGCCCTGAATAGTTGCTACGACCCGTCTCGTATGCTTCACTTCGCGAAACTCTGCAAATGACACTATGTTAGAAAGTAATAATTTGAATCATAATGTTATTCAACTTACCGAGATACCAGATTCCTTGCCATGTTCCCGTTGCCTTTGTTTGACTCTAGTAAGTTTCTTTCTTCGATATCGAAGATATGAGGCGGATAATATAAATGACTTACCAACTTTCCGTCTTTTATGGGAATCGTGACGCTGGCGCCGATGAGTGCGGATTTGACGTGTGCCTGTTTTAGTTAGCTACCAATTCTTCTGTTATATAATTACTCGGATAATGTTTACCGGCACTGTAGCAACGTAAGTTAGTAAATTCTTGCATAAAAGTGTGTAAGAGCAGTAACTTGCTAGTCAACTCGACCAACAAGTTCCAGCCCCCGAAACAGGAACAAGCTATAAGGGCAACATACTGTCATCAGGACCTTCTGCACTATGTCTATACAGATCTTCCCCTTTGGGTCCTGCTTCGGGAGCAATGCGATCCAGCGCATCACTCATGTCCGCGCGCACATCGTCGTCCCAATTCTCGTTCAAGCTCAGCGCGCAGCTGGTGTGTTGAACAAACAGATTGAGCAATCCGACCTTATACTGTCTTATCTCCGGAATCGAGCTGACTATGTGGTCGGTAATGAGGTAGGAACCGCGCGACCGTGGCGGAAGCGTGAACTGCTTCTGGATCCACGACATGGCGGGCGCTGGTGGGGTTACAGTGGCTGTCGGCGCGTGGGGGTCGGAAGAGTGGCTCTTAGAAGCGATGTAGGAGAACGGGAGAGTGTATATGTAGTGAAAGGCTCCCGGGAAGAAAGCTATCAGCAGGACGGAAAGCAGGAGAACGTTGAAGAAGTTGTGCTGGAAAGATGATGTCGATGCGGATGACGGCATGGCGATCGATTTGATCAATTGAAGTTGTTGCACTTGCAGCTTTGGTGGGGTTATATCCCTGCTTGCCAATTTAGATGTCGTCTTGGTTCCTTTGTACCTACCGTATACCCTTATTATGCAATAATAGACATTTCATATTCTAAGTAAGAGTATTCAACTAATAGAATTCAGCTAGAGATATGTTTTAAGATGGCTACAAAGCTCTTGGGAATATGAACTGCTTTTACTGATATCTTCATGAAGCTAATTTTAGGTGTCTAAACAGTCGATAATAATATATACATAGCTGAATTAGCTCGTGTCTATGGCCGATCAAACCTGAGGAACAGAGCTATATCAATTCGGTGCTAATTCATGGCTAACTATTCGCCGGGTGATTTCACCGTTTTATGCAAGCGGATAGGAAGGTTGTGGCAATGATTCCAGATGCTCTCGGTGGTGTTCGTTTGCCTGTTGACCTATATTAGTTATTGCCTCACATGAACCATATCTGTCCAATTTGCTTTTCGGGTGAAGTTGAGATTGGTTTCTCGAAGCGGAGAGTTAGACTCACAAAAGGGTTGCCGCAATAGCCGCAAACTGCGATCTCCGGCTTGTCCGTGTTGATGAAGATTCTAGGATGACCTGCCGGGCCTCCTCCGCCATCACATGCCACTACTCGATCGTGAGTCCATGCTACTGGCTTCCTGTGAATGAGCTCAATTGCTGCTTGTGCTTGGGGCTGCATTGGTGTTAGTCACAGGCCGTCTGATCGTATACAACAGCTACGGTATCGTACCTGGAGAGAGAAATCGGTTTGCTCGAATCTCGGGCCCGTCATGGCTGCCGCCCTTGGCCTTTGGCTCCTTGACCAGATCTCTTTTCGGTTCGGCGCCTGCTTTAAGCCTCTCTCTTCATTCTCTACCACGCCCAGCGAGTCTTCTTCGGTTTTGGTTTCTGGTGTAGTTTCGGCCTTAACCGCGGCGGTGTTTGCATCGAGTAGACGGGCTGAGTTTGTAAAAGTGCGCTGCGTAACGCACATTCGCTGAGGGAGCTGTAACGCTCTTCGGGTGGTTAATCGTGAGAGCATCGTGCTGTGTCGTTGTTGTCGTCCTCGATTGAGAGATATGATCTAGGAGAGCGTTGGATTACGATGATTTGAGGTTGATGAGTATCTAATAATTCCTGGTTCGGGATTGGCTAGAAAAGGAGCTCGGACCATTTTGTGCTATTAGCGCTGGAGTGACACAAAGTAGTTTTTGATTATGTCATAATTACTAGATGCCCAGTGCAACGGAAGGTACCTGGGTACGTATCTCTTAATAGGGAACTCAATTTGAACTGGAACCTTGAAATATTTGAACATCAGACCCACCCTCATACCTTCAACTTTTGTACATTATTATTATCTACACCAAATTTTGGCGACTTGCCACCTGCGCCCATCAACATAGCGATAGCTATTACTTTAGCAACAACTCAATTCATTAGGAATAAATCACTCACACCGGACTGCATTAAAAGACAGAAAGATAAATCGAAAAGAAAGGTTTTGGCGAGATGGCGACGCCTACGCCCCCTAAAAGCATGTCCTCAAGACTACTAACTATGAAGTTCATGCAAAGAGCCGCAGCTTCTCCCACCTCTTCTTCTCCTTCCACACCAAAACTAGACGAGCAGGCTTCAAAACGACGCAAGGTGGTACACAACCCTACGACCAACAATAATATAAATTCGATCGCACAAATCAACCAGGCCGCGGTACAGGCCGCTATTGCTGAAGAAGAAAGGAAACGACAGGAGGCTTTGGTACATCATGCTGCTGAGCTTGGAGATGCGCGTTGGGTCCTTGATATATCGGACGAGGCCGCAGGATCTCCTAGTGAAATTCAAACGCCTCTGAATGTGGTTCAAGTTGGCTTTGCTCAGATTGATTCTCAAATTGACTCTTCTGATACTGTTGGTCTTGATGATAGCGAATCAGCTGACACCTCACACGCCAGAACAATGGTGAGACGGTACAATATGGAAACCAAAAAGGTACTGAATCCTCCATTCTATCCTCGATCACGCGTTTCCTAAACACGTTCGCGGTCTCCAATTTTCGTAACTTACTCTAGTATAGGTGGTAAAGGACGATAAGTCCGGAAGTGATGATTCCAGCTCTGACTCTGACTCCGATTCGTCCTCGGAAGAGGAAGGGGCGAGGCGGAAATCATACGGTCAAAGATCAGAGGCACATTCAGGTTCTGGTCCTTCTCGACCAACCTTACAAAGAAAGAAAAGTGCCGAGTGGTCTAAAGCTAAGCAATTTGCTGAGGCACGGAGAAAGAAGGACGTCAATTTGAATAGCCCTAGAGCACCCTCTACGTCCGGCGGTTTGTTATCGATCTCCTCGGGAGGTGGCACCCCACTTCGCCAATCCGCGAGCTTCACTTGTCATCGTTGTGGCAAGCCTGGTCATAAAGCCGCGGAGTGTCCCAAACGGTCAACACGCTGAATCATGTATAATGAGTAGTCATCTGCCCACCTTGCTGAACAGTGTGATAATGTGCTGAACTTAGATTCCATACATAGCTATACCCGTGGAGTCAAGGCAAGTGTATCATTGAAGCACACTGCCACATATCTTCCATGGGACCGTTTTCATACGAATTTACGCTTTGCGGAACTTTGCTTCGACCCGGATCACCTGATCAATATGTGACCTCCCACCTGGCGAGAAAAAAAGACCTACTAGAGACACGAAGGAAGTAGAAATATATCTCCTAAAGTGCGAGATAGCATCACGTAAGTGCTTTGTGGAACAACTAATTAGAACTTATCTTCACCAAAAAGCCCTAAATTTGATTAGTGAGCATCGTTATCAGGTGCATTGGTTTCATTTGAAGACATACTACTTCTATTTCCACTATACCATTTACCACCAGATATAATACAGCACGTGTCAGTTTCTAGGCTAGTCTACAGTCGATATAGAGACACAGGAAGCTTGGAGACTACTTAGGTACCTAGTAGGTATACGGCACAGTGGCTTGTGAAATGACCAGAATCCAGTCATATCCCCCCGAGTCTCCGGCTCCTATCCCGGTCTACTCCGCTTAAGCCCTAACCAACCCTCCAACGCCACCCAGCCATTTTCCTATAATTGCTTAACCTACCCCTAGGTACCTTTCTATTCGTCGGCATAGCAGCGTGCGCAGAACTGTATACAGGCCGCGGTGCAACCTCGCTCATCTATTGTGCAACTCCATAGTTGTACTAACGACGCAATATGCATGCCCTACTCCTAGATCTCACTTCTTCTTGTGAGAAATCCATACGAATAACAAGTTTCGATCGATAACACGCGCCTATATCCTGACGGCTTTATCATGTATCTTTACGTCACACAACAGAGGTTTTCTTTTCGTAGTAGGAAGGTATAAGACTCTTTGGGATAGCGATGTCGTAAGCAGCATGGAATATTTTGTCCTACATAATATTGGTTTCTTGTTATGGGATCCGATGTACTGATACGTGTCAATTGTCCGTTGCACTTCGGCCGAGCACATACAGCATCTCCAGGATATCTTGTCAACATCGAGATCGACACTTTTTGGATCATATCGTGTATAATTGGGTAACTTCTAGATCAATTATAGAGCAAACATCGGACGAGTGGATAGGCAGGCGAACCACGGTTCAGACGGTCTGTTTGCCGGCAAATGTTGCATAACATCCTATGATGCACAGCATCCGTCTTCTACATATCCATATGTTCTAAGGCTAAAATGTAGCGGGGTGAAGAGTTGCTAATTCGAATCAGAAGCGGAATAGATCGAGCTCTAGCGTACAAGTCAGTTTTAACGCCGCAAAGGCCGCGCGGTTCATGCGATGACTTGTTTCTTTAGGGTTAATATTGAACATGAAACTGAGACTACGAAATAGACTGCCCCAATGATATGGACCTAATGTAGTCTATAACCCCACGTACCGAGGTTTTCGAGGGAGATATATAGACCCTCTTACGGATCCATATTCATACATATATACCTAAGTAGGAATGTAATCGGGTTTGTTATACCCACACACGACTCAGTTGGGCTGAGGAGCCAAGAATCATGGGCCAACCGGAAGATTCCAAGACGCCCGGACCTATGATTTGCGGTCAATCCATGCAGAAACGTGGAGGGATGGGTTTTTCATCTTTGATGCCACCCTACTTAGGCTCTCCTATCCCGAAAGCTACTACTAGTTCCCTTCGATTATAGGTACGGTGAAAGCTCTCCTATCTTTATGACAACACAGAACCTTCTTGGCTTTTACTATCTTTACAGAAAACTCGCAATTCCGAGAACAGATCACGTCGTTTTATCATTCACTGAACGAATAAGGATATAAAACGACGAGATTTACAATCAGATTTTGTCAGTGTTAAAAGCGTTTTCCTTTCTTTTGTTTATCTAAGAAACTAGTTAACTATGTAATATTTATACCTAGTTTCCAATTTACCAGACCAATTCAATATGTGTTACCTTTACCTATCCCAGCAAATACCTAGGTACATATATAGTAAACATCCATGAATAGGCCCGCAATCTACCTTGGAAGTTGTTACGATATTACATAGTAGAAGGCATCGAAGAAGTTCTTAGATACAGAACAGATCTGGACCTGTCACAACCCCGAGAAGGGTTCCACAGTTAGTTTCCTTACCCTTTTTCTATTTGATCTGCTGCCCCAGCTAGTGTAGTCGGCATTGAAACATACCGCTCGTACCCACTGAGAAACAGGGTTACTAACCTGGTCTGCTTGTTTCTTACCTTACCTATTGGACTATGAGCCCCTACATCCGACCAGATTTGAAGTTGAAACGTTGTAATATCAAAGCTCAGTATAACGAATGAGGATTACCTATGTGAGCCTTTATAGTCATGACGGAGTATCTGATCCCATGACCGCTGAGGTGGTGACTGTAGACATATGTAGGACCCTGACGCCTGATTAATCCTACTGAACCTACATAGGTAGCCGTCAATATCCATCTAGAAGAAACATTGGGTCGTCACTAGTGTCCTGTACACTGTCTGTCATATCTGTCATAGTAAATCATGACTCGATCCCACTCATTTCTTCATATGGTATCAAAAGAAACAACCAAATAGCTCAAATCGATGAAATCATTTTCCTATTTGCCTAGACTGATTGGTTTAATATGATTAATAATACGTACCAGATGCGAATAAGTTCGCATCAAATTTGGTCACCGACCTCGGGGTCCTCAAGGGTCCTCAAGATGAGTGGATTATCACGACTCTTCATTCGTCGATACCATTCTTGAAAAATGACGTCCACCCCGAATTCTGACATCTCCATGAGTGTTTTTTCTTCTTCCTAGGTGGTGGCGGAATAGCTTGCTCCTAAACAAATTAGTCTTCACCGCGTTTCCAACAAGACCTTGTCACGCCATTAACTAATTTTCTCTTTTTTACCTATACCTACAATGTGGGTAGTGTTGAAGTCAATGGGTCTAGTTACATTTAAGTTGAACTTGTATTGGTTAAACGCCGGCATCCTTGAAAAGCGCATGGTTATCCAATGATATGGAGCTGGGACAATTAGTTGGTATATTATAACAGGTCGGCAAATTCGTAACGATGCGACTTTCCCGTGCTACAAAACTAGATTCATCCAATGTTTTTTACTCAGTTGCTATGGGTCAATCGCATATCTTATATGTGGATTTGGCAAGTGTGATACACTGGGTATGCATAGCAAGGGAAAGTACCCGGCATACATACCTGGAGGCTAGATAATAGTACCAGACCTAACCCAAACACTGTTACCTGTAGGTAGTAGGTAGTACCTACCGGATGACTTACCTCCAGGGCTACCAGACCCATTAAACCCCATATCTACTAGGTACAATATTTAAACACTTAAACCCTTGCCGCCAACATTGAACCGACTCCATTCCCCCCACATTCCTCAACTCCCTCTATTATCAACCATACCGTTCCAGGTTGCCACCGATCTTCTCCAGACATCGATTGGGATTGAGATTGAGACATCTAGGGCTATACCTCACCTTACTTACTTACTAATTTACCTCCCTATCTAGTACTAGGTACCGTACATGCTACCTACTAGGTAGTATCTACGGTTATTCCTAATTTTATTTTATTTCATTTCTCGCATTCTTTTTCCGTGGCCCGCCTCTCTTCCCGTCAATTGTCGTCGTCGTCGCCGCGAACGGATTTACATATATCGGTTTATGGTACTAGGTAGGTAGGGTATGAATACGTTGGATGCCTTACCTTACTTGACCTAGTAAGAAATCACTTGCTTACCTATCAATTCGACCTAAGGTCACCTAGGGTAGTCATCTAGGTATACGCACATGCATATGGATACATAACACCTACATGTATAGAAGTTATTGTGTCTTCCTATTCGGGCTTTCCCTTCCGGCTGCATCACAAATTTTTTCCTATCCCGTCTCCGAAATATCGACAACCGGTCTTAATCGTCTGTCTGGGTACCTAGTGATGAGACCTTGCTAACTCGACAGCGACGCCGCCTGCAAGGAGTACGTCACAAGCTTCGGATTCAGAACATCACCCGTTCCCGTCCCCTACTAGGTATACCGCTTGGACATTCACTTAGGTACGTACGTCAGATGTATTGCGTTGGGTAGCCAACCCCCGGCCATGCTATAGAAATCTACTATGCACTCCACGGCGTTTGCGCTTATCCTCACTCTCACTCGCACTCACGCTTAAGTCTTGTCCGTGTACCGCCGCTTCATTCGAGATTGAGATTGGGTCTCGTCACTGGCCGCTTATCGCGTCACCTGTTCAGCCCAGCGCGCATTTCTACTTGGTGCATTGCCTACTACCTATACCTATATACATATATACATATAGACTTTTCTCCATGCCATTGTCATGAAGTATTGTCAGATTGGGGAACTTTCTAATAATTGCGGCCCGATGTAGGATCCTAACCATTGACCTCGCTATTTCTCAATTCACCAATTTCCGAACCCGCCATTTTCAGTACAGCGTAAGTAAACAACGTACATCAAAATCCATGGCATCCATGGCATTCATGACACCCCAACGTTCCATCGTCGATCTATACCGCTATTGCCTGTTTTCTCTAGTCTAAAAGTCTATCAATCCATGTTAATATTGTCAATATAGCGGAAACGCGCTACTGGTGTTTCGGAGAGCCCACCGGATCTCAACCCGAGTCAGTCAGCTTCTTCATCCCTTCTTCACAACAGTCTGCCCAGCGATATACATTCGATGCCCAGTGACTGACAACGATTCGCAGCTGTATCTTCCGCATTTGTCCTTTATTCACGAGCTCTACCGAGTCTCGGACTCTATTTGAAGTTAATTCGGAAGAATCATCGGTTAGTTTGGACTTGAAATTTATCATACATCAGGTATCTGGGGAAAACTATAGTCGGCTATTAGAAGGACGCTTTGATCTTCTTTCAGCCTCACTGCTAGAAGATCTAGCTCTTTAGATACTTATCAGCGCCCTCTTTTTTTCATCCAAGAGTCATCTTTGCGGTCGGGCCACCACTAGACTTCAGCAAAGTTGCCGACAGGAGCTGAATTCGTCTTACAGTTGCACGGACGACCAAATTCAGAGTCGGCAATAGCCTCTTTTCGGCAGAGGCTGTCTTTTTGCGTATCGGCAGGCAGAAAGTCAGCATCTTACTGCACCCACCATTGCCGGCCCGAATCAAATACCCGTGGAACTTCAGACGTCGTGCTACGAACTGTCGATTTCGGAGTACGAGCCGATCGTTCTAGACGTTGGTTAAGGGAAGCGAACAAGCGAACAAGCGCACGAACTGACTCCCACATTAAACTTCCTTTCCAACTCTCTGGTAACTGAACCTGGTCCTGGTCCCACGTTAGCGTCTCCACCAATACATTCGCACAGACGTGCATTTTTTTGTCAGCTTGTGCTATCTTTCGGCATCTTTGATTAAAAGTCGTCAACTGCTGAAGCCTTATTATCCCACCTGGTCCCCCTCTAGCTTAGCGCTACCCAGGACCTCTCCCTTTCCCCTCCCGAAGCAGCCATATCACAACTCCCGTGCCTTGGTAAATCCAGGCTATTTTTTAATCATCATGAGCTCTTCGAAGCCGTCACGCGATACGGCTGCATCGGGCGTCGTGATGTCGGACAGTGATCATCTACAGCAACCGGTCGAGCGACTCGCCGACCAATTAGAGGTTCCTTCCTTAGATGATCGGACATACCGCGTTATACGTTTACCGAACCAACTAGAGGCGCTTTTAGTTCACGATCCCGATACGGACAAGGCCAGCGCCGCCCTCGACGTTAATGTTGGTAACTTTAGCGACGAAGATGAAATGCCAGGCATGGCCCATGCCGTGGAACATGTAAGTCTTATTGAACAAGGTCTAATCGTTAGAGCACTAGCTGATAAAATACACCCCAGCTTCTTTTCATGGGTACGAAAAAGTATCCGGTAGAGAACGCATACAACGTGTACCTCTCTTCGCATTCAGGGAGCTCGAATGCATACACTGGGGCCACTTCGACCAACTATTTCTTCGACATAGCCGCCAAACCCAGCAATGGCGAGGAACCTTCCGCGACAAATTTATCCCCCCTTTTTGGTGGTTTGGATCGGTTCGCTCAGTTCTTTATCGAACCCCTATTCCTATCGTCGACGTTGGATCGCGAGTTACGCGCTGTAGACTCTGAAAATAAGAAGAACTTGCAGAGTGATCAATGGCGTCTCCACCAGCTAGAGAAGTCCCTGTCTAATTCCAAGCATCCTTACTGCCATTTCTCAACGGGCAACTTCGAGGTTCTGAAAACGGATCCCGAATCGAAAGGTATAGATGTGCGACAAAAGTTCATCGACTTCCACGAGAAGCATTACTCAGCCAACCGCATGAAGCTCTGCGTATTAGGTCGGGAACCCCTCGATGTCCTCGAGAAATGGGTAGCTGAGCTTTTCTCCGGTGTTCCGAACAAGGACCTTCCGCAGAATCGCTGGGAGACTGAAGTGCCGTATGCCAAAGAACATTTAGCTATGCAATGTTTCGCAAAGCCGGTGATGGATTCCAGAGAATTGAATCTCTATTTTCCGTTTCTCGACGAGGAGTTCCTTTACGAAACCCAACCGAACCGATATATCAGCCATCTGATCGGTCACGAGGGTCCTGGAAGCATAATGGCCTACTTAAAATCCAAAGGTTGGGCTAATTCATTGAGCGCCGGTGCCTATCAAATATGTCCAGGTACCCCAGGAATCTTTGATTGCCAAATTAGGCTGACGAAAGAGGTATGTCATTGCTATTTTCGTAGACTACATAATGCTAATCTGTAGCCTAGGGGCTAAAACATTACAAAGAAGTTGTTAAAGTATTCTTCCAATATGTATCACTTCTCAGGCAAACACCACCCCAGGAATGGATATTCGAGGAACAAAAGGGTATGGCAGATGTCGACTTCAAATTTAAGCAAAAGACGCCAGCTAGTCGCTTTACCAGCAAGGTCTGCGCTATAATGCAAAGGCCATTGCCACGAGAGTGGTTGCTTAGCGGACAGAGCCGTCTACGTAAATTTGATCCGGAGGCTATCAATAAAGGGGTACAGCTCTTACGACCTGACAATTTCAGAATGACCATAGTCTCTCGAGACTTTCCGGGCGGTTGGGATCAGAAGGAGCAATGGTATGGTACCGAATACAAGTCCGAGAAGATTCCTGAAGAATTTCTAGCCGAAATTTCTAAGGCATTAAATTGCACTGCAGCAGACCGCCTTCCTGCCTTACATCTTCCTCATAGAAATCAGTTTATTCCGACGAAGCTTGAGGTGGAGAAGAAAGAGGTCGAGCGACCTGCCTCTGCGCCTCGAGTAATCCGTAACGATGATGTAGCGCGAACATGGTATAAGAAGGACGACACCTTTTGGGTACCCAAGGCGAATCTAATCGTGAGCATCAAGAACCCGAGTATCTTTGCCTCTGCAGAGAATTCCGTCAAGTCGAAGTTATTCACGGATCTTGTACGGGATGCTCTAGAGGAGTATTCATACGACGCTGAGCTTGCTGGGTTGCAATATAACGTTAGCCTCGATTCCCGAGGATTATTCATTGAGGTATCTGGATACAACGATAAACTACCCGTCTTGCTAGAGCAGGTTCTCATCACAATGCGAGATCTTGAGGTCAAGGATGAGCGGTTTGAAATCATCAAGGAGAGGTTGACCCGCGGTTACAAGAACTGCGAATTGCAGCAGCCTTTTACGCAAATCGGCGACTATGTTTCGTGGCTCACGTCAGAACACGATTATGTGGTTGAGCAGTTGGTAGCCGAGCTTCCTGGAATCACAGCCGATGCTGTAAGGCAGTTTCATAGGCAGACCATGTCACAGCTGCATATTGAAGCTTACGTACATGGGAATGTGTACAAAGAGGATGCTCTAAAATTGACGGACATGATTGAAAAGATACTGAAACCTCGTATCTTAGCAAAGGAGGAGTGGCCAATCATCCGATCTCTAGATTTCCCGGCAGGGTCAAACTTTCTCTTCCAGAAAACCTTGAGGGATCCTGCAAATGTCAACCACTGTATCGAGTATTATCTTCATATTGGAGACAAGGGGGATCGTATGGTTCGCGCAAAGACACAACTCCTTGACCAGATCATCCACGAGCCAGCATTCGATCAGCTCCGAACTAAGGAGCAGCTTGGTTACGTGGTCTTTAGCGGTTTACGTAGCTCCGCGACGACGTACGGATTCCGCTTTATAATACAAAGCGAGCGTACTTCAGAGTATCTTGAATCTCGTATTGATTCCTTCTTAGTTACCCAGACCGCTTCTCTTGAGAGTATGAGCGATGCAGACTTCGAAAGCCATAAGCGAAGCGTCATCATCAAACGCCTCGAGAAATTAAAGAACCTGGACCAAGAAACAGGGCGGCACTGGGCCCAGATCAACAACGAATACTACGACTTTGAATCAGGTACAGTGCAACTACCTCCCTTGAAATCATCTACCACGTTTACTAACAATATGTACAGCCCAGCGAGATGCAGCCCAGGTAAAGCAACTTACAAAAGCAGAGATGGTGGAGTTTTACTCAACCTACATAAAACCCACATCACCAACGCGAGCAAAATTAGTTGTGCAGCTTATTGCGCAAGGTATTGGTCCGAAGGTGACGGAAGCCGAAGAGTCGAGCAATGGAGACACGACTACTATCTGGTCGAACGGTACAGAGCCACTATTGATTCGAAACGTGCGAGACTATAAGGCAAGGCTTTCGGTAACAGCAGGGGCACGTCCGGTTAGAGACCTCAGTGAATTCGAAGAGATAGACTCAAAGCTCTGAAATGATCGCGGGAGGGAGCGTTGAGTAGATGATAGAACGCGAGGAGCCATACCCCCTTTTGCATGGTACATTGCCGCGCTTCTCAACTCCACGTTTGGAATGGCTGAGATGGTGCTCTTCAAGACGATATTGTATTGCTCGAGTAGCCTAAACGATGCCTTCTTAACCCCACATATGGCTTAGTCAAGTCTTTAGTCAAGTTCATCTATGGTCCTGATGGATACCTTACACACGTAGGTATACTGTTGGCCAGAGACCGGAGGAGACATGGAAAGAGCCTTCATCGATGTGTGAAACTGGAAGTGGAAGAAGGTACGATGTTCATTAAGACACCTACCTAGACGGAAACGACAGTACTAGAAAATAGAATAATAAATGTATCTGTGAAGTACCTACATAGTGTTTGAGAGATGATCCATGATGATACCAGGTGACTGACTATCCTTTTTTCTTTATATTCTATTTACCTACCTGGTAGTCTATACAAGTTTTAGAAATGCACTTCGTTGTAATAAGGTGCACATAGGCTTAGTCTAAAAGGTTGCCTAAATACCTCGAGGTTCCAGTACCCTGGAGGTACCTACAGGTAGTTCCTAGCGCCTAGAGATGGCGCTGCTATTTTTGTCTTCGCGTACAAACGGCAACTGCCAATTGGGAAAATTTTAGTCGCAACCCGCTTACCAAACACAACTTTCGGGAACACGCCTTACCATTTTACAACTAATTTCCCCTCCACCTTCCAGCAATTATAGCATCAACCTACATCATTCATACAACGCTAGACTCATTCTACTCCACTCTCTTTTGTTTCTTCATTTATTTACCCAATCTGCCAACCTAGAAACATCTATTTGGGCTGAACCACACCAATTGCCAAGATTTACTTCTATTCTGTTCTTCGCAACAGAATACCAGGTACCTCCACATCTTGCATTGCAATTTTTGCAACCCAGTAGCCCAGGTAGTAGCTCCGCTGCTAGCTGTTACTGCATCACCTTAGTGGCGTTAGGGTTCGTACAAACGAAGTACTCAGTACTTTCAATTTTTGTAAATTGCGACCAGTTCCGGGCTTGGACAGGTAACCAGTACCCGAGAATAAATAGGTACATTTCCTTTTTTTAAGCATATGTGAGTAGGTACCTATCTACCTATTGCCTCCACCCGCAACTTTTTTTTCTCTCTTAATAGCAAATCCGAAATCGAATATTAGATGCGCCTCACCATTCATATTACTTTCTTACACCACCCACATTCATACGTATACCTAGCATACTCACAAAATTTAGGGTCACGGCATATTTTGTTTATGTGAATCAATTCCTCGAGAAAAAAAAGAAGAAAGGTCAAATAAGTTCATTCACCTGAATAGACTTGTCTACCTTTTTTAATTAGTCGGAGAAGATTCCAGCAACTTATCCGATTGCTGAATCGCCCTGCCACGCGGATTCACATGGGACTTACAGCGTGTCTGACACTACCTCTAGGTAACAGCACAGCACAGTCCGCACGGAACTCGGAGTGAAAGGTGCCCATGGTACTATATGACAACCAATGAATACCCCGGAACAAACGACTATTTGACCATTCGTGTAAGATTCCTTCACTACATCTTCTACACGACCTTTTGCACATAAATATACCCCCCCAATCATCGCCAAGTTTCCTAGAGCTGCGAAAGGCAGCTCGCCGTCAAAACGTCTTCCTCAAAGAAAAGGAAGATCTCATCTCGCCAATCCGCCACTACAGAAGACAACTTTCGCTGCAGTAGTTCTCCTGATACACCACTACAATCCTGTGAACCACTCGAAGACACCGACCCAAGTTCTTCCTTCTCGCTCCCGTCCGAACCCCCCAATACCGCCTTTTACCGTGCCGATTCCATCCCTCCGGCCTCGAGTTTACCACCCCGATTGCAGACTTCCACAAGTTACTTAAACAATTCTTCCGAATACGCTTCGTCCGCTGCGAGTTCTCCATCGGGTGCATACGCTGAACTCACCATCCACAGCGATCGTGGTGCCGACACGCCGGGACCCGATCCCAGCTCTGCTGCCTCTAGTTTATACCCTCCCAGAGCCGGTTCACCTTTCACTAAACCCACCCTTCACCGTGGTGTTATGGGCGGCGCGGCCGATTTTCCCGAGAGAGCTTCTTCACCGTTGAAACGACGAGCCTCTAGCATGGAGCCCGATGTAGTAGATCAAGATGCGGCCGAAGATGTCGATATGATTACCGCACCGACATCTGATACGCTAGACGCATCCAAACCCGAGCATCTTACTAAAGAAACAGAAGCTAGTTCGGCTCACGCCGCTGACGGCCAAGATCCTACAATAGCAGACGAAGGCACGAATTCGATGGACATATCATCACCACCAGGTATAATTACTCCAAATTTGGTATGGGAATATATTTACTAACTCTTAAATCATAGCCCGTCGACTACCGGCATCAATAGAGGCTCATGTGAAGGCTATCAGAACATTCGTGGAGGAGCAAAACAGCCACCCACTTACAGAAGGACAGAGGTGTTTCTTGGTCTCTAAAAATTGGTTGAAGAATGTGCCTGACGATGTGTCTCCGAAACACATTGTTGATGACTGGATTTCAATACCAGAGGTAGACAACTCGGATATCATCTTGGAGGTTATAGATGATCCTTGCGTTGGTGATGGCCTGGATATCCTTAAGAGGAAGTATGTTCGTTTGAAGAAGGGTTATGACACAGAGCAATTTGAGGCATTCCCACCAAGCGCCTGGGAATTGCTTACAGAATGGCCTGGATTGAAAGACGGTCAAATTCCTATTCTTCGCACCGCTCATGCTACGAAGGACGACGGGACAAATATCATATTCGAGTGGCATCCGCCCGTGCTCAGCATTTACCGACTCTGGTCTGCAAATAGTGAGCTACCTATCGATGCTGCTATGAAGAGTAGAAACCCACCACCTGGAAGACTCGTCCGCAGTCGTACGAAAGAATTCCAGGCCTTCTTAAAACAAGCTAAGAAGGTAGTAGGAATAGACCTAACGCAGAGGGTTCGAGTCTGGACTGTCTTGAACCCACCGATTGAACAGAACTCTGACAGCACGATGCCAAGTCCGCCTGCCTCCGGAGATGGCTCAGAATCTACTCCACCTCAGCCATGGAAACATCTCCTCTTAGATGTCGAATCGTTCTTAGCTCTCGAGAAGGGCTCGGAGAGAGAGTTGATCGGGTTTGGCGACCTCACTACTGATAATTCTAATTCCGGGTCGCACAAAACGCTAGACTACTTCGCCATAACACAAGACCAAGCCATTGTTCTAGATCCCCACGAAAGCGGCACTACTTGGACTTCTACTCTCGTAACCTCACAGGCTCGAACATCCGTTGCTTCGTTACCTTCCAGGAATGGCGCCACCAGTCTAGCCGTCCAGAATCGCAATGCCAGAAGCGGTCGCACCAGTCCTTCAGGCCCTCTGACACGTGGCAGGTCGCAGAAAGCTGGTCGAGTTCCTGGGTGTGTCGGGTTAGCTAATTTGGGCAACACATGCTATATGAATGCCGCCCTTCAGTGTGTGAGAGCTGTTGAGGAGTTGACCAAGTACTTCCTATCGGACGAATGGGAAAGAGAACTCAACAAGGACAACGTTCTTTCGCACAACGGTGATGTAGCTGCAGCGTACGCATATCTACTGAAAGACATATACAAAGACACCTCGCCAAGTTCCGTTTCACCCCGCCAATTCAAGAATACCATCGGCCGTTACTCGGTAGGGTTTTCCGGCTATGGCCAGCAAGACTCCCAGGAGTTTCTTGGTTTCTTGCTAGACGGTTTACAGGAAGATCTTAGCCGAGTCAAGAAGAAGCCTTATATTGAAAAGCCTGATTCTACCGATGAGATGATCAATAATCCTGATGCTATTCGCCAAATGGCCGAGAAGGTATGGGACATTACCAAGAAACGCGATGACTCCGTGATTGCGGACCTATTTACTGGCTTGTATAAGTCAACGCTGGTTTGCCCGGAATGTCAAAAGGTTAGCATTACGTTTGACCCATTCAATAATTTAACCCTGCCTCTACCATTGGAAAATAAGTGGACTCACACAGTTAAATTTTTCCCGCTGAACGGTCGACCGATTAATATCAGAGTCGAGCTTGACAAGCACGCCAGCATCAAATCTCTCAAAGAATTCCTGTCTACAAAAACAGGAATACCAGCTGAGCGCATCTTCGGTGCCGAAGAATGGAGAAGCAAGTTCTACAAAATTTACGCCGACCTTGCCTGTGCATCTGAGGAGATTGCTACCAACGACAATGCCAACTTCTATGAACTAGAGGCTAAGCCGACTAATTACGGCTCCAAGCCTCAAAAACAGCAGAAGCTAGGGGTGGCGGTTCGGTCTATGGTCGACGAAGAGGAGCACAATGCTTCGGCCCAATGGGACGACGCGCAAGCCGAGAGACTACTTGTTCCCGTCATCCATCGTCGACCTGCGAACGCGAAAACCAGCTTCCATGCTCCTAAGTGGAAAAATGCTTGTGTTCCTCACTTCATCGTAGTGACGCCCGAAGAAGCCCGAAGCGAGGATGCTATCTATCGTAAGATCCTAGAAAAGGTCGCGACATTATCAAAGCACTCCTCCTTCTCTCGAACTGAGGAGTCTGATAACTCTGACGGTACTGATCCCGAGATTGTAAGAGTGGGAGATTCTGACGCCGGTTCCTCCAATGAGGGCAGAGTCATTGCCCAATCCGTGAAAGGGGAGGACGACATAGTTGATATCCAGATGAATGATGCCAATGATACCAAGTCTAGCCCTCCCCCGAAGCAGCAGTTTTGCCACAAGAGACCCTCTTGGGTGGATCCTGGAAAATTCCTCCCTTCGGAATTCCAGAATCTATTTGATATGTGTATCTACTCGGAAGCAGGCACCTGGTTACCGACCGGCAATAATGGTCTCGCCGAGGATAAAGACTACCCGAAGCTCTCTCTCAGAGCTCCGCCGGAGTCCCCGTCATCAGAAGACCAGTTCGATCATGCAACCAACGGCACAGCCTCGAACGAGGAGTCTAGTTCTGACGAAGCACCCCACCGATCTACAGGACATTCTCTCACACGCATGACTGACGAAAGTGACGACGACATCAACTCAGTCACAAAGGTACGGAATACAAAAAGAATTCGAATCATTTTCTATAATGTTAACCCCGATGAGAGTCGTAAGAGTAGACTAATGAATAACCAGCTTGCGCCTCACCGGACCAAGCCGAGTAAACAGACGAAATCGAAACCCAAGCTAAACTACGGCCAGAAGCCACTCAAGACATATAAGAAAGGCAATAGGAAGAATAAACGGCAACAGCAACGGCAGCACAAAGAGAGGCAGCAAAATTTAGAAGCTGAGGAATCTTTTACTACAAACGAGATTGGTCCCGACGGTGGCCCCCTAATCCGTCTAAAGGAAGCGATCGTAGTTAATTGGTCTGGCGCCGCATTCGATATGTTTTTCGGAAGCAATGGCCTTTCTAGCGACAACTCCCTCGAAGCGTGGGAGGGATGCGAGACCTTACCCGACGCCGACTTAGATAGGGCTCAGGCTGCCCGGACCAAGCGTAAGAAGCATGGTATTTCTCTGGAGGCATGTCTTGACGAATTTGAACGAGAAGAAATCTTGTCCGAACAAGACATGTGGTACTGTCCCCGCTGCAAAGAACATCGTCGAGCCAGCAAGAAATTTGATCTGTGGAAAACACCAGATATCCTAATCATCCACCTGAAGAGGTTTAGTTCCAGCGGGTTTCGAAGAGATAAGCTAGAGCTTTTGGTAGACTTCCCTGTTGAGAATCTAGACATCACATCTCGCGTTCTCCAGAAGGAGGATGGGAAACTGGAAATCTACGATCTCATAGGAGTCGACAACCATTGGGGCGGCTTGGGTGGGGGTCACTATACGGCCTTCGCAAAGAACTTCGTAGACAATCAATGGTATTCATACAACGGTACGTGCTTCTTAGCCTTTAATTACCAACAGACCCGCCGTTGCTAATAATTCCTGTAGATTCAGCAGTAAACCGTACTTCCGCGGATAGGATCGTGGATTCTTCGGCGTACTTGCTATTCTACCGTCGACGGTCTGAAATACCCTTGGGTGGTCCTCGCTTCCAACAGATCCTGGATAGATTTGTAGAAGATGCCTCTGATAACGAACTCCCGGATTCGGGGGAAGGTCAAGGTCTCGACGAAGGCTTCTCCCCGATTGGGTCGTCGAGCGCCTTACAAGGAGCAGAAGCTACTCCCCCGCACGATAATGTCAACGGAACAGGTGGCGATTTGGCCCACGGAGAGAGCAGGACGATCGATAATGTTATCGATCCCAAGCTACGTGGCGTCCATCGAAGCATAGAAGAAGACGAAGCTATCGACCTAACAGAAGATACAGCACCGTCAGCGAGCTACCAGCCTTTCGGTGGCGGCAATTCTTGGAGTTTTGACAATATCATGGGCAATAAGGACAACGCCCCTGTGGATAGTCCTCTCGATTCCGATGCCGCATCAGACGAAGCGCAGCACAATTCGTCTGGCGATGACGAAGGAGTGGTCAGTCCCCATTTCGAACCAGGCCCCGACCCGGAATATCCAGGCATGTCATGCTACGAATTACCGTCCCAACCCGAGGTTAACCCACTGTCGTATAGTGAAGCTCCTCCCCCCGAGTATAGCGAGATGACCCGGGATGACATTAACCGAATTTGGGACGAAAAGCACACAGTCCATAACGTTCCGCCCGAAGGCGAGGCCGAACAACGATCCGAAGCCGCCGCGGAAATTCACATAGATGAAGACGACAAGATCAAACTAAGTTAGGTGGTATCTAGGTTTGACTGGTAAGACAACAAATCTCATTCTAACGGAGATATGGCACCTTTAGAAGACTTAACTCGGTCCTTGTCTATTAACAAGACAACCTGTCTTGACGGCAGCCGAGGTGTCCGGTGATGAGACATGCATCCGTACGTATTTGGCATAACACATTCGAGGTGGATCGGACCAACGCTGGTTTCATGGGAAAAAGCATCAAAGCATCTAGACATAGATCGCCACCTGTTAGTTACGATTGGCATGCATTATGAGGATAGGCAGTAGGTAGCATTACAATAAATGCGAGAGAAGGGGGTTTGTGTGAAGCATCTTACAAATCCCTACCCGGGTATGAATAAACGAATAACTTGGGCGTCGGGAATTAGTTGCATCCTTGGTCACATTGGGTTGCGATAGGGCCTATTAATATCAAGGTTTTTTACATGAGGTTTTCTAGACCGCTTTGCATCTATTTGTACTCTCCAGTCATACCGTTAACACAGTATGTCAATTGCATATATTAAGCCATTGCTATGAATGAGGGCCATGGTATGTTCTTAGTAACCTTGGAATCCTTGGCTTAGTCCAAGGGCGGTGAAGCAGTAGTTATTCAGCTGTCTCGGATGAGGCTGCGAGTACGTGAGCGCGCTCGCGCTCGCGTAATAGAGTATATGTACGTGATCCTAAGTTCTTACATCTTATCTCATCTTCCACCATCCGATGCTCCTATGGATATAAAAGAATGTGTTACTAAGCGAAGATGCATACATGCGGCGTCAGGAAGGGATCTCATCTCATACTTACCAGGCGTATATTATATGCCTATTATATATATTATATTTCAGACCTGATGACTCGGGCTTTGAAACGAAAACCCACAGCGTCACCGAACTATACCCATACCTACTTACGAGGACGTAAGCAAACAATCAGACTGGTAGGACAGATACCTATTCTACGGGTCAGGTTCACTTTTCAGATTTAAGGATTGCTGATAGTCATTGCGTAAGACTATTTTCTAATCCCTTGTCTTGGGTCAAGACATATCCGTCGAGGCCGTGCCGTGCAGAAAAAAGGAGATGAGATATACGATACGGATCATTACCTATATCCACGCTTGGTGATTTTTTTTTTTTTTTTTTTGGATAGAACACCCCCGCCCCTACCCGTCCCCAGAAAAACAAGTTTCGCCCGACCTTCTAGAAGGGGACGTGGTCAAGCCTCCTCATGGACTTTTGTCCAGAGGCTTGACGGGAGTTACCTAAGTAGGCTGGCAGGTCGTCCCTCGCCGCGACATGACGTTTTTTGGTCGCGGCTGACTACACACATATACACATGGCACGAAAACGCGTGCGTGTGTGTGCTTTTTCGTTGCATGTTAAAAGAACCTTACATTGTTTAGGTATACGTGGACGGGCATTGGCTCTGGGTTTATAGGTAACTGATTAACCCACCTGCTTGGAATGGGAATCTCGACTACGTAGACGTATGGTGACACGTGCTTCGTTACTGTTTGGAAGCAGTACCTAGTAGAGAGGGCTTGTAATATCTCGACCCTGGTTGGCGAGTTTCTGGGGGTTATTTCAAATACGATGGCGGTTTCTGGAGTCCCACATTTCGTATCTTTGCTAGTTAGTCATAATGGTTTGTTCACGATATTCGTTTCCACATGGTCGATGATGTGCATATTCGGCGAATTTACGGCATTCGTAGATTCTGGGGTATGGGGTAGACTTTGTCTTATTGAGAGTTATGGTTGTTGTTGTATGTAATAGTAAGACGCTATATTTTTAACACAACTGATGTTGTGATCGGTATAGAAATCTTCGACTATACAAACTTCACTGTACAAAGTCTTTTTAGACCGGATCATGACCGAAGTGCCTCCGTATCTACCTAGTACGTAGGTTGTGATTCTCAACCTAACTAAGCTTAGAATAAACTAGATAATCATACCATTGAACTGATAACAAGTTAGACTAATGATCTATTACGATTCGGAAGTTGTCGCACAGTTGAGTGGTACACCCGGGGGCTATAGCATAGTGATCAACACATTTATCAACATTTTGATTTTCAAAGCTCGGATATCCAATACTTAGCACATCTGCCCTTCCCGAGTCGGTATACCTTATCGAGATGCTACACAGGACTCGGTGAGCTATTCTTAGGCGACTCAACATTCGAAGCCAAGGAAGCACAAGTCCTGTGGCGTAAAAGTGTAAGGACAATAGGACCTCGCTGCGTCGGCCGAGTCTTTCGTTTTTAAGCCCGTTCCCAGTCGCGGCAGTCGATCATATACGCGGGATCAGGAATACAACTCTAATCACACGATGCTCGCTGGTATGCCGGCGCTTCAAGTTGGGACAAATATAGAAAGCCGCGTTGACGGGCGAAGAAGCGCAAGACGATTGGTAGAAGACGATGGTGGCCTGCGGTACTGGGTGGAAGCCTTACCTGACCTCGGGGATATTTCTTGGCTGCGGAGTGCCTTGATTATTAGCAAGTCGGACCACATTAACAAAGGCAAACAATAGGCAACCGGAGTGGGTGCGGGATATTCCGCACATGTATAATCATACATGAAAATGCAGGTCTGAGGCCCGAAACGGGGATGGATCGTCCGTGGCGTTAAGAGAAGTAGAGTGTAGGGCCAATCTCCTCGGCAGTCAGATGCTAGTTATTCCTTGAGGCTAGCTTTTTCGGACCTTGATAAGAAACATAGCTCCGGCTTAGACTCGGGGATTTCGGTGACCCGAGAGGAAGTTTCATACAGATAAGCAGGAGTATGAGATTGTAGTAAGGCTGGAGGCTGAGCAAAAAAAAAGGTACCGGCGAAGGATGACCAATATTTCCCCTAAAATTGTTGACACTAGAAACGTCGTCGTCGTACCTGCGGCACTTAGATGCATGCGATGAATCCTCAATATTGATGAGGCTCATTATCTAAGTCAACGTATCGCTTTGACTTTCATCCCCCATGCACGGTAAATGAGACGAAGGATGCGGATTCGGGATAAGCAGGGAAAGGACCTTGCCTACGGACATTAAAGGCTGCCGGACCGGCAGGAAATTGAGTAATACTCTCACCACGTTGTCTTGATGCCGTGAAACCTGGGGAAGGGTTCCGTCGGGACGACCCTGTCGTTCGAACATATCATGACAGATGACAGGTAACAAATACCACTCATAACCTGATATCCTGATCAAGGTAATGTGGTAGCGGGTTACAAGTGTAGGTGGGAATAGGGCTTGTGCGTATCTGAGGGTAACGCTTTGAAGGTGGAAGCCATCTCGGAGCCCAGATAGGCTAGATCTTGCTTTTGCGTAGCCTTACTGCTCCGTCAATCGCGTCGTATTCCGCCAATCCGGTTGTAGCCCCCGGACCAGATAAAGAAGGTAACTGAAGGGGAACGCGGCCCTCATGGAATGGACGACGGCCTAGATAGAGTCTAGCCACGTAAATAAGTGGTGGACCGAGACAGGCAGGTTAGACGGCTTGGAAGATTAGGAAGATGTACGTGTGTATGTGCGTATGTACGTGTAAAAGCAGAGCGGTAGGAGAAGCGTAGATCTTTCTAATCGTTTAAGTAAGGTTAAGTAAGCATTTAAAAGCTTGGTTCGAGCAGGGAACAAAACGGATGGACCGTCTCTGTTGTGCGCATTAGTTTGGTTATGGAGAATAGATCCGATAGCCTCGATTCGTGGTGTTTCGCGTGGGTGGGGATTGGTATAGAACCAACAGATCTCTTTATTTCAGAGATTGAGCGATACTACTGTAAGAGGAAGGTCGTGAAAAAGGATGCGGCAGAGTTGCTGTTTGGGGATGACACAGCCGAAAATGACTAATACTAGAAAGGGAGAAGATCATTGATATCGAGTAAAAAGGGGTAAAGCCTTTAGTGTAACGCAGGGGTTGGTAATTCAGGGACTGGAAGGAAGACATGCGGTTAAAGGTTTCTATATGCCAAAAACGGTGTATTGAGAATCAAGGATCCAAGTACAGCTCATGTACCTACCGGTCTACCTACCAGCCTACATAATCACCCCGGCCTGTCTGGCAGTGCCTGCCCAGCGCCCAGGCTACCTGGCTGTGGCTGCCTCGGCACGAACGAACGAACTCAACCCAACCCAACTCATCAGCTTCGAAGGATTCGATAATCGACATTTGAGACAAATATCTACCTAAATACTTATTGGATGTGTTACCATCACAACATCAAAGCATCATGACATGTTTATAAATGGTGGTTTTGCTTATTTCGATTTCGCATTCACGAAAATGGATTCAAAAGATCGCAAGATAAACCTTGTTCTGGAAACGTAGCTGCGTAGCCCATGGGATACGGCGCTGGTGGAGAAAGAAGAGAAACCAACATACTTTTGAAACTTGCATCTTGGGCTTGCCAAGTGTACACCATTCGTCATTTGATGATGAGGGAAAAGAGTTAAATGTTCATCAACGTCAATGACTCGTTGGTCGCTCATTAAGCTCGACGAGTATGTAAACTGTAGACATATCCTTTGGTAATGAGTCACCGAGGCCACCACTCCTCATCTCAGATCTCCCCCAAGCTGAGAGACCCAACTAAGACGGATCTAAGATTCGGAGGCGACCCTAGCCTCGAAGAGAGAATTGTCTAGACCACGTAAGTTGCCGTCGGCTTTCTGTTGCCCGCGCGAACACGACAGACGAGACGAGCGTCATGATTTCAGCATGATATGCTCATCCGCATCGACAAATACTATATCGAATTTCCATCATCTTCATCATCCAGATGATCTTCAGTTTGAGGCTGCTTCAGCTGCTACATTTAGACGGTAATACGAGTTAGGGATGACCTGACAATGTCACAATTAGTCCCGAGCCTCCCGCTTACGGGGTTCTTAACCAGCTGAGCGGTAAAAGCTAATCAGAAAGAGGAAGTGGACGGAACCGAATTGATGATGAATACGTGTTTGTAATGAATATGATATCGGCCATCGAAAAAGCTAAGGCGATTTTTAATCTGAGCCACGTTGGAAATCAATGGATCTATCGAAGGCAAGGAAGGGTTGGCGTGGGTTGCGTGGTTGCGTGGTTCTGTGGGCTGCGAACTGCATAAGTTGATGAATGATTGAATGATCGACACAACTAGAAAGGCAAAAGACGACGTGCTTGTGTAACTCATTCCGTACTGTACGGATTTCGGAGAGGAATTAACGCATATCATTGGTCGGATGAATCCACCTTTTCCCGCTATGTCAATAGTCTCCACTTTCCCACTTTTTCCTTCTTTTCCCTTCTCTTCCCTTTCGCCTTCCAAGGCTCCTTCGTTACAGGCTTCCATCAGGCTTCTGGAAGCCTTCGAAGCCTTCGAAGCTCCCCTCCTAGAATCGCCAAGGGTACACACACAACACACGGTTGCCCGGCCAGGCAGGGGGGTCCCGGACCACAAGACCCGCAACGCAGGGAACAGCAGCATCGCAACCAGTCAGGTCGATTCCTTCCCTGAAGCTTGTCGCCTCCTTAGCGGACTTTGCTTACGATGCACGCACGAACGCACGCACCGCATCGCATCCATCCCATGGCAGCCATGGCCATCCCATGCTGCCCATGGAACCCAGAGACGCAAGAGACGTAAGCAGAACCTGAGTCGCTCTTCAACCGCTAACAGGGCGGCAGCTCCGAAACCGATCGTAAGGTTGGAACTTTCGCATTCACCACTTTTACCGTCTATTTCGCCATCCCTATTATTGGCTGTGATAATCACAATTATTAAACAACCTAAGCTATCTTCCCATCAGCCGCACGGATCAGGGATAATACTATGTAGACTAATAAAAGCGTTCCCACTTACTCACGCGCGCGAGTATGTACGTATGTTCCCCTAATGTTATCGTGCAGTAGGTACAGTAGGTATTGTACTATAGGTACCTAGTACCCAACCTTAAGCGTATCATCGCGCCTAGGTACACCTAATAATGTATTTAGGTATACGTTTCCAAGCTCAATGTTGCGTATCGTGCTTGTTGAAACCACGATACAACGATACATGGGTACCTTCTGGGTACATATTTATATAAGGCATGTACAAACCTCTGAAGAGGGCAGGTCAATCTTGGTCGGGAAGGTACCTACTGTCAAGATATGAGGGGTACTGGCTGCCTCGTATTATACATGGCAACATCCGCAGAACTGTATCTGTACATAGTACATTTACATACCATATACCACACAATCTTTCCGTGGTACGAACCTCAATGTTTCTTGTATTGATGTCTGGTGTGTAGATGTGATGGATATTGTCGAATTCCAGATGCAGTGACATGTCAATCCTCGCACACGAGGGAAAGGATGATTGATGGCCCCCAACTTTCGCCGCGTCTCCAAGACACATTTTCGACCCAAGACTGTGTGCTACAGATGCGACCAATATCTTGAAACCGACCACAACACGCAACGGCATTTTACATCATCGATCCTTTAAAAAACGTTTATCCACTGCGTATTAGTATCGAGTTTCTCTTCCGCGAATCTAAGTCCTTTCATGACTTACATAAAAACTATCACTGACATTACCTAAAAAAAGGATACCCACAACGTATACATAATACGCATCAATAATACACACTTTCATATACATACATATCTACAGGAAAAAGCACGAGACTTGAATCGACATACTTCAAATGCTATTGCGTTACCAAAACATTACCAACCACCTGAATAGACCCCGTCCAATACACCCGCCTTGCCCGCGATCCTACCGCTGGGGTTTTAGCATTTTTAGTTAGTGCCTACGTACCTACATATGTACTTTATATGTACCTTTTTTAGTCACAGTAGTCTAGTGGGCCTTTGGATTCCAAGCAAGCACCTTCTTCACCCTTCAACCCTTCACCCTTCACTGCCGTCGCACTAAAAATGACACCCGATTAATCGCAAACTTCACTTGTTCCTCTTCTTCTCTTTCTTCCCTCCTATTGTGCAATCCGCATAGGGATTTTGTTTGGTCTACACCTTTCTCTCATGTCCATCGCCTGATCTTCCTGACGTCGTTTGTTTCCTCGACAACTTCGAAATACCTACTGTTATTCCCTTATTTTATTATTCTATCGACACGACACATCGTCCCACGGCTGTACATGCAGCAGCATCCATTCACAACCACTTATCGACGACCTTTGTATTGGCCCCCAGGTTCTCGACTTCGATTTTTAAAGTAGTCTCGAAGATAGGCTCAAAACAAGTAGTATTTCTTTTCTCTTAAGACTTGACTACCACGATCATCCTTTCTTTGCGGTGTCTAGAAAGGGAAATAGGAGGAAAAAAGGAAAGGAAAAGAAAAGAAGAAAAAACATTCTTAGACGAACCGGGAGTCGCAAGTGTTGCGAAACGCATTGTCATTCCCCGTTCGAGTGTAACGTCGTTCCTTTCTCCAGGGCCTCCAGAAACTCTAGGACTTCGCAGCCCTCTATCCAAACACGTTCGATCATAGTCGCACGTATATGTGCGTCTTCGCTTGCTCCGAGTCCCATGTTACTAATCCGGTCCACCATTCCTCGACGACTCCCTTCGAAACTGCATAACCAATAACTTTCGCGCAAATTGTAGTCTGTCGCATGCGCATTTCGTCTTTCGGATCCTTTGGATGGTTGTTTCTATTTGAAGTGTGACCTGATTTGAGTGGCTAGCCTGTCGAGGTATCTTCAAGTCCCGAGTACGACCTTTGCGCCTCGACTGTTATTGCCGTCGCACACACGATATACCAATTCTATCTCAGGCTAAGACAGACATTATACAACCTATACGTCCGACCCAATTGAATTATTCTCCTTTATACAATTACTTCTTTACGCAGTCGATTACAGTTGCGACAACAAAATTAACTCGGCGGAAGTGCTCCGGTCGCCAGGCTGGATGCCATAACCCGCCGTGATGGATAGTGCAACATGTAATGTCATCTACGTGGACCGTAACGTGCTCGAAGACCGAACACTTGGGTCCGACGGCACGGAATTACCGGAGACTGGCGAGCTTCGGGGTAACTTAGGACTATTGCTCGATGCCTTCGGCGACGGTTAGTACACAACGTCAGCTTCTACACCTTTATATCAGCTAATATGTGACATAGTACATGCGTGCGCAAGTGGCGCTGCCTGCATATCTAAGCTGTTCCACTTGCATGATACATCTATGGTAGAGCTTAAACCAACGCTTGTACTGATCGATACGCCGTACGACGAGCAATCGTTAGAATCACACTCTTATGAACGTGATCATTCCCCATGCTCTGAATTGTCGCGGGGCGAACTGACGGAGGGCGACTTGGTAGGAGAATTGTACGGATTGAAATTACTGGAGCGAATTGTCTACGAAACCCATCTAAGGAGCCTTACGAGATTAGTCGTACCTATTCCTATTATTAGCTTTCCCTCACTGCAGAGCCCGCCGGCGAACGATGGTGCAAACGATGGCGCGAACGACGAACCCGTAAAGTCTGGTTATTCCGGCTATCTCTCCGAAGCTCCGGGTATAACTAACAAATCGTTATCCAGCCGCGCCCTGTTGAGAAGGTGTTTGGACTCTGGTGCTGTGGATGTGATGGCTAGTCCACTGCATATTAAAACCCTCCCAACACTTGAAGTACACGCGTACCGGGCTCATAAGCAGGCCGCTAGGGAACAACAAGCAGCGTTGGAAGTTTCGAGAGGTCGTAAGAGGTCATGGGTGGGCGTAAATGAGGGCCAGCCTTATTCGTACCTTAGAGAGGCTATGGTATCTGGGTTAATGAAAGGGATTTGCCGTTCAAGCACAGAATCCGAAGACCGCATTGGGAGCGTCAAAGTCAGCGTTCCGTCCGAGCACCGATCCGAAATCGCCGAGGCTGTCGGCAGGTGGCATTTTTGCGCTCATGATTTTGGTGATGACGCTCTCCTTATCGCAGCTATCCTCATGTTTAAGCATGCCTTTATGATGCCCGAGCTTGAGCATTGGCGAATACCAACAGGTGAGGATTAATTCATATCCCCATCGTGCCTGGCTAACAATTAAAAAATATAGATCAACTAACGTCATTCCTCGTCGCCACGCGGGCTGCCTATAATACATTTGTTCCTTACCACAATTTTAGGCATGCCGTCGACGTCCTTCAGGCTACTTTCAACTTTCTTGTTCAAATTGGAGCGTTACCGCCATATCCCTCTCGGTCCGGACCTCCTGTCACACCAACCGAGAAATCTCCGCTGGCATATTTAATCAAGCCGTTTGAAGCGTTGACTCTTCTTATAGGAGCAATCGGTCACGATGTTGGCCACCCCGGCGTCAATAATGGCTTCTTGGTAGTACTTAATGCACCGTTGGCACAGCTGTATAATGACCGGTCCGTTCTCGAGTCCTTCCATTGTGCAGCATATTCGCAGATTCTTCGGAGATACTGGCCTAGAGTCTTCGATGACACGAAAATGCGACATCTTTTGGTTAGCTCGATTTTAGCAACAGACATGGGCCTCCACTTCGATTATATGAAAAGACTCGGCGACCTTCAAGAGAAGTTGAAAGAGATTGATTCAATCGATTGCTGGAATGGACGCATGATAGAAGAGCAAACAGCGTTCGTGTGTTCTCTGCTGATCAAATGCGCTGATATCAGTAATGTTGTACGTATTATCTTTATTGAATTCCTAATCTATGATTTATACAGTGGCTGACTATGCTACTAGGCCCGAGAACACCAGACCGCTCTCCAATGGATGTATATCCTCTGCGACGAGTTTTCCAGACAATCAACGATGGAGAACGACATTGGTATCCCATCTTCTCTGATTGCGCCACCAAAGAAGGATTTCCTTTCACTAGCCCAGGCTCAGTTGGGGTTCATGAACATGTTCGCCATCCCGCTATTTCAGGGGATCGCTGATGTGCTACCCGCGATGCAGTATACTGTTGACGAGCTTGAAAGGAATAAATCTCTATTCGAGAAGACGGTAGAAGAAATTCCAGGCATGGGAGACGAGCGAAAGAAGAGATTAACTGAGGGTATACTTTCACCTCGTTCAGTGAGCCTAGCGATCCAGCCGGAACGAGTCGGGTTACCGAAAGATTCAGAGATCTGTGACCTAATTCCGAACCATGCCGAATTGAATAAAGCCGGCTCACATACTCCTGACCAATCTTACCACATTCCCAGCATTCCAGTGGAATACAAAGAAATCAATGGCGTCTCCCCCGGCTTTGACAACATCGCAGATTTTGCCGCAAGCGATCCATTTGGCATCAACGAGTCGGAAAATAAATTGATTGGGCACAATGGGAAGCAACGTTGTAGCGAGACTACAGATGGGAGTAGCTCGGTACCGACGGGAGATTGGCAATCGCAAGCCACTAGCGCCACCACGGGCAAGATGCCTCTCTCACCGAGCACTCAGGGCACCAGCATCGTCAGCCAAGAATCCATGGAACGCGAGCGCCCGTGCAATCTACCCGTCACCACGATCACGGCACCTGACTCCCGTATGATAGCGCCGATGATGGGTTTCGACTCAGCCAATTCGGAGGAGGATTCTAATGGGAATACCCTTAAACCTGAACCCGAGAGAGCACTGAAAAAGAAGGGCAGCAGATTCAGGATGAACGTTTCGACATTCTTTCGTAGGAATAAGGGTGCGAGTTCGCCATCATCCGGTGGTTCTTGAATCAATCTAAACATGATACACCAAGCATCAGGGTGCTACGAGGTACGAACAAACTTTATTAATCACATGAGTCGAACGACGCGACAATATCGACACACGCTTCCGAATATATATACACACATATATTCTCAATCAGCTAGATGGTTTCCGATGGACCGCGCCGACCCCGCAACTATGCAAACGAGTTGCAAAATGACCGAAAGGGGAGTACCCTATCAGTCACGTATATAAGTTGTATACTAGGCAGTGAGGAATGAGGGCAGGTTTTCCGTATTCTACTAGAATACTAGATGTTCTAGGAAGCGGCTGGGGTAGGGAAGTCCAGGAAGGAAATCATAGGTGGCGGCGGCGGTGGCGGCAGGAGTTACATTATTACAGATGCATGCATGGCGTTAAGGGGAAAAAACGGGCTTGTGTGGAATCGGAATGTGCAGGCTCCAAACGAGAAGAAGCATGCAGGTAGGATGGGACAAACCGCGGAGTTTTACGTTCTTGGATTGGGGGTTATATACTTCAGGAGGTAGCTTTACGGCTCACACGAGTCCCCTGGAGATAAATACGGAACTTTCTCACGAAGCGGATCTCATTGACTATACTTCTAACGAACCTATTAAATAAGGTGACTCTCACTACTCTCATTCATGTCTAGTTTAGTTGACGCTATGGTGTAGTACGTGTGTAAGCGTGAGAATTAAAAAAAACAAGTAGGGAGGGGTGAGGTGAGAGAGTACCTATCTACTTAAGCCTACCTACATGCTAGGTACCTTAGTTTCATACTGTTTCGAAAAAATCAGTTAACATCCATATTGCTTGAACAGCCCGTGCATGATTACAAAAATCCAAAACGAGGAGCCCCTAGCCAAGCATAATGTATAGATATCTATGTGTCTACGGATAACTACATGCAGCTATTCGGACTCAGCTCGCCACAAACAATGATTGAAATTTGTAAAGTAGCGTCATCGCTGCTGTATGTCATCACTGTGGTCACCATCTTGCAGCCGCCAGAGGCGCGCACTTGTGGGAAAACTAACCAGAAAAGGGGAACCGGATTATGCAAAGCAACCAATTGGTAGTTAGGACTATTGGTGTATATCCTGCTGACTGACATCATAGGCGGTAGTTCGATATATGTACTACCAAATGGATATCTTTGAATTATTCGGTAATATATATGTGCGAAAATATGTGCCGAAAAAATGCATATTTGTATAGTCACGTACAAATATAGGTGCAAACAGCTTTCATAATCGTGAGAGATGAGGTTTTTATTAGAGCACCAAATATTAAAGGCGTTCGTGATATCCATTGCCAATGGTAGCCCGCATTAGCTTTGGACTTGGAGAATTTGTACTACTCGAAAAAAGAGACCCTGAGAGTTCGGACCAATCTACGGTTGTGTGACCCCAAATTCATTACATCAGTCAATTGGCAGGAACCCACTCTATTTTAGGTGTTGTACTTAGGTAGTTACATAAGAGAATGCAAACATTCCATCTTCAAGTCAGATGAATCTCTCCGTCTCTCCCTGTGTCGATTGTTTCGGTAGCTATTTCTTCTTTTCATCATAGACTTATATGTACTCACTTAAGAGATAAGAGAGGGAATATTGATTTGAAAATCGGACAAAGAAGGGTGTGTTGAAGCTGGAGGCAACCTATCAGCCGCCGATCAAGGGTTCCCCAGCTTTCGACAGCACGCACGCCCCAGTTGACCAGTACCGTAGCACCTGTTTAAACGTGCTTGGATCTGGGCTGTTGGAAGCCGAGAGTCGGCAAGCAGAACTTAACCTTGAACCCCCACTGACATCAAACCAACCCGATTGCAGCCCACTGTCACTGGTGACTGCCCACAGTCCGCAGCCCGCAGCCCGCAAAGCGCAAAGCCTAAGGTATGTTGTACCTCCTTAGGCAGTAACTGCCACTTGCCTGTCCAAACTAACGAGCATTTTAAAGGTTACCTAGGGAGAAAGGAAAAGGCTATTCCCGACCCAACAGGTTTCCACTCGTCCCAATTATTCCAATCTTTATTTTTTTCTCTTCTCAATCCATCTGGCAGTCTTAACTTGAATCAATCAGATTGATTAACCCCGCGCCGCCTCCCGCCTACGCCTACGCCTGTCAGCTTACTTTAAAAATAAATGTACAACACCCTACATTCATAAACATACCATACCATACGCATACGTCTCTACCCAACCATTTTTTGTTTTACGATATCCCAATCCCATAAAACATATCAATTTTTTTTCCTTTTCTTTTCTTCTTCTACTTCTTTCCTTCGCCCGCAGTGTCCATTCGATATTATTGCGCGCGCGGGTCGTAGCACAAACATTCTATTGATATTTGTCAATTATGAAACATATTCATGGTGGAAACCAGGACTGTGGTGAGTTTCGAGGTTGAAACGACGCATCATATTCTCATGCCCATGGCCACTGATCCCACTGTCCACCTACAAGGCGACGAGAATACAAATCAAGATGGAGACCCAGAACCACAACGCGGACGTGGCTCCACGAGGAGTAATAAGCTCTCCGCTCCGTTGCGACTACCTAAGAACCGCAGCACCGGAAACCTCGCTGTTGTGGGTGAATTTCCTGAGAGGCCAAGGTTGAGGTTTTCTTTCGATACCGGATCAGGTGTGGCAGAATCTGACCAAATCACAAGGTATGTCCTTTAGTATGTACCTCTTTTTGATGTGAGGCATCCGAGAATAGGCACACGGCCACAACGGGGAAAGGATGATATCCCTACCTACGTACACCACCCTTTCGGCAGCGTCACATGGATACATGCTCAGCCGCCTCATTGCATACACACCGAAACTCCCGTCTACCAACGCCCTCTAACGCCTGCCAAGCAAAGTATTTTAAAAAGGAGAGGGAAAAAAAGAAAAGAAAAAAGAAAAAAAGAGAGACAATAACAGCCCACAAGATAATATATCAAATAAGAATAGGCCAATAGTTACTAATATTATGAATGTTCCAAAAAACCAGATCTCCAATTATCACCGAACATGACCATGGATTGGGCATATCCGGTTTACGACGCATCCGTCAGCATCCTACTCCGCGTATCCCTACCATGCCCTCAACCGCCGTTTCTTCGCGAAGTCCCTCTACCGGTCTTGCTCGTTCCACTTCCATGACCATGATGCTGCCTTCCGGACAGCAAACCCCATTAACACCCGGCCCCGCGTCTCCCAATTTCTCCGAAGACCTGTCCCGCTTTCCTTCCGAATCTTTACACTCTTTTTCCTTCGCCCATCAGTCCGAAGAGTTCATACATAACCGCCAGAATGTGTTAAAGAGATCTATAGAGTTTATGAAGGATCGCATGGGGTGGTCCATGTCCTCGAATGCCGCCGGCATTGCTAGCGCACAAGCCAGAGTTTCCGGTGATGTAGAGACACAACATATGCTTGATTTACTTGCTAGGGCACAGCTCGTTGGAGCGGGGAATCTACCAAATGCCGATTCGTCTATTCCCCCAGGACCGTTGACCGGTCCTGCTCGGGTTTCGATTGATAATGTGTTCGAGAAAGACTTCATACCCATACCAAGAACAAGCAGTCCCGAGTCCTTCGTAACCCCGATGGTATCTCCTACAGATACTCAAAAGCCTCCTGTGAACCAGTTTTCTCTTACCACCACAAAACCTACAGGGAGCGAGGAGGATAGGCCCATGCCGAAGCAAGTAGACGTTATACAAGACCAAACGGATTCCGAGAGCTCCTCGAGAACACCGACTAATGAGAGTGGCACCACGGCTCAGACCTCCCCACCGGTGTCCAGACGCCCAAGTCTACGGAGAACTTACACGGATGTAGTATCTGCTGAAATGCAACAGAAACTCATGGATACAATGGCGCAGCCATTCCTCGCCGCATCATCCGAAAGGTATACCGAGGCGTTAGTGTCACCAACCCTTCCGCCTTTAGCCATGGGCTCGGCACTTACACCCTCTTTGGGGCCTTCGGTACATGGCCATGCAACTCGATGGGTTCCAGCAGCACAAGCCATCTTCACAACCGAATCTAAACCCCCGTGGACGATATTAGCTGCTAACGATTTAGCCTGTCTCGTCTTTGGTGTGACGAAAGCAGAAGTCCGCAAGATGGGCATTCTCGAGGTTGTACAGGAGGAGAGGCGTTCTTGGTTAGAGAATAGACTTCTCCGTGCTGATCCTAACGACGTAAGCCAGGAACCCGCGGAGACTGCACCTCCGCCCATTCCTTCAGCCGGCTCGTCTCTGCTCGGGGGACGTGGCGGCATCACAGCGCATTTATTGAGTAAACCTAACTCTCGATCACAGCGCCCGAAAGCCCCGGCCCGGCGTGCGCAGACCGTTCATAGTGGAGATACAACACCATCGAAACCTCGAGGCGTGAACCATCGCAATTCAAAGTCTAGAGGAGTATTGCTCTGTGGCGACGTAGTCCCCATACAGAAACGCAATGGGGCAACAGGTTCCGCAAGTTTGTGGGTCAAAGAAAAGAAAGTAGGCCTAATCTGGGTTCTTGAAGAAATTCATGAAGATGTGGCCTTGGTGAGTCTTGATGAAGACGGAGTTGTCACCAAAATCTTAGGAGATACGGGTCCAATATGGGGAGAGGAGAATCTACGACCCGGTATGGACGTCGGCAAGCTAATACCTCGCATTCCTCGTCAAGGTATCGACCCCAGATATGGCGCCATTGACTACGCACAAATCGCGAAGCGCAAGTATTTCACTTGTCGAAACGGTAATAAAGTCAACGTTCCTACTATAGTCTCTCAGACGAGGGGTCAGCCTGAGCTTCGTATTTCGAGCTTTCCGCATATTGCTGGAATCATCGTAGTCTCGCCGGATACCCTCAAGATCACGAGTTCAAATTCCGCATTCTGTGGAGCGCTTTTCGGCTATGAGAAACCAGAAGGACAGTCGATATGTAATCTCATACCGGACTTCGACAAAATCCTCGAAATATTGGTGGATCATGATGGAGTGCAAGTTAGGGATGGCATAGTCGTACCTGAACATAGCTTTCGGAAAGCATCTGTTTTGTTAGCTTTGCACGACAGCAGGCCAGACGCCGCTGCCAGTTTCTTAAATTCCGATGGTCTTCCAGCAAAACACCGCGACGGCACAGAACTAAAGATCGATGTTCAGATGAGAATCGTCAAGAGCGAGAAGAAGTCCGGCAACGATTCAAGTTCAAGTGACGACGAATCTCAGACCAGTGAAGGAGTTTTGATGGAGGTTGAATCGGAGGTGGTTTACGCGTTATGGATAACATACTCGAGACACTTGCACGCATCCGTCATAAAGTCATCAGTCACTCCTAAATCACCAGTGCTATCCGGGGCAGTTTCCCCTTTGCACCAGCCTTCTCCCGGTCAAACCCCAGCACATACGCCGCAAGATATAGGCTCGGATTCAGAGGAGACAAAGTCAAGACCCTCTTCTACTGCATCCGCGTTGTCGCAGCAACTCAAAGTTGTCGCGATGAATGCGGCCGCAAAACTCACTGGTGTATCAAGACAGACAGACAAGTCGCCACCTGTAACCGCGGTGTCCCCAGCTGAGGCACCAGCGCGGAAGAAAACGATCGACGATTTCGTTATACTTGAAGATATGGGGCAGGGTGCTTATGGTCAGGTGAAACTAGCACGGTATAAGTACGGCGGTGGAAAAAAGGTGGTTCTGAAATATGTGACGAAGCGACGAATTCTTGTAGACACGTGGACGAGAGATCGGCGGCTCGGTACAGTACCCCTCGAGATACACGTTTTGGATTACCTCCGACGGGACGGTTTCAAACATCCCAACATCGTAGAGATGGAAGATTTCTTCGAGGATGAGGTGAATTACTACATCGAAATGGCACCCCATGGATATCCTGGGATGGATCTATTCGATTACATCGAGCTCCGGACAAATATGGAAGAGGATGAATGCCGAAGCATCTTCGTCCAGGTCGCACGGGCAATACACCACCTCCACACGAGAGCGAAAGTAGTCCATCGCGACATCAAAGATGAAAATGTCATTCTAGACGGTGAAGGAAATATCAAGTTAATCGACTTTGGAAGCGCGGCATATATCAAGAGTGGACCCTTTGATGTCTTTGTGGGTACTATTGGTATGTTCTCCATTTATACCGCATTTTATGTTGTGCATGAACTAATGTAATAATTTTGCATAGACTATGCAGCTCCAGAGGTGCTGGCAGGAAAACCGTACGGCGGTAAAGAGCAAGATGTTTGGGCTCTAGGAATACTCCTCTACACCATCATCTACAAGGAGAATCCATTCTACAGCATCGATGAGATTATGGATCGCGATCTGAGAGTGCCCTACGTAATCAGCGACGAGAGCATCGATCTCATCCGATGCATGCTCGATCGCGACGTTTCACAGCGGTACGACATCGAGCAAGTAATCCAACACCCGTGGTGCCAGACGGAATGAAGACATGACGAGGACAGTTAGGCGTATTATCCCGTGAGGTCTAAGGGAGGGTTGGGGGGTTGCTTTAAGTGCGGGTTTGTACGACATGGCGGGTTTACAGGCTAGACTGCACTAGAGAATAGGGCAACATGATTGGGGAATGAAGACAGAAATTTTACATGATACCCAGCTCTTAGGAATTATTGCAAATTCGGGAGTAGGAAAGTAGCACGAAGATATACGATACACATATGGAAAGCAAGCAAGAAGCATGGGGTTTTTCTTTACCCTCCTTTTTAAAGTCCCATTTTCGTTTTCTTTTTCTTTTAGAGAAGATAAGCTACATTGGCGGGAAATCAGCATATACACTTTCTGGCGCGGAGTTTTGACGAATCTATAGGTTACGATATAAAAACCTAAGAATGGCTGGCTTTTCGGTAACACGATTTTTGGGATTTTCTCTCCTTCTGGGTCTTTGTTTCCTGGGTTGGGGACTGCTATGATTTGGTTTCGGTGTACCGGCGAAATTTCCCTCAATCCTTTTTTAAAAACACATTTTATTGCAGTGGTCATTTTTCAAGTCTGCATACTCTTTTCCTCACGTTTATCTGACATGGCGGGTTGTTGAGGCATGAGATACTTAGATAGCTCCTCACATATGCGGCTATGGGAAACGATTATGGCTATTATCAATAAAAGTATATGTTGAAAGACTGCACCAGATCCCCTGGTGACGTAATATCACATACAACATGAATTGTATAGCAAAACACGCCTATTCATATATTCATATCATATAGCAACATCAATCTTAATACATCTAGATATGGTATATTTATCTGGCTGAAACAACTCCAAGCCCAGATTAGTTCACGTCTTCGACTTCCGCATCTCCTCCAGGTCGAATATATTTTCAGGCAGTACGGCCTGCCCGCTCTCGTCAGCGGATACTTCCCCGAATAGGAACGCCGTGCGCTCGTGGCTCGCATTCGCGGACGGCCTCTTGCGATGCGAGCCGGTTGATTTCGACGGGAAGATGGGCGGTTTCTGTGATGAGGACGAGCTATCGGACTCCAGCATCCAGGAGAAGGAAGATTGCGCGAGGCTTGATCGTGTTGGCACAGGTGCTTGTGGACGCTCTGTCGTTTTATCTACTAGTGTCGACGATGTTCCGGAGTCTAGGGGATCGTCGGTGTCCATTTTATCCGGGTCTGCTATAGGTGGATCGGCCGATGGGGAGTTTGCGCCCTCAATATTTTGGACCTCAGTTGCGGACACGGGTGGATTGAGAGCCATCGCGGCAACAGCGTCGCTTAGCGGCGGCCCCGGGTCGGTATTAAGATCGCTGCTGGACGGTGTCCCTGGAGATATTGACGATACGGGCTCTTCTTCATCTGGAAGAGCTATGGTGGAATCCTCCAGATAGATCTTGATAAACTGTATCCTTGCGGCGGCGATTTCAAGAGCATCTTGGACTTTCTGTTTGTCTTCTAGATCAGAGCTCGAGAGATTCTTTAAAGACGAGATCGGTTCCTCCAACAAGGCCGCTAGCCGCCTATTCCTCCGATCGAACATCGCTACGGCTCGTACTGCTGTGTTGCTGGACCCCGGTTCGGCAAAATGATCACGACTGGCCTTCATAGAGCTCTTAGCTTCTTGGACATTACGACGTATTTCCACCATAGCATCGCGCACTGCTTGGTTAATGCCGAGCTTCTCTCCCCTTTCAAGGACGTTCTTAGCCGCGCCTTGAAATAGAGCTTCCATGCTAGCCTGGGGTGGCTTGAAGCGAGAGGGGGAGAGAGGCGATCTGGCACCAGCCAATCTTCGCCTTATATTGGAGGTTGAGCTCTTCGGGGTAGACGCGCCCGAAGCTGTTCCCGACGGCGAAGGGGGCTTTCCAGTATACTTTACTATTAGTGTAGAGCCCCCAACCGGATCTAAATGATCTTTTAAATAGACCGCATCATCGACAAACGTATGGGGACCGTGACTCGGTTGCGGAGGCGGATACCTGAGCAACAGTTGCAACGCCACCGTGTAATCAGCATTAAGGACTATTTAGTATTAGAGATGAATCAGTTGGCATTACGTGTTGTGGTTCAGAGCACTTACGATCCCACCGAATTCTAATTAGCATCGCTGTACAAACCAGGTCTATCAATTGAAACGAAGGATCTACCGAAAAGAGAGTATCCCAAAGTACAAGTGTCTGATCAAACGGAAATTCGCGACTAAATAGGAGACGGATCCATCGGCTATAATAGATCGCGATTCCCGTTAATAAAAGAAACCCGGAATAGAGAAGAATGTAAGCTTACATTAAGAATACTTGGGGTAGAATTTCAATATTTTTGAGATGAGTTGAGAGTTCCGGATCCGCTTTATATAGACAAACTTCATGTATATACTGGCTTTTTTCGACGATAGAGGACGTTGGAGAACGCTGATCCGACGTTGTGTGAGAGAGATTTGCTGAAGACTCGCCTACTTCGTAGAAAGGTCTTGCTTGGTCCATAACCCTAGAGAAAATAGCGAAGGAATCGTGTTCAACGAACGAGGAGTCTAAATTTTCTAACATTCTGGGGTCTGCCGAGGGGTCGGAGGCGACATTAGCTGAGTCGATAGCATCCTGCTCTACGACATAGACAATAGGCGCCAAAAGCTCATGCATACCCTGACGGTATCCGCCTATGACAGGGTTGAGCTTGCAATATATGAAAAGAACATCTAGAATGAGCGTCTGTATATGAGTTTGATGGTAGAATGGCTCATCTGGTAGCCGTTGAACATCCTGAAGGATTTCGGCCCTTAAAGCTTCATCATGGCGAAAGGTATTCCAAGGAGACTAAACCAAGTTAATATCTATATGACAAGTTTATCGATTGTTCTTACATTGGCATCATCTGCTAAAGGATCAGAGGACACAGTTGTGAGATACTCAGGATTCTTAATGTATTTCAAGTAGTGATCTCTCAATGAAGCATATGTCCCTCGTGACTCTAACATAGTATTGGTCCAACTTGTAGGATCGGTACTCTGGCTTAACAGGAAGGCCTGATTCCAAGTTAGGTCAGATCAGATCCGATTAGTTAGAGTAACTAACCTTCCAGCAGATGGATCTACATCCCGAAATACAGGGGCTGCTCGGGCCATTGTCTTTAACAGCTCGCTGTAGATCTGTAAGGCTGGTACTATACTTAAGGGTTTCTTGCCATCGTATACTATGAATAGTTAGAAATTATGTTGTCTGGAACAGAGACTTGGGCATGAAAAGTGGTGAGTGGCTAAACTTACGTCGCTTCGACCAAAGTTCTCATTCTGGCCACTATAACCACCCTATATAAGGCGAAAGGTTTGAATTAAATCGCAGTATTAGTTGCATGAGCCCCTGGATGCCTAGGGTTAATATATGTATAATCTAAATATATAGGGGAATAAGTATGTTGTTCGGGTTCGGAAAGAAGCTTGTCTGAAGTTAGAAAGACTGGCGGCCAGCTGACAGTCCCAAAAGCCGCGATTAGATAAGATCCACCGTGCTCTTTCTTCCCCCACATCACCCCGCAGCGATTTCTCAAGTCAAAGTTAGCTTCTGAAATTCAATCATGGTAGGTGCGAATTGATTCGATGAGAATTAGGTCTTTTAAACTCAAATCTACCTAGGTATAGTCCGATCCAAATGAGTAGAATATACATCATATTCGTTCACAATACATAGCCTAGACTTATAAGTCGACAACTAGTGGCTCTTCGTCTCGCATCGCTCGCCATCGGTTGGTAGACTCGAGCAATTTCCAGCAACCTTTCACAAGAAGCGGCCATTTCTTTATAAACCCTTCCGTTAACTCCCAGCCATTTGTATCCCAAGGTGTGTCCCAAGCCAACATTCCGGTCATCTCAAGGAGTTTCACCTTGCCAAATAATAAACCTGTCACATCATCTTCGACATCCTCTCGCGTAACTACGCCTATTAAGAGAATCGTGTTATCGCGCATCTGTTTGTCTGGGATCAGGTCAATCCATGGCTCATGTGGCGTGCTAAGCTGCAGGGCAGTCGGCTGAAGAGACTCCGGGATGCCGGAGGGGGCTGGGAAGAGCGGCATGCCAACCCAATGTCTCGAACACTCTGGAGGGAAGGCGTTCTGGATGCCCAGAATTGCCATATTGGTCAAAACGCCACGGACAAAATTGTATTGCACTAGTGTAATTAAGTGGTCAGAGGTTAATGGAAAAAAAAACCCAGGGCTATCCGAAGCAATGCGTTCATTCAGTAATTTTAACTTCAGGGGCTTCCGTTGCCGTGTTCCGTTTTCCTCTAGGGGAATATACTGTTGGACTAGGCTATAAGGCTTATGTCTCGCAGAATTATTGGACTCCGTATGGGCTTCAATAGCCGAATTTATGGCTTTTCGCCGTCCTATAAACGTTTAAGATGAGTGCTGGAGCAGGGCTACACTAGCTACCTTCTAGGTACCTAAGTGATCACTTACGATGAGCGCGGACATTTAATCGATTTTGTAACTTGCGTCTCGCTTTGGCATCTTTCAAACCAGACCAATCTTCATCGGGGCCATGTGCCTATAACCTCGTCTTATATTAGTAGTTTATGTCTCATTTCCAAATACTCGACAAAACATTGCAGGACCCGAAGCTTGTTGCTTACCTCTTTCAACACTGGCATCATTGCCTATTTCATCAAATTATACAGTCCTACAGGATGCTTTATGAACGTTTATATACCCAGCAGACATGATACCTACTAGATATATGTACCTAGGTATGCAGGCAAAAGATCCATAGGTAATATAAGGACGTCGTTGCCTACTTGAGCGCGGCTGATGCACCTAGGTCCTGTGTATTTGAACGTATTACACGCATTAGGTAAGAACGTGGCACAGTGGATACTTAGGTACCCTAGGTAGGTACCAAGTAAGTACCTACTCTTTTTGGTTAGTGACCTTTCCAAGCCCTGGAGGTTTCCGCCCGAAGCCTACCGACATCCCTGCCACCGATCAAGACCGCTAAATCAACTCTATTTCTGGACTCAGCCTCACCGATCATACCATCTTCTTAACCTTTCCTACATCTTTCTTATGTTTAATGAATTTCGGGTGAAATGTACTCAAATTATTCTACTAACACGCGTTCAACATATTGACTGTCTACCCGATCGTCCACATGGTATCTAGGACTTAGATATGTCCGCAGATCTCTTCGCTGCGTTCGAGGATTCCTCGAAACCTGCTCCACCCAAAGGTCAAAAGGGGCAACCGGCAAATACCTCCAAGCAGGTTTCTTCTTTCACGCCCGACCCCTTTTCCTTCAACAACCCTAAGAAAACTAGCGCACAAATAGGGCAACATACGAATCCTATCACCCAACGTTGGAGTACTGATACATCTTTACGGAGTGGTCAGCTGCGAAATACTCAGCAACCGTCTGGTGTAAATGGCTGGACAGGTGCACCGTTTCAGTCTACTCAATCAAAACTCCAGGATGCTGAAGATGATGATGATGGTTGGGGTGACTTTGAAGTTGCTCCAAACGTGAACCAGCCGCCAAATACTTCAGTAATAGCCACTGCTCCATCGAGGACAGTTGTTAAAGAACGACAGAGTCCACCTCGGCGGACAAGAGTTGTACGAGCGTCGACAATAGATCTTATGTCAAATAATCTCCTTGATCTTAATAATCCATCAGCACTACGGAATGATGCGAGGGTGCCATCTTGGATGCAAGGCCAGCCTAAGAAGGTCAAAGCGCCGACGCCTCAAGTTGCTTTTTCAAAGCCACCCAAAAAGATCCCCAATGTTAATTCAAATGTGTTATTTGACGCTGATGATTTTCATGGGGAGCAGCAAGATGGTGGCGACGATGATGATGATTTTGGGGAATTTGAGACAGTTGCTTCACCAGCCCAACCGGAACCAGACCTTTTATCAACTAATTTCTATTCGCCTCCTACAACAACCAAAATGCGGCCCTCTCAAATGCTTTCAGGCTTGAATCTAACCTCACAAACATCATACCCGCAAGCACCACGGTCTCCATCATTCCATGAAAGAAATCCTTTCCCTGGGCTCGCTGTCGCGCCACCTTCAGCGCCAGAGAAGAAGCCAACCAATGAATCAAAACCATCACCAGTAACTGCATGGCCATCCCTTGACGCGAATAAGTCCGCGGGGAGTAATGGATTAAACGAAGACTGGGGCTCATTTGATGATTTACCTACAGGAAAAACGGAATCTAATATGGATACGAATAAGGCTGATTCAAATTGGGATTGGGACTCAGAAGAGCCGGTCCAGCAAAAGCCCGTAAAGACAAAAGCACCGGTAGTAGCGCCTGAGCCTAAAGACTCGTCTTGGGATTGGGATCCTGTCGATGCGGATACCGAGCAACAGACCGAACAAGTAAAGGATGAGTTACCTCCAACTAATGTTCCCCCACCGTCTATATTATTATCAATATTCCCACAGCTGTTCGATGAAGCGAACACGTCGTTGTATAAACCTGTTAGCGGACAATCATTCTCTGTAAAAAACCGCATCCTATCTGACCCGAAGACCGTCGAATTTCTCAAGGGATACCTAGCTTTGGCGACGGTGGTAGCTCGCGTTATCGCTGGCCGAAAGCTGAGATGGCATAGAGACAAATTTCTTTCCCAGAGGATGACTATATCAGCCGCAGGAAGCAAAGGAATGAAACTTGCTGGCATAGATAAGGCGCAGACTGCCCGTGAAGACCGCGAGGCAGCTGATGTCGTAGCTCATTGGAAGGAATACATCGGCCGTCTTCGGTCCGCCGTTGCTACTGCTAATTCGTCTATCAAGAACAGCACAGAACAACTCAAGATCCCCGAGATCTCCGAAACAATGCCGATTCAGACCGAGAAGCTAGTTCCCACGGCGCCCAAGGCTTGCATCGTGTGTGGTCTGAAGCGCAACGAGAGGATCGCGAAGGTTGACTATGAAGTTGAAGATAGCTTTGGCGAGTGGTGGATTGATCATTGGGGGCATTTGGAATGCAAAAGATTCTGGCTACATCATGAGGGCGCTCTGCGACAGAGATGATTTTCACAATTCATCTCGAAGAACCAGTTACATATCAGAACTGTCGCTACAGCTATCTAATATTAGTAGACTAAGAGACTGTCCTTGACCCTCGTATTGAAATGTTTGATACCAATAATAACCGAATATCGAATATACACGCAATATTTATGCTTACCTAGGTAGGCCTCTACCACCACCAAATGTATTGAGTGTTTTAACATATTAGATGCCATAGCACTGACATCAGCCCCCCTCTCAACCACAGAATAGATATAATACCTACCTATGAACTACACGGATTTACCATCATTCCATGGCTATATTTTGAGCTACGTCGTAGCAGCTCTACGTCAACTCTCTCGACATGCGGTATCCTAACTGGGTGTTTGAAATTTACCCCACAGCCATCGACAAATAGTTGCTTGCCTAGCTTTTGCGTTGACCGATTGGCGTATTCTCAAGGTATTCCTTTCGATACCATGTATCACAGCAAACACTTTTCGGAGCTTTTGCCTTCATCGATTTGATACCTCGTTAACTGCCACGGTAGACGGAGTATATCGCTAGTTTAACAGAAAGGAATCTTGCCAGTCACCATTTCTAGGCCATCCGGCCGCTTTTGCCGCCCTAGGAAATGTGCAGAATCTGGTCACACAACATATGCACCATGACCTATATTCCATGGATCTGCTTGTAAATAATTTAGTAGGTGAGTAAACCGAGCTCGATGATGAGTGCTAGGTCGATCTCGGAGTCTGGGCTAGGAAACGGGTAATTTCCCCGTATGATATTACCGCACAGCCGGTATCCTGTGTCAAACCTGAGCTGGCTATTATCTAGACACAACACATATATTCAAGATATAAATGCCAAGTTCCTAAGTCTATCACGGCGTCTATTTTCAGTCTCACGGGTCTAGCCGGTATGCTCAAGTCTTGATCAGAGTTCTCCTACTGACAATATGAAGCTGACACCTAATAATTGGACAAGAGGTATACCACAAGGGTTACTGGAAGTCTCAGCATCATCCGCTGTTTCCGTTCATACGGATGACCAATCACAACCACGACAAATTCCGACTTGCATATCAGGCGTGAATAAACAACAGGATTGGTTTTGGGATTCCCCTTGAATCGTGGAGATGCGACCAATACCACGCGCAATCCGTTACCATTGGACATTGGCGAACTGTGACATTCTCTTTGCGGGGGAGCCGGACTGCGCTTTGAAATTGATCAAGTTTAATAAGTTACAAAGAACGCCGCCATCGCTTGCTTCTGTCAGCCCTGAATTAGCATATGGCTCACATAGCTAACTTCACGTCCATATTAAAACTAATTCATGGACACAGAGACCACGTTTATAGGATACATGGGTATTTAGATAATAATATTACAGGACGGCCCATCCTTCGTAGACTTGATATATCAATTGATATAAGGTTCTGTAGTTTATCTCATGAATATGGAGCTGTGGCGAACAGACATTGTGCTTGAAATGGCACCCTTAGTACCTAGTAGTCAAGTCAGCCTTCTAAACTTTACTTTCTAAAACCGTATGAGAAACTGAGAAGGCCTAGGCGTTTTGATAAGGGAGGGTATACTAATATATACCCTATACTTGGTGAGGTAGAAAAGAAAGTGTACCCATTAAGCGTCTAGTTACTTACCTACCTATAATATAACCAAGTAATTATAGTTTCAAACCGTGAGATAAATAGGTATACATGCACACATCAAATATATTTTAGTCTTCCTTGTACCTAGTAAGTAATACCATTCAAATTATATCCCGCGCGGACCCCGTGGGGTAGAGCATATACAGACGCATTAGCAACAACCTTGGAAAGTCTAGATTATGGTATTGCGAATAATACAATACCTAGGTAAGTACTCTTACGACCTGTAAGATTTATGACAAGCGCTTATAGCCTGTAAAGATCGCCTAGGTAGTGATTATAGGTACACTGTATTGGGATGCAAGTAGAGATATCAAAGAAGTAATCGCCTAGGTACCTGTACACTTCAATGAAGTGGAGTAATGCATGCAAGTACATGTATACATTCCTAGGTACATATCAAATGCAGAGTTGAAATTCATTAGTCTAGGTACACACATATGTAGCTTCCGTTGGCCTATCCCTGGTACTAATCGCGGAAGGGACCGATTATCTGCATCGAGGCTTAATCATGAGACTTGGGAGTAACAGGTATCATCAAGGTAACTTCAAATTCCATGTTGACTCATAACCCTCTAAATACCTACCTACCTGGTGTTCTCTCCGTCATAAATCATTTACTCAGAAACGTAACGAAGTACCTAACATGCTCTTCATGTTGGGTGCTAGGCATTGATGTGATCATTGATGGTTTACATAAGAATATACTTGAACCCCTCTTTCTATGTCCGAGCTTCCTAATGGATGCCTCTTTCTGTGGCTCCAATAAGTCTTAATGCTTGTGCTCGTCACCGGGATACATTTACGTCATCGGTTGGGTTAATGGTTTTAAGCACCGCAACTAACTGCATATGTGGGTGGTTGTTTATATTAGGTAAGGACGGCATTGAAAGAGGTATCAAGCTGTACCAAGGTAAGAAAGTGTGCATGGGAATTATTGAATGTATTGTACCGTACCTCCTCTACATTGGTTTGATAGTTGAATAGCACCTGGCGCGGTACTTAAAGTTATTGCATTAGTACTAGCTCTGGATAGTACTACCGAAGCAAGAACGTGCTTGCTGCACCCGACCTTGTCCTAAATCGTCAACCACGAGTTACCTTAGCCACCTTAGTGACCTACACCTCTTTCTTGCAATTGCAATTGCAATGGCATCCCACTCTTTCTTAAACTGATCTTTCAATTCTTAATGTGCCTTTTCCTCACTTGTTTCAACCGGCTGCTAACTTTTTCAACTTTCCCCCAACCAACCATCATCCTCTTTCTCCCATCTTCACCTCACCTCACTTCAACTTCCATCAACCTTCATCAACCTTCCCTCCCCTCCTCTCACCTTCGTCCTCGCACCCTTCAACTCAACTCAACCCAACCCGTCTCATCAAGTCTTTCAACACATCACCTCCTTCTTCACTCCTCTTTGTTCTACCAGGGACAGCTTATTTCACGAATAAGACACCGCCTACCAATACTCAGAATAGGTACCCTCATACAATTGGACCTTACTATATTAGGGTCCATTTCATCACCGCTTATCTAACCCTGGTCAAACGGCACGCACCCTTACCTTACCTTACCAATACCTAGACCACTTTGGCCACCCCATCAAGACCCGGCCGCTTAGTGACCACGGTCAACAGACCTTGTCTCCATCTAAAAAAAAAAATATTCCCCGTTCTCGCGTGGAAGATACCAAGACCCTAGGTGAGGGGACAAGCGAAAAAAAAAAGAGGGAATTAAAAAAACACAGAAAATTTCCACCCCGCAAGAACCAAAGCAGTGCCGGTGAGAGAGCACAGTAACTTCCTTCAAAAGATATTCTGCGAAGCACAGACTCTGCAGCAAAAGGTCAGTCAATATGCAGTGCCCCGCCTATTCAAGCCCCCGTTTCGCATAATAACCTTCCGTTTCTTCCTAATATTCCTGCATTTGGCTGTATTTCTATTTCTATTTTCTACAACCACATGCCGAAACCGTGCAGATGCAACAGCCTCTGACAAGATAAGATCTGTTTGTTAATCTCGTTTCAACCGTTTCTTGGCTTTCTTCCCTCATATCAGCCTCACATCCCCTTCCCTTACATGACCATTCACGGGTTACTTCCCCGCAGCAGCACCTGCTTATCAGAGCTAACTGCGTGCAGCCCGTCTTTTAACGCCAGATCCGGAGCTTATAGCAACCCACTCCCGTACCACTTTTCTACGTACACCCGCCCCCCATTCAGTGTCAGCCAACAGGATCTCCTGCGCGCAAAACTTACTCTAGTTTAATAAACTCGGGTGATATCACCGAGTCAGTCATAGCTGACATAGCAATACCTCCAGCGCATCCACCCTAACCCTCTCGCATCACGCATCTATCAAACACGACAGCTACCAATATGTCTGTTCCCCAAGACTCCCTCCCTCCTAACGGAAACGATTTACTGCCTTCAATGGACCAGATGAAGCTCGATGACAACGAGCCTCGTCTAGGACCAGATGGCGAACCCGCGCCGAAGACAGACGAGGAATACGCCGTAGCTCAATTGACTCTTCGCGCTATTGTCTCTTCCAAAGAAGCCGGCGTCATCATTGGCAAGGGAGGTAAGAATGTCGCCGATTTGCGAGACGAGACCGGAGTAAAGGCTGGCGTGAGTAAAGTTGTGCAAGGTGTGCACGATCGCGTTTTGACCATTTCCGGCGGTTGCGATGCTATTTCTAGAGCGTATGCGATTGTCGCTCGCGCACTGTTGGAAGGCGCTCCTGCGATGGGAATGGGTGGTGTTATACAAAGCAGTGGCACCCATCGTGAGTCTTATCATCGCGCCGGCTCTCCCAAGCCCCGATCTAATCAGCAATTTCGCTACACAGAAATTAAACTACTCATCTCACACAATCAGATGGGCACCATCATTGGTAGGCAAGGTATGAAGATCAAGACTATCCAAGACAGTTCGGGCGTGCGCATGGTTGCGCAGAAGGAGATGCTGCCGCAGTCGACCGAGCGAATTGTCGAGGTACAGGGAACTCCCGATGGCATTCAGCGAGCCGTCTGGGAAATTTGCAAGTGTCTGGTTGACGACTGGCAGCGTGGCACTGGCACAGTGCTCTACAATCCTGTCGTTCGAACTGCGCCTGGTGGAGCGGGGTCTCTTGGTGGCCCCCCTGGCACTGGCGGGGTAGCTTACGGCTCGTCCGGTAGAGACAATTATGGTGGCACCCGTGTGATGCGAACAGGAAATGGCGCCGACTTCAGCAATGGAGGTTCGCGCCCGTATAACCGCCGATCCGATTCTGACGCAGCTACACGTGGACCACCTACTCATGATGAAAATGGCGAAGAGATCCAAACGCAGAATATCAGCATTCCCGCGGATATGGTTGGATGCATCATTGGCCGTGCCGGTAGCAAGATTAGCGAGATTCGCAAAACCTCTGGTGCCCGCATCTCTATTGCCAAGGTAAGATTGACTTCGACAGCTATCTAGGTAAAGCGCGACTGATAATCTTTTATAGGCGCCGCATGACGAGACTGGTGAACGTATGTTTACTATCATGGGAACTTCGAAGGCAAACGAGTCGGCCCTCTTCCTTCTCTACGAGAACCTCGAAGCAGAGAAAATGCGCCGCAGCCAGGCGCAATCGAATGAGTAATTGGCATGCGCCCTTCCTCAGACTACGTAGCCATCACGAAGAGGCTAGGAATTCATACAGTACATCTACCCGGATTATTGCTAGTGTTGGGTCTGATACAGCGACGTACCCTGCGATTAGGGGGACACTTCAGATTTGACTTGCCGCGAGGCTGACCTCCCTTGGTTTGGGTGGTTCCTACGATATGATATGACGACGATTTTCTCCTTATTCCGAGGCAACCTTCATTATTGCCTCACCACCATTTCCCCTTTCCTTTAATATTTCCTCGACGAAACCAACATCTTATGGACACGTGGGTCCCTACATATGATGTTGGTAGACTCCCGACAGTCACTTAACACCTCGACTTCGATACCTACCAAACTGGGTGCTGCTCGAGACCTTTCAGAGCTCTTATTCACTTGACACATCCGCCCCCATGCGTCAGCATCCCTGTTGTATCGACTTCCCCCCTCCAACATACAACACAACACACGGCCTAATCTTGTGCTTCTAACAAACTTCGATCATAATCACACGTCACTCTCCATTTCTTACGCAACGCCGATCTTCCTCTTGTCACATCGCAAAGATTACTCCCTCCTTTTAACCCTTATCCCACGACCAAAAAGAGCTGGCGGCCCTACATCGATTTTCCCAACATCAGAACAACGAAGAAACCTTGGAAGCTGTACCTTGACCACCCGTTCGCCAGCATATTTCCACCTGCTCAGGATGCCACGTACCAAGGCTTGAGTGAAGGACATTTATAAGGCTACTTATGCATGAGAAGTTCCAACATGGCCATTAACTTTTGATGACTCAGAATCTGAGGTGCGTCAATGATGGAGGTAAGCTTTATGGATGAGTTGTTTTTGAGGTTGAGAAAGGGGCATCAAACTTGCAATGCGCTTTAGTCATTAATCATTCCTTGAACTTCGCTATCGAGGAACGGATACAATCTTCTGTAGATGTCTAGATAAGGCGTATCTAGCAGCAGACAGAAGAAACTTGACAAAAAATTCATGCGCATGGTCATCATCGAAGTTGTGCTTGATCGTTTTGACGTGAGTGAGTGATTCGTTACAGACCTGCGTAGCTAATGTAGGTACCTATAAGTATACTGTGTGTGATATATTTCTCGAGGCGGTTAGTCGATTTCAATTTAACTTTAATATTAACTATTAAGAATAGTACAATTTGCGGGGCGGAACTCACCGCCTGACTAATTAGGATCTTGTTTGTAAACGGTCAAGTGGCTTCTTCTCGTGTTTTAATTCTGCCGGTACATGGACAATTTACGAGATAAAAGTGGTAAGTGGCCAATCTGTCATCAGTTATTGAGTTGTAAGCTCGTTACCGTCTCTCATTTTCTGTTTAGAGACCTGTATATTTCTCCAGCATTATGGATCTTTCATAGATTGAATACTTATCCACTTACATACATAGCTAACTTAGAGATAGTCAATCATTTTCGTCACTTCATTTCTCTCTGTGCCTCTCTCTAATTTCCAACTTTGCGAACACCTATCATGGCGCGTACCAAGCAAGCCAAACCCGTCGAGCGCCAACCGTCATCCGAATACGTTACACGCCAGACATCGACGCCCTCTAAGAAAGGAGGTATTACCGCGCACCAATCTAATGGAGTTGCCAATAAATCGCTGCCAGCGCCGGCGCTGGCGAAGAAGGATGCCGGCGTAGCGCAATTGGTGGTTGCCGTCGCTGGTATCTACGGTTCCTTGTACGTACAGACTGAAACGTCGCAACATGTCGAAACGAGAGTCAATTTTTAGGCTAACGTAGAAGTCATTAATTTGCAGCCTCACCTGGGCGTATCTACAAGAGAAACTCACGACGACGCCGCACGGCGCGGCCGGGGCCACCGAGGTGTTCAAGTACCCGGTATTCCTCAACACGATCCAGTCGCTGTTCGCAGCGACGACAGGTGCTTTGTACCTATATGCCAGCACGCCTTCAGGCCAACCCATACCGCCGGTTATCCCATCTCGCGCGATCCTCGCACCACTACTACTCGTCGCGCTGACCAGCTCGCTCGCCAGCCCGTTCGGCTACGCCAGCCTCGCGCACATCGACTACATCACCTTCCTCCTCGCCAAGAGCTGCAAGCTGCTCCCCGTCATGCTCCTCCACGTCACCGTCTTCCGCAAGCGCTACCCGCTGTACAAGTACCTCGTCGTCGCCGCCGTCACGGCCGGCGTTGCGGTGTTCACCCTGCATTCCGGCAAGGCGCGCGGGAAGAAGGGTGGTGAGGTCGCCGGGAACAGTGTCTGGGGACTGCTGTTACTGGGTGTGAATTTGTTGTTCGATGGCTTGACGAATAGTACCCAGGACTACATCTTCGGCGCTTTTCAGCCGTACTCGGGACCCCAGATGATGTGCGCGAATAATCTTATGAGCACCGCGGTTACGGCGGCGTATCTGGTTCTTAGCCCGTGGCTCGTGCATACGGGTGTTGGCGAGTGGCTTGGCATGGACGTCGCGGGCGGCGCGGGGGAGCTGGAGGCTGCGCTCGGGTTCATGGGGAGACATCCGGGTGTTTGGGCTGATGTGTTGGGGTTTGCGGCTTGTGGTGCTGTTGGTCAGGTTTTCATCTGTGGGTTTTCTTCCCCCTTCCCCTATCCTACGTCCTAGGTTTTCCGTTCGGGAAATGGGACAATGCTAACCGATAAAATAGTCTACACCCTATCGACCTTCTCGTCGGTACTCCTCGTGACGGTAACGGTGACGCGCAAGATGTTCACCATGATCCTCTCCGTCGTCGCCTTCGGCCACCGCCTTAGCCGCATGCAGGTCCTAGGCGTCGGTCTCGTCTTCGGCGGCATTGGCGTCGAGGCCGCCATTGCACGTCAGGAGAAATTGGCCAAGGAGGCGGCGAAGCGGAAGGCGGTCGCGGAGAAGAACGGGAAGGCCCAGTGATTTTTTTTAACAAAAAATCATCTACTTTTATTATATCTTAGGACTCAGCCGTTTGGTTTTCATGTCGGCAGTATTATTAGTTAGTTCCAATGAGTCGGCCGGAGGCAGCCCCCGTGTGTATATAGGAAGGGAAGGGACGGGGCTGGACCGCTGTTATGTAAATATTGCTTTTATATCGTACGACTTGTCGACCTAAGCGAATTACGTTACACGAGAAGGCGACGAAAAGGGGAAACGACAAAGCCACGGAGGTTTGCTAGATAGTAGCAAGACTACAGATAGAAACTCGAATAATGAGAAGACGGTTCCAATATTTTTCTCGTAGGTTTACTATTCAAGATTACAAGAGACATCCATCCTGCCTACTAACTTCCTACGATGATAAAGAGGGAAAATAGGTAGGAGAGCAATATTCAGATAAAGTACCTAATGAGATTAGAATCAGAATATCATATTTCACAGCAAATAAATATGGCACAGCACGTAAAGCAAGCAGAAGTTCGTGAACAGAGCATGTGATTTGCATGCCGTATCGCGTTGGCAGGACATTGGTGAATTATATGTACAAGATGCAATAGGGGACTTTCCTTAATCTGTCCCATTGCGCGTAGAATTACTCCTTCTTTTCCTGACTCCATAGAACGCCTATGCTTGCTTGTGTTTGCGAGCTATTGGTTCCAAAATCGGGTCATCGTGACTTGTTAATGTGTCGCGTGATACATGGGAAAGGGTGGGTGTCTTCGGTGATTATAGCAACGAGTGCTTAGTGATCTTCGGGGTAATCCGATGGTCAGTATGCAAATGCATAGAGAACTCGTCCTAGCTCGCGCCAGGGCGGTCTGCGTCCTTGGAGTTCTCCCGACCCTTTTTGGTTCCTATTCCATATGTACTCCCCTTCAACTTTTCTTACTCCCTTAATTATCCACTATCTCCATATGACTAACGCAAAATCAACCGTACTAGCTCTCCAACCCGTAAAGGAGGCTGTTACATTGTGACATCCGGGTATTTTGGTCCGTTCCAGTGCTGCCTAATTCCACCCTAGCCAGAACGGCGTACAAGTCCAGAAAGAACGCAAAGAAAAACGATGGTGTTTAATCCGGTAAACAAATGAAATGTAGCGGGTTGCCCGAAGTTTCACTTGGGGTCAAATGTTTGTGAATCTCGTCTCGTTCTTCGCGTATCACATTATTGACAGATGGTCAATATACTAATGGTTATAAAAAGTCGTCGATGGACCGGACGATAGGAGTTTCGCCCTTTGTTGGGGGACTTCTAGGGTCAGCCGTTTGAGCGGGTCTTCCGAATGGAAATAAGGGGTCTCGGGGAAACATAGACTGTCGCGGAGAAAAAAGCCCTTCGCTCGGCGTAGGGGGTACCTCAACAAACTTCATGCCAGCTAATTCCGAATAAGAATCATGTAATGGGTTGCTTGTCATGGTCTCAGCCCTCGGAGACATCAGAGCATCATCGTCATCCGGTAAAGCGGGTGCGATTGTCAATTCCTTTCGACTACTGGGTCGTTCATGGTGAGACTCGATAGGACCAAAATTCAGGCTGGAGAATCCAAAGCTCTGAGGTCCTTCACCGAAACGACTAGCTCCGAATCCCGGGGAGGGAGGAGGCCTAAAGAATCCAGGTGAGGGCGGTGGCTTGAAGAACGATGGCGAGGGAGGAGGTAGCGATAATGTTTGACTAGTCTGTACTGATGGTTGCGGTTCGAAGAATCTAGGAGGCTCGAGGGAGTTTCCGAAATTGAATCGGCCATGCTTGCCTGGATCCTTCTCATCTTCCATCTCAGACCAAGAGAAGCTCGACGGAGCGGATGATGGGCCAGGAGATATCGCGTCTAGGTTAGGGGTGGATTTTCCACGAGAATGGTTTGCAAGGCGCTCATTGTTGGAGCTATTATCCGTTCCCTCCTTTTCATCTGGCAACGGCGCAGTCATTGGTTCCTTAGGTTGCATATCGATGGCATTCGCGGATAGGGTAAGCCTATGTTTTGTGGGGCTTCTTCCACTTCGTGGTCCGGCAGCGGATCGAGGGGGCAACCTCTTCTTGGAAACCTCCTTCTGGAAGTCCTGCAAACAATACATTAATCGCATATTCGGGCTAATCCATCTGCTCTTGGATTGCGCGGCGTAATAGGCGTCGTTGACGGTTAGGCCAGGGTTTTGGTAGAGGCCATAGGCAATGATTAAACTGGCCGAGCGGCTTGCACCCTGTTGGCAGTGAACGAGAACCTTCTTTCCATCCTTAGTGCGCTTTTCGATCATCTCGCAGAGCATCATTAAATCTGTCGCGATGTCGGTATTGTGATCCCATGGCATGTGGATATATTCAGGTTCCGAAAAGGGATTTGCTTTCGGGGTTGTGGGTGTCTCCATAGCGTTCTGTTCCGAGGGAGGAAATTCAAAAGCCGTCGCAAAGCTGTCACTGGTCATGGCAGTATCTGGAATGGGCGACTCTGTTGGGATTGGTCTCGTATCCATTGGATCTGGGCCCATGCCCATACCTTGGAAAGGATTGGTTACCTCGCGGGCGACATTGATAACCACATCGAATTTTGCGGCCTCTTCTGCGGTAGGTTCCAAGTATAGGTAAACATTGTCCTCGTAGATCGCGATAGGACCATCGGGATAACCTGGCGACTTCTGGTCTTCGTTATTTTCAGGCTCTATGAAAGGCTCGAAGTCCATCGCAGCGCGATTAGCAAGCTGAGTCTTGATAGGGGAATCCTCCTCGAGAATAGTAGTGTCATAGCCAGGACCACTGCTTCCTAGCTTTGTTGGTCTCAACACTTCAGATAATCCTGAAGTTCCCCGCTCGAGTACTGGGGGAAATGTCATGCCGCCGGATGGGCCGAAGGTCGCCGACTTTAACCCATTTAAGCCAAAAAGCATATGAGGCGACGACGTCGAATGTTTGAGAGATCTTCGCTGGAGGATCGGAGGAAGAATGGGCGATCCAGGAACCTCTAACGTAGTGGGTCTGATGTTAAGGCCTGTAGAGTCGGTCTTGAGACTGAGTTGACTGGGTTTGCGCTTCATTGCGGGGATCTTAGGCTTGATGAAATCAGGCGATGAGGGTTCGGAGACGAGCTGAGAGGATAGCGAACTCGCGAAAGGTGGCTGTATCGACAATCCTTTCATGTTTCTACCGCGTCGGGGAGAAGGCGATGTCATAGGTCGCTCCCGTCTACTGGAGTCGTTGACAGTGAGATTATCCATCGTCGAGGGTAGACCACCGAAATTAGTAGCGGGAAATGAATTTAAAGGTATTAGATTGACGGGTGAATCTGGCGAAGAAGACGGTGATGGGTCAGAAAGAGAAGAAGTGTCTGTGGTTAAAGTTGTAGTGGGGGAAGAATCTGCAGACTCGGAATTTTGGGTTGATGTACTATCGTGGTGATGGTGCGCAGGATCGTTTGGTAAAGGTCGCAAAGTGTGTTGTGGTAACCCACCAGCAAGTTGACCGGTGAATTGTCCAGGCCCAGGCAGTTGCCCAGGTGCACACTGTGACTCCATCTCCATTAACTTAGGATCTACCACCGTCACTAATCCCCTTTCGTCAATGCTATTGTCTGTCTCGGGGTCGAAAATAGACATGAATGAGGGTATTTGGTCCTCGTACAGTCGTCTAGCGGTGGCGGACGGCATATTTGATGACTCCCCAGACCAATTCTTACAATTCCTACTCTTTTTTCCTACTCTTCACCACACTGTTCACTGTCAACACTGTCTGAATCTATACCGTAGAAACTTAGACTGTTTGGAGGGTGTCGTATCGCAACTTGGTCCGTCCAACCAAAAAAATAGAAATAAAAAAAATCAACAATTCCACAATGAGTGACGTCTTTAATGAATGGTGCCGTAATTCGACGACGCTTTGTATCGGACAGCGCTGCTGTATCCTTTTTTCTACTCCTTCAATCTCTGCTTTCCTTCTCTTTCAATGGTGCAACAACCAAGTCGATTGAGTTTGGTTATGTATAATCTTTACTTGTTTCCTAACGACCACATCTACAACTTCTTCCGCGACAAACAACCACCTCGTCGTAGGCGGTAACTGGGAATGCTTTCGTATTAAAATAGGTAGGACAATACTAGACAAGCCGACAGGATCAAGGAGAGGGAGGAATGAAGTTTGGAAGAGTAAAATGTATCGCGAAATATTAAAGGAAGTAGAGAGAAGTGTGATGTTTGTTGTTTAGAGGTAAGTTTGATGACTAGAATTCGGCCGCCATCAGGATGTCAACACATTCTACCAACTGCCTAGTATACCATACGGACGGGTAAACAATTGACTGTTTGCAAATAATGGACAGGTAGTGGTGGCGGTTGGCGATACGATCTCGACAGCGGCAATGTAGGATACGAAGGTAGGTGAGAAGAATCGTTAGGATAGAATTAATCAGAAGATGGACAAGCGTTCAGAGAGACAGAGACACCAGCACCTGTGTACTCTCACGCGCAGTCTCTTGAAACAGCGAACAAGGGGGGTCAAAGGGCTAAGAAAATCCCCCGGGGTGGGCGCAAAAGGTAAAAAGTTAGAAGGAGGAAGAGGATTTGTGGAATTGGTGGTGGTTGTATGTGTTGTGTGTATGTTGACTGGTGAATGGGTTGTGAATTTGGAGGGAGGAGAAGAATGGGAATGGGGATGAGATTGAGATTGCGCTAGACGGAAGCACTTAGGCCTTAGCGCAAGGTCTACATGGGCAGTAGAACTGGGGTACAGCCACTATGGGAAATGGCAGTGTTCGAAACAAGTTCGCTACTTCTCCTCGGCTCGATGCACTAACAAGCTTGACTTTGTGGGTCCCTCAGCTTCCCATGTCCCCCTACCAGGTATCCTACCTATCGTGTACCGTAGGAAGGTACATGTTCCCAGCAACAACCGGCAACAACCAGCAACAAAACTTACATTGGCACTAACCACTTACACCAAAACATGCCTGAAAATCCCAGCGGCGGCATTCATTCTCCTGTTTACGCAGTATCTACATATACATGTTAGGAAGGGAAGTATGCGTGGATTTTACCTTGGATTGTCCACAGGATGCGGGTGGCTCGTTACGTCGCTAACAGTTGAAGCGTGCGCTATTCTAAGTGGTTCTTTCAGACAGGGGCTTGCCTTTGCGAAACGAGACACTGGCCGAGACAGGGATGGTGATGGTACTATTAATAGACACTTGCAGCTAAGTAGGCGCCAAAGCATAGCCAATCAGAATGTCAATGTCAAATTTGGTCTTGCAGCTGATAATTTCACCTCGCCAGCAAAAACCCGGAATTGGCCTTGGCTTTGGAACTTATGAAAATGCGGCGATATTCCGTACATATTATGACTTAATATGTACCATACCATGTGCGTACAACTGCAAACGGCTCTTCAATCTCAGGCTACATATCATAACATGTTAAAGTTAAAGCATTTTACTCCTTTAGATGATGCCGAGATATCTATTTGTTTGAGATATCTGTTTGATATACCTACGTATCAATTGTGTTTTTACCTACTTAGATACCCCCTACCTATAGTAGTTCTGAACAAAGATCATTATGCTTCGCAGCTTGAAAGGTATCAACTTGTACGGTTCCCTCTCTTTTCCTTTTTGAGACTCGGACCCGTCATGAATGATCAGCCTCTAGTGTATCTCCCAGTTAGGAACAAGGAATCTGAGATAGGTATACGAAGACCTCTAAATACGTGTGATAGTTGTTTTCGTACAATTACACTGCAAAACGTGGCCGAATATCTCCGAGAAAAGACGCAGATAGGAATCTTGATCCCTACGAGTCGAACCGTATGGACCTTGTCCTTAAGCTTTGTATACTCGGGTTCATCGGATCTATTAAGTTTTGAGTTTACCATCCCTTGAGGCAAAAGAAAATGACGAATCCTCATTTACCTAGATTCTATTTAAAGCTCGGTGCACTATTTTATTTCATGGTGTTAGATATCTCATACCCTGTCGCGACACGTGGGTAATACGTCCTTCAGATGGATGCATCGTCTACTTACACGATAGACTTCCGATGGTGGTTCGGAGTAAAGCACAGATTTCGAGGTGAAATCAATGCGCGAATGGATTCTTCCTCATGCTAAGTTAAATTATTAGAACTAACACGAACTTTCTCACTCGTACTTCTATTTTTAGAGAACATTCTATGATTTACATGTGAAGAGGTTAATATATATTTAGCTAGGTGAATAGCCACTGGCATCAACTTGAAATGATGATTGTCGCGATGTACGTGAAATTGCAGAGATTGGAAACTATTCCATCAATCGGCCGCCGGGTGACGGCCGGACTCGGCGCAGGCGCTTGCTAACTGCTATTTTAGACTAACGGATCCTAGGAGGACCTGAAACGTCCGCGTCCGAACCTTCTTTCTTTGGCCGTTGGCGCGAGGCAGGCGCTGAGGGAGAAATGGAACTCGCTTATTTCCCTACCGACGCAATACCGCGGCGCTAGTCGAAGCCTCAAAGAGCGTTTATTTATTACTTACAACTCACAACATCTATTCCTAGTAATTGTCCGCGTCTCTGATCCACTTCATCCATCTTTGTTTTGAACTTATGATCTGGTTGCCGTGCCATTGTTCATCTCATATCCATGACTTACCGATTAAAATCCCAGACATACCAGATCCGAGGTCCACATAATCTTTTAATATCAACAAAACGTCGAACTTTGACCTCCTTGTTTGAAGTTATCGAATGACAAAAGGCTTTCCAACTTGCCAACATTCGACTCTTAGATCTCAAGCGGGGAAGTTTCGAAACATCGATCTACAAATAAGCGATAGCACTAGCACTTTGCACTTTTTACGATACACTAACCTTAAGCTGCCTCGTGGCTCGGTAATCGTATCGCACACCCGAGATGTCCCAAGTTGCGTGATGGCCCTCTCAATTACAAGCCTTGACATACATACAAATTCAATAGCCGAGACCGCTTTATTTTATTGGACAGGCCGCGAAAGTCCCTCAGTCTCAAGTTTTGCGCTACATATCTCGAAGTGCAAGGCGTATCCATATCCCCAATTGATCACTACCACAGTATGGAATATTCTCTACTTCAAGTCGCGATATTTGCGCAGGTCTTCTATCGAATCGCCGCATGATTTTGACATGAGTACTTCAACTCTCATATTGATGACGTAGTAACCTAGGTATTTAATAACTACAATTTATACGAAGCCGAACTATGAGGGGATTACTCACAATACGAGCCAATATCTACCAAGGTAGGATGAAGTAAGTACAACATATTTTATGTACATATCTAGCTTGACCAAGATCTCCAGAAACCCGATTATGACCAACTTAATCCCCGAATGCAAGATGACGAAGCTTTGGAGGGTTGATGAAGTCGATATGCGGCTGAACGCCGGAAAGCTGACCGGCCAAGACTTCACGAAGCAAAGTCTCATCCAAGGGCCGTGCTCTGCGTATTGCCTAGGTGATCGTTTCAGGGCATGAACGCGTTGTAAGTCACGCCAATGAGAATTTATTATTATTGATCAAAAAACCACAAGCCAAATCTACCTCATCAAGACCTGTTGCTCCGTATTCGTTCATGCTTTTTTACAAATTAATTGGTCTCCGGCTGTATGGCACCGTCGGGTTAGTTTGACATTTTAGGTAACTCGATATCGCAACTTCGGGCAAGACTACAAGCCAAGGACACCGATCATAAACGAAAACCACCAACAAGTCCTTCAGGGTGTTGGCACAATTATACTAAGACATGAAGCAGAGTTCGATTGAGCTGACATTGGTTCAACCTATCAACAACTCAGGCTACATAGCATTAACCTGTTAAAGAGTTTCACCAGATCTTTCATTTCAACACGAGGAAAAAAAGAAGAAGGGATGGTGGGTGAGGTTTAACTTTGCATATATTCTGAAACATATGGAATTGTGAGAAAGTTTGATTAGATGGGTGATGCTCGTGCTGTCACGGACTCCATTACCTTAGCTAAGCGTTTGATCTGCTCCAAGCTTCAGGGATAGGTACCCTGGTATTTCCGCTTGCGGCGCACGCAATTGCGGTTTGCGATTAAAGTGCCCGGGGATCCCTGTGATTCCCCGCCGTAAACGACCGCCGATCATCCATGGTAAATTGAGAGATTAACAAATTGACCGAGAATCCTCTGCGCACGTCCAAGATTGCCCTTCTCAAGATTGTGCGTACCCGGGTTCTATGGAATCTAGTGTAACCACCCGAAAAATAGAGAAAAAAGGAGTTAAAGTCTTTAAACTTTGGAAACGACAAAGAGAGCCAAGACATGAATGGACAAACAAGATATGATCAATACAAACGATATTATCATGCTGGGTACTCGAAAGCGAACTGGTACATAATTACTTCCAGGCGAATACAAAATTTAACCCCGCAATGATCCGCCAGACCAACATCGAATTCCTTGCATCAAAACCACTGTCCAATACCAGTGCCAGTACCAGTGCCTACTAGGTTAGCTATTCGCTTCGCTTCATAGGCAATTCTCTATTAGTGCTTACCAGCCACAAAATGCAATGCACAGCACGACAAAACAGCCCATCGTCCAGTTTGGTTCAACATCAGCATTCGTTCATCAACTTTTGTTGGTGGTCCAGAACCATGCAGAGAGTCAAGGGGGCTTGAGAGGTTTGAGAACTTTATGTGCAGCCTGACCTTGATTTCTTGCAGGACTCCGCAAGCTAAGATCAAAACGTGACTGCATACATACACAAGTAATATGTAATACGCATTGTGTGTGTGTTATCCGCGCATCTTAGGCGCATTTTCAGTTATGCTGGCCATGTCTTGAGCTAATAGAATACTACGTAGCGCTTAATGTGTTCGATGGAAAGAACAATTGGGTGGCTAGTAATCTAGTAGCTACATGTACTAATGTGATGGTAAGAGTATGCATCGTGGACGCATCATGGATGTAACTTCAATACATATGACTTGACGGAGAAATCACCGTCGGCTAGAGTACAGTATGTAGCACATCTCTTGGTAAATATCCGATCAGATTTCACATTTCTTGACAGAGATTTACAGCGTACAGCGACGACTACTACCGACAAGCTGTCAAATAAGTTAACTTCACCTCACCTACTAGGTAATACCTAGGTACCTGTAGTTAATACCTGAGCACGAGGTCCACGTCCCACCACTTTACAACAGCTACCCCTGACTAAATCAGCTAAATTCTGTCGCTCTTTTCCATGCCTAGACCATCTTTACAAGGCTAGCCTGAAAAGCTTGGAAGAGCCTCTCCGAAACACTAAACTTTTTCTAATGCAGATGGTCGATTTTGGGGATTTTTGACCAGCCTCCTCACGAGATAGCCGTTGATAATCTCTGGTTGGCTGCAGCATCTTGCACAGTCGAACCTACTGCAGCACAACGGTAGTAGTCGGCAAGCACCCATTTCAACCCTATCGTAATCTTTCGATTGGTATTTTTTCTTTCCGTGCTCGCTGATTTTTGTCTGGCATGAACCGCTGCAAACCTAAAGCTTCCATCGAATATTATCTATCGTCTTCCAAGGTTCTATCTAACATTCTATGCTCACCGCCAACTCAACCCGCAACTGAGAGAGTTACCAATAAACATACCTAGGGTTACCTAAAAAGCACTTAGCTCCAGCTTGGAGATGAACTAAGAGGAAATTCTCCGTAAAACACATCCGTCTTCATATATATCTGTGCTTTTATTAAAGGGAAGCCCCTGAATTGTACCAGTTCCTTATGCAGATCCCATTATTGGGAGATCAACCTGGGAAGCACAGGAAGCACAGACGGACCCGAATGCTAGGAGATACGTACAATAATACCAAGTATCCATCCCAGGCTCACGGACCTCGTCTATTAGATCACCCATGCATCTACCCAGTAAGTGGCATTCGGTTGCGATGTGTGGTTGCTGCGTGGCTGTTTTCCAGCGGGTTGGAGTCCCACATCTAATCGGCTTGTTAGCGCATTTGATTCACTGGCGCCCGAGGCCATTGCTGCTACTGCTCTGACTACTGCGAGTCGACGTCCTCTACGTCTAATCAGAAGTCGTGCCCTAGCCCCAGTCAGGAAAAGAGGAGAGATGAGGTCAAGGAAGGAGTTAGCAAAGAACTAATTAGTAGAGGTGTGAGGTCTGTGAGCTCTAGGTAAATAAACCTTAGTCGGTAGGTAGTTAGTTAACAGCAGTATCTTCCCTTGTAGATACCAAGTCGACTTGGGGTTGGCTTCCGAGGGCCATATCCATACCGTCATCCATAACATCCATATCCTTCCCATACACCCCGGTACACAGACTTGGGATTTTCGGGCTGCTACCCTCTTTGCCTGTCTTCCCTGTCCTGGCCAAATCGCAATATGATCGAGGATCCCGATTCAATTCAATAAACTTCTCCTGAGACTTTAGCAACAGAGGCACAACACACCTAGGTCTTCTCTCACCATAGTCACTCTTTTTTCTTTTGCAATACTTTTCTCTTCGGCTATTGTGGTGCTTCTTCTCGTGATCACGACGATAGAGCGATTGTTATTCTATTGGGCGCCGGTTGAAGCAGAAGGACCGAGCTTGACATCATTCAATGGATCTCCTTGTTGTCATATTCATGCAAAAACACCGCCTAGAGCCCTTGCGAGTCTGAAGACGGAACTAAAACAATACATGCCGACCCTGTTCGATACCGTAGGTAATACATACCAATGGTTTGAAAGTTGTGGACATAAAGTACCTATTGAGTTACGTGAGAAAAGAACTTGAAAGATTTGAGCTTGGGACGATATGGATTCAAATTCAGTTTCCGAAGCAGTTGCTGCTTCTAATAGAAATGGTATAGTAATTGCTCATTTTTTAAAGTTCCCCCGGTCTAGACTCCTCAATTGTCCCCAGTGCTCCAGCCCGTTGCCCAGTGTTAGTTGTTCGATATTGTGCAACAGCATAGCGCATAGATAGCTACTTCAGCAGGAGCGAACACCACTAATAAATTTATGCCTTCCAGTTATAGGTGCAACGGACCCATTCGAATCCCTTTCGTCTTCCACCGCAAAAACCACAACTAAAACCACCACTGCGCCCGGGACCATCACCGCTACAACAAATCAAATTAATCACACTAACCCAACTTCCACTTCCAATCCCAAAACAACAATAACAACAACAACCACAACCTCCTCACCGTCTAATAATAGGCATTCTACTATCCTGCACGCACACCGACAAAGTCATAATTCTTCTAAGCTCCCCGCCTATCGCTTTGCCGATCTGAAGAAAGAACCCATCGCCTTGCCTTCGCTTCTGCAAAGTCATCAGATTCCACCTTCGCCTGTCTCACCTATTTCGGATTCTCACACCGGAACGCAACCAAACACATCGAGGGAAATATCCCCACAGCCGGAGCCAGCGCATCAGAGTCAGCATAAACATAATAGCGACCATACTAGCCCTGTCTCACAAGAACAATCGAGAATTGAAAACCTGAGTCCAAGGTCTCGGGCATCCACATTTCAATCCCCCCGCGTCCTATCGACCGCCACATCTACATCATCTGCCAATGCAAAACGCTCAACTTCTCTAGATTCGACCACCGCCTCCGCCTCTGCTATTGGAAATACTAATAAACATACGCCTATCAGAGCTAGCGTCACGTCGCCCGCAGATTCCACCGACACCGTTGCCACAGCACGGCCCCGACATAGACGTGCGCCTTTGTCGGGTAATTCGGCTAGCGAGACGTCTTCTGGCCATCGAATGCACGCATCTGACGATAGTCGGGGTGCGTCATCAGGAGAAGAGATAAGTAGGGAGTTGGCGCACGGGCAGCGGGAACTCCTATTACCAAAAACAATTCAGAGAACCGCGACCGATGACAGGAGGAACTCTGTGGCAAGACGACCACCCGTATCATACAAACCACCCGTAAACTCTAACGCTTCGGGCGTTACTGCATCTATCCCGCCAATTCGATCATTTCGGTCCTCCGGCGAGCGGCGGCGGAGTCTCGTGCTCGACATGAATGCCCGCTCGATGCGCGGTTATGAAGGGAGTGAGGATTACGGCGATTCAAACCACCGCGACAGGACATTGCGCGCATTAGAGGGGAGACGTTTTGACGATGCCTCACAGATAACACCGCCCGATTCAGCAGGAGATCGTCCGGACGGTGATGATAGTGGAGATCTATTTCTTAAGATCGCGCGAGAGGACACATTACGCCGCAATGCTGACAACAATGGAAACTATGGAGACAGCCAAAGTGCCCTTGTAAGTCAACCTATTGTTTGCTTCCTCAATTGTTTCAAGAGACGCGCATTTGCCAAAACACTTATACACTCTCCTGAGTTTGCATTGGACTAGCAATTATACATTGTGCTACCAACATTTAGACGGCGTCACAGATATATCTGATTTAAAATAACTCTACAACCAATTTGAATTTCTAACTGAGGTGTAATATAGTCACGAGTAGCACGAACCAATCGACGACCTCTCTCCGTAGGCGTCTCCTCATATCAACCTTCTTCACCTCCCCAAGTAGTTCGTCGCATGTCAGATCAGGAGACTTCCAGATCTCGAGGTTTTGAAGACCAGCCAGGAGAAAGAGTCGCCCGTAGTCTTACTTACAGAGGCATATCCAGAGACAAGCAAACCGACGAGATGAAACTCAAAAGTGCCAGCAATACTCCTCTTCGCGCTTCTCCATTGACCCCTCGATCGATGGTATTCCAAGATGGTCTTTCTTCTGACCAAGGGTCTGTCTCCAATCGAAGAAGACAGGCTTCAATCGACAACGGCTCTAATCACCCATCCCGCATGTCATCGCTGAAGCAGGGTAGCGTTAATTACAGTCACCCTCGTACCTATAACTCTTCGCCATTGGTACCCAAACCTACAGAATATCAGAAACATGAATCCCAAGTGGACGACGCGAATCACGGCGTCGAGGGAACAAATTCGACGGCTTCCACCGCCGCACCTTCAACTGTATGGGATGAACTCGATGACCTTAAATCTCGCATACATCGCCTTGAGCTAACTGGCAAGCTTCCCCCAACATCTGGCGCCGCCATATCACGAGCATCCGAAGAACGACCGCCGACCGCCCATACCAATGCAACGACTCTGTCAGCTTCTCCGAAACGTGGATCTGGGGGTGCCGTACAAGCACCAGAGATAAACATATCAAGAGACGGTCACCCATTATTACATTCCGCTCTAACAAAATCTAAACAATTCCTCAGCGTGGAAGTTTTCGAGGCATTAGAGACAGCTGCCAACGATGCGCTGTCTCTTTCTACGATGATGGGCACTCCTGGCCAACCAGGCCCCATTTCGAGCGGTGCAAGTAGCATTGGTGGTGGTGGCAGTGGTGCCACCATTACTGATCGCCAACTCAGACGAAAAGCAGATAGTATCTGTCGCAGTCTAACCGAGTTATGTCTTGCCCTAAGTGAAGGGGCAGCTCAGCTAAAGCCTCAACAAGCTCCGCCAATAGTTCCGGAGGATGTCACGATTACAAGCCCCACGATCACGAAATTTCCCGAAACAATGACCAAGTTCCCGGGAGTAGCTGCTTCAAGGCGACCGAGCGCCGTAGATCGTAGCCTCGCATCGATGCACAGCAGCCCTAGAGCTTTGTCCCGTTTTGAAGATAGACGGCTCAACACAACAGTGACGAGCACACTGCCCGCTCCTCGATACAGCACCACTGTTCCCGTTACTCCCACAGATGATATGGTACCTTCGGCCGGCCGGAAGACAGCGATGCTGATATCTCGTTCTCGTCGAGCCGGAACAGAGGATCCAGAGGAGGGGCGCAAGTCTTCGCTGTTGAGAACTCGTCGCGCTACAACGGAGGAGCCAGAGGATATGTCGGATCGCAAACCTTTATTAATCAGAGCCCGTCGGGGAACGGTAAACAACGATGACGAAGAAAGTCGTTTCCGCGCTCCCTCGCGCGCTACTACTGAGGTTCAGGGGGGTAGATCTGGAACCCGTGAATACACATCGCAGCTTCCTGCACCTCCTTTGAAAGAATCCGAGCCCTTGGCGTCTTCGGCTCTCCCTAGAAGGCGTCTTGGGTCTTCGGCACTCAACACTAGATTGGTGCTCCCGGCGACATCATCACCAAACATCGCTACACCTCAACGGCGATATTTCGACCGATCAACGCCGGACCGTGAAACTTACAACAACATCGGAGACAGAATTGTCGAAGATCGGCATCAACGCCAATATTCCGTCGTATCTCGCGCCGGAAGTTTGGACAAACGAGCCAACCGTGGAAGTATGATTGCCACGAGCTCTCCCGCAACGGGCGGCTACCGATAATGCTATAACGACTATGATACGCTCATGACATTGTAACAATAGAAAGTCATTTGGGCCAAGGCAGTCCCCCATTAACACGAACTTTGCATAGTTAGACGGTTTTTATTTGTCTATTTGTTTCGAACCTTCTTATTTTTTTATAATACCCCCGTCTGCAAAAAGTTTACGAATTTCTTCTATCGCCTCTCCCGTCTAAAGACGAGCACTGATGAGTGCTATTTCCTGTATATCGACTAGGTACAAAAGGCGAAAAAAGCCACGGAGTGTTATGGAGTGGTGTGGCACGGAAGGACGGTGCACTCCAGGAGGGGTTCTTTTGATATTTATCCTATCTAAAAGGAATGGAAATATCGCGTATAGCGCGGCCGCGCCGAAGGGTTCCTTTGTGTGGATTCGATATCGAATAGGGGCGGCGGACCTAGGGGACAGGGAGCCTTATACCAACCCTTACTGGCGCTCGAGTGGCAAATCGATCACCGGCTGTACTATGTAAATAGATCACCAGAATACGGTGATTAATGTATGAATATTAGGTTTTGCAATGAACATAGTTTTACCATTTTAAATGCTTTCTAGTCTGCTGTGATTTTAGATTCCTCATTTTATATGCGATAAGCTGGAGCTTCTTGATGATCATCCGGGATGACGTTTTGACTCAGGCACCATTGACTCAGGCCGAGCGGGTGGATCCCTAAGCTTCTAGGTACTACCGGCACGGCCTTAAACAGCGCCGTTCCACAACCGTTTTAAGAGCAAGCAAGCGCAACCTCAAATTCCAATTTATTGATATTCAAGCTGCCAATTTAAAAAATCAAACGCAATAAACCCAATTCATAAGAGTCTTTAGCTATTACCTACCTTCCTTCCTTAATATTACTGCATACGGAGGTATCCCACTCCGTCATACCTCAAACCCTGGCGTTAGCTTTCCCGCGGCTCGTCGCAGGCAGGTCTCTACCTTCTTTTTCCCACAGCGGCTCAGCAAGGCGCATCTTGAGTGCTTGGCCCGCGGTTCAAGGTAGGCACTATACCGGAAGGGGGGACGGAATAAGCCAAACTTCGAACATGGAGGACGAGTACGAAGATACGGCGGAGAGAATGGAGGGTTTGGCGCTTAGGGGCAAGGGCAGGGGAGGCCGTGACCGTCGTGGTGGAAGGGAGGGAGGTGCTGGACGTCCTCAGGACCGCGGGGTTGCGATCTCGAAGGCGCTTTCGTTGTTGCTGAGACATCGGGCTGTGGATGCGGGGGTTCAGATCGATGCGGAGGGGTTTGCGTCGCTGGATCGGGTGGTGAGTCCGGCTTTCATTTTTCTCCTTTCTTTTTTCTTTTTTAACGTGGCTGTTATTATGTATACGTATATGCCATGTGTGGTACAAGACGTGGGCACATGCATAGTGGCGTACACAGGACAAAGCAAACGATTCTAACATCCCCCCGCCATAAGATGCAATGGCCGCGTCTGAAGTCTCTCAACCCGTCTTTCGACGAGATCCGCGAGGCCGTCGCCGAAAACGCGAAGCAGCGCTTCTCCATGAAGCCCAAGGACCCGGGCGTCGCGGACGCAGAGGCCGACCCGGCTGCTTGGCTCATCCGCGCTAACCAGGGCCACAGCATCGTGCTTGCGGACGAGAGCTTGCATACCCCGGTTACCCTCGAGGCGGGGAATATCCCCGCGACCGTGGTCCATGGCACGTATTTTGCCTTTTGGCCGGCTATTGTGGCGGCTGGGGGGCTGAAGAAGATGGGGCGGAGACATGTGCATTTTGGGACGGGGTTGTTGGATCAGGACCGGGAGGGGCTGGGGGGCGGGGGGGAGAAGGTGGTTAGTGGGATGAGGAGTGATGCTGAGGTGTTGGTTTTTGTGGATGTGGAGAGGAGTCTGAGGGATGGGGGGATTAAGTGGTGGATTAGTAGTAATGATGTTGTGTTGACGGATGGTAATGAGGAGGGTGTGGTGCCGTTGAAGTATTTTAAGGAGGTCAGGGGGAGGAAACAGGGTGTTGGTGAGTTGTGGAGGGATGGCGAGAAGGTCGCTGATTTGCCGGAGGGGATCGTGGCGAAGGTTCCAATGGGGAAGGGGAGAGGAGGTGGTGGAGGAGGAAGAGGAGGAGGAAGAGGTGATGGAAGAGGCGGCAGAGGGGGCAGAGGTGGACAGAGAGGTGGGAGAGGTGGGAGAGGTAGAGGGCAGGAGAGCTAAGTCTTGTGGGCTATTAAAAGAAATTCAGTCGCCTCATGGGATAGCCTGGATCATCTAGGAGTCCTATTCCCACAATCTGGAGCTCTTATTAAACACTAACTGAAAATAGGGATAAATAACCCTTCAAAACATTACTTCCAAGTCGGATATCAAAAAGCCCCCCATGCGATTCAAAACCAAAGCCAGTTTCGTCACTACTCCCCTTTCTCAGCCTACGCCAACCATCCTTATAGACCCTGTATATGACGTCTAAACCCAACACCATCCGAGCTCGGGTTAAAGGTGACAAATGATGCCTGGACAGTCGTGTAGAGGATGGCGCTGATTCTCGGGGTAGGAGTAGGTGTCTCTGTGACCTTGATGCTCACCAGGATAGTGACGGGAGATACTACGGTTTCTGTTGCCGTCTGCGTCACTGGCTCCTGTGTCATCACGTGGGTTTTCGTAACAGTGACCGTCGAGGGTTGTATAGAGGTGCTGTTGGTGAAGCGTGGGGGGCTGATTGTTGGACTGATCGTAACGTTGGCGAGCACAGTAGCTGTAACCGTCGTCACGCTGCTCACGGGAGGAGTCACATTCTGGTAGGGTAGGGGGTTGTCGATTGTTTGCCCGGTGAACTCGAAGCATCCGAGCGTACTGTTCTTGACGTAGATCGACCTACCTATAGCAACAAGTTAGAAACTATTGCCAGTATTGTGGGTTTGTAGGGAGGAAGGTAATGAATCATGGAGAATATAAACTTACCCAGGCGAAACATGCTCTGCTTCGGTGTGTGATCATCGTCTATAGCTACCCAGCAGGTGCATCTGAGATAGACACCTTCGGTATCTCCGTCAATCGACAGAAAGGCGAGGCCGCAGTTGTGGCATGTCTTTGAAAAGGGACCCGTGTAGTAGTCATGTGGCTCTGAAGAGAAGAGATCCCCTTCTTCGTTATACAAACATCTATGAAAAAGAAAGGTGAAAATAGCTTTGTTAGTTTCGATATATAGGTATTTAGGGTTGCGCCTATGGTGATGGCTCAAGGATCAAGCCGTCCACTCACTGGTCGAGGTTCAAGCTGCTCGTGCGATACTGTGAGGTATCACTTCCATCGGAGCAAGTAGCTACGAGCTCGATCGTCAATGTTGAATTGTTGCCGGTTTCCCTGAGATAATACTCTGGGCATGTGTTCGTATCAAAAGCTGGACCCCAGGCTGGATTGTATTCCGGGTCGGCGTCAGGTCCGTTTGCCGCTGCGAGAGTCGCGACCTGAAAGCAAGAAATAGCAAAAATGTAGCAAAAGTGAATGGCCCTCATCGTTCATTAGGTTTTTCGCATATTTTCTGTCCGGTTAGTAGCTGGAGATGAAATTGGTATTGTTGATGTTGTGAAGTGGTGATGGTGGCAACCGTAATTTTTAGAAGTAAACAAAGAACATCCTAGAAACAACAAGGCCACTTCGAATTTGAGAAGGCACACCATTAAAACATTTTTCTAACACCCCCTCCAATACAGCAACATGATTCCATTTTCACGGATTACCAGAACAGTCACTCGTCATGAACTAAATGACTGGATGTGGTATGCGTGCATGATTTTGTGAGTCGGAAGTCACTCACAGTCAGACACAAAGCAAATATTCATTTTTGCATAATTTCGATGTCACACTCAAATAAAAATGTTTACTCATATTCCGCATTGTGACTCGACCTTCCGAATGTTGATGGAAGTTGTTTGATACCTAATCCTGCGGGTTCAACTCAAACCTATGATAACAGAATGGCAAATATTTAAAGCATCCCCTAAAGCATTATTAGAATATCTATACCATGGTCGATGGCACCTGCGATTAAATAGGTGCTGTATTAAAGAACCATATGAATTCATCTATTCTTTCGCAAGTCATCCATCAAGCTTCTGATCCCCAGACTGCCTAAACGGTAGGTAATATTCGTAAAATAGGGGTATCATATGGTGACCGCAAGCCCTTCCGGGGTAAATAAACCGTGGTGCCTGCCACCTATGTAGAAATTAAGAAGAATAAGGTGAACCAAATATTCCTGCCCGAGACTGATATAAAATGCTTCCCATGCAATGTTTAGCCAACTCCAAACACATCATTCCCATATCCAGTTATGTGCCTCTGCCAGCGTAGACTATTAGAAAGCCAGGCTACTTGTTGATGGTCGTAAAATCCGCCACGACAGTCGAGTGGAGCTGAGCATCTATCGTGGGCTTCGGAGTGGGCGTCACCATAATGCTAACCAGGACTGTAACGGGATGCGTTTCTACCATTGTCGTGGTGGCTGTTACCTTATGAGCCTTTCCTTTACGAGTTTTCGTGACCGTGACCGGGCTGGGCGACTGGCAAGAGCTGATAACCGTGGAGATAGCCGTTTGAGTAGCGGTATTGAAAATAGTCGCATTGGAAACAGCTGTGCTAATATTGGTAACGGTAACGGTATTGTTGGCAGTTGCCGTCGTGGTCAATGTTGTAGTGCCCGGGGGCGGAAGCATGGCCGGATTGGCGTTAGAAGAATATGGAACTTCTGACCCTGGGTAGTTCATACAGCCTAGAATGCCGTCGTTGACATTGATTCCTTTTTCTAGTTTCGAGAAAATGTTAGAAGAGAGATCCGCTCTCGTGTTCTTAAACAGGGGAATATAATGTGGGCTTACCGATCTGGACGGATCCCCAACCAAGCCCCATATGTTTAGCACAGATACAACGTAAAAATACATGCCAGGTCTTCCCGTCGTCTCCATCGGGTCCCTCAAGATCCAGAGCACAGGCGGAGCACGTCCTGGTAAACCTTCCCGGCTCGTTGGATGAGCCGGAAACGGCTGCTTCAAGGTCCCCGTTATGGTTGGTAAAGCATCTACACGAAAGAAAATAGAAATTTTGTCGTTAGCCACTCTGGGTATATTTAATGTATGATGGGAACTCTCCAAGAATGAGAGTACTTGGTATAGAGACTTACGGGTCAAGGTCCAATCTGCTTGTGCGATACTCGTTGGAAGTGGTGTTGCCGGTAAAGCAGGTAGCAGTAAGCTCAACGACAGGATCTTGTCTGTTATCAAACTTTCCCTGACGGAGGTACCAGGAGGGGCATATGTCGTGACTGAATGAGGTCGACGCCACAACAGAAGCGGCCCTCAAGCAGGAGAGAAGGACAGCATAATTGTAGATTGCGACCTTCATGTTGTACTATCTATTGAGATAAGTCTTGAAAATGTTGTCGTCTCCCAGTCTAGATCGATTATGGGTATAAATGACCCGGTTATGTTGATAATTATGGCGAGACCTGAGAATTTAAAGAGAAGAAAAGAGCGGATTTTCGATACAAGCAGAACATTTCCTATTCCATAAGTATTTGTTAAGTAAAGAATTATCCTAGAGGCTCGGTCAGTCAGCTATTCATATGTCCAACTCACCAGCTTCGTTCGACAAGTTACCTACACACCTGGGGACTTAAGAGGTCTTCGAACACGTGGGTTTGTATTGACTGGAGATGGTTTAGTAACACTGACAAGATGAACCAAGAGTGACATGTATCACAGGAAGTTATGATGAACAGAAAACGTACCGTCTCATTCCTCATCAGAGCATGATTTGGGTTAGTTGAATTACGAGAACTGTTATCCTTAATATGGCTCATGTAGAATATCAGATGAAGAGAAGGAACAAATATATATACTCATGTTTTCTTTTTCATTAAGAAGTCGTAGCATGTACACCATGTAGCCCCTCGCCCGTTGAGTTGCCACTGGATATCATATTCTAAAGTTGAACCCATTCCCGTCCGTGTTTGTAGTCTAGTCATTCCAGTCATGAAGACTCAACACACCAAGTATAACACAAGCCGCACCAAGTCATCCCTTAGCCGCGCTCCTGACTAAGCCGGAACTTGCACCTCGTCCTTCTTCGACGGTAGGTTTTCTAGATAATAGCGCTTATCCGCTTCGTCGTGTTCGGCGGCTTGCTTACGTAACTGTACCAACAGTTGCTCTGCAATCTGCTCCTTGGCCGCTTTTTTGCCTAAGACGTTTTCCACGCGGCCGGCGCCTATGGGAAATTTCGTGCTCAGTATGCCTAAGTCCGCATAACCGTTATAGAACCCGCTCTCGGAGCCCTCTGTGATTCTATACTGAAGGTGGCCAGGCATGCCGAGACGGGCACAGAGTCGATCGACCTCGACTACGGCTGATATCTCATCACTGTTGAAGGGGGAAGTGGGGAGCACCGGTGCTCCATTGAGCTCGGATTTGGCGGTGGCGCTTGCGGGATTTTTGGGTGAAGGTGATGAGAGCTTCGGTTTCTTCTTTGCCGGTGTAGACTGTGGTGTAACCTGAGGCCTCGGCGGTTGAGGAGGTTGAGGGGGTTGGGAGGCTTGAGAGGCTTGCGTAGATTTCATGGCATTGGTCTCGGATCGATACATGTATCCGTTTGTCTTAAGCCATTCTACCGCACATTTGGCTGCGTACTTCTTGGCGTCTTTCTTACGCCCAAAATAAGGCTGCTTTCCGTTTACTAAACCACCATTTGGACCGGGAAATGGCTCTGCGTTCTCGTCGATCTTCACCCGGCAGTACCATTTTAATTCGCCACCTACGGTTGGACCTGGCTCTTCCATAAAGTCACCTCCGGGAATGCCCGAAGGCAATTTTTGGCGAGCAGCTCGGTATTCTGAGTAATGTTAGAACCGGGAAGCTCTTCGCAAGACTGTACTTTGGGGACGAGTAATATATACCTTGTAGAACACCGATCCAGTTAGGTTCACCCAACTCCGGCTCTGGCGTAGGTGGCATCTCCGGCGGTAAGGAGATCTCGAGCTTCTCTAGCAGTTTTCGTTGGGCCTCTGTCAATGGGGCAGGCTCTGAGTGTGTTGCCTCATATTCTTGCTGTTGACTGATCCAATCCTGGATTCTCTGATAAGTTTTGGATGATACCATTGCTATACTGCTTAATACGAGTGAGAATTAACAAAGAAGTTTTTATCCCGCAGTTAGTATCACCATTGATGGGGGAAATTTTGTATTAAAGGGGAATATGTAATATATCTGCCTATTAGGCAGGGAAACGTCAAGTTACATGAACTCCTAGGAAGCCTCGGCCGGTGTTTGTGAGATTAGGTGGGGTTCTAGTTCGTAGCTGGAACTTTCTTTCCTGTCAATCTGAGCTGTTGCATGACGCTGTAGGTCTCATCATATGTCATTCCTTATTGCTCGGGGTTCACAATCGTTAATCCGATACATAGGTAATTTGTTGCCTATACATATTCAAGTATCATATTTTTCATCCTTCAGAGACTTCATCCTTCCTATTATATTTCTCTCTTATTACCTATCCAGTTTTTGAATTAGATTACCGAGGAGTATGTTAGAAAGGTTGTTAAGGAATTAAGTATGCACTTAGATACATGTATATACCGCAGTGGTAATATATGAAATTTAAGAACGGTTATTAAACTAAAAAACGGCTAACCCATTAATAACGTTTTAATTAGGGGATAACCGTTTTTACCTTGATAATGGTTTTTTAATCGATAATATTTTTTTAATTAATAACGTTTTTTTATTTTAATAACGATAATTTAATTAAAAATAAAAAAATTTAATTTATTATTATATTTAAAATTTATATAATTATATTTATATAAAATAATTATTATAAATTAAAAAATAAATAAATAAATAAATTAATTTAACGTAATTAAATTATTAATTTATTTATTTATTTATTTATTTATTTATTTATTAATTAATTTAAATAAATTTATTTTTAAAATTATTTATATTTAAATTAATTTATTTTATTTTTATTAAATTTAATTTATTAAAAATATTTTATATAAATAAATTTAAATTAATTTAATATAAAATTAAATTAATTTATTAAAATATAAAATTAAATTAATTTATTATAATATATATATATATAAATTATATATAAAAAAATAATTAATTATTTTAAAAATTTTTTTTAAGTTTTATATAATTTTTAAATTTTAATAATATTATTTAATTATTTAATTTTTTTATAAAAATATTTATTATAATTATTATAAAAATTTAAATAATTATAAAATTAATAAAAACGTTATTAATTTAAAAAAACGTTATTAATTAAAAAAAAACATTATTTAATTAAAAATAATTATTTTTTTAAAAATAACCGTTATTTCCCTTTTAAAAATAATTTCATAATAATAAATAACCATCTTTAAAAACCATATTTTCCCTTTATGGTATATATGGAATTTGTGTATTTGTAGGTACTAGGTACATATACTTAGTATGTACATATGTACATAGTATGCACACTGATAAGATTAAGCTTAATCTTATCTAATCGGGGAGTCTTTTGTACTGTACGCGCTGCAAGGTATGTACAAACTTGGAAGCTTCAACATCTCTCTGGTCGTAGTGGTCATTTCCGGCTACTTAGTAGGAATCGATTTAACAAATCCAATCGGAACATCTTTGCTACGTAAGGTATTCTAAGAAGATATCTCGGAGATTCAAATATGAGCAAACCAGGCTTTTCGTTTGGCCTCAATCGCGCCAAGAAACCCGGCGCTTCAAAACCAGCTCCCCCGAAAAGGAAGCCAATGTTTGGTGGTGATGACGATTCGGACAACGATGCGAAAGATCCGAGCACTGGACCCCAAGCGACCAATATATCTGAAATAGACGATTTTACGACAGAATCCCCGAATTTACAGTCAACCAAAAAGTCGCTGTCTAAGTCGAACAATGGCCCGCCGTCTCAGCCCCCGAACGGCAAAGGCAAGAAAACACAAATATCAATGTACGGCGATTTATCAAGTTCGCTAGAATCGCGCAAACACCAAGAAGCCGCAGAAGAATTAGATCCTGGAATATACGACTACGACGCGGTCTACGAATCGCTAAAACCAGAAAAGAAGGTCACACAAGAAGATATCGAGAGGAAACCGAAGTATATGAAGAACCTCATCGCGTCCGCTGCCATACGAAAACGCGACGCCCTGATTGCCGAAGAGAAGAAGATTGCGCGGGAACGGACAGAGGAGGGAGAAGAATACGCCGACAAAGAGAAGTTTGTCACAGAAGCATACAAGAAACAGCAAGAGGAGAATCGGCGCATCGAGGAAGAGGAACGTAAGCGCGAAGAAGAGGAAGCTAAGAAGAATAAAGGAGGCGGCATGACTGCTTTTTACAAGGACCTACTAGAAAGAGGCGATCAACAACACGCAGAAGTAGTTAAGGCGGCGGAAGAGCGCGCAAAGGCAGGCCCTAAAGAGGACGAGGCGGAAGAGGAGAAGGTCAAGACCGATGCGGACGTGGCGAGAGAGATCAACGAGAAGGGCGGTTCTATTGCCATCAACGAAGAGGGCCAGGTAGTGGACAAGCGCCTGTTATTGAAAGGTGGTCTGAATCTAGGTGCGACTAAAAAACAAGAACCCCGAAAGGAGACGAGCAAGGGGCCAGATCGCAGAGACGACCGAGGTCCGTCGCGCGGCTTTGTCGGCGCTGGCGGGAAACAAGCTATGCGTGAAAGGCAAACCCGGATGCTCGAGGCGCAGCTCGAGCAGTCTCTCAAGAGATCCATGGAGGAAGAGGAGGCGGAGAAGCAAAAGGTCGAACGCGCAGCGAAGAGCCGCAAGACCGAGTCCGACGTCTCGAGCGCCCGGGAGAGATACCTTGCGCGCAAGAGGGAAGCCGAAGAAGCCAAGAAAAAGGCGACTACAGAGAAATCATAAGCGGAATCCATATACCCATTCCGAATCTAATCAAGACAGAATATCCATCTTGAAGTCATTGCCTCATGTAATGTACACTCTATATCCCCACTGCTCCGAAACCGTAAGGTCGCTCGCTTTTCGTCACTGGTTTTGAACCGGAACGACTTGGCCATTGACTATGGATCTAATATATCACGATTAGGAATGATCGGGTGCAACTAGATGTTTGAAAATGCAACTTACTCACCTTTCCCGCTGCAAGCGGGTGATGTGTACCGTGCTAATCAGATTCCACGCGTTCAAGTATTTATCCATGCATGATGTTAGACAAGTCTTCTCGCTGTTCGATAACGTCGTGCCTGGCTTGGGTATGCATTTTTCGAAGCAGTGTTCGTTGAGTCTCTGCGTCGCAAGGTATGGTTAGTTCTCTCGCATCGCAAAATGTTGCTGGTGGGGCACGGAGTTAAGATGCATACTTCTATCAATTGCTTCGCATTTTCAAGATTATGTGATTCCTGGACTTGATGCTTAAGCTCTGACACAAGTGAGTCGGAAGTCATGGTGGCGTTTCTTGAGTAGGGTTGGTAAAACCTATGGTTATGCTTTGATGCTCTGAACTTTCTTGAAAAGACGAAGCTTTCGTAGATTATCTCAGCACCTTTATCGATAAACGTGGCTAGTGAATGGGTGTGGCTGTCTCTGTATTTCTATGACGTAGATGTGGCTTCGTACATATGGGCGCTACGCATAGGCTCCTACGATGTCTCCCTTTCATAAAAATCATTTAAGCATTGTTGTCTCATATAGGAATCCAGAGAATACCTAGTAATCATATATCCAACTAGGCAGCCTATATAGTATACTGGCTTGTGTTATATTCCACTGAACACCGACCCCTTCCGCTACCGAGATCCAGCTACCGCTTCGTACGGAGGAGGTGCTCCAATGGGTCCTGACATATCATCTCCGCTAAACTGACCGAGTTCTATGATGTAAGTGTCCTTCTTCTTGTCCTTATAGAGGTTTCGTAACCGCAACAAATCCATACATATTGTTAGGGTGATGAAGACACTACAAACGATGAAGATTAGCCGGGCCCCTGGACAAATTATGATTAACTGGGGAAATAGTTAGGTTAGACACTCACCTGGCAATGGAAGCTGTAGCACATATACTATTACGATGAGCCAAGCCTGATTTCACTGCAAGAGCTATATCGGCGACAAGGACCAGCGAGAGGACTGAGGATCCAATTAGGACTGTATTCCTGAATGGCCCAATCGATCTCATGAGACGGCGTTGCCTGTCGGGACCATATGTTTTCCACAGAGCAATAAACAAGACGATGTTGAAGAACGTTGTGGCAGCGCCCTGTCGACTAGTTAGTTCTGGTCTAGTGATTTCGGGGACCATCTAAGTGCTCACTACTGCTGCAGATACCCAGGGTATCACGGTGCGGTGGTCGACATCGTCCCAAAACTCATCGTCAGATGGAATATGGCCATTGTAGTTATTTGGCCGAGTGAAGACAAAAGATACAGTGCCGACGACACACAAGGCGAGTTGACCTAAGATGGCGAGTATGTGGGCTGCCGCCCACCAGTTTATCGCGTCGCTAGTTGGTGATCCCATTCGAAGTCGCTATCATGATATCTGCCGGTGGTTGTATTCGAGAGCCGCGAGAATATCATGCACATGCAGGCCGGCATCTCTGCACTCCACAGTGGTTTACCCATCTTTTAAGTAGTAGATCGTTAATATTAATAGAGGCACCGAGCACATGGATAACTAGCACCAATTCAGTGACCGCTGGGAGAAAAGTAGGCTACACGCCGCAGGATGGCACTAGTGGGTCATACTCAGCCATGTAAGCGCATCCTCTTGAGGGCTCAGTAGGCATATTTTCTCCCTAGAAATCATCGGGTACCCCATCAGGGTTAGGTGTTTTAAACTTCGTTTATCTTGGCCAACGGCATTTCGGTAACACTGATATTATCTGAATTAAGAATCCGCTATGGTTAATCCGCCAGGATTATGGAATAATCGACTAGATCCGTACATAGACGACGAGATAAGATTGACTATATCAGGGGAAATCGTGTAGACCCTGTATTGTTGATGAGATAAAAAACGACTTGATAGATTTTCTTGAAGTGATGTTTTTCTGTTGGGTAGATGAAGTCTAGAAAATCAATCGTTGTGGAAGATCCCCTGAAGACGTCCCTTGATTTAGGGACTCGTGGGTTGTTGCTGTTTCAAGACTTCCAACAGACGTTCTTTTAATACTAAGGCTAGTTATCCTCAATCCCTGGTATTGTTTGTCTGCCTTGCTCGATCGACAATAAAAAAAGGGTGTGGCTCATGTTTTATTTATTGTATTGGTGATAGTGGCTTAGATAGAGCTGGAAGTTAGGAGATTAGGAGATTAGGAAGCAGGAACGGGCGCTATCTACATCCAAATAAGGGACCAAAAATGGGTGCATGGTGTCAACTAATAGCGGAATTGGTGATTGGTTAGCTGGGTGGATTCAGTGGAGCCACAGCGGTGTCAGTTGCTGGATCAACCAAAGCAAGGGTTCCCCTCAAAAACAATACAAACCACTAATTTAATGGACCACAAGCTCAATGATCCCCAAACTTTAATTCTGTTCGTAACTTTCCGCTACTTCTCTCTATCTACTCATCATTAACCTTCGAAATAAACTAAATAAATCACCAATATACTCTTACATACAGATACGCTTGGATCTCTTACTTATAAGCCAACCGGCTTACCATTTGAGAAAGATGGCTGCTCGAACTCTAGAGGCTTGCTTTGAGCGCATGTCCGTTAATGACGAGAACGAGTTGGAGATTCAGAACCAGAAATCCAAGGTAAGCTAAAGCATCACAAAATTGTATGATTCTAGTGATTATGTTTCTTATACTCGAATAGACTACTGTGACGACGACACAGCTTACAAAAAGTTCGAGTCGTCCGAATCTATACAAGGTCGCTCTGCAATCTCAGGGTGCAAATACCGTCACCACCGTCACTCTCCCATCCCAAGCCGCGCAGCGTAAAGGTGCCCAGCCTCCCTCACCTACGAGAAAACCACTTCCTACAGCGAGTGCAGCATCCAGAGCATCAGATGAAAAAGCACTGGTCGAGCGAAAGTCAGCTAGTCTGATTGAACAGGTGCTCTCACCAAAACAATTTCACCTAGGCATGTTTGAGATAGGGCGGCCTCTAGGAAAGGGAAAATTCGGAAGAGTTTATCTCGCACGTGAACGCACGAGCGGTTTTATTTGCGCCCTCAAGGTTCTACATAAAAGCGAGTTGCAGCACGGCCGGGTGGAGAAGCAAGTGAGGCGAGAGATTGAGATTCAGAGCAACCTGAGACATCCCAACATTCTACAGCTGTTCGGTCATTTCCATGATAGCAAGCGGGTCTTCCTTATTTTGGAGTTCGCCGGAAAGGGTGAATTGTACAAGCACTTGAGAAAAGAAAATCGGTTTCCCGAATGGAAAGCCTCCCAGTACATCGCCCAGATGGCGAGCGCGCTGCGATATCTACACCGAAAACATGTTATCCACCGAGACATCAAGCCCGAGAACATCCTCATGGGGATTCACGGCGAGATCAAGATCTCCGATTTCGGCTGGAGTGTTCATGCACCAAACAGCAGACGACAGACGATGTGTGGTACTTTGGACTACCTTCCACCAGAGATGTTGAGGCCGGGTAGCTCGGATAACTTCTATAATGAGAAGGTGGACCTGTGGAGTCTGGGGGTGTTGACCTACGAATTTCTAGTCGGTGAGGCGCCATTTGAGGATACGCCCGTTATGACACAAAGAAGAATTGCCAAAGCAGATATGTCTATTCCTTCGTTCGTCAGTGCTGAGGCGAGGGATCTGATCAAGAGGGTGAGTTGCCTTAAATCTTTATAAAGATATATCTGCTAACGAACGTATAGTTACTAGTTCTTGACCCTGAGAAGAGAATCCCATTGGATCAAGTCGCGAGCCATCCCTGGATTACGAAGCACTGCATCAAGGGGGAGCGGGCTGCAAATAGGGAGAGATCGCACTAATGATCACCAATGAGATACGGAATGCCTTCACTTGTAAACTTTAGCACTAGGCGTTTGGACAAGGACAATCTGGCTGGGAAATCTGCATAATGGGAACGGAGTCGGAACCTATCAAGCATGTCATTCTCATTGTTAATAAAACGATTAATCATTACTCATCACTTCGTATTTTACCCTGCCTTAACTCCTGCCATGGAGATATATGTTGTTACAGGTAATAGTTACAGAGATCTTTCGAATGTTTTCGCCCATGCTTATCTGTAGACTTCGTCAAATGGCCGAGTATCTGAGAAGCATGAATCCCACACTTGATTCACCACTTTGACTGCTTGTACATCGTCCTTACACTTCGGCCGAGCTAAGAGAGATAGTACTGCTCTTTTCCGTACGCAGTCCTGGAATTGCTGTGTCAACGTCCAATTCCCCCTCTTCCACGCCTCTCTCGTCCATCTACACTCGCCGCTAAGCATCGCCGCTCGAATCTGTCAAAGCCGTGTTAGAACACTCTCCTAAATCATGAGTAGAGAGTAGATAATAGGTAACCAACCTCCGTACAAGCCGCATGCTTCAACCCCTTCTCCGCCATGAAATCAACCTTCCACCTCAGATGGTCCCAAGCATGCACCATCTCATGAGACAGGATATCCTCAAAATGGTGGCGATTCGAGACCTCGTTCGCGCAGATCAGGATGCCGTGGCTGGGGTGGAAGCCGCCGCTCGAGCGGTACACATTTCCGTCTTCCGTTAGCCGCGTCGGACACCGCTTGCACGAGACGTTGCTGGCGTCGAGGTTCCCGTTCAGCGCGTTGATCTTCTCGTGCAGGAACCGCACCGTCGGCGAGTACGCGAACGCCCAGTCCCGGAACTCCTCGCACCGCGCGCAGTCCCGCGCTTCGTGCTCCCGGTACCGCGATTCCCGGTAGTGGAAGGCGCCTTCTTTGGTCATCGACCCTGTCAGGATCTTGAAGTAGTTTATCCACCATGCCGTCTGTGGGTCGAAGCCTGTTCGTGCTGGGTCGTTGGTGAGGATGCGGGGGAAGTTGTCGGGTTGGGAGGAGTCGGGTGAGGAGGATGATGGGGCGGTGGGCGTGGAAGCGACCGGTGTCCCGGCGACAGGAGGTTCTGACGATTGCGACGGCGACGACATCGTGGGCTGGTTTGTTGAAGGTTGGTAACTTTTTAAGTTGTCTAGCTGGTTGAACCTTGCAACTGCAATTGACATCCCCAAGTGCTAGCTAAAAATTGCGGGCCTTTGCGGAGCAAAAAAGGTAAAAGTCAGGCTTTTCTAAAAATTCCGATTTCGGCCGGGGTTACACCGTACAGGTCGTCGCCCAATTAGAGCTTGGAAAGCTTCGATTATTCCACTGGCATGTACGCAAACTAGCAGCAGCAACCGGCCAGTTCATTGCCCTTTTAAGAGACCTGTTGCCGTAAAATACCTTGGGCAAGCTCCACATCGATCCAATTCCCCTGCAGCACAACGCACTCGCGCCCTACCGCCATGGCAGAGCCAGGGGGTACGCCTTGTAAGTGACCAGTCCACATTACGTATGGATATGTAAAATGTCGGATTCTTTAAACGAGTTGTTTTGCGAAAATGTTTGTTGAAAGTTGTAGTTGTCATAGGTAGCTAATGTTGTTGGAATAATAGCAGATATGAAGGGTCCTAAGCCACTTACTGTTGTCATCAAATTAGGTGAGTCAAAACTTCAAATTCATGTAACATTGTACAGGAAAATCTTTAGACGGTGAGCTAACTTATACACAGGAACTAGTTCCATTGTTGATGAGAAGACTCATGAGCCTCTCTTATCAATTTTAACCCTCATAGTTGAGACAGCTGTTAAGTTGCGCAAAGATGGACACAAGGTTGTCATTGTCTCTTCCGGCGCCATTGGCGTCGGTCTTCGACGAATGGACGTCGACAAAAGACCAAAGCATTTGTCTAAATTACAGGCACTTGCTGCAATTGGACAATGCCGCTTAATGAGCCTATGGGATAGTCTCTTTGGACATCTCCGTCAACCCATCGCTCAAGTTCTCCTAACCAGAAACGATATTGCGGATGTTAGTTAAATCTTCTACTCCAAAGGGTTAAGGGGTATTTACTAATATGATGAAATAGCGAACAAGATATCTAAATGCCCAGAACACCATGATGGAGCTCCTAGAAATGGGTGTTATACCAATCGTTAATGAGAACGATACTTTAGCTGTGGCTGAAATCAAATTCGGAGATAACGATACACTCTCAGCCATCACTGCAGCCATGGTACACGCCCATTTCCTGTTTTTAATGACGGATGTCGATTGCTTGTACGACAAGAATCCACGGACACATCCTGATGCTCAGCCTATAGAGGAAGTGGAGGATATCAGTGCAATCCGCGCCGATGGTAAGTGACCCCCTGGAATAATAATAAAAAAATCCTAAATTTAACGTAACCCCAGTTTCTAGTGCCGGATCTTCCCTGGGAACTGGTGGCATGAGTACAAAGATTGTTGCCGCTAGGCTCGCAACATCTGCTGGTGTCACTACCGTTATCACCCGATCGTCATCGCCTGGAAATATCGTAAAGATCGTTCGCTATGTCCAGGCTCGCAAAAAGCATACCTCGTCACATCACTCGCCGACAGCTAGTGAAGATGAACATCTATCCCGATCAACGGCGTCGCTGAATATTGATGCACTAGAAAAACCCCCTCTGCATACACGATTCCTCCCCTTCTCCCATCCAATTAGGGATCGATACTTCTGGATTCTTCACGGTCTAGCCCCACACGGTACGATTTATATCGATGCTGGCGCACACCAGGCCCTTGCAGACAAAGCCGGACTGTTACCGGTAGGCGTGTTGGACATAGAAGGGCATTTTGCGCAGCAAGAAGCCGTCCGACTTGTTGTGGTAAAGAGATTATCGGAACCCGGACCAGATGGTAAATTGTGGGAAGGTCCGGGGAACGAAGTTGGGAGAGCGTTAGTCAACTACGCTGCCCCTGAGATCATTCGAATAAAAGGTCATCGAAGCGCACAAATCGGGACGCTTCTAGGCTACGCCGACAGCGAGTATGTGGCGGATCGGGAGAGCATCAGCCTTCTCCATAGGGAGAGCCGACCCGTTACGCCTGTTTTGGAGAAATTGAATGAGAACGGAGGGGTGGCGGCGTATGAAAATGACATCAATTTATAGGGATCATGAATGAACGGCGTCGGAGTTATAGGAAGTACAAAAATGATCTTGCTGAACACTCAGCACTTAGATAAGGCAAAATTCACTAATTGGCATTGGAGTAATATAGAAATTGGACAAAGTCATAGATTACTTGTAGATAACCTTGAACGCCTCTGAAATGCACACATCTCAAGCCAATCCCAAACTCCGGGCCTTTTTTAGCCTTTTACTTTTGGTATCTATACATCCTCTACCTCATCACTCTCCAAGTAAACCAAGTAAAGCTCTCTTCTATCAACTAGCAAATAACGTATCTTCGTCTCTAAGATACTCTCCACAATCGGCTTGTCTAAAACACACGATACCTGTCGGGTCTAATCTCCTAGCTTCAGCTGTGCTACGAGCCGTGACACCGAAACCAAGAGGCGTATCGGACATGCTGTATACGACGATTCCTTGATGGCTGGGGCAGTCGTCAGACCAGCGACCGACATGGGCTTTTACGACGTTTCCACCGTATAAGAAGGGCATCTCGCCGTTAGGCTTGATCCATAACTTGTATCGCGCGTGCTCGGCTAGGATGGGGAGGGCCGTGATGTGCAGGCGGAATTTGCCCGATTTGGTGAACTTGCCTGTTTGTCGCAATTTTTGTTAGCCATGGCTTTTTCTCAGAGATGGGTTGGGGAGGTAAGCGACTAACCTAGACAAATTCCTAGCGACGCAAGACTATCCCTTGATATCGACGTAGCTAAGTTTGCGACGGAGAGCAGCACGTAGTATACTCTGTCGCGATTCAGACGGAAGACATATCGATCGGCGTCGGGTGAGTCGTCAAGAGGCGCAATTAGGTTCTTTAGCGAGTTTCCTGTGTAGTTCGCCAACTTCTCGAATAGAGTTTTCGTTTCTGGTTCTGTGAGTGGCCTCATTATGATTATATCTCGTCTTTTCCGGCTCCAGATGTGAATTTGCTATGCAGATTGATGGTGGGGACTTTAGATGTAGGAAAAAATTCTGCCACTTCGAAATTTTGGCGGTAAGAGAGGTACCAAGTACAGCGGAATTACTCCGATTGGTTTAAATACTATATAAGTGGGTATATAGTACAGGGACCCCTGTAAATCTTAGAAATTTTGAATTTCTTGATCAGATTCAAATGAGTTCTGAGCTTTCATTCTCTTATAATCAATAATTATACCCGAAAATGGCTTCAAGACCCACGAAGAAGAGGAAACTCACTCCGCCTCAATCAGATGACGAGGGTTCATCTCGAAAATCTAGCGCAAAGATACAAAAGTCATTCTTGTCAAATGCTGCAAATTGGGACTTAGAGCAGGACTATGAGACAAAAGCCAGGAAGGGAAAGAAGGAGAAGGAGAGTACCCGACTTCCTCTCAAACTTCAGGATGGACGCGTGCAACATGTCTCCGCGCCAGCTGTTGACTTTGGCTCTCTCGAAAGTGACGACGATTGGTTAGAGGGTGGCGATGAGTCTGAGTCTGAGGAAGTGAGGGTTAAGCAACCTGAGAAACCTGATATACCCGAACATCAACAGATCCGGGAAGCCAAAGAGGAACTGGCGAAAATAGCTCTATTGCTTAACGAGACTCCCGAGGAGAATGGAGGCGCTTTCAAGGCCTTAGCGAGGATAGGACAGTCTAGAATCCCGGCTATACAAAAACTTACCCTGGCCACACAGCTGGCCGTTTATAAAGATGTCATTCCCGGCTATCGAATACGGCCTGTGGCGGAAGATGCACCGGAGGAGAAACTGTCGAAAGATGTAAGGAGAGTACGGACCTTTGAAAACTCTCTCATCTCGGGTTATCAGGCGTATGTGAAGGATCTCACTAGGCACGCCAAGGCTGGACGCCACCATGCAGGCGTTGGCAAGGGCCAGAGTGTTGCAAGCGTTGCCATCATGTGTGCTTGCACACTGTTGACCGCAGTACCCCATTTCAATTTCCGGGGCGATCTAATTAAGATTCTCGTGGGAAAGCTCTCCAACAGGCATATCGATGACGATTTTAACAAGTGCCTCCAAACGCTCGAGACTCTTTTCAAAGAGGATGAGGACGGCTCCCCGTCTATGGAAGCCGTCTCTCTCCTTTCCAAGATGATGAGGGCTAAGGAGTACGATGTGCACGAAAGCGTAGTCAATCTCTTCCTACACCTCCGTCTGTTATCAGAATTCTCCCATAAAGCGTCTAAGGATTCTGTCGACCGCTCAGACAGCACCGCTGCCCCTAAGAAGCCTAAATCAAAGAGGGATTTCCGAACTAAGCGAGAACGGAAACACATCAAGGAACAGAAGTCTCTACAGAAGGACATGGCACAAGCTGATGCAGTGGTGAGCTACGAGGAAAGAGAAAGAAAAGAGGGCGAGACCTTGAAACTCGTATTCGGCACATATTTCCGAATCCTCAAGCTTCGCGTGCCAAACCTCATGGGCGCCGTCCTAGAGGGTCTGTCTAAATACGCGCATCTCATAAATCAAAACTTCTTCGGCGACCTTCTCGAAGCCCTTAAGGATCTCATCCGACACAGCGAAGCCTCTGAAGACGACGCAGAAGGAGAAGATGAAAAAGGAGACGACGATGCAGACGAAACGGGACCGGTCCGCAATCCCTCACGCGAAGCCCTCCTCTGTACCACAACCGCATTCGCGCTCCTCGCAGGCCAGGACGCGCACAACGCCCGCGCAGACCTACACCTCGACCTATCCTTCTTCACCACGCACCTCTACCAAACCCTCTTCCCACTCTCCCTAAACCCCGACCTCGAACTCGGCGCACGCTCGCTCCACCTCCCCGACCCAGACAAGCCATCGACCTACCCCACCGCCACCACCGCGCGCAACAAAGTAAACCTACAAACAACAACGGTCCTCCTAATCCGCTGCCTAACCGCCATCCTCCTCCCCTCCTGGAACATCCGTTCCGTACCTCCCCTCCGCATCGCCGCCTTCGCAAAGCAGCTCTGCACATCCTCGCTGCACATGCCGGAGAAGTCTGCGCAAGCAATGCTGGCGCTACTCTCCGACGTCGCTAGCACCCACGGCCGTAAGATCGGCGCGCTATGGAATACGGAGGAGCGGAAGGGTGATGGGAGATTTAACCCGTTGAGCGAGGGTGTTGAGGCGAGTAATCCATTCGCGACGACGGTGTGGGAGGGGGAGATCCTGAGACGGCATTATTGTCCGAAGGTGAGGGAGGGGGTGAGGCTTGTTGAGAAGAGTTTGGCTAGGGCGACGGAGAGGTGAGGTTGGAAATGGGGTGGGGGGAAGCGTCTAGGTAGTTGGTTAACGGGGAGAGGGAGGACTTGGGATGGGATGGGATGGGATGGTTTGGGATACCGTAGTAGAGTATCAATATACATATATGACGACCACCTTGAGTTTGTGTGTTCACTGCTAAATTGAATGCTTACAAAGTCACTTCATACGATAATATCATCATGGGCAACGAAATAGTATTATATCCCCTTGTGGCTAGGGGTTATGTACCGCAACGATCGACACGCATACGTTCCTTGCGTGCTCTCGGTTTCCTTGACCCACGTTTTCATGCAGTTCAGTAATCCATCACTTAGTCCCAGTAACCAGCCTCTCTCGTCGGTAACTAGTGATGGCAGTAAAAAGCAAAAGAAAAAGAAAAGGACATGTGCCTCGAGTATAGTCCGTCAAGGTTGATATTCCCCCGTCCTTCCCTGAAAAGAACGGCGTGATATATCAACATCGTATATACCTATCCAGAGAGACTAAAGCCTCCTTCTCTTGTTCGTCGGTAGGGTTCCTGGCAAATGAAAATTGTTAGTAATGGATCGTCAATATTATAATATCGAAAGGGGTGTTTCTCATACCTTGAGAATTATCGTCAATCCTAGTAGAGGGGTGTCGCATCTCAATATGCTCATCAACATCCATACACATGATTAATTCGTCCAGAACCCCTTCTCGTTATACGTAGAATTATGCGAACCTAATAGTTTAGGTACACATGTTAGGATGAATGGATGTGCAGCCAATAGCTTGTTGTGACAGAAAATAGGACTTTGCTGCCTGGAACATCGTTCATCAATAATGGCGACTTTAAGAGGCCCAACGAGAAGAGCAGAGACCGGGGCCCTGCGCGAATCCATTGGTTACAATACGACCAGGAGAGGCTAGTCCGCGTCGTTTCGAGTTGTCTCGGATCTCGTCATGCTCGTCACGCTGCTCAAGCTGCTCAAGCTGCTCATGTCGCTCACGCTGCTCACGCTGCTCATGTCGCTCACGTTGTTCACGTTGCTCGCGTTGCTCACGTTGCTCACGTTGCTCGCGTTGCTCACGTTGCTCACGTTGCTCGCGTTGTAGGGGTTCGCTTCGCGTCTCGTCGCGTTCCTCTTCTTGCGAATCGTTGTCAAAATCCAGAGTGAACTTTCCGACGTGCTTGACGTGATCGGTGTTCCATCGTGAGGAGCTGAGGCCTCCGTATCGAGGTGCTTTACGAACGGAACTTGCCTCACCGGCACCATTCATGGCTAAGTCAGCTTTCTGAGCAACTGGAGATTCTTCCTTACTTGTGAATTGCATGACCGTCTGGCTGGTCTGATTCTGCGGCTCATCAAGGATCGATTTGTCACTTCGGGTGGTAGCGGGACTAGATTGAGCAATGGGACTAGGGGCGGCCTGTTGATATTGCTGCGGGGGGATGTTCTCCTGTCGCTGAGCAGAGTATGGAGATTGAAGAGGACGGTTAAAGTCTAGCAGGTCGTTGTTGCGACGCTGTGGTTCCGGGAAAGGCTGGTGTTGGCGTTGGCTAAGGGGTGTGTAAGGGCCGTGGCCAGCCAGGAACTGACTGTCCTGCTGAGAATTACCATACTGTCGAGGGCCCCCTTGTTGTCGGCGATTTCCTTGCTGTCGAAGATTTCCTTGCTGCTGGGGATTTCCGTAGTGTTGACTGTTCTCATGCTGTTGAGAATAGCCGTGCTGACCAAACGGCTCCGGTCTCGCGTTATTCTTGTAACCTTGTTGCGGTCTGGCCGCATTGGTTCTCGCACCTGCGGTACGTGCTCCACCTCGGCGTCGTGGTGATTTTGCCCTCGAGAAAGAGGCTTGGAGTGCCTTGGCATCCTCGAGGCTTCCCTTTCCGAACATTTTGGTAAGTTGTTCGTATTGTGTTAAGGGAATTTAGAGGATACCGGAACACTCAAGTGTGATACACTCAGCGATTAGACTAAGTCAGAAGTGGCATGTGAGGGGATTGGGTAGGCGGATGAAGAAGTGAAGAAGTGGATGAAGGGTGGAAGGAAGCAGGAAAAGAAAAGGAAAGGAAAGGATTGAAGGTTTGGTTATAAATAGAGGATGCCTTTCGAAAGGATACGATAGGGGAAGGAGCCACAGCAACGACTATACTGCGTTTAGTGCTGCGTACCCGCTTAAGTAGAAAGGAAACTTCGATCTAAAAGTAGCGACTGCGGATGTATCTAGTAGAGAAATTATAATATCATACATAGGTACCTAGTAACTGCCGGAGGGATAGTCGGCTATAGGTAACTGGTGTCGAAGAGGGTTCGCAGCTGGCACAATACAGTGACTCGTTTTGATACATACCTAGGTACTTAGTATGGTTTGGGATATATATTCAAATATATTCATGCCCGACTAGCTGGCCCCGTCTCATCACTGTATATATTCCCGTTAACATACATATCAGTGGATGTCTTGTGGGCGAAATCTCACTGAGAGTTCCAATGGTAAGTGTGAATGGTGTATAATGATGTCTATTGATGCAAGCACCCACCTCGTTGCAAACGGAACTCCTGGCTAAAGAACTGGACGTCTAACGATAAAAGATTTAAGACAACGACTCCATAGCTGTGTAAATACACCGTAAAAAGAAGGAACTGGGTAGTTAGGCATTTGTATTTCGGGTTATGTATTCAATGAATAATAGCCTCAGAAAATATCAGACTAAAAGTGAGTGATGGAAATATTACGTACCATCAAACAAGGAAAAAAGAAGATGGTAATTAAAATATATTATCCATCTTGACGGGAAACCTTGAGTGGTAATGAGAATCAAGGTTTGGGCAGCCTATGGTTGCTTTGCTTTTTGCTACCTATGAATGTCTCGATCGTGTTGATAGTCGTTTCTTGATATTCTGCTTGCCTTGCCTCTTGCAGCCAATGTGATTCGATGGGTGGAACATGCTGTCTCGCAAATTCAACCAATGCCTTCGAATTCGGGGCTCCTTCATAGAGCCCAATGCAGGAGACACGGGGTATGCAAAGAGACTCAGATAGGCGGTCTTCACATGACTTTGATAATCCTACCAGCCTAATGGGTGTTTGGCTAGGGTTTGATTTTGAGGCAACAGCTACCATCTGAGGGAAATGCCCGTTGAGAATACTGGACTGTCCGGATCTTGCTACAAAGATAACCGAATAGGGAGAACAAGATGTTTCCTGACTGGCGAGTTTCTCTTCTAAGGTAGAATCCACACCATGTGCCTTAGATGCCATCTCCTGCAGGTGACGCGTTACAGTTGTTAGACCAACATCAACGTACGTTCTCAGTTCAGGAATGGGAGGAGACGCAAGTTCCTTAGAACCTGTGTTTGGCGCCTTGCGCTTCCTCTTTTTATCACGTTGGCCTTTTGATGGTTGTATGTATTTTGATCGATGCCGTCCCAAAGGCTCAAGTAGACTAGCACAAACTGTTAGCCCAGAGAACACCCATTTGGGTATTGCGCAGAAAAAACATCTGTAAGGTGGAATTACTATAAGCAATAAACTAGAAAACAGAATAATGTCTATATAGTAGACTGGCAATTAGAAATATCTTAACTTACGCGCATAAAATTTCTAGGAGTGTTTCTTGATCCTCAAGAGTTACACTAGGCCTAGCAATCTTTCGTCAGTCTATTGCTCTGAAAATTGGTAATTAGGTAATGGGGATGAAATACCACGATACTGCCGAATATGGAGTGTCTAATTGATACACAACTTTCTTCTTTTTATCCATCTTTGGATACCTAATTCAAACGTGAACCGATGTTGTTGACTTATGTGAAATATCTCAGCAGCTATTCTTCCAAGTTGTTGTTATAACTGAATAAAAAATTCATGTGAAAGATTATTGCAGTTGTTAATAGGGTGGTTGAGATCACTAAATTGGTACTGGTCCGTGCGCAATGCTCCCGAGACCATCAAACATTGAATATAGAGACAAAAAGTATACTTTCATTTTAAGTTCAAATGTCGTAATTGTCAAAATAAGTAACATACATAATCTATTAAAATATTCATATTCATATACAATTATGCATTACTTCCGTTCCCGTCTTCTGATTAGAATATAGTACGGGTTATCTGTGATGGACTTTATGGAGCAATCCTTTGATGATATCCATATCTTCCTTCACAGTTTCACTGTTCTCATGTTCTTTCGATATTTCTACTTTAGATCTCAATCGCGCCACCATAAGATCTAAGGCAAGTTTCGGTGATGCCAAAGACAACTCCTCGCTCAGTTTTGCTTGGCTGATAACTTTACCATCGCACAATTGCTTAACTAGACTTTCCGCAAGATCCTGGCAGTTGCTTGTCAAGAGATTATAACGTGGATGTAGCGCCATGTGGTGAAGCCCTATACCTAATGCATTAGTACTAGAGTAAACTACGAGATTACCTAAATCACTGGGCAGTTAATTCACCTAGCTCTTGGATCTCTTGATGCGATCTTGTTGTCTCGCCAACATAATAACATGAGCTCCATGTCTCGATGTATGTAGCAACAACATCTGTCACACGAAAGAAGTTCTTGCCGATAGCGTTGAGCGCTAGTTGGTCGCTCATCAAATCGTAACAGTAGGAAGGATTGAAGCCACGATCAATTACGCATAGGGCCCAATGACTGACACTGTTTAGACTCATACCGACATGCTTGGCAAGCAAGTTATAGGAATTCCTTGATAGTTCAAACACGCCGAACTCGATTGGTATAGTGACTAAAAAGACGGCTTTATGGGACGTTGTCGGATTGCATTCTAATGGCGGCATCTCAACGACCGACTCTCCGGTAATTTTTGCCAAAACCAAGCGGAGAAATCCATTTTTCTCCTGTCGAAGCCTCTCTTGCTCGGCTCTAGCTGCGTCTTCTCTCGTCGCTAGGATTTCCCGGGATTTTCTGCGCCCCCTATAACAAATCGGTGTTAGATACTCTAGTCTCTAGGACTATGATTGCCGAGGACAACAAAGATCCCGATAAATGGTAGCTGGGCAAAAGGGCAAAGCAAGAGGAACATTACCATTTCTCCTTCAGATATTCTTCTGTAGCCAATCCAGCACCTTTTAACTTCAATAAAGCATCGAAGCCCATTCTTATAACTACAACTATGATTGGTAGGCTGTGTATATCTAAGTAGACGATAATTGGTGATGTGTCGCTGTTGTCACCGAATCTCTCTCCAGTACATCCTTTCCGCTTATGTATATGCAAACATGTCCTGTAGTCCGGAAATACGGCTGCGGCTGACCACCAGGGCAGGCAAGCAACTTATGGATCACCTTATGGATCATCCTAGGTTATTGATCCTACCTAGTACCATCCAGCTATTTGCCTACAGCGTTCTAAATCTCGGTATGCATGCGTACCACGCGTGCTTAGTGGGGGTTAATGGAAAATGTGATACAAACCTGCATGTATGAATTCCATCTACAGAACGCTACTAGGTACCTAGATACCTACTTGTTTCACTACACATAAGTATCGTTTTTAAGTTTTATAAATGTCTGTAGTTTTTGTTTTCTTTATTATTTTAAATGACTAGACTGCATTATGCTGAGTAGGGGCACTTATACTAGGTACCTAGGTAGCCTATAAGGGTACCTAACAGGTAGGTTCCAGAACTACCTAATTCATGTAGCTTCTCTTCTAAGGGTTTACCCCTCAAAAATTACATAGTACCTAGGTACCTAACATAACCAACTTGGAGGTATGTGCATCATACAGTGCTAAGAAAGTACTAAGCAGAATGCTATACTGTAAGTATGTATCCAGGAGTTTTCTAGTAGAGTTACATCTTTAACTGGGAGAGTTAGTTATTTACCTGATACTCTGGTCAGAATTGCATAGTTTGTGTCTTTAAAATATGACCTATCTTTCGAAGTCGATATTTGACTTTGGCTGTATGAAAGACGAATCGAACCCGACTGCCAGACGGGAGTGCCCTTTCTACATGTGCTCTGTAAATGTATGTATTACTTAGCCGGGGTGCCTGACCCATTATTCTTTGTTTTTATCAGAGATCTACACCAAGTACCCCGTCATGTTTGCTTGAGTGAGGAGCTTCCAGAAAATTAACTATTTGAGGCGAAACCTAAATTGACCGCTTTGCTTGCCCTAGCGACACAACAGACTAGATTCTAGCATAACCCAGCAGCTTGGGTCCGCTGAAGTAAGTTTAGTTTTCGTTTGAGTGCTCCAGCTGACTTACATACTACTAGGTACCTATCTCAGTACATACTGCACTATTGGACCTTGGAAAGTTGAATTTATTGCTACCTACCAGTACTTCCAGGGCTACAATACCAGACCCCCCTAAGCTGCTAGGTACCGGTAGCTGATAAGCCCTGTGCATGCGTTTTCTCCAAGAGCTGCTCCCGCTTCTGTGGATTATTTTAATATTTTCCTACCCACCTAGACAAGCAAAGCCCTGAAGATCCATGGTTTTTTAAGCATCTCATCCTAACCATTCCATAATTCGACCTTCTCTTAGGTACGTTTATATTCATCCCCTGAGCACTCGCCTTATGACAATATTAAAGGTCTTTTACAGTTCCTATACTAAAATCGCCTTGAATAAGCATCTTGCCACCGCATGTATCCGTACATATATGGATACTTCCTGTTTTCACATAATAACAGGCAGACCTTGCGCAGCTTAAAAGGTACATAGATACTTCCACCTGAGACCCCACTTTAATGATACGCTAGCGTCGCCTAATTCCAAGCGTTTTCGTTAATCGTATTTTCCAGGTATCTAACCCGTGGACCTTACTGCCTTACAAATTACATCCTTCTTTGGTATTTTCGAGTGCGACAAAACCTGTACCAAGACGATCTTCGACTCAACACAACCTTACCCAATCGCCTACACATATTACCTTCATTACCTTCCTTAGTAACACATCCCGAGGTGCTTCTTCCATTGAACACCCTGATTGATCCATCATTTAAGCCGCACTGAGAGCACACGCTCTCTACTGTGCACATCTTTTTTGCCTGCCTAGTACTATACTAGGTAACCTCTTTACAATTCCGACGGTCTGATATTACATTGTCTCAACTGATCTATCTAGCACTGTTACCTGTCATATCCATATGTGGGTGTAAGGTAAGTTGCTAACCTTCATATCTATCATATCATATCATTCATTCATCCATCCATTCGTTACCTCGTCCATTTATACTCGCTAGTCGAATCATCAAGAAGAGGCGTTGCGCTAGCATTGTTAACGAAGGATTCCATTGAAGAATCTATGGAAGCAAGAAGCAAAAGAATCCCTACCTACATACATCCATGATACATTCCGTACATCAATAGGCAGATAGGGTACCTACTTTTCAAGGTTCCCTGCCTGGGATTAGTAGCTGGGCGGTTTCTTAGCTAACCGTACCTATATGCTCCAGCTTGCTACTACGGTAGCTCTGAGCTCTTGCTTCCCACTTACCAGGGCTGCCTTCCTAACTCGTTCTCCACACGCGCCCCTCCCCCACCATTAGCTCCTTCACACTTGCACCACTGACGCCAGACCCAAACAACCTTGGGAACGCCCCCGTCACTACACCAAAAATTGACTGGAGCTTCTCCAATATACCATCATCACAATTCATACCAGCTGCCTATCATTCTGTAGACCTCTTCTTTTTTTATAAGAGGATTCTCGAGAGCTGTGGGATCTATATCCCTTTCTTTGTAACACTTTGATACCCTTTTAGACCTTTTGATTGTTTTCTTCTCATTTTTCTTTACTTCTTACTCGTCCAAAACTTTTCACCATTCATTTCTATTCTTTTTCCCCCGAGCGCTGTACCCCGCCTAATCATTCCGCAACCCACATGCTAATACTGGAGTCTACCAGCATCCGCCGAGCCTTCTCGCGCGAACGTCTTAAGCTTTATCTGGAGCTCCACGATTAACCCCCTACCCGATCGGGTCAGTAAGGACCAGATGGATCAGGATTCGAGATCATCCGAGCCGCGAGAACGTGCCGTCTCCTCCGAGCCTTGCTCAACTCGACCTAACCCTTTTGACGACGGTGACCTTTCCGCCCGAAAACGTCGTAGGACCTCTCTTTCTGGTTCTAGGAGCGCGTCTGTCGATACTCTTCCCTCTCGGGACGACGCCGTCGCTTCCGACCCGAGCATCATGAAAGTCGATACGCCCGAGCCAATCCCTCCTAGCACACCAGCTCATTCAGAGCCTGCCACCGAACCTGTCTCGAGCAAGGTCACTATCAACTTGCGAAATGCTGACAGCCTTGAAGATACACCTTCATCTCCGTCTTCTCCTACACCCGCACGATCTCGCAAAGACAGCATCAAGGTCAGCGTCGAAGAGCCAGAAGTGAACATGATAGAAGTGCCTTCAGTCGAGGATGGCTCTTCTTCCGCGTCCGAGATGGACAGTCCCGAAGTACCTACTGTATCCTTCGAGGAAGACTTTGAATTCTGCAACACTCAACCTAATATAACACTTTTGCCGGAAGCAAGAGCTGCATCATTCAGTGCTGCCATGGTCGAGTTTCCATACCACAGTGAAGGAGAATCGTATCAGGAGACAGTTTCTCGCCTCGCTGAATACTTTCGACAGCGTATGTCGAGTACGCTCATGTCTCGTGAATCTTCTAACCCTCTCACAGAACCGACACATGTTGACGAAGCCTTGCAACTTTTGAATGGGTGGTTGAACCGATATACAGCATTTGCGCATATCGAGTTTTATCCCATAGTAGTAGAAGCATACCAGGAGAATAAACAATTCTGGCAAACTCTTCCAGAACTCTTCTACACAATAGTTCATCGGTACGTATTCTGTGAAGCGAACCTCGATTGATTGAAGTAGTTAACAATATTTCTTTATTAGGCATGGTTATTCGAAATCAACCCAGACTCGAGAGACTATCAGTCAGATGTTCACGCAACTTGCTAAACTCACCGCATTTCTCCTCACTGTCGATTGCCGAACATTAGTATACGTCATAAACAAGGAAGATGCCGATTTTGATTTGATATCTCCAGGTTTTATTAAACTATTTGGAAGCCTCACGAGCAAGGACGACAGCCAACTGGCCAACACATATGCTTTGGCGAATTCGGGATTTTCAGAATTGCTTGATATCCTTCAAGCCAACAGCGATGGATTGCAACTTCAACTATCCCGCTTTACTGATCTGCTCCTGAACAATCTACTCCGATCCCCTAGGAGAGTGATGGATAACCTCACTGGTGTATCTATGCTAATGGACAGTCTCGTACGAGATAGCTACAGAAAGCAGTCGTACTCCGGGACCTATTCCGCCGTAGCCCTCGAGCGAGCGAGAAAAAACCTTGCCTATGGTCTGGATTTCTTCAGAATCATTGCGGATGCCCTCGATGTCGTGATAGAAAAATCTACCAACAATTTAAGTTCCGAGACTGTCGTTTCTCTTACCGCCTGTCTATCACCTATATTCAGATACAGTCTGCTTGGTAGCAATGCTGAAGCTAATAAGCTCATGCAAGACCATCGCCAACAACACCCTAACCTTCCCGATCGATTCACGCCCGAGGCGATGAATTTAGAATGGCGAATACGCATATTCTGTAAGCTGGTGAGGTCACGTCAGATGCAGCTCAGAGTTACGGCAGCTACACAGCTCTGTGACGATCTAGTTCTCCAGTGGAGAACATACGCCGACCGTCAGGAGATAGGAGATGAAAATCCCTACCTGACATATCTCCGGTATTTGTCTAGCTATCTTGTCGAAACCGGGATTGTTGATTACCTCCTGGGGCCGACGTGTCACCCAGAGATCACGCAAGCGAGCTTTAACATTGTTGGATTCTTGGCCGTTACCAAGACTTACATATCCGCACAGACGGATCTCCTCTGGCAGACGTTGACGTCTACGCAGGATCCCCGAATCTCCGATGCCATAGTTCGTATGATGTCTAAGGTTGTCGGTTTGTTAGATTCGGAATCGCTCTGCTATATATGTGAGAAATTCCATGGCCTACCGGTCGAGGCTTTCTCTTCTTGCATGCGGGATTTCTTTGAAAATGTCACGAAGCAACTTCAGGAAAAGATGCTTTACCATCTTCCTATTACGCCGTACAAAACCTGTATTCGATTACTTCAAGAGTCTTCTGTTTATGGATCGCAAGGTTCCGTGGCGTACCCGGAGATTCACCAATTTGCCTTGACGAAGTTTGGTGCCCTTCTCCATCCGGGACCAGACCATCAAGAACGCCAGACCATGCGACTGGATTGCGTGCATGACATCGCCGCAAAAACCCGAACAACATCCGGGAGTCTCGAGGTACTCAATATGCTTATGGACAACCCACCATCACTACAGGCGATGATAGCCGAACACGACTTGACGCGGCTTCTTGTTGACGAACTTGAATCTACAATTGCCAATGCGCAAGCTGTTGGATTTGCACCTGTTTATACAAACCCCATCAGTCATGCTCGCCGAAGAATTCTTTCGACTATCATAATAAGCCATGGCTCTACCATTGACTCGGAACTTGGTCGACGTCTTTGGGACCTGCTTGTTGGGAATGGCGCTGCATGTCAGGAAGATAGAAAAACAGCCTGGGATGATTTAAACATGGCGCTTCGAAGAGCACGGCTAGACAACCCCTTCCTCGGAGCCTGCCTGAGAGAATACTTGCCTGAACTACCCCCGTCTTGCTATTGCGGAGGTTCCCTCGCCTTTGTCCGAGAAGCTATCATCCCCCTCGCAAACGATATCAATGGTATGGTTCTCGACGACGATGACAGTGTTAGGCTAGCTGGGCTTGAACTACTGTGGCAAATGATCTTGACAGCTCCCAATCATACTATTGAAGAGACGGCTATATCTACGCTCGTCAATGACATATACGTTGACAGCCAGTCGATAATGTCATACCCCCTTCATCGCGCAAGAAAAGTTCATTTTGCTCTCGTACAGCGATGCTTGCAGCAACTCAAGCGTGCGGCGCAGAAGCTGAAAGAATTCGGCGACGGGGACTTGGCGATAGATGTAGCTATTAATGAGCAGCGCCAAGAACAGGAGCTGCAATTTACAAGGTCCCTACAGGTACTTATAGCACTTCTCAAGGCGCTGCAGGCCAGACCCCATTTTGCAGCGCCCGATTTACGGTCTCTCATGCTGCAAGCGCCTAGCCCCGTTGACGGTGACTCCGCAGAGTTAAAATACCAATCTTTCGATGGCGAGGAGCAAACCGATGTTAAATCCCTGGATATTGGATTAAAGAATACTGCTGCCTCACTCCTCGCTAGCTTGCGGGAAGCCACCGGCTTTGATAATTACCGGCTGTACTATCGCGGACAGCCCCTAGCGCCGTCAGAGAGTGCTATCTGCAAGCCTATCGAAGAACTCGACATCAGGAACGGTTTGATACTTGTGAAGAAGGAGTCTGGGATCGCAACTTCTAAGCGCATTAAGCCAGGTGCTTCACCGCTCGACATTGAAATTCTGAGTCATTTCAAGGACTTGTGGGAGTATCTGAGCATGGAAGAGAAGTTAGCACGAGAGGTAAACGAACATTCTGCTACATTATATCTTATGATACGCTGACGCTTGTTTCTAGATCTATCATTTTCTAGTATCCCTTCCGGCTGACGATTCAATTCTAACAACCTTCGAGGATCCTACAACCTCTTATCGAGATGTATTCCCGCTTGGGCAACCTTTCAAATCGTTGTATGCACTACATGCGCTTCGCGAGTATCTTAGTACCCGGCAGCTCAAGAGCAATGTTATGCAGGTTTCTTCACCAGATGGCGAGAGTCAGGTAAACACCGCAAATGACCGACAAGATGCTCTCGTTAGAGCGATATCTTTGATCGTTGCGGCAATCTGCGATCCTGAAGTTGTTGAACGAGGATCAAGTGAGGGTCTGCAGCTCAAGCTAAGCCTTGAACTTGTAGACAACTTTGTTCAGCTTTTGAAAGGTATGTCGATCTATAGCGCTATAGTTTGGCTCCGTGTGCTAACTGGACGAAGAAACCCCGAATGTCGAGACCGGCATGCAACAACTGAACTTGGACCTCCAGAAACGACTTTCCGCCATACTCACAAATGCTGCGTTGGCTCAGACTAATCAGGTCAGCATCGAGCTAATTAACCGTTCGTTCGAGGCCCTCCTCGAGCCTTGTATAAAGGGTAACGCGTTCTGGGAGGGTTTCCGGGATGAAACGGGAGTACAAAAAGTGGTCCAACGACTCCTTCTCGACGATTCGCGCCCTATTGTTAGGAAGAACGTCGCAAGGCTGATCACATACAAGAGCATTAATGCTTATGGAATATCCGGCGGACGCTCCCTGCAATTCGCAGAACTCTTCTGGCCCATAGTATCTCAACTCGTGCCCCGAGCCGTTAGGGAGCCGAGTAAGTGCGAAGAGACTTTTTGCCTCTGCTTCCAGTTACTTCATAAGCTCAATGCCGAGAACCCCAGCGCCATTAACCTGCCTGCCTGTCTTAGGCAATGTGCAGAACTACTATTATCATACACAACTACAGAGGACATAGCTCATCCGGACAAGGACGTTGTGGCACACGGCCTTATCACAATTCTTAATATTGGAATTACCGAAGCATCAATTGAGAAGGAGCTGGTCGAATTTCCGACCAATTTTGTTTCCAAATTGTTCTCTCGGCACTTATTTCCGCCGGAAGATGAGGATGATGCACTGGTGCCAAAGGTGATCTTGCACACTCCTTCGCGAAGCATGTTATACGATATCATATTCGCCTTGGTTAAAGATGATGTCGCCCAGACTACCCGTCTACTATACGATCTGAACCAACTCACGTCTCACCGCATCGAAGATGGGCTTGAGATCTACAAGTATGAGCTTCCGCAAGCTTTTGAAAGATCAACTGCTATTAGGTCATCTTGCGGTTATTCTGGATTGCGAAATCTTTCTAACACCTGCTACCTGAATTCTCTCTTTACACAACTCTTTATGAACGTTGGATTCCGTCGCTTTATGCTTGAAAAGAGAGTCAGGAACCCACTTACGCATCCATTGCTCCACGAGACCCAGGTCCTATTTGCATTCCTGCAAGATAGTCGCCGACGTTGGGTAGAGCCGTCAGGCTGCGTAGGGCAAATCACAACCTACGACGAGACTCCTATTGATATCCACAATCAAATGGACGTAGATGAGTTTTATAGCCTTCTATTCGATAGATGGGAAGCGCAGTTCTCTCTAGAAAGTGACAAGAAGAGCCTTAGGTCGATCTACGGAGGCGAGTTGGTCCAACAGGTGAAGTCTAAGGAATGCGAACATATCTCCGAGCGCATTGAACCATTTTCCGCTATTCAATGCGACATCAAAGGCAAGGCGGGCCTCGAGGAAAGCCTTCAAGCTTATGTAGACGGCGAGATTATGGAAGGAGGTACGTTGCTGTTCTTCTCGCGCCAATCTTTTCTGATTCTGACTTTTACTTTAGACAACAAATACAAGTGCTCGGAATGCGACCGCCACGTCGATGCAGTTAAAAGGTCAGTGAATTGCAGCTTAGATTCGACGGTAGCAAAGCTAACAATAGCGACAGGGCGTGTCTCAAAGATATTCCGGACAACTTGATATTTCACCTGAAAAGGTTTGATTTCAACCTGAGGACGCTGACACGAAGTAAGATCAACGACTACTTCCCATTCCCTACCAAGGTCGACATGCAGCCTTATACTATCGAGCACCTGAGCGATCCTTCCCGCAATTCTGAACCGGACATGTTCGAATTGGTGGGTGTGCTTGTGCATTCCGGAACTGCGGAGTCCGGCCATTACTACTCGTACATCCGCGAACGGCCGACGGCAAGCAGCACACCATCATGGGTTGAATTCAACGATGAAGTAGTCACGTCGTGGGATCCTGCGCAGATGGAGAGCGCATGTTTTGGAGGACCGGAATACCGACCACAATTCGAGGCCGGCACCACGTACGAGAAGGTTTACAGTGCGTACATGTTATTCTATCAACGATCTTCCTCGCTGCAGAAAGAGCAAGAAATGCTGAGAGCATCGGGTCATACCGGTCCACTCCGGGCCGACCTCCCCAAAACCCTCGAGTCCCAGGTCAGTGATGACAACTGGTCAATTATCCAACGACACTGCCTTTATGATCCAGCTCATATGCCGTTTGTGTATGAATTACTTCTTAATTCTTGGGGTACGAAGTGTTCGAAGGATCACAGGAAGGAAAATCTAGCAATGCAAACCGCACTTGGACATATGGATCAAATCGCATCACGAGCCAAGGATCTTCCAGATTTTGACCAGCTTAAGGGTTTGCTGATCAAGGTTTGCCAACGGTGTCCTTTGTGCTGTTTCGCGTTCTTTAATTATTTCAAGCACCACAAAGACGCTCTGCGCATGCTCCTACAGAGAAACACAGACGTGGCTGTCCGCCAGGATGTCGGAAGGATCCTGATATTCGCTATCTGTGTCATAAAGAATTCTTTCCCAGACGAATACGGTCCATTCGACAGTGACGGCGACGTATTAATAACCACGGCACGCCATCATTCGAATGTAATGGAGATTACCATTGATCTGTTCTACCATATCTGGGACGCTTTCCACCTGCGTATCAACTCCTGGACCGAGTGTTTCGGGACCATGCTCGAATTTGCCCGATTGGGACGTTACGAAGCAGTGTTGTTCTTAGACAGAGATTTCCTGTCTAAATTGCTAATGGTGATTGCAGCGGACCAGGCCCTTGATCTCCCAAACCAATATGCCAGGCTGCTCAATGCGGTGTCCAGAAGGTCTGCGAGGCCACCTAACTATGAAAGCATCATCGCCCTGATCGAGGAACTTTTATCGAACATCGAGCCGACACTAAGCCAGAATAACATCCTGGAAGAGGCTCACGGTCGATTGTTACTGGCGCTTCAGGGCGAGCCTGTTCCCCTCACTGCCGCCGAGGTAAATATCCTGCACAGAGATTGGGCGAGGGGGCAAGCAAACGTTTTCGTGGAAAAACTAATCTCTCTGAACCAAAACCCTATGGCCACCGATTGTATAATCAGCCGCCTAATAGGGTTTAACCCGGTAATGGACCAAAAGGTCTATGCGACATTACGACTCGATATCACTGGTGACCTAACCTCTCATATGGTGTCGCCTTATCTTCGTGTCGCTACAACTTATTGCCGCGATAGTTCCAATGGCGAGAACGTCTTTCGCCTGGTTAATTTTGTGGCTAGTCAATGCAAGAACTTGCAAAACGCAGAAGGTCGCGCCTTTTTCGAGTTCCATCGAGATGTATTTGATGGACCACGTAACACAGGGGAGACGATGGAAATGATCCATCTGCACGGTCTAGATAATATACCGAAATGGGCCCCGGGACTATTGGGATATATAGACCAGGGGGTGAGCGATGAAGTAGATAACTTCCTACAAGAGAAGTTGTTTAAGCATGGACCCTCCCCTGCATTTGGGGAGAGTAACGGTGGGCTTGAAAAGTCACGGGCGATGAATTCAGCTGCTAGGCTTCTGGCAATCTCTTGCCTGGAGTATCTACGGGATACCTATGTCGTTCGCGCAGCGCAGGCAGCTAGATACACGGTCGTCCCCCTTGATCGAATCATCAAGAAGTGTGAGCCGTACTTTCACCTTGACGAGGAGATGGATGACGGTCTCGAAGTACAGTTCAATGAACTCTGTCGAGGTAGGAGTTCTATTGGATATGAATCGTTCGTTGAGAATTCCACACACTAACTCACAAATAGTTGTCCTGGAACCAATGGACAGGCTTACGGTCGACGAGATTGAAGAGGATGGTTCCGGTATGTGGAGCGACTCTACCACCGCCACCATGGACTATGACTGACATAGTCAAGATTGGGAACAATCGGTCGGTTCTTCGGAACCGATGGATAACCTAGCTGATATCAGCATGCAAATCGACCGTGATCTAGTATAATCGAACCCTCGGGCCACAACGAAGGCACTTCTACATTATTGTGTTGATTGATGTGTTGATATCGATTAATTGAGACGGCCAACTAGGTTGAAACGAACGCAACCGATGGTAAAAAAGGGTTCGACGGCGAATCGGATAAACGGACTGGCAAACTAGGGTGAATGCATAGCACCGGAGTGATAGGCGTCTTCAGGATGGACAAAATGGTATTTCGCGACGATGTTCTTTCGGCGTCCTGATGAACTGAGATGTTTGTTGAGGCAATACTTGCCTGGAACTCATCTGACTGTACGAATTATGGTTCATTGCATAGCAATTCTCACGAGGTGGAATGACAATTCTTTTTCCCCTGATCAGGACGACGAATGCCTTAGATGCTTCACACTTTGTTTCAGTGAGATTACCTACTGGTGCTGTTTTCCTTTGCAGTTTACTTCTTTCCACGACGCAGATATGGCCAGGGGACAGCAAATAATGATTTGGTTGCGTCTTTCATTCTCTAAAGCTGTGATATGTTCGTCTATCTGCCGATGAATCGGTTGGCCATCAGGCCGAAGCTAGTCAAACAAGTATCCTTCTAAAAATTGAAGTGCGGTGGTAGTAGGTATGAAAAACTACTCTCTCGGAATCGTGAAAAGCCGTTTGAGTGATATGTGTGAACACGATTTTGATTGGTTATTGGTGTTGACGACGTTGATATTGACGACTAGCAAGATGCAAGTGCAAGGTTTAAAAAGTGCTTCCTGGCTAGGATATTGCAGATTTAAGCGTGGACTTAAAAATGGATAAACGCCCTATCTTCCTACGGTAATGGAATAATTAGCGGGATCTACTATTCGGCTCCTACGGTACGTACACATCCATGGATGCCACATAACATCTACACCTAGTAGCAATAAAGTAGATACCTAGCACGTTTAACATGACAACCTCTTTTCATTCTGTCTCGCTTTAATATTATCTATTTCTTACGAAGGGCAACCGGTGCCATGTTACAATTTACGGTGGTGGATTCGACTGCCCGTCAACAATCGACCGAATGTTTATGGAGGTTTATGCACATCTATTTTTGGACTTAACCCCTACTAGGTAGCAAGAACATCTCGGGATCTAGCCATAGCTGGCCTAGCACGTGTATTTGGCAGGGGTATAGAGGTCGGGTGCCGGGGCCGGGATCTATATTTGGGTGCTGTAGCCGCCCATGCAAGATGCGGGGGAGAAGCTGCTCTTCTCTGGTTGGTCGGTGATTTGAGGTTTTTTTAGTCCGGATAATTAGTGGGGGATTATGGAGAGTTATGTAGGGATATTCGTGGATATTCTTCGCCGTTTGCTGCAGGTCCGGCACACCATCATTCCATAATCATCACAACACATATGCATGGAACATGGAAATTGGAAATCTAGGGCTAATAACGCGTGAGCTTGAGGAACCAACGTCTATCCTTTAACGGTGAGAAACCTGGGATTACCCACCTAATTACATGTGATATGCAAGCAGACTCGTTGACGAATCACGTACGTATCTTCGCCTTGAAACAAAGCATTCTCATGACGAGCTGACTACCAGTCGAGAGCGGCGGGTACGGTGAGCCTGACGCTAAGTTTCAACATGTCCGAATATAGAATGATGAAGAACGGGAGGGAGGGAAAGGGTAAAACAACGCACCAATGATCATCGTCGGATCCATAACCCACCCTTTCTTCAAACATCAAACCCCACGAACGCCTCGATCACCTCGTGGCCTACTCGAGTCGATCGTAGTTTCGTTGTTTCACTGTTCCATTGTTTCAAGTTTCGAAGCGCCCTTACTTTTTATATCCTCTCTCGCCCTGTAGCAAGGCTTTCTTTCTTGACTTTGCTCATTTCCCTTTTTGGCTTTCTCTATTTCGAGCTTCCCTGACGTCGTGATATATCTATCTACTATCGAAGCTGGTCTTCGCTTCTTCTTAAAGACTCGGTGGATCATCCTTCAAGATCTATAATCAAATCTCTGCAGTTCGGGAGATAAGACATCCGACCTCGATCTTTACGGTTCTTAGTTGAAGAACATACATTGCACTGCCCCTCGGGTTGTTTTTATCTTGCAGAATACACGGCTACACAGCTACAGTTCTATTGCGTCATCTTCCTGTCGACAATATGTCGCTGTCTAAGCAACGCATCTCCTCCCCTTTAGAGGCGGGGCCGTCGATCCTTGACGCGTATAACCTACCATCTCACTTGACAGGCGCGTTGGAGTACGCATCGAAGAGGCTTGCGAGGAAGGCCCTGCATATTACCTTAGTAGTCGTGCGGAAGGAATATCAACTTCCAACAGTGATTCCACCGTGCCCGACACCGACTTCCCCTCCACTCACGCCGTCTCCTACACGCTTTGCTTCTCCTGTCGCTGGGTTAAGACAGTTAGTCCGAAGGGGAACCAGCGGCTCTACATCCAGTCTATCATCTGTAGCATCAAATTCTACAGCCAGTACATCCTCCTCAACATCTCTGCCTACCTTGACCGAAACTCTACCCATCAGCCCTCGTCGCTGGGCTATACCCCTGACACCTGGCAGCCCTATGACCCCCGCCACCCCATCAAGCATCGTCACAGCTTCCTCGGCATCATCCATATCACAAGGACCCAACGAATTCGGCCTACGGCTAATCTACACCGGCCTACTCTCTCCCAAAGCCGAAAAGACATTACGAACCACAATTCAAAAAGCGGAGCGCAAGTTCCGAATTGGCACGGGTTGGCTACCCCCCGCCACCACCGCGTCCGCATGCGGCCTGAACTTGGACCTGGTCCGCAGGAGTTTGTTGCAGAACGAGGTGCTCTTCTCGTCCGAGGGTCTGATCCTGCTCGGCCTCGACCGGCTGTACACCTTCAAGGCCGCACTCTCGGCGTACTCTCGTTCCCGTTTCACAAGCGGCACTTCATCACCGCTCGCCTCGCCTTCACCCACTCCTAAGATCGCGGATACCTCACGCATCGAGGATGCGGTGGACTCGCTCCGCCGCTTGGTCCTCGCTAATGGCGGACGCCCGGTCTCCAAGGCGGATTTATACCGCAGTTACGACTGGCTCGGAGTGAATGCACGCGCGCTACGTGATGTTGAGGGCATGTACAGACGTGCGTACGGTGGGATCGACCGGGTTGGTGCCTTCGAAATCACACCGGAAGAGCGGGAGCGCGAGGCCCGACCCGTCGTCATGATCGGCGCGCCACCCCCACCTAAGACGCCACCGAAAACCCAAACCACGCCCGTTCTCAAGCTAGATACGAGACTTGCGACGGCCACGACAACGCGGATTTTCAAGCCGAAGGCTAAGAGCATCACGCATGCTACGTCGCAGACACAGATACAAATCCACACGCAACCCCAAGCCGACGAGAAACAAGGCCCCTCGGTTACGGAGCTAGAGATCAAGCTCGATAACCTGGCCGTCGAAGACCCCGACAAGGACGGAGAACCGGAGGAAGAAGAACACACGGCGCGACCGATCCGGGGCCTCCCGTTCTGGAACGGCGCGTCCATCGACGAGATGATGTTGTCGCCGTGCGATAACGCCAGTGTTCGGCAGTCGCAGACGCTGGGCCCGCAGACGCCGAACGGGTACGATGACATCTCGCCGATAACAAGGGGCGAGTGGGGGTTCTTGTTTAAGGGCGAGGGGTGGAAGCAGGGGAAGACGGCGGTGGTGGAGACTTGTTGAGAGCGAGGGGATGGAGCTGAACATGAGGGTGGATAAATGTGTACATCATACTGTACTGTATTGTGTATATATGTATATGTATATAGGGATATGGATTGGTTGGTTGGTTGGGATTGTGTATAACAAGTCACCAGCGCGGAGATTGAGACTGGAATACTTAGATGATACCCGCTAGATTTTACCCTTCTGAAGAAATTTGTTGTGCATATTTAGCTAGCTAGCTGCCTAGGCTGTTGTTTAATACACCGGACGTGAGGGGATGGGGAATCAAATGGTTATATTAGGATGGATATCTTGACTGATTTTAATGCTGGTGACGCCGACCTATGCTATGCGATGCGATGTGATTTTGCTATTATTGTGGCTTCCGTGTTTGTTTGTGGCCATCGATCTGGGATCTAGCTTACTGCTAGTTCTTCCTGGTCCTGATTACTGGACGTAATGCACTTGTTTCTTCTCACTCCGTAAACAACCTCTACCTTCCCCCCTCCGAGCTCATCACCATCGGCCCCCTACCCCTACTCCTATTCTCCTTATCATATCCTCCCTCTTCTCATCAACGCCACCCATACTGCGCCCCAGCCTCATTCCTCTTCCCCTTGCCCGTAGCAAAGCTCTCCTCTAGTGCGTCGCGCTGGTTCTGCACCTGGCTGACCAGCTGGCGCAGGTTGTGCTTGCCCGGCGCGATGGCGCGGATCGGGTTATACGCGGGTTGCAGCTGGCCCGAGGCCCGTAGTGCCTCGTTGTGCGCGTACTCCCTGTCTGTGTCGAAGTTGACTACGCGGCTGTCCGGCACCGTGCCCCCGCGCCCGAAGAGCTCGCGGCGGGCGGCGGCGGAGAGGTTCATTGAGGAGGCGAGGGCGTCGAGGGATTGGTTTGAGGTGGTGGTGGCGGATGCGGAGGGTGGTGGTTGGGTGGAGGAGGTGATGGCGTTTTGGGCGTCGTAGGCGGCGAATTCGTCGGTGGGTGTGGTTTGGAACATCGGTTCGTAGGTGGAGGGGTATGTGGTGGGTGTAGAGTTGGTGTCGTTTTCTCGCGGCGTTTGCTCGTCGGGGAGGGAGAAGAGGCTTATCTTCTCCCTCTTCTTCGGAGGCGGACTTGCTTCTTTGGGTGTGGGAGCCGGAGTAACTGTCTCGGCTTTTGGCGTTGTGGTGGCTTTTGCGGCTGTGGGTGGTTTGCCTAGAGTGCCCTTCTTGTTCGGTTTTCGGGATACTGATAATGGCCGGAACATTAGGGGCTTGCCCACTAACTTGACTTCGTCGGCGGGTTTCTGTTCTGCTGGTATGGAGGGTTGCTTCGCCGCGGGTTCTGAATCTTCGCTTCTCGAAACCGTCTCGCCTACGCCTCCGTCGCTGTTCTCGTTTGTTTCTCTACTGAAACCTGGCGCAGCACCGGTCTTTAGGTTTACGACGGGTCTTGATGCTGGCTTCCCAATGCCACTACTGGTACTACCACTACCACTTGCCGCAATGGGCTTCTTTCCGACATTCTTGGGGGGCGGTAGGAACGAGTTGAAACCACTAAACGCGCCGCCTCCTCGACCTCCTATCTTCGCACGCTTGGTAGGCGGCGCGTCATCTCCGTCGGTGGGCTTGCTCTCGCCGCGACCGGATGCGCTCTGGGGGAGGTTGACGAGGATCTTGCCTGGCTTCGCGCGGTCGACAACTTTTTGGAAGGGCCGCTTCCCACTCGCTGGTGCCGATTGAGAGGTTGATATCGGCGCGGGTGCAGGCTCTGGCTGGGCGACAGGCTCGGAGTCGGATTCTGAGTCTGAATAGTCGACGAGACCCATTTTCGGTTTGCAAAGAGGTTGTGTGAATTGTTCGATGATACGATCTTAATAGTTGATGGATACTTCTGATTAAAAGCTTAGGTTGATTGTGGCGTCATTAGGCGTTGTAAGGTGTGGCGCTTTTTTTATGGATACCCCTGGGGTCGTTTCGGTATCTTATCAGCACCTATCAGAAGAGTATCTCACCAAGCTTCAATCCTACCTAAATAAAGCAGCAGAATCTTGACCATAAGGGGGTGTTTGGGACGATAATCTTTTTCTTACTTATGGCCCGTGACACTTTAGTACATAAGTATGCGAAAGTGGATCCAGATTATGGGGCAGTTCCCACTATAATTTAGACCAATCAGCGCATATTTGCATGTTGGTAAGTCTTCGTATGTTTGTGGTCTATAAGTCCATAAGTTACTTATTATTAGGTAAGTAATAATTGAAGCTATTCGCAACCTTGTCGGCTTATTAAAACTGTAAATAGCCTCATAAATCAATTAACAGTTCAATCAACAGTTCAATCAACAGTTCAATCAGTTCAACAAGGCTGCATGGGCGCACTATAATTACAGGGAGTTTTAGTGATTCAACGCGCTATATTTTAGCCCCTGTAAACTGCCCTGAAAATATAACGTATTACATCGCTAAAGTCCCTTATAAATATAGCGCATTACAGGGCTTAAAACCCCATAAGTCTAAAGATAAGTTTCTAAAAAGGTCCTTTCACGATTTCAATAAGCATAAGTCTTTTCAATATAGTTGATTGGCTACTAAACTAAGTATTATGGGACGATCCACCAGCAAAATTTAGGTAGGGTTCAGTCTACTGATACATACAAACGCAGTGCTGAACTTATTGCTGAAGCTCCACTATGGACCCGTAAGTCAAAAAAAGATTATTGTCCCAAACACCCCCTAAACAATATACATATTTTAACATTATAACATACCTAGTATATATCCTAATATTCTATCTTGGAGTAGATTTTTTTTTAAAAAAAAATCTCTGTGTTTCCGTAAATATGTACGCTGTATCAAAACCCTGTTCGATATCTCGATACCCTAGTGCAAATCGGTATTTGCATTGAAACAAACCAACATTATTTCAAGGGATGGACTGTAGATAGAACATGTGAACCCGTAGCTGCAGGCACGCCTGCGCAACTGTCTCCGCTTTCGTTTCTCTTCATCTATTCTCCCAAGATCCTTACTCTCCACAATGCCGATGGTCACCACCGACAAGGATTTACCCAAATTGCTTGACACCCCCGCGAAGCAGGTCAAATGGGCAAAGAAATTGGTCGCCGAGCATCTGAATAGTGCTGCAACGCGCGTCGACAAGCCTCCCATGCAGGGGATGTTTAGTAGGACTCTGTTTGCTACCCTCGCTAACGGCCGTGAGGTGGTTGTGCAATTTCGTACCGAACCGCTTGATGTTAGTTCCTTCAAGACTGCCAAGGTGGCGTTAGGTTCATATGTACCAGATGTTGGGGCTCTCGGCAATGAAGAGTTAGAGAACGCAGGTGCCTGGGCTTACTCCCTCACCCTCATGCCCGGTAAGATGTGGCTGCGTGGAATCGCTGGGAAAGGAGCCGAAGGGCGTATTGCCGTCAATAAGTCATTAGGTCGCGTCTTTTCAAAAGGCTTTCTCGCCGACAACAGCTATGAAGCTGTCAAGACCAAGCTTCGACCGCACCTAGACGCCATCTTAGCATCACCATTGGAAGATATCCTCCCCTACAAAGCGACTATTGAGAGTTTCGCCAAGAGGCTTGATGACTTTGCCCAGCTCCCGCTGTGGGTCGCCCATTATGATCTTAACGACGTGAACGTGCTTATCGACGAGAAATGCGAGGTTACTGCCTTGATCGATTGGGAACTATCCAACCCGCTGCCTTTCGGGGCCGGCTTCGGTCGTATCCACACCATTGCCGGCGAATACACCGGGGGCGAGTTTTGGATGCCGGATGAATTCGAGGTCACGGAAAGGGGTTTTTGGACGGAACTATTCAATGGAATGCCGGAGCATATTCGAACACTACTGGAGAAGCGCATCGATCTAGTCCAGGATGCTGTTATTCTTGCGACCTTGCTAAATTGCTTCTTCTTTGAGGATGGGAAGATCGGCGTCGGCCAGGTTGCCTTGAAGGCGCTCCCAAAATTCATGACATATCGAATTCCTTTTGTTCGGGGGCAGGAGCAACCGTATAGAGAATAATATGAGGTAGGGGTTAGACAAATAGCTGAAGTCTAAATGTACCTATGTAAAGGCTGTCGCAGAAGTCAGGCACGATTTACGCCGCTGAGAACCTAAATTTCTAGGGCTGAAGACCGGAGCGGATTAATTATAGCGTGTGGTGGCGTCGTGAAGTGGTACAAATTACCTGCTAGAGACCTGTGCCCGTAGACAGGACGCGCCAGCCAAATTCAACAACCAGAACACTGCATTCTCAGCTTACTACCTACCTCCCATATAATACCTTGATTTACGTGATATATTTCGTCATCAGTCTCATATGATTTCTTGTTGCAATGGCAGAAAGATTGAAGAAAATGATTTACAAAATGAGAGTAGTAATACTATAAAAGTTGGTGTTGGTCAAACCTCCGATCGGAATCAACTAAACAACCTCGTCAGAAAGAATCTTGTATTTCCTCTACTCCTAAACTCGGGCTACCAGGTACTAATTTAAATTATAGACAGATCACATCTCTTCTTTCCTCTTAAAGCAACCCGCGCCGGCAGGCCGGTTGAGTAGCACTTCTAAAACTTCCAAGAAGAGAAATGCGGTCCGACTACATCAGCCAAGACTTAGCTAACAAAGGAAGGACCCGAAAGGATTTAGACTCTATACTGCACCTATGCGGAGTACCGTACGTAACTAGAACTGCGGAGGACGATCTGGGCGAGTCCAAGCGATCTCTGATCTCATAGGTCTACAACGCTCTTACGTAGCTGCATACCCTAGCGGTTTTAGCCTACCACGAGGACACCGCATGACATCGCATGACAAGATGTAGATGCCAAGTAGGCTGTTTCGATGGAGGATCTGGAACTGATTGATAAGATCATCTTATCAATCTAATCAATCAGTTCACATCTTACCCCTGTCTTGGTATAAGGGGTATGAGGGATAACAGGCCACTACTCGTAAATACGAGTTTGCCAAGCACCTCCGCGAGATTCATAAAAAATAGCTGAAAAGATGTAGCTCCGGCTGCGGTCCGACCTTCTATACGCGGAAAGGTCATAGGCCATCGTGGTTTAATGTAAAAGGCAGCTAACTCCCAGGTTTTAGCTATCACCTGTCCTTCGAATAGTCTTCTCGATCTTTATAGATATCTAAAATAGAAGATACCTAGTTGACAAAATGGCAGGCCCACAACCGACGCTCAACGAGTTAGCAGCGAAGATCACGGAGCTTTCCGATACCTTCACACGCTTCCTAAAGGAAAACAATGTGCCAGAACCCACATTCGCGGCGGATAGCCCAACCAGGTACAGCAACTTATCGGCCGAAATCTTCATGACGCGTCAGCACCTGTTAGATGCCCTAACCGATATGTGGTACCTCACGCAGGGTCCTAGCGAAAGCATCTTCAATTATGCCCACAATGTGAGCACGATCAGCCAGTGGTTTTGAATAGAGAGTAATTTTGATTATTTGCCTAACGTTCATAGGCCTTGCCCGACGCTGCGGCTCTAAATACGCTGAACTACTTCGACTTTTGGTCTGCGGTGCCCCTGAACGGTTCCGCCTCATATGCGGAGATCGCGCAGAAGGTTTCCCTCCCAGAAGATGTAGTTCGGCGGGTCTTGCTGCACGCAGTAACACTCCGCATCTTCGAAGAGACCGAACCTGGTAAAAGTGCGTCGCTGATCCGGCACAACTCCAGATCAGCAGCATTGGCCCAGTCTTCGGGGCTGAAAGCTCTCGTCTCCACAATCTTGGACGACGCCGGTGCACCGATGATGGTTTTGAATGAAGCTCTGGACAGATACAGTCGCGGAAAACCAGCACTAACCCAGGACATAAATGAAACTTCTTTCGCTTTATTCCATAGCGGTGGGCAATTCGGTAAACACGGAAACTCCTGGGATCTGCTTGAAAATGATGGCGCAGGGGAGAAGCAGGGTTGGCGACAGAGGAACTTTGTCGAATTCATGCGCTATATCAAGGAGATATTCCACCTTGAAGGGGTTGGTAAGTTTATAACCCGGGCATTTATTAGGCCACATATAAAGAAGCGAACAGCTATCATCCATGAATATCCACTTACCGTAATATTTTAGTACTTGACGCTCATGACTGGAAAACTGCCGGGAAGGCAAAGGTCGTTGATGTGAGTCTTCGCTAGCCCCTGAATCCTTTAAAAGAACATATTTCATGTTCTATAGCCAGCTATGGATGTACTAATGCTAGCAGATTGGTGGCTCTGCGGGTCATGATGCTATAGTGCTAGCGCGAAATTTCCCAGAACTCAGCATCACCGTTCAAGATCTACCGCAAGTAAAGCCGGTTTTCGAGGCGAATTTACCAGAAGATGTTAAAGACCGCGTGTCTTTCGTAGAGCATGACTTTTTCAAGCCTCAACCCGTCCAAGCGGATATCTATATCTTTAAGATGATTCTTCACGACTGGCCGGACCAAGAATCGTCCAAGATCCTTCGAGCACTAATTCCGGCGCTAAAACCGGGCGCTCGAGTGATTCTTTTCGAATACATCGGTAACCAGGGCGAAAGTGAAGGACCAGCTCTCCCGCGCTCTATCCAGCAAATGGGATCAGCTACCGACCTGCGACTAATGGCGTTATTCAACGGAAAAGAGCGGCCTGTCGACGCTTGGGCGAAGATTTTCCGGGATGCTGATGAGCGGTTCGAGGTGGCAAATGTTAAAGCCAATCCTCAAAACTTCTTCGCTGTCATCGAGGCAGTCTGGCGTGGGTAGTAGCTATGTAAACTTGGTTGGACAAGATCAAACCTCTTATCAACAGGTTAACAAATAGTTTGCGTCGAGTTTAGACAGACCCCGCTCTACTCCTGCTCCGGTATCTAGGTCTAATAGGTCACCGAGTCCTAGGACTCGAGGTAACAATCCATTAGGATATACCGTACTTTCTATAAATGAAAGGGCACTAAGAACCACCGTCTAAATCCCTCGGCTTGTCTCAATGAAAATAATCGCGCCTTGGTCTCCATGTGCCAAGGAGAGAGCCAAGGGTGTAGTGCCGTGTAGGATTCGAAATTCTATTGCGAGTATGCTGAACACCCCGGCTCTTCTCCCGTAGCCGCGTATACTAAGTCGAGTGCCGAGAAACCGAATTTTCATCTGACATTGCGACATTAGATGAGTGAATAGAAATTCACGTGGGACCGTGGGTTACTGCATGAAATCTACCAAAAGTTTACGAAAATTTACGAAAACGAACAAGTCGGGTTCAATCCAGTAAGATCATTCGCGGATGTTGAGACCCACCCCCCGAATGTAGTAATGCGATCTAACCAGTGAAGGTAGGTATGAAGGCGAGAAGCGGCGAATCCTGACGGTGACCGATTGTATCATTTTGGCCTGTCCTTTTTCGGCCGGTCTGCCCATCCTATAAGAATGAACGAGGATGATGTGCTTCGAAACAAGCACTGTTCCCAGAGCAGGCCGAGTTAGGGATTATCTAAGACACATTTAAGCCGAAATGTCTTTGGCCGTACTTCCGGCCCAGCTGGCCGATATCGAGCCGGTGTACGATGTGTATTTCGAGGCATTCAAGAACGAACCCATACTCCAGTTTCTCTACCCCCGAGGTGTCGACAGAGCAGCTCACACAGAAGGGACCAGACAATGGTGGGCTCAAGACAAGACAGGTTACACGATCAAATGTCTCGATTCCGACACAGGGAAGATCGTCGGGATGGCTAGTTGGGATGTCTTCTGGCGGCCGGGGAAAGAAAACGGATGGGAACGACCTGAGGGCATACCATGGCTGGAAGGAGATGAAAAAGCGAGATGTGATGCTATTTTGGGCGCCATGTGGGATTTGAGAGACAAGCTGTTCGGCAAAAAACACCGATATATCTGTAAGTTGAAACTCAGGATATCTAAACCGCGTCGTTAGACTAATGCGACGAGGAAAGATCTCAGCGTCATAGCCGTCGACCCAGAACATCAACGCCGTGGGATTGGGCGCTTACTCATGCAATGGGGCATCAATGTTGCGGAGCAACTTGGTCTCCCTATATATACAGAGGCGTCAAAGTCAGGTCTGGGTCTATATGAGGCCGTGGGATTCGAAAGGTTGACGCATGTGAGCCTGATCCATAAGGAAGAGGACACCGGGCTACCGGACGAGGACATACCTCTTGTCGTGAGGATGCCCAGTGCAGCGAAGGGGTTGAGCTTCAAGGAGTGGGCCGATAGGGGGTATCCTGAAGGTTACCAGACCCAGGTGAACGGGCACAAGAAGACTAATGAGACGACTGACTTCGAAACGGCTGGGGTAGTATGTTAGGTTTGACTCTGAAAATTGTAAAAAGGGGAATGTACATTGACGATCGGTTGGACATGTCATATTTATTGAAGATTTACTAGTATCATACCTAAGCGTAACTGCAATCAATACCTACTACGTAGGCGAATGAATGGATCGAGTTCTTTAAGACTGTTTCATACCAATGAGCACGATTAATATAGGACTTCTTGGTAAGATTATAGCTAAATCAGCACGGTCAATATACAACCTCAGCATTATGTCCAGGGGTTACCTGGCGAATATTGATGATTGGCCTGGATTTTATGTAACCAGAGAAGAATTTTGGAACAGACAGGACAATGGTGAGAATAGGTATAGATTAAAAAGACACTTGGTCTTACATTATGTATCATACTATTTGGTTCAAATCTGGGTTGTTGTAAGATTCAGCTCGAACCTAACCCTAACCCTAACCCCAAGCTCTTACTAAGCACCTTAATAATCGTATTAGTCAGATGAATTCGTGGTGCACGTGCCACCTAATGACACTAGTGCTAACAAATTGCCTAGTAACCCCTGATTCATGTCCACCTTTCAATTGCTATCCATGTTCATTGACCATCTATCCCGGATCGCAACCGTGCTGTGACAGATGCACCGAGCATGCAGTACGCGCAGGATATTGTATCTTATGCACTGACGACATGATGGGATTGTCGTGAGCATGATTACCACAGTCTTTCTTTTTTAATTAACTGAATTCAGTCGCTATTCACAATGTCGTTGATACGGGTGGAAGAGTACGTAACAGCACCCCGCCACAGCCATCATTTGATAGAATACCTAGGAGACAGATATGCTGACCTCACCTCACCCTCTAGTTTGGTCTCGTACCAGCTTCGAACAAGCTATCTTAACGAAATCGCTGACGGTGTTGGCGAGCGCCTTATCACTATCAATGATACCTTCCTCAACACTGCTCCTTTCAAAGCCGCTGGCTGGCGATCTAACCCATCATACATCAAACGAACACATTCGCCCCCGATACCCACTGCTATTGCCTCCGAATATTTCCAGGCTGCGCCCAGATCTACCGGCTTAACACTTGAAGATGAAGCGGAGGAGGGTGGCATGCTAACTGGAGGTGGGGGAGATACGTTAGGACCTGGAAGCGCTTTGAAGCGTCGAAGAGAAAGACGTCGAGAACAAATGGAAGAAGATGACAGCAGTGATCTGAGCGATGAGAGCGATGATGATACTGATCAGAGAGCAGCCCAGCAAATAAGATTCGCGAAGATGCCACTTAGGAGCCGCGCTGGATCATCGCCAATTCAATCGTCTAATCTGCGACAAGCCACTACCATGTCATCTCCGCGTACCGCACCAGCACCGAGACGAGGGTCGCAACCTACGTTGGAGACCGTTAAGGAACGGCCACGAAGAGACACCGTCACTAGTAGTGAGGTCTCATCCGACAACGAGTTCGATGCTTCGGGTTTTCATAAACATCGAGAAGCTGCGAGAGCCAGAGCGGCACGGTCGCATTCTAAATCTTCCTTAGAACCTAACCAAGGAATCAAACGCCAGGAAAGCGAGTTGTTGGCTGAGGAGGACGAGAACTCTGACGGATCCGATACTTCATCGGCTTTCGTCGCAAGTGTTGATTCGACTTCTATCTTGGATACGGTCGAGAACCCGGCGGTAGGCACTTCACCTGGTCAACAGGTCGTGGGAACCGTGCCGAAACAGCTGCTTCGACAATCTACAGTAAGAAAACCGCCACCACCGCCTCAGTCACAGATGCTTCAAGCCCTCCCACCTCCTCGACCTATGAGCGCAGTTAGGCCCCTGAGCATGCTTCAGCCTCGCAGTCTGTTATCGGAATCTCTCAAGGCGAAGATGACTAAGCCATCCATGCCATTCGATACGTTTGCAACCCTATCTGGTCAGGGCGACCCCGACCCCCTCCGAATGCGAATCTATGCGCCGTTCTCCGAAGATCCCGAAAAGCCTTTTGAGGTCCTCATACGGCGGAATATACAAGAGGCGGACGGAACTTTCAGACCAGTGGCTGTCGCTGAGTTGATTGGTCTGAGTCTATGGAGATACCATGCCGAAAAGCTCCAGCCTCCGGTGCCAGCCGATAAGTTGAACGTGAATTGGTGGACGCTAAGGATGGTCGAGGAAGGCGGCGAGGTGGACGATGATTTCGAACCATTGGATCGTAAGAAACCCGTCAATTCATTCACTACGGCGAACAACAGAGCAGCAAGATCACGGTCTGCATCGAAGGCCTACGACGAGTTTGCCTTAGTACAAGCTTCAGAGGCCGGGTTCATAGACAACCAAACTCAAACTCCCCAGTATGAGCAGCAAGATGTAGTGGAATCTGTAGCCGATGAGGAAGCAACTCCAAGGAGCACTCCCTTGCCCCAAGCTTCTCCATTGACAGCATCACACGCGCGATCGAATCCGATTATCACTACAACTTACCGAGTGGACGCGCCCCTGGCCGATAAACCCGAACGTAAGCTTGAGGCGCCAGCTGCAAGCAGAGGGCAACATAAACTCCTACGAGTCCGCATCATGTCATCTGATATCGCCCCTGGACAAATGGTTACCCTTGATGTCACAACCGATATGTATTTGGCAGAGGTTCTTGATCTCATCTGCCGTAAGAGGCAGCTTGACAAGAACATACATGTCCTCAAACTCCCCGACTCTGGAGCTGTGGTCTACGAAGACCGTACAGTTTCGTCTATTGGCAATGCTATGGACTTAGAACTCCATCGTCGCCGATTTGCAACAGATGGCCTGACAATGACAGGTTCTCCTAGCAGCCCCTCCCCCAAACCACATATATGGAATGAGGTTCCCCAGAAGGGGAAGAAGAAGCTTATGACAACGCACCCTCTTGCCCAGGAAACCATGATGCAAGACGAGGCCGGTAGTGGTGATGTGAAATACAAGAAATACACTGTCTGGCGTAAGCAACCGATGAGATTTGTCGGTATGAATGAGCGAATACTCGTCATCGATGGTGAGTATGTGTACATTCAGCCATCCTCTGGAGGCAAGGCAACGCGCGAAGGAGGCAAGACCACGACTGTTCATTTCAGTAATGTAGTCGGATGCAGTGTTTCACGTCGCCACCCAACCAACTTCAAGGTAAGTCGACATGAAACCCCGTTTATACACATAATGCGGATGCTAACGTTGGATATAGCTTCTCGTATATAAAGCTACGGAGAGCAAGAGGTACGACTTCGAAGCTAGAAGCACTCAAGAAGCAATAGAAATCGTGCGTGAACTTAAGAAGGGAATTTCACCTTACAACAGGGACATATAGGGAATGCCCTTGAAGGGCACCCTTGGAACCGCCGTTATCCAGATTTAAATCTGAGGACGTAACTCCGCTGGTGAGTTTCTGTCTACTGAGAGTGTGATGATCCAGGACGTGCCCATCCGGTAGCTCGGATGTCAGGTATCTAACAGACCACACAATGTGTACGGGGCCGTTTGTAATTCTGCGATGGGCCCGTGAAGTTTAGGGCTAGGTTAGTCTAACGTTGAACGGGCCGGGCAGATGGCTTGCCATACAATACAGAACTCCCCAAATGGACCATGGAATTTAAGTCTTCACTGCCTAGTGTGCATATAATTGACCGTTATATAAGCGGTTCCAAAGACGAGTGCTCGAATTAAAAGGGCGTTTTTGGACCGAAGCCACCGGGGCTTGCTTGCCTGGTAGGTGGTGGTAGGTGCCTATTAATGCTGTATGTGGCGTCAATAGTCGCTTTTTACTACCTACCTCTACCTAGGTACTCATCGGGTCACGACCCAACGGTCTGGTTTACTTCGGGACCTTGATCGGAATTCATCAGTTCGTGTAGAATTTTCAGAGATTCCGGTCTCATTAATATGGCATGGGAGTTTCCGAGAAATATGCAACTTTAGGGGTGCGTGTTCCAATCATTATAAAGATGAAGGCAGCCAAACATGCTGACAAACCGAGGCATTCCCTTCCTATATTAATTCATCGTCCAATTCTCAAGGGTTTACTGCATCCAACCACTACCCTAACGGTGTACATTCATCGCAGTTGTCAAGCTAAATTAGTGGACGCATCTTTTAAACCCCCCCAGTTAATCCGCATACGGTTCTAGACATGTTCGCGACAGTATGTGGCATGCCGCAAAAGCTCCGATCCTTCAAATGGGAAGAGAAGATAATCACAGATATATCCATAGGCCAGGCTTAAGTCAAATTTTAGGTTTCTTTATTAATGACAAACAATTGAGACAGGAATACTAGTGACGTTACAAAAAATGACATATCACGTTTGAGGCTGATGTCCATACAGGCTCATTCTTTAGTCTCAGATCACGAATTATATTTGGCTCGTATGTGTAACTATATCCGCCCGGTTTGTAGGCTTGTTGGAGTTACCTATATGTATGAAGGTAGACCAACATACGAACCAACCCTGAGCCATGCATCCGGTAAGACATTCCCGTCCACAAGACAAGGATATGCCAGATAAGAGCTCGATCTATTCATCTTGCTGAAGAATGTAGTGCTTAGGGACAGTTAATCGTCATTCGATATGTCGCAAGTAGATGGCACTGGGCACCGGGCGATATGAGACGGCGAGCTTGGTAGACTGTTACACGCGAGAAGGTGAAATCACATTATAATGAGTGTGTAACCAGACCACGGCAGCGAAATCAAGTATATCTTGGAGGCGGGTAGCAAACAAATAACTTGGATGGGGAAACACTGGATGCTGCAGGAGCGCGGGTGGTGGCATGAAATATTATTAGTAGAATTTCGAGACGGAAGAAAAAAAGGGGTAATCTGATTTTATCGGATCCATCTACCCTTTACATTGGTACATCTTTGAATATCTCTACCTACCTACTAGGTAGTATGTAAATACCTATTCAGATGTCAACATGTACCCAAGTCTTTATGTATATACATTTATTTAATATAAATGTACGCAAGTACTCGCCCGTAACAGTTGTAGGCCATGCTTGATTCATACGAATCGGTCGACTTGATCTGGTATAAAGCAATACATCCCCATGAGAACAGACGAGAACTGATCGATCTCTAAAGGAAAATGATACAATAAAAAAATAAAAAAATAAAATCCCAAACACTTCCATTTCAGGTCTAGATACATAGGTAACAGTGCAAGATCCCTAATCAGCCTTGAGTCGGAGGTGCAACTGCAGAAGATATAAACGCGGAATTGAAATTACTCAACCTTTCCACTTTCCTCCTTTTTTCCTCAAACACTTACGCTCCTTCCACCTCGTTACCGACCACCTTCCAACCCACTCAACCTTCTGAACTTACCCAACTCGCAATCTATTTCCACTCTCTGGTTTGTTTTCCTCTCCTTTACATCTCTCGTCATTCATCCAACATTAACAATATTCTACAGATAGACGTGCCCGTCAAACATTTTTCGCCTATCAACAGCAAGATCATTACGATCATCACTACTTTATTTTTTCCGCAATCAAACATCTTCCACAGAATACTTCGAGTAGACTAGATCACATCTTCAAGATGCAGTACTCTAAGGTTCTTATCACCATGGCCATGATCGCCATCGGCGCTGTAAGTTTTCTCATCTACCTAGTTATAATATTTCATCGTCGCGTTTGTTACCTTTCTATTATATTATCTCGTTCTATCTTTTTGATTCATATTTTACTCGAAATATTTTATATCAGATGTGATATTCATACCCACTTTGCAAATTTCATTTGACATATATTAATGACTAATTTTCTCACTACAGGTCGCATCCGAGGCCGAGTCCTGCTCTTGCGCCGCCGCTTTTACTACCACGGTCACCGCCGCGGCCTCTACTGAGCAGTGTAGCACTTCTGTCATCGGTGTTTCCACCGGCTACACTTCCACTAGCATTCTCGAGACTGCTACGCCCTCGTCCTCTGTGGCTTCCCCCACTGTCGGCTCCGCTTCCGGCTCGGTCACCACGGGCGGCACCGGCAGCACTACTGCTCCCGGCTCCGAGACTCAGCCCACCGGAAGTGGCAGCGCTAGCTCCACTGGCATCGGAAGCTCCACCGCGAGCCAGCCTCACTCAGCCACTATCAGTGAGGGTCATTCCAGCACTCATCCCGCTAGTACCCCTTCTAACACCAACGCGACTCCTTCGCCTTCTTCGGCTGCGGGTTCGGTACCTACCGGTGTGATGGGCATGAACGGCGTGCTCGGCGGAGCAGTCCTTGCCGCTTTGGTCCACATTTAAGGAGAGAAAGAGCTGTTGATGGAGGAGGGTTATTCTGGCATCTCGAGGCAGAATGGTCTTTTCACTATTTGACGCGTTCGATTCTTTTCTGTGGATACAATTGCCATACTACTGGTATCGACTTTGCATTATCGCGTTTTCATGCATGGATGATGAGGGCAGGTTTTAATGATCGATGTACTCTAGGGGGTCATTACGTTTCTATTGCATACTAATGCCTTCGTCACGGACACTTGCGGGGATGGAAACGGAAAACGGATTTGGCTTCATGAATTGACATTGGGGGTTTCTCATGCTATGGAAAACATTGTGCTCGGACAATAGTTACCTTAATAATCACAGATTCACCCATTGAGAAATTTGACTTGTTGTTTACTGTTATCGTGAATATGATTGTGATTATTGAGGCCGTACACCTCTATCGGTATCGTCATATATCTAGTATGCCAGAACGCGTACTGGCCACTGGTGGGGGGGGGGGGGGGGGGGGGGGGGGGGGGGGGGGGGGGGGGGGGGGGGGGGGGGGGGGGGGC